>NW_024609867.1:11013960-11613960 GCF_016920785.2 Ixodes scapularis | reverse complement strand
GGTAAAGCACGGTAAACCAACACAAGGCTTGGGTTTTTAAAAGTCGACACAAACAAACAGGGTCTCAAACACACTAGAATTGTAATGGACAGAATATATGCTTAAACGTAACATTCTTCTGTCCTCCCTTCAAAGACTGTGTGATCGTATTGATGCAGAAAGCCATCCTCAGAAATTTCTATAAAAATTTCCATTGTTTCCCCAAGCAAGATTCTACCTAAGAGTCTCACTGAGTTGATATGTGTCATGCTATCGGCTATCGTATTTTCATTTGTTCTCCCAGAATCTCAATTTCATGGGAGACAACTACGCTCTAGATACTGCTTCGACTGTAGATTATTCCTCGGAACATTTAGCTTGGTTCATTTCCACTCAGGAGGGTTGCCTGAAGAACGACGTAAAGGAAAATGGTAAGTGTGCCTCTTGTATTATTGAAACTGTAACTTTGAGTTCCAGATTTCGCTACATGGGTGATACAAAACGCGGCATTAATGACAGGCTGCATGAGCATAAAATTTGTATAAAAACAAATAGCCGTATTTGGACATTTTAAAACAATTGATTGAATGTAATATTTGTGTGCCCTTATTATACTCTACTTAAGTTGTATTGTCTGAAAAGAATGACGGCACGCGTCTAGTGATAAAAAAACAGTGAGTGGGCAGGCGAGCTGGTGTAAATTGATCATGATGTAGAATACCCGAGACTTCGATACTTTCTTTTCCCCAGTCTTTTTTATTCGACTTTGAGACATACATTTTTCCTTTCTTTTTTCTTCAACCCGGTTTCCCAGCTTTTACAACAGTCTCGGGTATTCTACATCACGTCAAGTGACATAATCAATAATCGAAATAAGACGTGGAATTGTGACAAATTTGAACAGTCAATATTTCATGTATGTCTGACCTATGAAAGGTTATTTTCCCTTGTTTCTGTAAACCTGGGTTGGATATCTGTTTGTTTTGGAATCTTGAAAATGTATACTTAGTTCATCTATTTCCTTGATTGAATGGACTGTTGTCTATTTTATCCCAGTTCTTCGGAGGTTAGTATGTTGGTTTTTTTGTGCTTTTTCCTCCCTTACGTTAAAAGGTTGTGTACAATAGGAAGTTGTAAGCTTCTGGAACGAATCTTCTATTGTGTGGTGTTTGTAAACGGAAGGGTAATAGTAAAAAAGTTTATTTGTGACTCTTATTTCACCTCGGGTTCATTGCAGCCTTTTTAAGGGTCCCTTCTATTCACTATACATTAGGTGTCTTTTAGGCTTTATTTGCCTTTGAGTCGTGCTTGAGAAAACAAGTCTCAGGCAAACTCACCATGTTCAGGAATTAGTGTTCACTCGTTATTCCGAAATCACTTGTTTAAGAGCTTTTATTGGTTGGTTGCTTTCGGCTGTTTCTCACGTGGTAGTTTTTTTTTTTTTATTGTTTTCGAAAAGTCGACGCTCGGGTTGCAATTACGTTGAATAGCGAGAAACAAGTCAAGCTCAAAAGTAATGATTTTGCTTTGTGGCGCAATTAAGAATAATTATCCATAGAGATCGAGTAGCAGGTCTATTTAAATAGATACGAAGGACCTGTAGTTGATAATTTGTCACCTAAAATAATAAAAATAGCACAAAGAAGCAGCAGACGACAGTGTGTGAACAAAAGTCAGTTAAGCACAACTCACATTTACTTTAGGAGAGGCCTCTACGCGTACTTTCTGGGAGACCAGTTTGAGTGCTATTATCTCTCCACCCGGGGAAGGAAGTCTCTACGAAGCATGATTTGAAAATGATGTTTTCACGCACGCAAAAAAGAGGAAGCTGCTTTATGGCACTGAGAAGTCCTCTCTTCCCGTCACTTCAAATGCTCTTCTAATCTTCAATATCTCAGCATTTATTCCTAGCTAATATTTTTTAGATCTTTGCAAATACATATATCACGACTTCTTCGACCTTCTTTATTTCACCTATATGTTATACAGCGCTAAATATATTCGAGGCGAAATAAATAAAATACAATAAAACTTATTCTCCCTTCTAAATGTTGCATGACCGTGTTCTGTATTGAGCGTGGTTTGAATATATTCTGAAGATGTCATATCCAGACACCCAGCGGGCAAGATGACTCAGAACCGGTGTTCCAGTGCAAACTCTCATTGGCCCCTCGTACATCTTTTTTTGTGAAAAAGGGAAGCCATGATGAATTTTTTTTTTATCTCGCCGCTCTCGTTGCTCTCGCAAATGTGAAACACCCCAACGAGATGTTTCACCGAGGGTAGAATATTGTTTGGTTACTTAAATCGATGAGTTAGGTTGGCAGCAAATGTTAATAAATATTCAAAAGCAGCTGCAGAGTAAGCAGGATACATTTCAACATGTCCTGGTCGGGCGAAACAAAGGCCAGACATTTCCAGGCTTTTTCTAAGCTCAGAGTGCATTTGTTGACAATTGCATTTGAGATATCGTAAGAAACAGGCTTTTCATAACTACAGAGCAGTTTATTTTTGCTCTGAATCGGAGGCCACGTGATATCTGAGTTCCAACGACGAGGGTTAATTCTTCAAAGTTGAATCTTTTTATTTATTCATTTATTACATGTTACCCCGCAGCGCCGCGAGGCATTATCGCAGGGAGGGGGGGGGGGGGAGGTGTGAGGATACATTTGCACAAGAATCACAGTTGTGAAATACTGAAACATACGTTAAAACGCAAAGAAGCTCGAAAAAATTGTATTGCAAAATTATAACACTTTAACAAAATAGATCCACAATGGTATTAAGGTTTAGACATCAATATAATTTTCCGTACAAGTAAAGGTATGAAGACACAAGGCACAGTGTTACAGACCAAGCAATCTGAAAACTGAATTTTAAAATCCATCCCTCATACAAAGAGAAAATTCACTTTCATTTTTCCCTGCTATCACGTAACAGTTTATCAAAAAATTATATGACGATCAATTTTAGATAGTTTTCTCGGGTAATTTGTTTCATCTTTTAATGGTATTGGGGGAAAATTATAATTTGAATATATTAGCCCTAGCTGAAAATTCTCTATTTTTTTGCAATGATCTAATTGGCGTGATACTAGGTGTGGCAATTCAATGAATTTAGTTTTATCCAGTCCTGTTTGATCATGATATATCCCAGGTAAAAATTTAAACGGAGGCGGCGTGTTCTAGAGTTCAGAGGTTCCCCGTCTAATAGACGTTTTAGGGCACTAACACTTTGTTTGAAATTGTAATTTTTTGCACCGGACCTAGCAGCTTTACTTTGGATTTGTTCAATTTTCTGTTCTAGATAGCGTTCTTTAGGGTACCAGAGCACGGAGGCGCATTCTACAATTGGCTTCACATTAGAAAGAAAAAGGGTGTTCTTTAACGTTGGAAGGAGAATCGTGAAAATTCCTTCTCAAGAATTTGAGCGCACAGTTATCTTTGACCGTCATATAGTCTGCATACGCGCTCCACGATAGGTTTTCCGGAAACTGAACGCCTAAATATTTTACTTTGTCCACTTTTTCTAGATGGACGTCATTAATTGAAAAGCTAAAAGAAACAAGTTGTCGTTTTCTGGTCACTGTATGATTGCATTTGTGAATATTTAAATTTATTTTCCATATTTTGCACCATCTTGAGAAGCGATTAATATCTTCATGTAGCTCTAGAACGTCTGAACATGTCTTTATATTGTAGGAAAAAGCGAGAAAGTAAACTCACTGAAACTGCAAATTTCTGGTGTGCGTGTATTTTCAGTGTGAGTTTACTTTTGCGGTTCTCCTGCAATATGAATATCCAACTCGCCCAAGCATTCATTCTAAGATGTATTTATATTGCGGTATAAGACGCAATCGTCCGCATGTAGACAAATGCTTGATGTAATGTCTGTATAAATGTCATTTATATGCAGCGTGCTTTTTTACTTCTTGCGGATTTCTTTTAAAAAAAGCCATGAAAGCTACACTCCTGCGGTTTGTGCGAGTGAGCTATACGATCAAGGGGACATTATGTGGGTAGCTAATTTTTGAGATAAGTCGGCTAATTAATTGAAATTCAGTAATTACCTTTTTAATTACTGAAAATAAACACATCGTTTTAATTAGAAACTTGCTGAACGTCGTGAAAAATCGCTAAATTAGTCATTTTCAAAAAGACGTTTAGCGCGTGAGAAGCGTAGCAGTGCATTAAAGTTACAACTGGTGCAGCAGGTACAAGGCTAGCGGTTTCGATAAGGCGCCCGCGCAATTTTGCCGTCTCTTATCTAACCCCAGCCTTTGTACCTGCTCCACGAGTGGTAACATCAGCGCACATGTGCGCTTCACACGCGCACAAAGTCTTTCTAAAAATTACTAATTTAGGGGTCTTGGACGACGCTCAGCAAGTTTCTAATTGGAACCATATGTCTATTTTCAGTAAATAAAAAGTTTATTAGTGAATTTTAATTAATGAGCCAACTTATTGCAAAGATTACCCAACCACACAATGTCCCCCTGGGCGTATAACTCACTCGCACAAACCGCATAAGTGTAGCTTTCACGACATATTTAAAACAAATCTGCAAGAAAAAAAAAAACACCCAGTATATTAGGAATAAAAGTGGACCTAGCACTGATCCCTGTGGGACCCTTAATGTTACTTGTAAATACAACGACATTTTCCCGTTAACTAAAACAACCTGTCTCCTATTTGTAAGATAATCGGTAAGCCAGTTAATAATATTTTCAGGGATATTCAAACATTTTAATTTTTATATGTTCGATTTATGGGGAACCTCGTCAAAGGCTTTCTGAAAATCTGAGAAAACGCAGTCTACTTGCACGCCTTTATCAAAAAAGAAGAAATGTGATAAACGTCGATCATCTGGGTGTGGCACGATAAACCACTTCGAATGCCATGTTGATAAGCAATAAAAAAGTTGTTTCTGTCGAGATGTTTTATCAGGTGGTTGTAGATTATGTGTTCTAAAACGTTCGAGCATACACGAAGAAGAGAGATTCGTGTATATATTCTATCCTATTTTTTACCCCTTTTGTGGGCAGGAACAACGTGAGCTGTTTTCCTTTCACTTGGTAATTTACAACATGATAATGATTATCAAATAATACAAATAATAAACCAGAAAAATGGCGGAACACTCTTTAAATGTGCGGCCTGGTATACCGTCAGGCCCAGTGGCCTCGTGAGAGTCAATTTTGTTTAGTAAATTAAGAATTCAGAAATGAGCGGACGGGCGGACAGATGGATACAACTTTTGCACTTGGGGGGGGGGGGGGGGGGATTCACTTAACAGGTATTCCATGCTTTAAAAGCGTTTCTGCCGCCAGTCTTAGTTCTTTTATTCATTTTCCCCACGGTATCTCAGAAGAAAGGCTTTAATGTATTAAGCTTTTTTTTATTTGTACCGATGTTTAAAATATTTTTGCTAGATTTTTAGAAAGAAAGCACTAATTGTGTTGATGTACTTAGATTGTGTGTGGCACAACTTTGCATGCGCCAGATGCGCGAGCACCAATGGGCATTGGCAGACATAACTGATTGGTGTTATGCCGGACATTTGTATATCCTGCCTCAATCGAAATTGTAAAACATGATGTCCTGATCAAAACAATTATCCTTTACGTCTCATTCCGACGAGAATCAGTCTAACCTGTTCAGCGTCAGTTACAGAAAGGCTATTTAAGCCATTACTTTAGTTTTTACCGAATAGAGTTATTTAAAATATAGAAGCCATTATTAATCCGAATTTACCATAATTATAAAACGGACGAAGTTTGGTAAAGAAATACCACGAAATTTGTAGTTTTGCAATTGTATTCTTCTAGGTACGCAAAACATTCCCACGCGCTCTTCAACATCAAATTGAAAACTTTCTGGCTACATACCAGCGTTTTCTTCTGTTTTATAAAGGTAAATATATTTTACGGCAAGGCTGTTCTCGAGAATAGCTACGATGATTGTTTGCAACCGTTGTAATTCAAGAGGCAATGCCTGGAAGTCAGAGTAATTCCTTGGACTTTTAACTATAAGAGCTGCAACTCCAATACTTAGGCCCCGTCGTCAAGACCGCTTAAATTAGAGTCATACAATCACGTGTATTCGAAGCTATGGGCCACGTAGCAAGCGCGCCGGCACTTCGAAGCCCAGCTAGCTCTTTTGCGTTTTGGCGCACCTTTTCCTTTCTCGGGTTTTTCGGCTTTTCAGGACGTTATTGTATAATTACATGGTGACGTCCCGAACCGGACGCACAGACTTTGATTTCTAGATGTGTTGTCCCTTGACTTTTCACACATCGGACAGCTGATCAATTATGACGTTTGCTGCTCTCCTCATTTCTCCCTTTGCACAGCGGGTGATACAAAACTAAAAACAGTTTGGATACAATATTTCACTTTGCAGACATTAAGAAAATTACGCTAACGTTCTGTGGTTGGTGGGAGGATTCAGCGCTGTGAGGTGGTCGCAATGCGCTGCAGCAGTCGAAAGGGCGCCACATTTTGAAGAGCTTCGTGGGTCCTGAAGCCGCCGCTCGACGGCGGCTATTTGTTTGTATACACGGCGGCCTTGGCTCAGAGGGGTGGTTGTACGGGCTCCCCCAAGGAGTGACCAGATATACGCTCCCGGAGCGGGTCTTGCCGGAAGACTCATGCGGTGTCCGGCAAGGATGACTGTTCTGTAAAATTCTGCTCTTGTAATTTTTGTATTCGCTCTCAATTAGTAAACGTATTTGTTCTTGTTGACGTCAAATCTCAATGATGCGTTATTCGACATCCTCGACAAGACGCGGGACTTTGAAATCGACATCAAGCAGCTAGCATCAGCATCAAACATCATCATCAGAGAAGAAAAGAACCCCACTGGCGCAGTCGACAGTGATGCGCATGGAAGGCTGCTGATCGAGGAGTGCTGGTGACATCGAGACGTCTGCTGGAAGCCGGGATCTCGGAGCACTGGGCGCGAAGAAGTCGCGGACAGCGTCCGACGGACAAGCACCGTCCCTTCATACGGACCTGGGTGGAGGAGCACCGGAACTGCATCGCGTTCACTGGTAGGTGCCCTTTCGTTTGCTGAGACTTGCGCGCTCTATGACAGATTGGTATAATCCACGTAGTGGCAAGCGCAAACCAGGCGGTATGAACGGGGAGGACGGAGGTCGTGCGTCGGCGGTCAACGCTGAGGGTGATAGTAGCAGTAGTGGCTCGGAGATATCGGTGGCAGACAAGATGTCACTAATGCAATTGGAATTACGAATCGCAGAGGCAGAACTGGAGAAGCAAAGGCATCTGTTAGAAACTCAACGCCTCCAAAATTTGAGCGCGGTGTCCTTAGTGGATGGGAGGGGCGGACTTGGGGGTGCTGAGGAAGATAGGAGGCTGAAATACGCCAGCCTATTGAAGGGCGTCCTCGCCCCCATGCCTACTCATGGGCCGCTTGTGCCCGGATGGTTTGAGGATGTTGAGCCGACCCTAGACTCGTATGGTGTGCCCAGCGAGTGGTGGGCGGGGATGGTCTTGCCGCGGTTGAGTGAGAGGGCTCGGAGCATGCTTCCCAAGCTCTCCGCAGAAGAGCGTAAGGACTATCGGACGCTCAAATCCAAAGTATTGGAGGGTCTGCGGCTGTCAGCGGCGGAATACAGACGTCTCTTTCTGAGCTCTAGGAGGGGTAGCAAGGAGACGTGGGAGCAGTTTTCGGTCAGGCTAGAGAACTACCTGCAATACTACCTGAACAGCTCCAAGGTACAGACCATGGAGGAGCTGCAACAGCTCATGGTTAGCGACCGTATGAAGGAGTGTCTTGCACCAGACGCTAGAGCCCATGTCATGCTCAAGGAAAAGGGAGGTTTCCTGACCCCGAGCGCGATTGCTCAGCTCTCAGAGGACTTTGATGAAAGTCTGAGATCGAAGGGGGGGTTCGTTTACAGAGAGGGGCGGTGCGACGAAAAAGCCGAATCCAGAAGCACGTGGCAAGGACGGACGGTCAGCCGCACCGTTCGGGCGCCGCTGTTTCGGGTGTAACAAGCCGGTTCATATCGCAAAACATTGCCCTACCCGCAACACCAACCCCGGCGACCGGATGGGAAAACGTAACGAGGAAAAGGATCGCAGGTCAGCCATGATCAGTGCGATAGAATTTGAGGTTAAGCCCCGAACCGCGATATTAAAGGAGGGCAGTGGGGGACACACGGTGTCGCTAAAAAGTGGCGATGTTGACATTACTGCAATCGTGGACTCCGGGGCCGACATTAGTGTGATTCGACAGTCTGTCCTACTTCACTATGAGGCCGCGGGCTCCACGATTGAGCTAACAAGTGCGTTTGGCGATCGCGTGACCGCGGAGCTTGCGTATGTGCCGCTTAGTGCCGTCACGGGGGGCCCTTATGGCTTGTTGGAACCGGGAAGTAAAGGGGTGTTATGCGCCCTTACGGAGAGATTGGTTGAGGGGGTTGACGCGTTGATCACACCTTCTGATTACGAGCAGCTTCTCAGTGAGCGAGTGTCCACTGACTCCGCGCCTCAGCTCATGGGGTCAGTGGCAGGTGAAACAGCTGAGAAGGGTGGGGAGATCGGTGAGCGGTCGTTAGAAGCAGAAGTGCTGACTGTAATGACGGAGGAACGAGAAACTAGCGGTGGGGCGAATCCGATTGCCAGGCATGAGTTTAGGCGATGTCAGGGAAGCGACATGACACTGGATGAGGCCTGGAAGCAAGCTCGCGGGGGAACGCATGGAATGGTTGTAATGGATGAGCTTCTATAGCATTGTGAACCAATAGCCGGTCGATCATGCAACCAGTTGGTGATCCCTAAGGGTCGACGCGAGTAGGTGCTCCGTATGGCACACGATTCTGCTTGGGTTGGGCATCTTGGTGAGCGTAAAACACCTCAGCGCACCAAGCAGTCGTTCTATTGGCCAGGCGTGGCCGCCGATGTCAAGGCATACTGCCAAAGCTGTCACATGTGCCAATTGAGGTCTCCCGCGCGACAGTCAGATCGATTGCCTATCGCTCTGCTCGTGAGACCGGACGCGCCTTTCCAGGTGGTAAATATGGATGTTATTGGCCCGCTGGATCCGCCTTTAGGTAGGGGTCACCGCTATGCGCTCTGCGTCGTGGACTACTGCACGAGATGGCCCGAAGTCGCCTGCCTTCGATCACTGACCGCGAAGGCAAGATGCGACGCTCTCTTAGAGATCTTCTCGAGAATGGGGGTTCCTGAGACGGTTTGCTCGGACACGACACTGGGAACTAACTTTACGGCAAAACTCACTCAGGAAGGAGCTTATGGCGAGGCTAGGAGCGACGCCGCTGTTCTCTACACCGGACCACCCGCAGAGCAACGGACTCATGGAGAGGTGGAACGGAACATTCAAGGCGATGTTAAGCCATGTAGTTCAGGAGCATGGGCGCGACTGGGACAGGTACATACCGTACCTCTTATGGGCGTATCGCGAGGTTCCCAACGCTACAACCGGTGAGACGGCGTTCGAGATGATGTACGGTAGGGTGCCGATCGGGCCACTAGCTATACTTCAGAAAACATGGACGGGTGAGTGGACGGTGCCAGACTCGCTGAATGTTTCAGCGGGAGCGTATCTGTCGCAGCTGCGAAAGCGCCTCGAAAGTGCATCCGAACGTGCGAAGGAGACAGATGCGGTGACTCGGGAGGCCTATGCTAACCGGTACAACCTACGGGCTAGGGATAAGCAGTTCAGTGATGGGTACCAGGTCGTGTGGTCGGAAAGAGAAAAAGAGGGTAAGTTGAGGCCGAAGTGGACCGGACCGGTCATGATAGTTCGTTGGTTGTGTCCGTTTTCCTATGAAGTGGAGCTCGAGGATCGAAGTCGTAGAACTGTCCACGCAAACAACCTACGGGCATATCACTCTCGGGTGTCAGTAGTGGGCGTGATCTTTGAGAAGGATCGAGCGTTCGGTGACGTTCCTACCCTTCCGAGTGCTAAGGAAAATGGAAAAAGCAGTGAGCTTCCGACGGTCGCTCATTTGACGAAACCCCAGCAGTATCAGCTAAATGCATTGGTAGAGAAAAACCGCGTCGTTTTTTTCTGAAAGGCCGGGAAAGTGCAACGTTGGAAAGCATAAAAGCACACTGCAAGAGGGGTCCGAACCTCAGCGTGCGTACCCGTACCGGGTTCCCATTGCGTTCAGACGAGAAGTGGAACGCCAGGTGCACGAGCTTGAAGAATGGGGCTTAGTGTATCCAGTGGAAAGTAGTCACGCGCATCCAGTGGTACGTGTTGCCAAGGAGGATGGAAGTATGCGACTGTGAATAGACTATCGAAAGTTGAACGCTATCACTAAACCAGATGCCTTCCCCATGAGCATGGCCAGTGATCTACTGCTTGAAGCTGCCGGAGCAAACTTCATATCGATCCTCGACATGCTTAGAGGATATTGGCAGATTCCGATGGACGAGCAGGCGCAGTACTATACTGCGTTTCATGGGCTCCGAAACTCTATGGGCTCCGAAACTCAGCCTCTACGTTTCAGAGGATCATCAATCAGATCTTGGCACCACATGCTGAGTATGCATGCACCTACATCGATGATGTGGCGATCTTTTCGAGGACGTGGGAAGAACACGTAGTTAGTCTGGAGCGCGTCTTGGCAGCAGTGGCGTCCGCTGGATTGACCGTTAACGTGCAGAAATGTAAATTCGCTCGCAGTGAAGTACATTTCTTGGGTCATGTTGTAGGGTCGGGGAAACATGGCCCGGACCCGAAGCGAGTAGAGGCAATCCAGGACATCGCTAGGCCGCAGTCGAAGAGGGAGCTGCGGAGCTTTCTGGGGTTGGCAAACTATTACCGCGACTACGTCTCCGACTACTCTCGTCTCGTTCTGCCGCTGACTGATCTCACCAATAAGCGCGTACCGAAACCGAAAAAGCTGCCATGGACAAAGGAAGCCCAAGAGGCATTCCAAGACGTGAAAGCACGGTTAGCTCAGGCGCCTGCACTCTTTGCGCCTGACCCCCAAAACGAGTACATCTTGGCTACGGACGCTTCACAGTTCGCGATCGGGGCGTGCTTGGCTCAGGAAGATGACAACGGAAAGGAGCGTCCGATTGCTTTCCTTAGCAAGAAACTAACCCCTGCTGAAACTCGTTGGGCTACTATTGAGCGCGAGGCGCTCTCGATCATCTGGGCCCTACAGCGGCTCGAGACGTGGCTATTCGCGGCATCGATCAAAGTTGTCACTGACTACAATCCTCTTAGGTTTTTGACACTCAGCACCCCACATAGCGCCCGCCTCACGCGTTGGGCTCTCGCGCTGCAAAAATTTAATGTCACGGTTGTACATAAGAAGGGCAAACTTAATGCCAGTGCGGACGCGCTCTCCAGACTGGTGACGGCCGAGGCATTACCACCTAGAGGGTAAAAACGTGTAACCGTTTTTGCCCTCTAGCGGCCGGAGGGCCCTACCAGTGGCTGGTGTGTGATGGTGTGTGCATGTGCCAACGAGGTAGAGGGGCTTAGAGTGATAAACCGGAAGTTCCGAAGTGGCACCCACCCCGGTTGCCGCCATGTTTTACGCAAATGTGACCACTCGTCACGTGACCTCACAAGAGCCGTGACGTCGCAGGTAAGATGGCAGCGCCCAGAGCTGGTGGATACGAGTTTGTTCGGTGCGCGGCAGCCGTGACGTGCAGCGGCTTTCCGACGATTTCGGGCTTTTCCGTGCTCGCTGACGCAGGTATAATGTGAAAATACGAAGGAATGAGACTTTATACCCTGTTTGCGCAAGATCGCTCTGGATCATATGGATATTAACACCTGTGAGACAGCTTCAGTCGTATCGCCGTACCGGTGCTCGGATTCTGGGATGTGTTCGAGGATCGATAGAACTTTGAGTGCTTTTAGCGTGAAATTTTCGCGTTCTCTTAGCTTTGTCTGAACATTGAAATGTCTATGAATCGACGCGAAAAGTATAAGTCGCGTTAGGGCCTAGGAGAAGTTGTTTCAGGCCTGCGTCACCGAATAACCATAGCAACTTTTAGCGAGGAAGCTCCTGCGATCTTTAACCCTTTGTGCTAATCGACGATTCTACATTCGATCACCTTTCTTCCTTTTTTGGTGAGTGCGACGTGCACACTTATTTTCAGCTACGAGGATGACGTTTTATTGAGTTTGGGGATGAATAAATCGTTGCAGGCACCTGCTTTAAAGCTATTCGACTTGCAATAACAACAACTGTTTTGGTGTATGCATAGATTAACTGCACATTTTTCTCGTTCGTAGGATTTATTGCAGCAACACTTTTTTTCATCAAAACTGCATTGCATTAGTCAGTCAATTATTTACTTGGTCTAATTACCTGGATAAGCTGATTCATATTTGTGTTCATCCCTTGCCTGAAGAGCAGTCTTGTTGAAAAATGTTGACCATTTTTCGGTCTCTTCAATAGCCTTTTTTTGAAAAGTGTGGGTTGCCTATACTTCGTATCATTGTAACCTGGAAAAGGACAACCGCCACAGCCCCCTCGAGCCAATCAGAGAGACATAGCGTAGGTGTGTGAAAAATCTGTGCAGACGAGCACTCTGAATGACAGGTTGTCATGTGCCTCTCTCGAACGTGCATATTGACTCACCGAGACTGTAGCCTTTGCTGTTTGCCAAATTGTGATGAAACGAATTACAGTAGCTACTACTCTAATTACACCAGGCTTTCATACTTTGGTCATTTGTTCGACAAGAATGTTACGTCCGCCATCACTGTGAACTCGGCTCAGCGCCTATTGGACTCGAATGCTGCATTGGCATTTGACGTGAACTGGGGCACATTTGTAAGCTTTACGCCGAAAAAAAATGGCAACAGCTGTGTTGCTTGATGGGTTTCTGCAAAGGGTCTACGTATGGGAAGTGTCCTGCTATATAACAATGCATCAACACATACGATTGAAGTATATGCTCAGAGGTGTGTTCAGGAAAAGTGGAATGAGTGCAGCCCAATGGAACAAGTCTGCCAGTCTGGTATGTCCCATCAATTAATATTGAAGGGTCAGAGATGCGACTGTCCTCAAAAGGACCTGCGCCTGTGGCGAACACAATTCTTGGTGTATAAACTCTCAAGGCATAAAGGCAAGCGGAAATAGGTTTATCTGGTTAGTGTATCAAATGTTTATTTCCACTGCATTACATAATTATTGATCCTTAGTTAATGGTTCTAGAACGAGTTCTTTCCGCGACAGTCTCCTGTCAGGCGTTCAATCGTAATACCTGTGGACCTTGTGGGATGACGCTCCTGGCACGTCGGTGTTCAGTTTGGTCGAGTAGCAACTTTGACCGACTGATGCCGTCTTGTAACCATACGTCATGTGCGCCCACTGACATCTGACGCACTAAAGCTGCAGGGCTGGCTTCTAATCCACAAAAGTTTCCTGGTAGTTTTCTGCGTCAATGCAGCAAGCTCGGGCATGTATTGGTTATATGGCTATGCCCTTTGCTGTACCGTTGACTTGATAGCTGACAACAATGTTTGCTATCCAAGCCATTTCACTTCCATTTCGTAATGGAGATTTATTGTGCATCCCACGACCACTGCAACTTGTGCAAGTCTTGTGTGGCAACGTGAAGTCTCGTGATGCTTGCAGTCCACTTTTAAAGAAACCAACCATTCTATTTCTTAAGGTCACTGAGCGGCATTCTCCCTCAAAGTTGGAAATTGTGTGCTTCATGGCGTGGACACAGATAATTAGTGTCAGCAAATTATTAGGTATTGTCCTTGGGCGACAACCAACACCAGATCAACTCTCCTTGCATTGCCGCTCACCTGCTTTGTCGTGCTTACCTCCCGTCCAGATGAAGTAGATCACGAGCTTCGGGATAATGTCGGCACCAGGGACAAAGACCGCCGAAGATAATCCTCAATATTCCGCGGACGCTCGTCAAAACGTGGTCGAGGGTCGTTCGGCACGAACACTTGCAAGCCAATTCATTGGTACGGGCACCTCCAGTAGACAAGGTCGGCCTCATGCAGTGGTAGCATAGTGGTTTTCGGTCGGCCATTCGCAGTACCTCCGTCTTCCTCGGTGTACTTTGTTCAGCGCGGACCTACACTGGTTCATCTCGATATCGGGAATGCTTCGGCATTGGGGTATTTCGTTGAATTGGCATTGAATAGTAACAGTTAGCCGGTGGTTGTCGTTGTGACATTGTGGCATAAGTCGCCCTCGTTTCGTCAGATGCCGCTTCGCTCGAAGAAGTCTCCAGTTGAAATGCCTGTCAAACTTCTGAAAAAATCTCGGCGATCAAAATTAAAGCCGGGCAACAGATGGCAGGAACTAGCTTCCTTATCTCCTCCCGGACACCGTTGTGAATGATGTCACGGATGCCTGGGGGGGCTGGCGTCAAAGTTGCAGCTGGACGACTTGAGTGTCGCGACGCTGGGGAGTTTTTAATAGTGCTATGCTCGGGCCTGCAGTGTGCATTAATTGTTGGAAGCTGCATTGATATGAACCCTTCGACTGTTGTCGTGGGGTTGCAGACAAGGCTGCTGAAGGTGTCCTTCACATGAGGAACATGGGATTCTTAGCTTCTTGTCTTCTGTAGCATCAGGGTTGGCGTGGGTGCTCGATCAGAAGCAAAACATCCTCCACGAAGGTGGTGACGCTCTCGTTGGGGCCGTGTCCTGGACAGAATCGGGAATTCGGCTCTCTCTTGTCAATGTTGGCTGATGAACATGCACTTCAGCTGGGTCTTCCAAACTTCCCACGACGTTAAGGAGGATTCGTGGTTCTCAAACCAGTGCCTCACAGTTTCTTCCACGAGAAGTATAGGTTCTGCAGGAGCTGGTTGTCCATCTACCCACTGTGGCGGGCGACATGGTCATATTGTTCAATCCAGCCCTCTACGTCTTGTGCACCTTGCGTGAAAGGGCATCGGAGTGCGAGGTGCGACGGGCATGCAAACGATGGTGGGAGCGAACGTGATTTGCTGCGACAGGGTTGTCATTGTTGGCTTAGTCAGCTTCGGTTTTTCTGGCAAAAGACCTAATTCCGTTGTTTCTTGCTGGTAGCAGCGCCTGGCTTGGATTTCAAGTTGTTCGTGTTGTATTTTCGAGTTTCGCCCTTGTGGTACTCGCTCGTCTTGCAATTTTGCTGCCGGTCTCGGGATAGGACTTGGTTCACGGCTCGCCGGGGGTTTAAGACTCGGGATAATGTGCCACCCGTGTCTTGTTATCGGGCAACTCGGCTGAGGAGCCGCCAGGGTAGACACAGAGGGAAGGGCTATGGGTAAAGTGCGCAGCACCTTTACTAGAACATACATTGACAGCTGAGCATGGCCTGGAACTTTCCAGAATAGTAAATATTGATAGAAAATAGGACTGGAGCAAGCATCCCAGACAATACAACAAAACAGACAGAAAAGAGTCTATCCTGACCACTAAAGAAGCTGCACTGCTTTAGTGGCATTCTGTCCGAATAAATCCTCTCCTTCGGGGTCTGGCGACTGCCGTGGACGAGCTGAACTGAAATCGATGTAAGACCACTTTTCTGGTAATGAGCCGCTGCAGACTGCCGTCGCAAAGCGGCGTGAATGGGTGGACTGGGTAGGTAACGCGCGCGATGAAATGTCCACGCAGCTTGCAATTCGCGTAACGAGTGTTGAAACTTTGGTGTCGACGAAACGTGCGACAGACCAGCGGACTCAATACCAACTGCAACACCTGTGCTCAGTGAAAGTGCACGTCTACGCCAGAACAATTTAGTAGGCAGCACAGCATCACCTAAAGCACGGCACAGGAACTACCAGCTTGAAGGCAGCTCTTCCGAGCGCCGCACACCTGTGCTCCGTAAAAGAGCACGTCTACGCCGGAACAGTTTGGGAAGCAGCAGAGTATCATTTAGCACGGCACGGGAACTACAAGCGGCAAGGCAGCTATCCGGTGCACCGCACAACCAAAGTGAGCCTTCGGGCATTTGAACGAAGCGACACCACGATTGCACACTGCCAAGCACGACTCACGCAATTTCCGTCGCTAAACTGTGTATCCAAATATATTGCACACGCTTTACTGCAAATCTCGAAGGTTCCGACGGTCAACGAGAGCACAGAAACGTCGTCTTAAATTTTATCCTAGCGGTATTCGAATCAATCCGAGGTGCGAGCAACGTAGGGCAGATTGTCTCTTCCGTGGCAATATCGCTGTTGGTCACCAGCGAAGTGCACACCGTTCCTCCGTATTTTCACCTTGTACCTACGTCAGACACCACGCTGAACTCTGAGGTCGCTGTCGACCGGCCTCATATGACGGCTTCTGCGCCTGAAATCAACTCGCCGAGACGAACGACAACCAACAAAGCATCCGACAAGCTCCGGCCCAGCTGGGGCCAGCCACTGCATGGGCGCTGCCATCTTTCCTGTGACGTCACGTCTTTGGTTTGGTCATGTGACGAGTGGTCAAATTTGCGTACAATGGCAGCCGCCTTATGGGGGTCACTTTCGAGTGCAGACCGGAACCCCGGTTTATCGCTCTAAGCCCCTTTACCTCGTTGGCATGTGCGAACCCTTTGACAATCCTGCAAGAGAGGATACTCCGGCGGCCTGTATTTGTTATGCCCCTCGGAGGCAGGAGAGTCTGCTGTGCTATTGTTTCGTGATCGTGTTGTGTTTATTATTGTCCGAGGTATAGAGTGATCCAACTGTTCTATTCTTCCGTCGGCTTTGCTAATTTTAGTGACCAGTGCGTGTACATACCAGGGTTGGGCAGAAATACTCAAAGATGTATTTGGAAATACAAATACTGGGATACATTGAAATAGTAGCTAAAATACTGATACTGAAATAAATCTGTAAAAATGTATCGCGATACGTATCGGAAATACATTTTAAATAGAGGCAAAAAGTATTTGGAAATACAAATACAGGGATACATTTTAGGAAGCGCAGAAAAACACATACAGAAATACAGATACTGCGATACATTTTTGAAATTTGTTTGAGACGCCAACTGAGATGAAGCTTGAAGTGGAAGTTTTTGATCCTAAAATCACTTTCCCGTAGGATTTGCACTTTGCATTGAAGGTAGTGGTTTCGGACGACGAGGAGTCTTACCATTTTTTTTAGACCACCTGAGACTGCGTGGAAGCAACACGACGACGTCTCAAGAGGAGTCTTCAATGGGCAAAAAAACGAATGTTCCATCAAGGATTGACCGCGGTCCCTTTCCTGACATGTCTGACGAGTGATGCGGAAAGATTTCGACCTCTAAATACATTTTATGTCATCCTAAATCAACACGCCCTTGTCCAATAAGGAAGCCTTTGTCAACATTTATCACATGACGTCACGGAGGGATGAACTGGTATTCTTTATCTGTAGGTGTGGCTTTGAACATAAACCTTTAGCACGCTGCTGTATGAAAGGACACTACGTACTTTCGTTGTAGGTTACCTCGTTGAAGATCGAGCAGGCAGTGTCATTTGGAATTTTCGAGAATAGTGGACTACCTGAAGCACTCTGAAACACGTGCCTTATCGTATGTCACGGTTGAAAAAACAGTATGGTGTCATCCCTGTTGTGAAGGTCCTTTCTGCCGACCCTCCGCCACCGACGCATTAATTGCAGTCCTCAAGTCTCGCCTAGCAGTATCCAAACAGAGACCTCGTGGGCTGCGACCTGATATTGCCGGCACAGGTGTGAGCTCTCCGAGAAACAGCGAGCTCAAGAGTAGTCGCATGTGTATGAAGTCTGGGTCGGCACCGCGAGGCCACGTCTGGCCTCCTTCCAGGGTCTCAGATCACCAGACCACCGGGTCACGTTCATGTCGGCTGATGACGTACCCATGAGCCGTGCAATATTACGGGCGCAGCCGCAGACGCATTCCAATATGTCTTGAACTTGACTGCGTGAGTCATCCTACTATACCAGATTAACCACCGCAAGGCTCGTGCTGCAACGGACTGTGTCTCAGCTTTGTCGGCTGGGTGTACTGTGTATGCTAAGGCAAGAGAGACGGTTAGCGCAAAAATTGGATGCAAGGAAACAATGACTCAAGAAATCTCTACACAAGGACCTGCGGCAGAAGATGCTCCGACTCCTGGCACGTCACCTGGTTCGAGTCCCCGACTATGCAACACTTCTCAGAAGAAAAAGAGGACGCATACAAAAATAGTTTGGAGAATCGAAAGGAGTCTTGGTCAGCATAGTAACAATGCCCCAGTATCCCCTGAACCTGGTGCCCTCAGAAGTGAAAAAAAGAAAAAAAAATGCGTTCGGACTTTATTTTTGTTGTTGTTGTAAGGGGGGGGGGGGGTGAAGTATTGCTCAAGAAATGTAACGAAATACATTTCATTCTGATTGTATCGCGATACAAATAAACGTTCCAAATGTATTTCGATACAGGAATACAGATACTGGTGAAAAAAATGTATCGCGATAAAAAAATACAGAAACGAAATGTATTTCTGAAATACAATCGCGATACATTTGTATCGCGATACTGCCCAACCCTGGTACATACATGTTGCTTGACTCCGTTAATTTGTATGCGCTACTGAGTTGATAAGGTTGACGTGCTTGCAAATTTTACTCTCAGCTGAAGAGTGTAATTTTCTCTCAGAGCAGAAAGGCGGCACGTGGTTGTTTTAAAGAGGTGCAGTTGCCCTAGGGAGGCAGACCTTAACGTGGTCTCTCTGTGTGCACTTTCGTACGTTGTTGTGCTCTTGTTTTCCTTTTTTTTTTCCCTTGCGACCCCTCATTTTGTTTTGTTACTGCTAACCAGTCCGAGAAGTTCTGGCGCAGTCTCGGAGGGGACGTGTGAGGTGGTCGCAATGCGCTGCAGCAGTCGAAAGGGCGCCACATTTTGAAGAGCTTTGTGGGTCCTGAAGCCGCCGCTCGACGGCGGCTATTTGCTTGTATACACGGCGGCCTTGGCTCAGAGGGGTGGTTGTACGGGCTCCCCCAAGGAGTGACCAGATATACGCTCCCGGAGCGGGTCTTGCCGGAAGACTTATGCGGAGTCCGGCAAGAATGACTGTTCTGTAAAATTCTGCTCTTGCAATTTTTGTATTCGATCTCAATTAGTAAGCGTATTTGTTCTTGTTGACGTCAAATCTCAATGATGCGTTATTCGACATCCTCGACAAGAGGCGAGACTTCGAAATTGACATCAAGCAGCTAGCATCAGCATCAAACATCATCATCAGAGAAGAAAAGAACCTCACTAGCGCGGTTCTTACTGCATATGTGCTGTTGGAACCTTTAAGAGGAAGACGAAGATGGAGAGGACAAAATGCTAAGGTGTGCTGGCTCACCACTGTAGTTGTATGATTATTTTCTCTTCTTTCCGCAGATGCCTCTGGCTGAGAAACGCTCTATTTACCTTTATTTCAATCAGCTTTGACTAGAATCGTTTAAGGCAATCGTAGCTCGAAAAAGAAAAAAAAAACACAGCAATGAACGCCGTTTATCTTGCAAACGTTTTGCAAATTTTACTGGAGGTGTTGGCTTACCGTAGTTGGTAACAGAATGCAAAGAAAACATGAAAGACGTTTACAAATCTCTAATGTGAAATTAGAGCGCAGCTCTTGAGGAGGAGGAGGAGACGGTACGGAGTGAAGGGTATGCCCCTTTTGCTGCTCCGTAACCTTCTCTCCTCCTCCCGTTCTCGTCCCATCACCCTTCCCCTTCGTTTCCTCCTGAGCATCCTCCCCTCTTCCTCTCCTCCCAACGTCCTCCTCCACTCCTTCCTGCGTAACCTCCCATCCTCCTTTTCTCTACCCTCCCCTCTTCCTCCTCCCAACACCTCCCACAGTATCCACGCTAAATTTACCTGGAAAATTAAGGCCACGTGAACTCAAACCCAATTCTGTTTCCCCCCTAAATTTAGCGGGAAACAAGCGCCTAAAACCTGCGCTCTAAGAAAAATTAAAGACGATTGCAAATCTCTGCAATGCGAAATTAGGGCGCAGCTGATGAGGTACGTATTTTGATTTTGCGATGTACCGTGCTAAAAGTTTGGGAAAGAAACATATATAAAAGTACACACATAGATCCCAATCGTCACATGCTGGTTCTGCACCCTCGTCCTCTTCCGTGTCCTCTTTGTCCTTCTTACCCTCCTCTTCTGTATCCTCCCCTCCTCCTCCTACATACCCTCTCCTACCCCTCCTCCATTACCACGTCGCCTCAACACCAATTCATGTACCCCACTAAATTTAGCGGGAAAAATGACATCACATGATTTCGTGTCTTGTCACCTACGAACAAATTCTGCTTCTCCGCTAAGTGTGGTGCGCTCTTGCTCACCGCTGGCCACAGTTTCGACACGACTACGGCGCCAGAATTCAGTTGGAACTCGTGTGCAATCAATAAAAGCACAACTCCTAGCCGAATGCTGGCGCTGTACTCGTGTCCGACCAGTGCCCTACGGCCACCTTCTTTAGTGACGCGGGAAAATTCAGCAGTTTGGCTTTCTTATGGTGAATTCCACTCGTAGATCTGGAGCGCGTTCTAAAATCCGCGAGGGAGGCAAAATTCCGCTCCGTGGGACACGTTCCGAATCGACGAGGGGAAGATAAACTTGCATTTTTGGAGCGACCTCCCCCGCACCCCTCCACACCCCTTCTCCCTCCGCCGTACAAAATGGCCGCTGCTCGAACTTGACCAGCCCACCAACGCCTCAGCCGGCTGATCTTTCCGACGACCAGTGACGACCGTCACTGCTTAGCTGCAGAAGTAACACGTGACAAGGCCGGGCGAAATTATACGTACCGCGGCGCCCATGTCACAAATAACCAAGACGTCCGTGTTCGGCACCGTCACATACCTTTCGGCCGCCTCGAAGCGGCGGGGCACCGTCAGCGATTGCCAGCGGTGCAGTTCATATTTGTAGTACGAGTTTAATAACCACAGAGGTAACAAACCATCACTTGCGCGGTCGTTGCCTAACCACTTCTTGCTTTATTTCACGTCAATACGCCGACAGAATGCAGTGTAAAAAGGTAAACAATCACTGGCTGCAGATTGAATAGGCCTAACCTTGCGTCTGCCTCCGACTTTTCCGTCGTTCTTTTTTTCGTTCTTCCTCTCACGATCACAGACGTCATCGCTTACGATTTGCCACGCTCCATATTCCCAGATTTTTATCCCTGATCTACGCGAGGTGGAAGTGTTCGAGCCGTCACAATCCAGAGTAAACAACCGACGCACCCGAACAGATCCAACTCCACGACCCGACCGGCCCGCCGATCTCTCCAACCTCGCCGCGCATGCGCACCGCCGATTTAGACGGAAATCACGTGGGCCGCTCTGCCAACTCCCAGAGAGATCTGTGAAATCCCGCAGAGCAAGTTCGGCGGAGTTTGGGATGCTCCGTGGAGCGGGCGCTGCCAGAGATCTACGAGTGGAAGATGACCAACTTGACCCAGATCTGCGAGCGGAATATGCGCGCTCCAAATGGAGCGCTTTTGGAGCGCTCGAGATCTGCGAGCGGAATTCGCCATTAGTTACGAGGTTTCTGGCCTAGAGAAGACACATATCTTTACTTATATTTTGCAAGAACACGTTTTTAATTCCGCAATATTAACGTTGGTAAACTCAGTTTAGATGGCGGTAGACCTGCTCTAGGTCTCGTCCTTGAAAGGGCACTGACACCCCAAAGGTCGTATTATTTTTTTATTGTCTAAAACGATGCAAATTATAGTCAGAGAAACGCAAAAAAAAAAAAAAAACGCATCGCGAAAAAAAATTTCTTTTTGTGCGCGCGCGCCTTTTTATTTTCGGCGTTTATATTTCCCGCGCTCACCTCCTTGCTTCTTTTGATCGGTGACGTCAAAAATCAGGAAATTTAGAAGCTTTGTAGGCGACATTTCTATAACATTTAATAACGGCAATCGTAAAACATGTGTTTAAACGCAATCGCGAACGCACTACGGCCCCTCTTTTTGAAATACCAAAAATCAGATTCCGGTGTGATGTCGCTTCTTTGATTTGTATCCACCCTCGGAAAACTTGGCGGCGCTCGAGCAGAGGCTTATCGGCGAGTCGGGGGAGAAACCGGTTTTTTTCCCGTGCCGGCGCCCTTCTATCCCGCCTTCTATCCCGCCTCACTTCGGGTCGCTTTGGCAACGGCGGGGGTCCCAAAGAAAGTCGAGTCGCAGGAGACCGCAACATTCGACTCACTGCACTGGCGAGGATCACGCGGGAACTTCGAATTCGGCATTTGGAAATTGTTTTTTTAATTCAGAAATACTGAATTCCCAAGTTTCGAATTTTGAGGGTAATGTCCCGGCATCCTTTTTAATCGTTTCGAATAATGCCCCTTTAACAAAAAGTACTTATCCAACTAAGCACCATTTCTCAAATCTAATTTGTTGGAAAGATAAATGAAGTGAAAAATGTTCGTTGTAAATTTTTTTACATTGGCGTAAGCGTATTTTTATCCACAATATCTTTATGTTTCAGAAACAAATAATCTATATTGAGTTATTATTGTTTTCAAAGATGTGCCGATATTGCATTTTCTGATTTTGTTTCAAGGAATAAGGGCATGGCTGCCGGGTTTGTGGAGTGTTGGACGAGAGTGGCTTCTTGAGCACTCCGTAAAGCGCTACGAACATAGCTCGTTTACCTCGCTTAGTTGTACGAGTGCGATTTTTTTTTCTCAGTGCGAGTTTTATGAGTGCTAGGTGTTTAGATAAAGATCTCAGCTCACGTAGTTCGCAGAAAGAAAAAATGTAGCAAGTGCGCACTTTCGGAAACGTTGTGCAGTTACTTGATTTTTTTGCGCGATCGGCCTAAACCTAGCCCCCCAGATCAACTATTTTGCTTGATCTGTCTTGACTTATACGTTTCGCGTGTTGATACTCAGTAAAAATGTTGATTCCCGTAAAAGCGGCCCCCCTGCTTTGTGAATTGTGCAACCGTCGTGAGTGCGACCATGGTTTCAATGTCGAGAAGATACCCACAGTGAAAACAGTTTGCGAGCCAATCGGCTGCACAGAATCGGCCTTCGCATAGAAAGTCTGTGCTGGTGTGTTCTCATCATTTCACTTCGAAAGGCAAGTCCCTTTTATGTTTTGCAGCGCACGCGGCCTGCCATACCGAATAAATTATGTCACGTTTTAACTGTGCGTCATGACGCTCACCCGCCTTAATGAAAAGTTCAATAAGAATATAAAAAAATTCAAAAACTGCATATTTATTTTGTTGAAATCTTTAGTCCTTTCGGTCGTTTTTACCGCACATCAACACAGGCTGACTCAGGCTGTCCAATCGTAGCCGGAACGGAACCTTAATAGAAACTGAACCGCCTGTTTTGCCCGAACAAGAACAGAACCCGACCCGAAATGTTCGGCATCATTTCGAAGCTGGACCAGAACCGGCACAAAAACAAAATGAAATTCCGAACCGGTTCAACAAATGCTTTAGCCGCACATTCGCGTTAATATTCCGTGCGCTGCGTGCCGGTAATTTTGAGAGGCTTAGCGCTGCGGAGCAAGGTGTTTCCACTTATGCACATACTTTTTTTTGTAATCATATTTTACAAAGACAAAGGCGAATAACTGGTGTTACTGACTGTCACAAAGTCGGCCTGACCCGCTCAAAGTCACTGCACACACGCGCCCGGCAACAAGCCGCGGCAATGCGCCGACGGGACGACACACCGAGTCACAGCGGAAACAACGCAGCATCAAAGTCGGGTTTACTGCGGTTGATGGAGCGTCATTCTATCGAAACACGTTTTAGTGAACGGCCTGGTTTTCTTGAAGCTCGGTTTAGAAAAAGCGGAGCCTCGGTCAGTTTAGAGAAATGCCGTTTATCGAAAATGGGACTCTGCTTAAAAAGATGCTCTCCTACTACGCTCGTATATCACTGGGGCGCGTGTTAACCCAACCGGCGCCCAGTTAACGCCGCTTCGCGGAAAGAGGCTTCGGCGGCTTTTTACAAAATTCTTAAACCACCTCACCCAACCTTATACGACCATTCGCGGCAAACGAATTTGCCGAAAAGGAGTCTCATCGTCATTTTCACTAAACTGGGCTTCTCTATGATGCGATTCGATAAACTGCCCTATTGGAAAGACCAGTTTAAACTGGTAACCAGTTCAAACTGGTACCAGGTTCAAACTTGGATATTGCTCCAGTTTGACCAGTTTGATACTGGTTGGACTGGTCACACTGGTTGACTGGTCGTGGTGGTTGAACTGGTCATACTGGTTGAACTGGTCATGGTGGTTGAACTGGTAACCAGTGGCTTATTGCCACTGGTTAAATTGGTTGAACTGGGCAAACAAACTGTGCATAGTGGTCTTACTGTGAAACTGTGCATACAGGTCTGAGTGTGAAAATGTGTATACTGGTAATACTGTACCACTGCGTATACTGGTTCACTCCAAGCAGTTAAACCAGGTAAACTGGTAATATCGACAACACTGGTCGTAAACGGATAAAATTCACTTTTTTTCACAAAAAATACACATACTTCAGACCACAAAAATAAACATAAAAACATATTTACAATTTAAAAAAAATTGTCATGATATTATTCATTATAGTCCCAGCCGGTCGGCGAAATTTCCACATCTTCTGGAGTGTCGGGGTCCCGGTGGTGGATAACATTGTACCTCAAGGCATCTGAAATAAGAATAAACATAAGAAATTAGAGCCATGGCAGATTTATTCGCACCCGTCTGTTCTAAAACGGTATGTGTAACTAATGCCACGAATAAAAAATATGCACTATCATAAATAATGAGAGGGAATATGGAAGCGTGCGCCAACCGTACATGTGGTGCTAGTCTAGCGGCAATTAAGTATAAACCGCATGTAAGCGATTTGGCGAGCGACAAGAGAAGCGACGACGATCCGCTTCGCTGTCGCTCGGTCACTCGCGCGACGAGACAAACCGCATGAAAGCGACGGCAGCAAGCGACCAAGGCATGAGCGACGATTTCTAGAAATTCAAAAACCGAGCGACGCGACGACCGACCGTGGGAAATCTCCGTCGCTCGTCGCTGATTCTCGTCACCGTCACCGTCGTTCGCTTAATCGCTTAGATGCGGTTCAGCCTTTACGCAAAGCAACGCCCAGGAGCGAAAAGATCCTGTTGTTACCCCCTTCCTGCCTCCCCAGTCTGTCGTCCGCTACGCAACTCGCAACCACTATGGTAGAATATCTCTGAAGCTGCATACACACTGGCGGTTGTATTACTAGCATAGCTGTTCCAAATCGGGTAGCTGAAACGTTCAGTTTCACATGCATCTAATTATGAAAATGAATCCAAATGGTCGAGCCTGCTTACCATGGCTCGCTGGCGCGGGGGCAGAGGCAGCCATTGCCAGCGCCGCAATGAGGACGGAGCGAATTCCAAACACGCCGTTCTGGGACGCAGCCACTTCGCCCGCGAGAGAGTGGAACTCAGGTGGAGGACGTCGTCAGCCACAGGAACCATCGGCAGACGCAGCACTCGAGGCTCCTGCTAACTATCTTATACAAACACAGCTTGAAGACAACTTGTAACCTCCCCAAGCAGAACAGCGGCCCCAAACAACAAAGATCCAACCGGCCCAACGTGCGCGCAACCGTCGCGCCAGATCCGTTTTTTTTTTTTTTTTTTTTTTTGGTTGCCGGAGCTGTCGTTGACGCCGACTGGCGCTTCGAGCGGGCGCGAGGGCCGCGCTGATTGGCCCGCGCGCTCTGTCCTGGCACGTGAGCACCTCTCCCCTTGCAAGGCACCCAGGGCACCGGCGCATTCCAGGGGCCTGACTCATACTGCCACATTTTCCCGCGCTTCTCCAACATCACAATAGAGGCTCCCTGCCTCGGCCTCGGGCACTTGCGCTGGAGCCTGGAAGCGGCTTCTCGGTGCAGGCCAGGGTGGATAAAGGCCGTGGTAAAAAGCGGGAAAATTATAAAGTCCAAGTGGGAACGATTGAAGTCATGGCGTTTTTTTTTTCATTTTTCGGACCTCGAGAAAAGGGTGCACGTTACAATCGAGGGCGCGTTATATTCGAGTAAACTTGTCCCATCACCCACATAAAGCATGGTGCAGCAGTTATTAACATTTTTATCTGAAGTTTTGTAGAATTTAAACTGGTTTAACCTATTTTGGGGAATAAAATATTTAAAAAAAAAGTTTAAGGATATCGAAGTATGTTGGCTCTTATTTCTTTGGATTGATGAAGTGTTCTCTAGCTAAATAAATAAAGCTGACCTTTCGTGTGGGCATTAATATGCCATGAATTCAGTTGCCAATGAATTAATTGTTTGTAGTACCATGTCGCCCTGTGACAATCGCGAGATGGTAGAACATATATAACAAATAAATAGCTTCAACACTGTTAACAGAACCTTTTGTTGCGACTTTATTTTGCACAGTGAAGGTTACGAATGCCTCTGCGCTATCCAATTCGCACACCCCTACAAATAAAGTGAAAAAGAGGGGTCAATCTGGTAACCAGTTAGGCCAATCTGGTGACCAGTTTGGTCAATCTGGTTACCCGTTGGACCAGTTTGGCCAGTCTGGTGACCAGTTTGGTCAATCTGGTTACCAGTTGGACCAGTTCGGCCAGTCTGAGGACCAGTTTGGCCAATCTGGTGACCAGTTTGGTCAATCTGGTTGCCAGTTCAGCCAGCGTGGTGACCAGTTAGGTCAATATGGTGACCAGTCAGGCCAATCTGGTGACCAGTTCGAAGGCAATCTGGTGACCAGTTAGATCAATATGGTTACCAGTTAGACCAGTCTGCCTACCAGTTCCACCAGTTTGATTTCCAGTTAGACCAGTCTGACCAGTCCAAATACCAGTTTGACCAGTTTAAATACCAGTATGACCAGTTAGATTTTCAAACTGGTCTTTCCAATAGGGTGGGGTCGCTAAAACGGCGTTCGCTAAAGCGAGCCACTCTAAACTGCACGCCTCCAATGAAATTCACCCAACCCCGGCGTGCGCCCGCCGGCAAGGAAAGGCCTGGCAAATTCTACGAGATTCCGCGTGCGGTGACCCCGCCAGAGAGGTGGAGGACGCGAGATGGGGGAGGGGGGGGGGCGGTCAAGAAAAGTAACAAAGAGCTACACAGAGGCAACAGAGAAGGGATCCGATCCCGGCAAAGCCGCCATAACGCCCGGTGGAAGACGGAAAACATTCTGGGGTTATATAATGAAAACCCCCAGGCCTTTCACGATTGCTCGTGTACCTTCCACGTGGTTCGTCCCCGCTGTGGCAAGAAGAAAACCGTTGCCAAAGAAACGCTGCACTGGCGCGGGGCTTCCGCCTCCTCCCCGCCGACAAATTGAAATGGCCATTCTTGGGTTTAAAATACATCCTATCATGCCAACGGTTTTTCTTCAAAGGGGCTTCACAGCTGGGCTCCGCAGGTTCACAGCTGGGCGTAAGACGCATTTTTGCCATTGTCAGAGAGCCAGCCGAACAATTGGCCATCAATCAAACCATCAGAAATGCTCACAACGTGAGTGTGAGCAAATGCTGAGGTTTGGCTACATACACTCTGTCAAGGAAGGCTCCGAACGCATCGAGTATTAAATGGCAAAATGTGATGCTTGCTTTGCACATCTTCCACAAGTCCTTTTCCCATGCACTTCGTGCCCTTGCATCGAACAAAAGTATCCGATACTGTGAGAAAACAACGTGCTTTTTCAAAATCAGAGTGAAATGGCAGAAGATGATGACTGTCATGACACCATCGTAAGGAATGACAAAAAGGGGTGACTTAAAAAAAAAAAAACTCTTTCCTGCGATAGGTTATCCCAAGGGGGATTTCCAGTAGCACCGCCTTGACTGACTAGGGCAGCGGGAGAGTAGGGACTTTACCGGAGGCAAGCTAGCCTCGGAGACCCGTGCTGCTCTCAACCAGACGACTTCCGCACTCTTGGATGTCGCCAGGCACTGCTTCCAAGAACTGCAGCTGTCCTACTTTTTCTTGGGGAACATTCAGACGGACAGCTTGGAAGATCGCTTTAGATTGTATATACAGCTGGCTGGATCCCAATAGCATATGTCTATAAGGGAAGTTTATAAAGCTGAGCCTAAACTGCGGCTGCAAAGCACTCTGCCAAAGATCTCCACAGCCTCCGAAAATGGCACCGAAAGAAACGAGCAATGGTAAGATCTCTTCGAAATCACGAAAGCTCCACGCCCCAACTGCAACGTCGTAGTAATCGAGGAAACACTGTCGCAGATATAGGACATCATCTCGGTCCTCGTCTATGTGGCAGGATACGCCCTGTATGCAACTCTAAAAAGGCCGAGCTATGAGAAATGCAGGGCTGCATTGAGAATAGACAAGACAACCACGGATTCTGCCAGGCAGCACAACAATGACCTTGTAAGAAAACTTGACAGGAAAAGACACATCCATCCAACATTTTGTTTTTGTAAATGCAGTGGCAAACAAATTCGTTGTTGTTGTCCAACTATCGAAGCAGCCAGAGTTTTTTTTCAGATGCCGAACCAACGGCAGGTGGCAAGAAGAGCTCAGTGTTGACATTTTAGCAAATGACGAATGCTCGGACTTTGACACCTGTGAAGATGGACACACGAGCAAGCAGGTGCTTAAACATACCTTATGGTACTGCACAAACATTCTGTGGAAGAATGTGTACTACAAGTTGAGTGACAAGATATTTTATGCTAACGCCAAGACAAAGAAAAGTGAAGCGGAAACTCTTAGAGCGTAATCAACCACCACTGGACCTACGCAAGCTCGCCAGAAGTCTTCCGATTCAACTGCAACTCAGTAATTTGTTTTTTTGCGGTTTTTACACCTGTGAAAACCTCCGTAACATTGCAGGCACCTCGATGTTATATTTTAATAGAAATATTTCGTTGAAGACCAATTTTGGCGAAATGAATATTATAATTGCTTATCCTGATAGTCAACCAACCAAAGAACTCAAGTACTTTAATATACACAACGAAGACTGTGTAAGGTTGTGCACCTATATAATATGTGCTGCAGGTTTATGCCACAGTATTTTGTGTTATGTGTGCTGTTTCTCGAGTATTCTGGTGGTGATATGTCATTGAAGTCGACATGCAGTATGAGTGGTGCATGTCACATTGTCGGGAAAGCTACAAAACGGCATCTGAAATGCACATGTGCGGCTATTGGAGAACCATTGTATTGACGAGATATTTTCTTACTCAACTCTCACAGGTGAGAAATGACGCATTTACAACTTCCTTTTATAGTGCTGAGTGCAAGTCATGGCCATAGAGATCTTGCAACTACTTACATTTAAACTAAAACCCTACTTATGAGACTGTGGTGCGGTCAAGATTCAGTTTGTTGAAGTTTGTAGGTTTGTCAGGTAACATTGAAGTGCTATTTTTGTCCATGGAGAGGTTTTCAAAGTTTTCATAAAACGTGGCGATATGCTTAAGAAGCTGGACTGGGGGTTTATCATTGCTGCCAAGCACGAATATTTTGATGTAATGCGACTAAGATATTGAAGCAGGCAGAAGCGATAAACATGCTGCGCCAAACTAGTTACAACTCAGTTCTTATGACAACATAACTGGCTTGATAAACTAAAAACATATTCACTGCTTTTAAAAACATTGTATTGGTTAGCTTCTGGTGCAGTACGTTTTAAATTTAGGCATGCAAAAAAAAATAAACTCAGTTTGTGCTCTTAAGATATAGACTAGTCGTCTTCAGTTATACCATCTGACGTTTTAATTTCACGCAATGATATGGTTAAATCGCTATCAATGCATCTCGTTATTTCATGAATATTACTTTTCATAAAGTAGCTTATCTCCAATAAATAGTTACACCATTCAAGATATAGCTGCTTAAAAAAATAAACTGAGGATGTCTCGTGACAGTGTTAAGTACAGCATTCTTCCGTTTAACTTCAAAAATTCGACGCCGTAATATATTTCTTAAGAAATAAAATGAGCTTCCCAGCTTGCATTATCGGCGCAGTGGGAATTTAGCTAATTAAACACGCAGCTGCGAAGGTCGATCTACGTGCGTTGCTTTTGCTTCGGTGCTTCGACGCGCACCCGCAATGGCCTTCCTTTGTGACGTCAGGAGGAGAGCGCTACGTCCTTGTCTTCTGAGGGGTGTTGCCTATGCACACACTTATGTTTGGATGGATGGATGGATGAATACGGCTGAGCCCTTTGGATCGGGCGGTAGCTTACGCCACCTAGCCATTTTGTTTTACCATTTAAGCTTAGAATATTTAAATGTGAAATCTATATTCACTCCGCAGTGCAAAGAAAGTGAGGCTATGAAACCCCCTTGCCATTAGTGAATAAGAAATACCTAGTTTTCTCTCGATTTTTGCCACCATTCACTTAATCTTTGCTTGGTAATCTCTACAGTCTTGAAATCCACTCTCCCTTCGCTGTCTCTAAAACCCGATGACTTTATTAAATCTATGTTGTCTTCGGTAGGCATAGGGTGCAGCCCTTTACAGTAGAGTATCAAGTGCTCAGCTGTCTCGTCCTCCTCTCCACAAGGAGTGCACACTGTATCAATTTTCTGGTACTTCACTCTGTATATTCTGGTTCGCAGAACACCCGTCCTCGCCTCAAACAGGAATGAGCTTCCCCTAGAATTGTCATAAATGCTTTCTTTGGCAATAACTCTTTTGTTTAATCCATAGCTTTCCAGAGCCGTCTTTGTCTGCATTCCCTCTAGCCACCGATCTCTTTCTGTGGCCTTAACTTTCTTCTTAACTGAGACTTGCTCTTCCGTATCTTCGCTATAGCCCAAAAACTTTCCTCTTAATTTCCTAGTGCGCTGTCTCCACTTTGTGTCTACACTCCTCATGTATAAATAGCTGAAAACCTTTCGTGCCCATTGCTCCCCATCCATTTGCCTCAACCTATCCTCAAATTTTATCTTGCTCACCGCTTCCCTGCTCTCAAATGATGCCCATCCCATGTCTCCTTGTACTCCCTGGTTTGGCGTTTTGCAATGTGCCCCCAAAGCTAGTCTACCTACTCCGCGCTGTTTTATTTCTAGCCTCGCATGCACTTCGGATTTCATGCATAGCACTGCGTTTCCAAAAGTCGAGCCAGGCACCATGACCACTTGCCAAATCTTCTCACCACCTCGTACCTGCTGCAATTCCAAAGTGCTCTATTTTTCATTACAGCTGCATTTCTGTTGCCCTTACCTATTATATGCTTTTCATGCTCTCTGAGATATTCTGCACCATCACATATCCATACTCCTAGATACTTGTATTTACTAGCTCTCTCAACTGTAGTATTCTGTATCTTCAGCCTCTCAACTTCATCCTCGTTAAAAATCATGACTGCTGATTTTTCGCTACTGAATTCTAAACCTAATTCCTCTCCTTCCCTACCACAGATGCTCATTAATTCCTGCAACTCTGTCCTGTTGTTAGCCATTAGTACAATATCATCCGCATACATCAATCCTGGTAAGGATTGCTGAATTTTTTGGCCTAGCTTACTGTAAGAAAGGTTGAATCCAAGCCCACTCTTCTCTAGTCTATCCTCCAATCCTCTCAGATACAACATAAACAGCAAAGGCAATAACGGGCACCCCTGCCTAAGGCCTTGTCTTATCTCTATTTTCCCTGTCGCCTTTCCTTCCCATGTTATAATCACCTTGTTATCTTTGTAAATGTTCCTTAATAGTGATGTTAGTCCTTCATCTAGGTTTAAGTTGTCCATTATGTCCCACAGGTTTCTTTGGTTCACATCGTCATAGGCACCCTTGATATCCAGAAATGCCAGCCAGAGCTGTCTGTTTTCTTTTTGCGCTACTTCTATACACTGTGTTAGAGAAAATAAATTGTCCTCCAACCTTCTTTGTTTCCGAAACCCGTTCTGTAACTCGCCCAGTATGCCCTCGCAATCTACCCATTCCTCCAGTCTGTTCTTTATAATCTGCATTACCAACCTGTAAATAACCGGTGTCACGGTTATAGGACGATAATTCCTGATTTCAGACTTATCTCCCTTTCCTTTATATATCATACTCATCCTACTAAGCCTCCACTCATCTGGAATATTTCCTTTTGTTATCATGGTACTCACTAACTCCCTTAGTTTTGCCTTAGATTTAGGACCCAAATTCTTCACCAGCTTGATAGGGATACCATCTGTGCCTGTTGACGTGCCACTAGGGACTCTTCGTTCCGCCTTTTCCCATTCTCTTTGTCCAAAATCCGCGATGTCACAAACTGGACTGCTACTTCCTTCGGTTCTCCTATCTTCCACATGTACCCGTTCCCGAAATTTCTCCTCCAACACTGCGCCTATATATTGTATTGCATCATCTCCCTCTAATTGATCTCCCTGATGCGAGAGTATGAACCTCTGTCTAGCTTGCGTTGTTTCACCGAGTGAGTTCAAGTGCTCCCAAAACTTCTTGGCAGCGTTTCTATCTTTCTTACTTACATTACTCATCGATTCCTCACCCTTTCTCTGAATTTTCGCATTGATCAAACTGGATGCCTCTCGGCGACATGTTATAAAATTGTCCCATTTTCTTTTTGCTTCTGTTTCGGACTCCCCACTACGCTTGGAATACCTGTGTTCTCTAGAGGCTTCCTGACGTTTTTGTATCGCTTGCTTCACTTCTTTGTCCCACCAGCTCTTTGGTCCAAGTCCTTGCTTCCCCTTTCGTTTGCTCTTAACTTTGTCTAGTTCTAGAGCAAAAAGCCTAGTTAGGCTCTCATAGGTCCAATCTGTATACCGTTGCCCTGAAACTGCTGCCTCTATTATTTCAACAACTATTTCGAACTCCTTGTCGCTGCAGAAAGTTTGCTTTGAATTATGTTGTCTAGTTTCAGCATTTACTTCTCTGGCAAAATTCAGCTTAATACGTTTGTGATCACTACCAAGACTTTTGAAACCTTCTTCATCTATTTTCATTACTTGTAACTTACCATATATTTTGTGTGACATGAGTACGTAATCTATAGTTGAATGCAGATTGCCAGTTTCCCAAGTTATGTGCCCGTCACACCTCTGACTGGTATAACATAAAACTAAGTCATGTTTTTCCACCAGTCCTAGTAATATGCTTCCAGTTGAGTCCGTATACCCATCCAGACCCTCAATATGGGCATTCATGTCTCCCATAATAATTATTTCGGAGCCTTCCCCTAGTTCACTAATGTCTCTTGATATGCAATCAATCATTTTTCTGTTTTCCTCTTTAGCACCTATCCCTGTCCATAAGTAAACAACACCAAGGACTTTATTCTTTATTCTTTATTCAGGGAACTCCTGCAGCGCCTAGAAGGCATTATTGCAGGGGGCGAATAATAACGAAAAGAACATATCAACATTTGCAGCACAAACTATACATTCCTGTAAAGCGTTCCAGTCCTTGACCGTCCTCACAAAAAACGAATTTTTGCAGAGCTCCGTCCTAGTACAGTATTCGCGTATCTTGTGCACATGATCATTACGTTTGGAAAAATAATTTGGTTTTAAGAGGTATGATGAGCTATTAATACCAGTAGCTTCATGATAAATGTTGTATAAAAATTTCAACCGTAAATTTTTTCGCCGAAGATCCAATGACGCCCATCCTAGTGATTGTTTCATATTAGTTACACTAGAAAAACGGTCGTACTGGCCCAGGACGAAGCGTGCGGCACGATTTTGTATTTTTTCCAAGCCATCAATGCGATTTTTTTTGGAAGGGTCCCACACAGTGCATGCGTAATCTAGAAGTGGCCTTACATAGGCAAGATATGCTAGTTCTTTTATTTTTTGTGTAGCGTTTTTTAGGTTTCTTTGGACAAAGCCCAGTGCGCGACCCGCCCTCATAATGACATCATCAATTTGCGAATCCCAAGTGCAGTCGGATGACAAAATGACTCCGAGGTATTTTACTTTATTCTCATTCGTTACTAGCTCATTGCTTAAATAATACTGTGTGTCAAATTTATTTTTTTTACGTGTGAAGCTAACATGAACACATTTCTTTACGTTAAGTTGCATCCCCCATTCACCGCACCATTGTTCTATTCGATCTAGGTCAGCCTGCAGTTGTCCGGAACCCTCCCCGTTCTTTATACACGTATACACAGCGCAATCATCAGCAAATAATCTCAGCTGGGAAGTTACATTGACATGAATATCATTGATAAATATTAAGAATAACAATGGCCCCAGAACCGACCCCTGTGGTACACCATACGTAACTTCAACAAAATGAGACGCCTCGCCGTTTAAAATTACACATTGCTGACGCGAACTCAGGTATGACTGAATCCATTTTAGTGTGGTAATATCTATGCTCAAACAATTCAATTTGTGAAGTAAGAACGAGTGCGACACTGTGTCAAACGCCTTCCTATAATCAAGAAAAACACAATCAGTCTGTTCACCCTTATTTACGGACATGACAAGATCATGATAGAGCTCGGTTAGTTGCGTGACACAAGAATAACCTCTCCTAAATCCATGTTGTGAATCTATGAAAAAATTATGGTAACTAAGATGTTGCATTATCTGGCTGTACAAAATGTGCTCAAGTAGTTTGCAACACATTGATGTTAAAGAAATCGGCCTGTAATTTGTAACATCTTTTTTGGGTCCCTTCTTGTGTATTGGTATTACATGAGCTACTTTCCAATCATTCGGTAATGACCCCTCAAGCAAAGACTGGTTGAAGATTATAAAAAGATATGGGGCAATGGCGTGAGCACAGCGCTTCAGAACCCTAGGCGAAATTTGATCAGGGCCAATCGCTTTAGTTTCGTCTAAATTTTTTAGTAGCTTTAGGACTCCCTCGACACCAACCTCAACTGGAGGCATATCATCGTATCTGTTTGTAAGCGTTACTGGCGTTATATTGTTCGCAGGCAAAAATACCGATTGAAAATATTCATTAAAGATGCAAGCTTTTTGACGGGCATCTGTAATTAGTTCGTTATTTACTAATAGGTCAGGTATTCTCATCTGGTCATTTCCGCAACGTTTCATAAACTTCCAGAACTGTTTATTGTTATTTTTCATTCCGTCTTCGAGCCGCTGTAGGTAATCGCCTTTTGCTTTCCTCACGGTGACTTTGTACTTTGTCGTCAGTTCTTTCAGTTTCCCATGGTTTACTGCTGACTTTTTCTTTTTGTACCGTGCGTAAGCACGCTTTCGTTTTTTTGTTAATCGTAGAACACTTCCGTTGATCCATGGTTTGGCTCTATTTTTTAATTTGGATGCATCAATACATGGTATGTATTTCTCTGTTAGCTTTATCACTCTCTGCCTGAACAGTAACCACGTGTTGTGCACATCTGTTTCTTCGGCAACGCATTCAAACGAAAGAAAGCCACTAGAAAGCTCAGAGCTAATGCCTTCATAATTTGCCTTTTCATACAAAAACACCTTTCGATCTGAACTCAACTTTACACGTGCAGATTGAAAACGAAGCGTCGCGACTACAGCGTCATGGTCGCTTATGCTCGGTATGACATCGATTCGTTTAACAATGTCGGGATGATTGCACAACAACAAGTCGAGTATGTTGTGTCCGCGCGTAGGTACAAGTACATGCTGGGTAAAACCTAGACTATCAACCATGCACTTCATATCAATATTAAGTCGAGTCATTGTTTTACAGGCACACCCGTCATCGCTCCATGTCAAGTCTGGCAGATTAAAATCGCCACCAAGTACCACACATTCATTGGTAACACTAGAAACTATTTCGTTTAGGGTGTCTATACAAGTAGAATCAGAATTTGGAGGCCTGTAGAAAACTCCTACGGTACCAAGCACATGAAAACTGTTGATTCCCCAGCGACTTTTCCTTTCAGCCACAAATGTTCGGCGCACTCCTTTCTGATCCTTTGAAAGCTCATATTCTTATTAATAGATGCTCCAATTCCACTTCCCTTCCTCGTTCCCTCCATTCTGTTGCATTCTTCCCACACATAGTCAAGGTTGCAAGGTGGCTGCTCCATGTCTCTGAGTTGTGTTTCCACAAACCCATACACCATTAAATCCTCCTTTCTTAGTTGCTCCTCTACCTCTTCCCATTTTAACCTATTTCTACCACCCTGCATGTTAATATATACAATGTCTGATTGTGCTGTTTTTTTATACCTGTTCTTACGTTTTCTCCTCTTTTTAACCCTGGGAGCCTCTCCTGACTTCGTTGCGTTTTCAATTACTTCAGTGCCCCCAGGGCCCTCGTCCCCCCCAAAAAGCAGTCACCGTGCGGTGACTGCCCATCCTATCCCCCACCCTGTAACCCGTGGCCTCACTGTAGTGAATGCCATCTGCAAAAGGGCGGGAGCCAGCCTCGTACACTTCTCTGTTTACTTCCATTACGTCGTACCGAAGCTGTCGACTCATACCCTTAATTACTCCGTTGGCTTCGACAACCCTCCTCTCCGTTAACCCGAACTGCCCCCGAACTTCTGGAATGGTGCACACAACCACATGCACATTCTCAGACACGTCCCTCAGCTTACGTATTCCCACGTTTAGCTGCTTTCCGAGGTTCTGGCTCCTACTCTTCAGCACATCACTAAGCCCCGCATGAACTATTACTAGGTTCCTTCCCTCCCGGTTATCCCACACCCCCTCACGTGCTGCGGTTTATAAACAAACCGGAGCGCCCCTAGCGGACGCCACCGGTGCCGCGAATGCGTGATGGAGTGTGGGCATCAAGCTCGCCGTCGCCCATAAACAAACCATTGAAATGCGATGTTGTCGCAGGATGTACTCTAAATCCTGATTCACTTGATGAGATTTCGGTCGCAATTTCCAGTCGCGACGTCACTCGGGCAGCAAAAGCGTGAACCGTAGCTGAGATGGTCGACGTCGATACTCAAAGTCGCAAGCAGAATCGGACCAAGTGAATCAGGCATAAGAAGCCGTTGATGGCCACTGGTAACAATGATCAACAAATTCTTGTATACACTGTTTGCATCGAGCCTGCTTACCAACCTTCAAACTTAAGTATTTTGAGGCCTGCAACTTTTAACGCAAGTACCAGGCCAACATTTGTTCCGCGGGCCGGTGTCGTCCTAAAGAGTAGACGACAAGCAGAAACGTTTGAAAGAGCAGACGACAGTTCGAACGATCAGGCGGCCGTTTGAACTCGAAGACGCACCGAACGTAGTCTGCAGGTGGTCTGCACAACTTAAAGGTTTTGCGGCGTTCGTGATGGAACAAATCGAATAATTACGGTGACCTGAACTACCCGTGAATTCAACCCAAAGTGCTTCCCGCCCAAGCAATCGTGGTCCGACGGCGTCTGGTTTTCCCTTTTCACGGCACATGTCAGCGTTCTCGAACAAACCAAGCACATGAAAACTGACCTTAAAAACTTTCTCGGCTCTTTTGGTACAGCCCCAGTCGCGAAATTTTGACGAGAAGGCAGGTTTTTGTCTTCTTCCTTTTAAAACAACGGAGGAATACACGTCTGACTTGGGCACTTCCGCCCACAGCCCCAGACCGGAAACCCAGCCGACACGCCACCACCGCGCAATGACGTGACAGAAAAGAATTTCTTATATAGGCCGTTTTACTGAAAGAGGGCAAGAGAGAAAGCGGAAAAGGGCTGTTGACTTATTCCTCCTTACTGAGTGGTTGGGAAAAAGCCAAAGATCCGGACGAGCTCCTCGGATGTGTGTGTTTCTCCAAGTTCGGTTGTTTTTTTCGCAGTTTCTCTTATTTTATTTTACGTTCAGGTGTAATTAGAGCTAGCGGAATCAATGACGACAATCCCCTGGCCATCGGGACATCACTGTTCGGTAATAGGCAGCAAGATTTACAACCGAAAGCGCAGATTATTTGGGAGGAACTCTGTATCGCGCACGCATTGGACCAGGCAACTGCGGTTGGAATGTCTTCAAACTCCATCGCTTTCCAAATGACCAAAACATTTCGCAGCGGTAGGATGCGTAGGTAAAGAGAACCTACGCAGCCTCTCGAGTGTGCTCGCACCATTTCATGCGTACAGCGCGAACCAAACTTACCGCTGTACCGTTGATGAACATGGGCTACGCTCACTAGGTGGGTGCGAGTTTTCTCGAAAGAATCGCTGTGTCACCTTGTAACTTTTTGTAACTTACTTTATCCTAACGCTGATATCTTATATTCGTCACACTGACGCGATTTTATCATCTAGAACACTTAGACGAGGGCTAATTTCTGCGGCTGGGTGTGGCGAAATAGTAAAAAAGTTCAATCGGTTTTTCTTAATCGCGATCTCTGCGCGATAGCAAAGAGTCGTGGACTTATGTTGACCGTCGCAAAGCAACTGGGTCCTTCTTACTCTACAAAGTACTATACGTAGCGTAGCTTGGAAGATAACTTCCATTTAAATTGCTGTATCATGCTCGTCGTCGATCTTAAATCCTTGAATCGTGGATCGACGCGCTTTGGCAGTGGACCCATTTCGACTTCGCTGTTTTCAGTTCTAGATAGAGGACACACTCGTTCGACACGGGATTCTCAATTAAAATTTCTATGAGTATCTGCAAGCCAAATAGGGCTGCCTTCCATCGTTCTCTGCAATCATCTTGTCTCCCACGTCCTTGTTCGACACGAAACGTCGAACAATATTATGGGTGTACTGCATGTAAACCGGCAAAAAACCTAAACGGAAATTCAATCTCTGTTAACACATAGAATATTTTGAGTATTCGCTTCCAATTTCTATCGGCGTGGCGTTCAGTGCCCCACTTCTCGGCATGATCTTACTCGCGGACGACATAATGCGAGGAAGAAACGTTACCATTAAGTTGAAAAGTGTCATCCATGGCACTCAAGAACAAAGATGGGCTCGGTATCCAACACAAGTCGGATACCCAGCCCATCGCAGCACCCAGCCGCACACCCATGGCGGGAGCGGTGCCCTGAAGATTACGTTGGCAAACATTTCTAACCCCTCAGTATGGCCGGAGAACCTGACGCTCGCTAGATGGTGCTGCATCATGAAAATAAGCTCTACCTACGATAAGACCCTCTATACACGTTTGCAAGTCCTTCGTCAGGGTGCCGCCGTCTTGTTCGGGTAGGGTGCGCTTGGACGAGTCATAACGCGATTCCGAAGCCTTGCAAAAATGTCGTAATCGCACTATGGCCGCTCCCAAGCGCACCCCAATCGAGCAGGATGGCGGCGTCCTGAGACCGCACTTGGAAACGTGTATACCTTGGCTTCAGAGGGAGGTTCGATTCGGAGAGGAGGGGAACCGCGAAAGGCGTGACGTCACAATTTGTGACTGTAGTATACTGTTACGTCACAGGTTTCTTAGACTGACAAAACAAACATGTGTGAACCGAAAATTCGAGCTTCTATAATTAATTTTCTAATGAAATCTTAGTTACTTCGGTTTGATAATTTGGCAGCGTGAAAGAAAGTACGCAAATTTGCGCTAGGCATGAACGCCTACGATCGCTGTTTTCCCTCTGGAGAGGACCTTTAAGCGGTCGCAGTGTTTTTTCTTGAGACGAAGGAATTAATATTTAGGTGACGAAGGAAACCAAAACTGAGGAGATAAATCAGCGTGATAGCAATAAGCAAGAGGACGGGTGCTATGAACTCGCTACGATTACACACAACTTTCTTTGACCCCCTAAGGGGAAAGGGTAAGCAATATATGTTGAAATATTGGCAGCTGACTATACTTCGTTTAAGTTTTAGCCCGATTGTTCAAGATGGTACGAGGAGATAGACTAATCAAGAAATTTTAAAACATCATCACGGCGGCCGTCATATTTGTCTGACTGTCCTGTCTTCGGCTGAACAAATTAAGCCGAGTGAACACGTAGGGATATTGTCCATTCATTGTGTGTGTCCATGTTTGTACGTTTGCAAGACTATGACTGCACTCAAACGTATGGTGAAGCGAAGTATATGCTCCATTGACCACTAAGTTGCAAGTGCGGTTGGAGCTACACATTAGAGCTCTGCAATTGGCCGGGCCGACCCGAAAGCCCGAGCCCGGGCAGGGTAGCACAAACTGTTTTGTTTCCCCAGCCCGGAAACGCGGATTGATGCCGGACTCGGGTCAAACTCGGGAATTGGTGTAACACACTTTCTAGAACGTTGAGAAGATAATTCTCACGTATTGATCATTTAAAGTTGAAAGAAATGAAAAAGCCGAAATGCAAACTCACTACAATGGCAAAAAAAAAAAGAATAAAAATAATTTTGGAAATAAAGAAAGCTTTCTTGGACTAAGAAAGCCCACACGAAGACACGGAGAAGAGTCCTTGGGATTCCATCAGCGTATTCGGACCGCAGCCAGTAGGCAAGAAAACGAGGGCAATTCGGTCACTTGGTCAGTACGGTTGTGTTTCTCTTTCCTTTTCAAACTCCCGAAGAAAGAAAAAAACGCCCCCTGGCTACCAAAGACAAGCTATGCATTTTATATATGAGTAAGCACCGGAAGATTCACCACGTGATTGCGATATGACAGCATCTTTCAATTTTTTAAACGAATGAAATACAAAAAAATGCCTTCCCAGGGCAGCTCTGATTTTAAGAGATGAGGCACAGGCTCTGGCCCGGCCCGGTGAGGGGCCAAGGCCTGCGCCTTGGCCCCTCACACGCTTTAGGCGCTGATCAGGCCGGGCTGGGCCTGATCAGGTAGGCACCCTGTCGGGTCGTGTCAGGGCCGGGCCTGATCAGGTAATCATTCCATCAGGCCTGGTCCGGGTCGGGTAAGAACCGGCAGAACCGGGGCAGGGCCTAAGAAGTAGGCCCATGCAATGCTCTATTATTCACTCAATGAACCGCTCAACTACCAATCCTTTAACAGATGATCCCGCTCTCCTTTCTCTTGGATTTTGGCGCGATGGTGTTACGTTTGACAAAGACGGACGTGCGACGGGTACAAAGAACACTAGCTTCCACCGCACTGTGAGCGTACAAATGAAGGAGTGTATTTCGTCCACCAAGGTTTCGTGTTTTCTTTTGTTTTTCCAGCGCTATTTGTACGAAGTCGGGGGAGTTCGGTACGAAAGAAAAATAAGGATGCCGTATTTCGGTGTTTCGATTGAAACGTTGAAAGACGACATCCTTTCATTTGCTAGTTTCGATAAGTGAGGAGAGGTTCGGATTATTTCGACACTCGACGGGAACGAACGCTCGCAATATTATTTATTTAGTAGTTGCGAAGTAATTTCATCAATTTTTTTCATCGATTTCCGTGTCTGTGTCTGTGTGTGTTTGCGTGTGCGTGTGTGTGTGTGTTTGGTGTGTGTGCGTGCCTCCTCTGGCTCGCATAGAGCGCTCAGCGTCTATTTTTTTTTGCCCTGACGGTTTTTGTTTTGTTTTGTAGCTCGGACGACGTCGTAAAGGCTCCGCGACGCCGCTTGTCCTTTAAACCGATAATAAGTGTTTCTGTTTCCTCAAAGATTGAGAGAAATTTCGATTCTAAGCTATTTTGGTTGACGGCATTCACCGACTTGGCGACAGAGCACCCTTGGACATTTCGCCCTCGCAAAGGTTGGTTCGATGCCAAATATGCTGCTTCTGTTGTTAGTTTGGACGATAATCAATCTGGAAAATAATGTCGATAATAAAAGTGGCCTTGCTGACACGAGAACCGAGAATTATTGCAGGGCGCTCGCGCAAAACAACAAAAAAAAAAAAGTCAGCTGAATAACTGCCAAATTAGTGACGTCAGGTGATTACGCAGAGTAACACGATTTCTATCAATGCTGTGCTCAAATTGATGCGAATACGTAAGCAAGAGTTAATTGATATGTTAAATGCGTTGTGAATAAGATTATTTTTATCATCTGTGTCGTAGCAAAATTGAACGCAAAAAAAATGGTTTCCTTAAGTGTCTGAGAACCTTTGGCAGGGACACATTGGATGGCACTTTCTACTTATCTCTCTCTCTCTCTCCTTCTATCTCTCTCTCTTTCTATATATGTATGTATACAACACGGGTACTTCACGCCATCGTACGTTGTCTCCGAAGAGGAAAATAAACGAACATGTGCAGATGAATGAACCGTATTTAATCCAATGAATCTAAGAACCAAAGTTTTTACGAACCCGCCGAAAGCTAAAATAACGGCGGAGCAAGGATATCTCTCTCTCTCTCTCTCTCTCTCTCTCTATATATATATATATATATATATATATATATATATATATATATATATATATATATATACACGTTTGCAAGTCCGGCTTCAGGGCGCTGCCATCTTGCCTGTCTGGGGTGCGCTTGGACCAGTCATAATCCTATTACGAAGCCTTGCTAAGGCGTCGTAATCAGATTATGGCCGCTCCCGAGAGCGCACCCCACTGAGGAAGATGGCCGAGCTCTGAGACCGGACTTGCAAGCGTGTATATATATATTAAAAAAGTTGCAACCATGCCAATTTTTTGTCCTATAATATAATTTTGACCAAGCTGTTTTCTCGTCAAACACTTCAGAAAAGTGTAAACATAATACAAGTAGTCAGAAACGAGGAAAGTGAATGCAGCCACGGTTGAAAATGTCTCGGGGCATTTTTGTAGAACTCAGGTTCTATGACATCTCATCTGAATTTTTCCCGCTCTCGCCCCAGCTTGTTTATCCTTGGCCAGAAATCTATCGATCATTGGTTCCTAATCTCCCCTTTTTGGGTTGCGAAACCTGAGGCATCGAGTTTGACGATAGCGTCGTCGTGTTCGACCGAAACCAGTATGGATGGACTCATCAATCACCGTGAGCAACCGCGACACGACGGCCACTTGGGTGAAAGCGAATCCGGCGCCCGCGACAAGGCCCCGTCTCGAAGACGAATCCCTGATGACGGAGCGAGCATTCAATTATTAATCGGGAAAATTCAGGCCCGCTTAATGCACCGAAGCCGCCGTCACATTGCTCATGCGTATCATACGCAGGGTAATCTGTTCGGTGCAGAAATGTTGACAGAATTATCTGCAATGACACCTCCAGCGCCTTCCAAGCGCTTCGAACATTGGTAAGCTTCGGACATGTTTGCTGACGGTTTCTTGTATGATCTGTTATTTGTGGGACCGTTACACTAGAGGTGTTGGACGAGGCTCGAATGCAAAAACACGTGCAAAAAAAAAGAAAAAAGAAAACACGGCGTGGCGTTGTCATGGTGCTGATTACAGAGCCGGCGTCATCATCTCGAAACGTTAAATGTGTACTCTGTATAGAGCTCATATATATATATATATTTTTTTTAACATTGCGAAGCAAGGTGGAGATGAAATATTGAGATGATTTATACTATACTTCTAAATCGTGATTCATAATGTGACTTTCACCTGACAATTGTTTAATACGATGTCTTAAATCGAACGTTGATCGCAAAAAAGTTAACAAAAATTGATTTTAATTATTGCTTGTCTATCATTCGATGATTTTAATTCGCCTTTGTTTTGCACTGGAATCAAGAATCATCGAACTAGAAAGATTTAAATCACCCTGAAGACGAGGATCTTCATAGGAAATCGAAGCAGTGAGCTTTCTATCCACCTTTTCCTTTGTTCGTCGATTACGGAACGCTCTATTTTAAACAAATCAGGACTCGAAAAAAAAGCAAGCAAATGAAGCTTTTCAACTAACTAGAATACCAAATTGTTCTTATTCTAGTAGGGGTTGCATCAATAAAAAAAGTTGCGAATAAAACTGTAATTAAAATTTACAGTAATTCTTATGCACGCATGAAGAGACTTCAAGATTGCACCTGGCGGCGGTCTGGAAAGCTCCGTTGGAATGCCGCCACGACATCGGCCTCTGAGAATCAGCTCCAGCTCGTGGCAGTGAGGCTCTCTCGGGGTTACTTAGCCCTGAATGTGACTTGGCGGAGAGCGCTAACATGTCTACGACATTGTATATGTGAACTTCTGCAGTGCTTCCGTAACCTACATTCCACAACATCAAAATCGCCGTTCTTTGGAGACGTTAGGTAGGAGCCTGATCTGAGGATGCAAGGAGCGCTGCCAAACCAACCCTACCGTCCCCCCCCCCCCCCCCCCCCCCTTCCCGCGGTGCGGTAGGAAGAACTCGCTCAAATATGGCACCCCGTGAATACCTTATATATAGGGTGACTAAGTCACCAAGCTCCATCTGAAACGGACCGTAAAAATCGACGCCTCCACGAAGCAACCTCCACTTTTCGTCAAAGCGGTATTTCACAGGTCCGTGTTTTGTTGCAAAATTGTATAGTGTAGCTCCCTTTCTGTAACAAAAAGGGCCAAAAAACGTGCCAAGGTCAACGGCGGGTGGCAACGCAGGTGACTGAGTCGAGCTGCGGGGCGTGTTTGGCGCACGTATTGATTGATGGCGCTTTCTCCATATCGATACTGTTCGCGACGACCGTGATTTACAAAAATGAGGATAATACTTTTGTAGTGGATCTTTAATTTAAAAATAAATGCGGAGAACGAAAGCAAAACTTGAAGTTAAAAGAAAAGAAAAACACGGTATAATAACGACGGCGTCCTTGTTGCCGACGTATTTCGTCTGCGTGTCTGTTTCCTTTCGCTGGTCGGCTTCACTTTCAGGCGCTGCTCCCGACGCCATCTATCAACACTTGCGCTAAACGAGCACCGCCGCTTGACACAGTCGTCTGAGTCACCGCACGCCGTTGAACCTGGCAAGCTTTGGACCTATTTTTTACAGAAAATATCTACATTTTGAAAGCTTAAAAAAAAACAAAAAAAAAACGGTGAAATACTGTTTTGAGGGAAAGTTAAGATTGTTTGTGGAGGCGTCGATTTATACAATCCATCTTAGATTGAGCCTGGTAACTTCAGACACCCTAAACATTATTTTCCGGTTTCGCCATTGCTGGCCACAGCAGGTTCTTTCTACAGAAGGGAGACTTGGGCGTGTTTGTAAAGCAGGATTATTTAAAACGCACATCGAAACAGATGGGACGGAAGAAAGGAGACAAACAAACGCTGAACTTACTACTGAAATTTTAATCGTCTAGGCGCAGCCTATATACACGACCAAACAAAGGAAGCAGACACAGCCAATGACACCCCACTGAAACCCGCACTATCATTGCTCATGCTGTCGCCGTGACAGGAAATCCAAAACTTTAGCCAACAAAAGAACCGACGGGGAGCTGACACACTCTTCCCCCAAGCGCGCTATCTCTTTGCCTCCATAATCTCTCTGGTCAGGGCGTTGGCTCTTATTCTAGTTAGTGGTTCCGTCGAGCTGCGATGTGAAACTAACACGCCAAACCGAACGCTCCTAGCACGTAAAATACCGGCGTGCCCGCAAATGACGTTACGGGCAAGCTATGTATAGAACATAAGACTTTCCGTCCTCATATTGTTATACTAGACCAGATAGTAACGCGTTTACGCCATCAAGCAGCAACGCTCGAAACTGCAGTACCTTTCGCAGTGCAGGAGCCATTGACATCACAAGCACGATACGCATTGCGCTTCTCGCTGGCCGATTATGAAGCGAGAGATAGAGAGGTCGAAGCCACGTAATTTTGCTTCCGTTCCGCTTTAAATAATATATGTAACTTATTTCAAATAAATATGAAATAGATTAAAGAAATCTCGTTTATGTTATTATGTTAATTATGATTTTGTTACATTCTGCTGCGAAGACCAACGCGAGCTAGCGCATTGGGACTCGATTCAAGGGAAGCTGAACAGGTGCGCTGACACTGCCAGTGCTTTCTTTCACACAGCTGATTCTTAGATACGGCTTCCAGCGATTTGCCCCTGATCATCAGTAAACATTGGGAGAGATTGTACCAAAAAATTGAACCGCAGCATCTTGAATAAATAAAAAAATACATTAAGATATATACGTGCCCGAAGTATCTTGGAATCAAGTCAAATAAAGTTTTTCATAAAAGCATCATGACGACTGTATAGTGTAGCTTTAATCGCTCTATCAACTATTCGCGTCGTGTCTTAGAACAAAAAGCGACACGAAAGTGAACAACAAAAGGCAAACCATTTTGTTTTGCCACCAGAGAAGGAACTCAGTGACCTAGCTAACCAAATATTACACCTTTTTTTTTTTTTTTGCGAAGTTATTTATTTTTAAATTTTGGTCCTCATCACTTCATTTTCAAACGGAATGACACTACTCGCAACAGTGCAGATGTGACCCTGGCGGCCGGATTCCAAACCCATGAGAAGAAATTGGACGGCGTGAAATGAATGCCGCGGAGGCGCACTCCTGCACGCTCCCAGCCGCACGAAACAAATGCGTACACAAACTCTGCTTTCCGATCTCCCTGCTTGACCCGCAAGGCTGCCTTTCAGTGACATCATATCCCAACATCATATCCAATCACCAATCACGCCGTGAGGTCGGCGCCTCACGGCATCGGTAGTGTTCATCCCCGACACTCCCCAGTCGTCAAACACGCTGAAGCTCGACTAAAGGCGCCGCACAGCGGCAAGTGCGGGCTTCTCGGCGACGCAGGCCTGATAGCGTCGCACACGTTGAGAGACGGTGCACCCTTACTTAAGCTAGGAGGCGCCGCTTTTATCCATTATTGATGATGCTTAGCGAGGAAAGGCACAGGCCTTGTCTTATAAGGAGGGATTGCATAATGCGGAAAGAAAGTGTGCGGGAATTTGAATATTGTCACGGGTGGTGATTCGTGACCAATAAACAAGAAATAAACAGAAATAAATAAACGTTTAATGTGGCGAACTTGTGCCAAAAATAAAGAAGGAAACAGAAGAAAGCAGAGCGTCGCGGGCGTCGAAGTCGGCGTGTCAGCAGAATCGAGCGCTGGGGCGAGACTGACTCGACAAGGTCGCGGGCGGCCTCTTATCTAGAGTGCGTCGCTATCTCGAAGATTCGGCGAAAGCGGTTCGAGCGTCGCGTGATCGGGGCGAGAATGAACACGCACTTTCTAGAAAACAAAAGCAGGATAAATGATAGAAGTTACGGGCGGTACATGAATAAACGGGAGCTTTCTGGAGGACCGCGACCGAGCGTTGCTTTCTCAGCCTTGCGCGCGGCATTACTCCCCCCTTTAAAAGTGCATCGCCCCGATGCAGTGTAAAACAAATCAAAATAAAAAAAGAACGATAAACTAAAGAGTCTTTTGGAGCACAAAAGGTCCACAGTCCTATCGAGCGTAGTACGGCTTCAGGCGCACGACGTGGACGACCTCAGGTCGTGGTGGGCGGCGTGACGATGTTCGTGTTCCGTCGGGCATCACCTCGTAGTTCAGATCCCCGAGTCGACGAAGCACTTTGTAGGGTCCAAAGTAACGTTTCAGGAGCTTCTCGCTGAGACCGCGGCGGCGAATCGGTGTCCACACCCACACCCTGTCTCCGGGCTGGAAGTGGACGTCCCGACGACGAAGGTTGTAGCGGCCAGTGTCGACACGTTGTTGAGCCTGAATCCGAAGTCTGGCGAGCTGACGGACTTCTGCCCTTTGGGCAACCACCTGGGCGTCGTCACTTGCGTCGACAGCCACTTCGTGGGGTAACATAGCGTCCAGCATTGTCGTTACCTTGCGCCCATGCACCAACTGAAAGGGTGTCATTCCGGTGGTCTCTTGTACGGCCGTGTTGTAGGCAAATGTGACGTACGGCAGCACCTCGTCCCATGTCTTGTGCTCCACGTCGACGTACATGGAGATCATGTCGGCGATGGTCTTGTTGAGTCTCTCCGTTAGCCCGTTGGTCTGCGGGTGGTACGCCGTGGTGCGGCGATGGCTGGTGTGGCTGAGACGAAGGACTTCTTGCGTCAGCTGGGCCATGAATGATGATCCACGGTCTGAGATCAGGACTTCGGGAGCGCCGTGCCGGAGGACGATGGATTCAATGAAAAACTTGGCAACTTCCACAGCAGTTCCGGAAGGAAGGGCTTTCGTTTCGGCATACCGCGTGAGATAATCTGTGGCGACGATGATCCAGCGATTTCCCGACGTCGACGGCGGAAAAGGGCCAAGTAGATCCATTCCGATCTGCTGGAAGGGTGCTGTTGGCGGAGGAATTGACTGCAAGAGTCCGGCCGGCCTCGTCGGAGGTTTCTTTCGTCGCTGGCATTCATGACATGATCGCGTGTACAGGTGGACGGTTTTGGGGAGCTTGGGCCAGTAATACTTTTCACGAATACGTGCCAGGGTCCGGCTGTAACCAAGGTGTCAGGACGTCGGGTCGTCGTGGCAGGCTTGAAAGATCTCCTCCCGAAGGTCGGTCGGGATTACCAGCAGCCATGGCGAGTTGTTGTTCCCGAAGTTCTCTTTGTAGAGTACACCTTGTCTAATGGCGAAGGTCGGCAGCGCTCGTGAAAAAAACACGTGGCACGGTACTCCCGCGCCCTTCCAGGTGCTCTATTAGTGCGCGCAGCTCAGGATCGTCTCGTTGACGCCGGGCAATGTCGTCGATGTCCACTGCGCCCAGAAAACACCCGTCGTCATCGTCGTCGCTGCTGCCGGAAGGTGTTGCGACGGGAGCTCTGGACAGGCAGTCGGCGTCGCTGTGCTTGCGGCCTGACTTGTAGACGACGGTCATGTTGAACTTTTGTAGTCGGAGACTCCACCGCGCGAGGCGTCCTGACGGGTCCTTGAGGTTCGCAAGCCAGCAGAGCGAGTGGTGGTCCGTGACTACCCGGAACGGGCTGCCGTATAAGTACGGACGAAACTTCGTGATTGCCCAGACGACCGCAAGGCATTCTTTTTCAGTCGTGGAGTAATTTCTCTCCGCCTTGGTCAATGTCCGACTTGCGTAGGCGATGACTCGCTCGGTGCCTTCTTGTACTTGAACCAAAACCGCGCCAAGCCCTGCGTTACTTGCGTCCGTGTGAATCTCGGTTTCCGCATCCTGGTCGAAATGTCCAAGAACAGGAGTCTGCAGTCGTCGCTTCAGCTCGTCAAATGCCTGCTGCTGTTCATCGGCCCATTCGAACTTCTCGGCGTCCTTCGTAAGGTGTGTGAGCGGTGCGGAAATTCTTGCGAAATCTCGAACGAAGCGCCGATAGTAGGCACATAGCCCAAGGAACCTTCGGACGGCCTTCTTGTCTCTTGGCGCTGGAAATGCTGCGACGGCACGAGTCTTCTCGGGGTCTGGGCGGACACCTTCGTTACTAACCGCGTGGCCGAGGAACTTCAGTTCGTCATAAGCGAACCGACACTTTGACGGCTTCAGGGTGAGTCCGGCGGTCCGTATGGCTTGGAGAACTGCTCGGAGTCGTCGCAAGTGCTCGTCGAAGTCGCTGGAAAACACGACGACGTCGTCGAGGTAGACGAGACAGCTCTGCCACTTCAGTCCTGCCAGTACGGTGTCCATGACACGTTGGAAAGTTGCTGGCGCCGTGCACAGTCCGAAGGGCATCACTTTGAACTCGTACAGTCCATCCGGCGTGACGAAGGCTGTCTTTTCTCGGTCCCTTTCGTCGACTTCGATCTGCCAGTAGCCGCTCTTCAGGTCCATCGATGAGAAATATCGAGAGTGGCGCAGCCGTTCTAGAGTGTCGTCGATGCGGGGGAATGGGTAGACGTCTTTCTTCGTCACCGTGTTCAGCTGCCGGTAGTTTACACAGAACCTAAGCGTCCCGTCTTTCTTCTTAACCAGTACGACTGGAGAGGCCCAAGGACTGCTTGAAGGTTGAATTATGTCGTCGTTCAGCATTTCTTGAACTTGCTCCTGGATCGCCTGCCTTTCCTTAACGGAGACTCTGTATGGCGATCGATGCACAGGGCGCGCGTCGTCCTCGGTAACGATGCGGTGCTTCGCAACGGTGGTTTGGCGCACCTTCGACGACGTGGCAAAGGAGTCGCGGTATTCGGCGAGAAGGTTAATCAACTGTCGTCGTTTCGGGCCCGCGAGTTTAGGGTCAATGTCGAGCTGCGCTGGCGACGCACTGTCTTGCTGAGGTGGCGAGAATTCGTCAGTAATGGCGGCGACAGCGGCGGAGTTTTGGAGTTCCTCGACCTGGCCCACGGCTGCACCTTTTGTGAGGTGTTGCGCTTCGTTTCGGAAGTTCGTGACGAGGACCACAGTGCGGCCATCCTGAAGTTCAGCAACTCCTCTTGCGACGCCTATTCCTCTTCCCAGAAGCAACTGGAGGCTTCCTTCGAGCAGAACTTCGCCGCAGAAATCTTTGGTGATCCCGACGGGTACGAAAACACTCGACCGCGGCGGTAAGTTAACGTGGCTGGCGAGGACTCGGACCGCAGATGACGTCGCTTTGGGTTCCTCCGGTGGTGAAATCGGTTTTCGTAGCGTCAACCGGTTTGCTCCGAGGTCGATGACGGCGTCATACTCGCAGAGGAAGTCCATTCCGAGGATAACGTCCCTCGAACAGTCTTGCAGAACGACGAACTTTACAGGGCACGTCTCACCGTGGATCTCGACGCGAGCGGTGCATCGCCCGATTGGTGTGATGAGGTGCCCACCGGCGGTTCGTATTTGAGGTCCATCCCACGGCGTCGTGACTTTTCGAAGGCGGCGGGAGAGCCTCCCACTCAAAACTGAGTTGTCTGCTCCGGTGTCCACGAGTGCCGATGCGTCGTGGCCGTCGATGATGACGTTTAGGTTGTTGGACACCGTTTCAGGAGCGTCGTTTCGGTCTCCGGTAGCGTTCGAGTGGGGGCCCTCCGACGTTCGTGGAGGATCTTGGCGTCGGTCGTCTTCGGCAACTCCACCTCCAGGGGTTGCCGCGCCTAGTTTCCCCGGCGTGGAGCAAGGGGCGACAGGCTTTCACGTCGGGGTCGGTGCATCGGCGAAGCTGGACGTCGTGGTGAAGGCGATCGGAACTCTCGGCGGGACGCAGGCTCGGGGGACTGGGGTCGTCGCAAGTACTCGTCGATCTCCCGAGGGCGTTCACCATACGTGGGACGCGGGTCGCTTGGGTGGAATCCGCGCAGCCCGAGTCGTCGGTATGGGCATCGGCGGTACACATGGTCAGCTTCCCCGCAGTGGTAACACAGCGGGCGTCGGTCGGCCGTCCTCCAGACGTCTGTCTTCCTCGGCGCAGGTCGGTCTGGGTGAACGTGCGCTTGATCTTCCTGTCGTCGGGGGTAATGCGGCGTTGGGGCGTCTCTTCGGGGTGGCGACGTGGCTTGGCGGGGGGCTTGCGGCGGTCGTCGGGCCATTGCGGCGTAGCTCAACATCGGTTCCTCGGTGCCACCGTGGTGACGGGAACCTCTGGTTGGAGCGCCCGATGCACTTCTTCGCGCACAGCCTCGGCAATGGAGAGTGTCGCTGGACGACTTGCGGCTGGCAGCAACTGGCGGAGTTCCTCCCGGACGACCTCCCGGATAATTTCGCGGATGTCCGTACCAGGAGCGTTCTCGCCGCCAAGCAGCGCGGTTGCAGCGACACTTGGACTTGGATGTCGCTGGTAGTGGGAAGCGCGCGCTTGGAGGGCGCGCTCGATATTTGTCGCCTCGGTGACGGAGGCTTCGACGGTGCCCGGCGGGTTGCGCACGAGGCCTCCAAAGATGTCGTCTCTCACCCCGCGCATGAGGACCCGCAGTTTCTCGTCGTCTGTGGCTCGTGGGTCGGCACGGGCGCTCAGGCGGAGGACATCTTCTACGAAGCTTGTGACGCTTTCGTCGGGGCCCTGCGTTCGAATTCGGAGGAGATCTTCTGCCTTCTCCCGTCGGTGTAGGGTGGCGAACGTCCGCTGCAACTCGGCCACACAGATGTCCCACGACGTAAGCGAAGCCTCGTGATTCTCGAACCAATGCCTCGCAGTACCCTCCAGCGAAAAGTAGAGGTTCTGGAGGCACTGCTCCGCAGTCCATCCGTTGTGGCGCGCCACACGCTCGTAGTGCTTGATCCAGTCTTCGACATCCTCGTGGATCTCGCCGTGGAAGGGTGTCGGCATACGGGGAGCGGCGGGCAGGTAGACGATGGCAGGAGCGGCGGGCGTCGGCGACTGGTTGGCCATCGTCGGCTTTGTTGGCTGCTTGTTCCTGGGCGGCAGAAGTTCGTGTTCCGGGGGTAGACCTCGGATGCGGCGACTTGACCGGGTCTCGATCTGGTCTTCGTCGGGTCCTCGGGAGGCTGGGTCCGGACTTGTACTGCGGGACCTCGGAGGGGTACGCGGCAGGGGCATGCGTTACCCAGCACCTCCACCAGAATGTCACGGGTGGTGATTCGTGACCAATAAACAAGAAATAAACAGAAATAAATAAACGTTTAATGTGGCGAACTTGTGCCAAAAATAAAGAAGGAAACAGAAGAAAGCAGAGCGTCGCGGGCGTCGAAGTCGGCGTGTCAGCAGAATCGAGCGCTGGGGCGAGACTGACTCGACAAGGTCGCGGGCGGCCTCTTATCTAGAGTGCGTCGCTATCTCGAAGATTCGGCGAAAGCGGTTCGGGCGTCGCGTGATCGGGGCGAGAATGAACACGCACTTTCTAGAAAACAAAAGCAGGATAAATGATAGAAGTTACGGGCGGTACATGAATAAACGGGAGCTTTCTGGAGGACCGCGACCGAGCGTTGCTTTCTCAGCCTTGCGCGCGGCAATATTGTTTTTGGCAACGCCTTCATTTGCATTTTTTTCCTCATTAGCTATTTCAGCAGCTAATTAGCATGCTGGAAAGAGTAAATGCCCGTTCACACTTTGGCGACCGAGTAAGACCGAGACAGACCAGACCGGTTTTTAAGCCTCTTGCTATCTCTTAGGACCAGCTCCGGTGCAGCGCATCCGGTCCTAAGAAGTCGCAAACCAGTCTGGTTTCTCTCTGTCTTACTCGGTCGCAAGAGTGGGAACGGCGCTTAAGGATCGTACATTCAGACGTTGTAGCGAAGTACCCTTTTCGATGAGAGCCTGATACCGGGTTTTTCACTACGGTACTCCCCAGACTCATACGTATGCTCGGTGGTGCCAGGAACCCCTGCCATAGCCGCTGAACCTGGTTTCATCTTACGTTCAGATGCAGCCGACGCTACGTGCTGATGGGACCAACCAACGAGCTCGAAGAACGCGAGTCCCTGGACCTTTTTCGGTTTATGATAGGTTTAGCGATGATATAGAGCACGTGCATACATATGAAGAACACCGTCATGGTGCGATTTTGACTTTATCTGATAGGTCCCATACGCTCGGGATGTCGGATGCGTCGAGACGTATGGTTAAAAAAGTATAGATCATTGCAGCTTCGCTACGGCCTGCCACTTTACCGGGAGATAAATAGATATATTTATTCAACTGAGTTCCCGATGTCTTCTCTGAAAACGTAAAACAGCATTTTTTTTTTGTTCATTGTTTTTTGCGTTGCTTGGGCATTGCACTGCTTCCGTTAGTTGACCGTCAATGACTGTGGTTAGAGGGGCGGGGAAGTGATTTTTCGTAGTTTACGTTCATGCCACATGAAATGAATCTCTGACGTTCATAACCTATGAAACTCGCCTCACTTCCTTTTCCTGGGGCATTCGGGGATCGCAAAAAATCAAAACAATTAGAAACAATGAAGAAATGAGCAGCCTTCTTTTCCTAAGCCCGGAGCCAGAACAAGCGGTCAAGTGATCTTGAGCAGATTTTATGCCGCCAGTGTTTATCATAGCCACGCGCTGGGGTTGGAAAAGCAGAGGAGACGCGTTAAGATGAAGACATGGTTAGGGTTTGGCTATTGTCGTCAATCCAGCGATTGGACACGAGCCACTACTCGTTGAATGCTTGCAGAGCCATTAACTATCGCGAGCTCACACTCGAGTGCTCACGCGATGCTCGGGTCGAGTCTATGAGCCGCGTTCAAAACTTTGTCACTGGGGGCTGTGCCAACTCTCCAACCTCCGTGCCACGTCATACAGTTTTGCGAGTGGCAGATCGAAAGAAAATTCTCGCTCTTGTTATTGAAATTCCACTGCCACAAAGTGGTTTCTTGATCAATGGCGTTGGGTACTTGTATACTTGGGTCCCACTAGTACCATTAATCTCATGTGAAACACATTCCAACTAAATATTGTTGCACCGCCCCTTTAAGATGCAACCCAATCGTTCAAGTCGTTTTCTTTCTTTTTTTGTACGTTTTATATATTTTTTTGTAGTGTCGAAAATCAAATGTCGAACGAAAATAATCTCGCGTTATTACGCTTACGTCCTTAGTCGTTACTTTGTTCTTTAACTTCACCTCAACCACCGCATAACATGTTGAAACTTTTCCCTTTTCATGGATTAAAACGTTCCAAACTTTACAATAATTTGTGTGAATGGTCTGTGGGATAAAATTAAGGGAAAATGAAGGCACTACACTCTATAAAAAATTTAAATTTGAAAAAAAAGCAATAGGTAAAATGGTGTCATTTTCTAGTGCAATGAATACTGAATAACGTCAACTGATCGAAATCACGGGATATTAATCTACCAAACACCATTCAATATTAATTTTCGAGAACTTTCATACCTAAATATTACACGGGCCGTGTAGTATTAGACGTCAACATTTTCTCATTAATCCCCCGCCGCCGTGATTTTGCCATTCATCACCCGCCCTCTCGAGATAATCGCCTATTTCACTTGGCATATAATGCTGGCTGCGCGAATAAAGCGATTACAGTATTAAACTTAGACATGTATACTTCATTATTAATTTTTTTGCGGCATCATATGATAACTATTACGCGCATGTTGTCTTTTAGAAATGTGTGGGAAGCGTATAGCTAATAAAAAAACTCCATTTAGAAAATTACTTAAGAAATAAAATTGTACAATATTCAAATATTTTTTGCTTTTTTACTTCATGCACGTTGACTGCTCACGACAGGTTTGCAGTGTACTGTAAAAACAATCTCTATGCAATATGGTTTATTTTATATAGCAAAGCCTTTATCCAAGATATTTAGACATTCAGAAAAAATTGTCGAAATCGAATGAAGTGTCGATATTTTGAATATTATATTTTTGCCCTAAAAGCCCCCGGAGGATCGACTATTAAATTACAGGCGAGAAGCCTGGCAACTACCGACAATATGCGCACAGAAAAGTAAACTACAAAAAAACGAAACAAAAAAAAACAAAACATAGCACGTGAGGAACATATCTTAGACAAAGGTATTCAGTGTAGGTTCAACAAATAATTGCACGTAATTTCATGTCTTTCGGCACACAATTCTTGCGACAAAAACACAGAAAGAAAACTATGCGAGAGTTAATGTCTCTACTTCTCGAAAGGACTGTTGTGAACAGCAATTCATGACGCCCGTGTTATGCTCAGATTTTCTGACGACGAACCGAGGCTATGACGCATGGACCGAAGCTCTGAAGTTTAACCAAATATCATTCAAACAGAAGCTCTCCTTGACTGCGACCCGGAATGACAAGCGCAGGTGCGTGAGAAGCTGCTGGCTTCGAAGGAGGCAGTCCACGAAGTATGAATCGGCACCCTGAAGCCAATATCTAGTTCCTGGTTATGGGATCACAAGCACAGCGGGTCACGTTCTCGTCGGCTGATGACGTACCCTTCATAAATTTATTATAATGTACGCTGAAGTTCTAACTGACGCTAGTCTCTATAGGACTTCCCGTTTCAAATTGAAGAAAGGAGCATACGGTTCACGTTTGTGGCGGTCCTGTGTTTTCCTATGGGACAACGGGCGTGCATTTTTGTCTCTTCACCAGAATATAACTGGAATTGCTTTTGTTACTTGGGTCGAAGCGAATAGTAGGAAATGTCATGAAAATCATAAAAGTGCAATTTCTTTAGGTGCAGTATTTTGTTCTCATAAGTGAATGGTGTTTAACTTCCCAGTATTCAGGGGCCCAATCCTAGGTTCCATAGCAACCGTGGAAAGACAAGCAACGAATCTAAGTTAGAATGACAACTGAAAATAACGTAGAGCTCGCTCAAGGAGCTCCAACATCCCGATGATGCTAATATAGATTATCTTAGAGGTTTATACACCAAATAAAATTACCCCTATTTACGAGTGGTTAAAACGCGTGAAACAGTAAAAGTCTGTGCGCTAAAAAAAGTTTTTTTCTCCCTAATATTGAGCTCAGGTTATCACGTGGTAATATTTTCCTGGATTTACCTCATTTTTAAAGTTTTCAAGCCCGCAGGTATGCGTTTTGAACTCTAGAAGAAAACCTGCAGTTGCATCTATACACATGAGCACAAGAGTGAATGAAACGAGTGTTATTTATTGAAGCTCGCACTCATTACTGGGCTTTATTTTGGGAGATGGCTCTTTATTTCTTTGGCACATCAACCGCCATGTAGAAAAGTGACGATGCCGTGTTGGCGCTGCCACTGTCGGACAAAGTACATAAATACATGTACTAAGGCATTTTAGCACATTTCTTAATGGCATAAATTTAAAAGAGAAAGGCAGTAAGTGCACAATATTTTTTTTGTCTACGTGACAAAACTTTTTTTAAGCTACCTATTATGGAACGAATTATTCCCGGTATTTTCTCTTATAATTGTGTGCAGAGAAAAAATGCACCCATTTGTTCCCATAGAAATGCATTATCAGGGGACAATTCCAGACTGGTTCGCGTCTGCTTCAATTTGAAAGAGCAGACTAGCGCCAGTTGGTGGCGCAAATTATATATTCGAGATCCGCCATGCTTCGTTCCCTCGGACAGTCGGGGACTATAGTATAGACCCTTTCTCCAAGGGCGCCGCTATCTTGAAATTTCGTCACTTCCAGTATGGGCGAAAACATTGTTTTGCCGTCGCCACGCAAAGAGAAAGCATTTAGGATATAAGCGTAACCGTCACACATTATCGTTTTGCTTCCCCCTTATTTGATTATTAGTTACAGGTTGAAACGTTTTAGTATTTTTTGTCACCCATACCGGATACGCCTACTAGGTTACTGAGCACGAGAGTACACATAAAAGGTCTATAGCATGACAAAAATAATCCCTGGAGAAGGGGAACAAGAGGGACAAAGGACAAACACAAATCTGTTTGGGCATTTGTGTTTGTCCATTGTCCCTCTTGTTCCCCTTCTCCAGGGATTATTTTCGTCATCCTTGTCCAGCTCGCTTGCACCTTTGCATTTAATTGCATTATAATTAAAGTCTATAGCATGTGATGTTTTCTTTGGAAGGATTATCATTACTTATTTAGAAGTGCTTGCAAGACATCGCTATAGCGATGTGTTGCAAGCACTTCTAAATAAGTAATGATAATCCTTCCAAAGAAAACTGTTAGAAAAACTCCTGTCAAAGTATGGGACACATACATGCTAACCTTGTTGCCACAACATGTACTGTATTACCGGACTACAGAACATGTTCCATACTTCTTTAGTATGGGACATGTTGTTGCTGTGTGGGCAGCCACAACAAGTTCCATACATCATCATTACGGAACAAGTACTGTATGCTACAGGAAATGTACCATCATGGCACACAGCAGTACATGTTCTGTTGCAAGCCATGCCAGGACACATACCATTTTTACGACATACATCACATGTTCCAATGCGTCCAAAACAGCAAATGTCACATTTCTTGTACGTACGGAAAAAGTTCAGTCTCATTTGTGATGGTACTCGCCCCGTTTTACATTACTACCGCTATGGTGCCTGGAACGCGTCTCCGACTGGTGTGTTTACCGCGGCCAAAAAAGTGGTCCCTCGATTTCCGCCTGATGACGTCATAAAAGTGTCGTGCTGTCGCCGGTCGCGACCCTGGTGGTGTCTCAGCAGCTGTGGTGGATATGGCAGATGCCTGTTCTGCTGCAGGTCGCTCTCCACTGTGACAGTTCACGGAAGCTATAGCAGCAGGAAGTTGGGACGTCTGGGACGCCGTGACGACAGCGGTACTGGCGTTCGCTCGTGCTTTTCGCAAGCATTAGTACGGCCAACCGCCAGCATCGCGACAGGCAACAGCATGACACTCCGGCTTCTGTGACGTCATTTGTTGCCACATTGGGACCACTTTTGATGTGTGGGCGGGATAGGACGCTAAACACACCAGTCGGAGAGGCGATCCAGGCAGCATACTACCGCTAATCACGAGTACATCCGGGCTTTGTATGTCACATGCCAAGCTTCTCCTTGAAAAGGTTAATAGGTAACATGCAAAACAGGGATGTCCTGACGGTTTGAAGGCGCAACTTGATGCAAGTCTTTGCAACATATAATTACCTGCAATGCGCAAATGTTCCCCAAACTTGTATGGAAAATTTGAACTGTTGTATCTAATGCGAGCACTATCCTGAAAACAGAACAATGAATCTGTGACATATATATACTCAACAGCCAGGAATGCTATGAGAAGGTTTTCGCATGCTACTTCAATTTTAGGGAGCATTGTACATGCAGTGACGGGGATAAAGACAGGTAAACATTTGTAAACATCCTCATGAAACTAAGTTCACGCTTGATGCTGTTGGTTCCAAACCATAGCAACGAACCCATTGTGAAGAAGAGCGAACAGTTTGCTGCTTCAAAAGTATTAACATTTATTTTTCGTTTAAATGACTAGAAAACACATCGTGCCACAAATATTTTGGGGCAGCTGATCCAATGTTATTAGGCTTTAAAAAAAGATGAAAGTGAGCATTGTCTCCCAAAGAAAATTGTAAAAAAAATTATGCTGGCCTATGAAACAAAAATTTGTTTCATAAGCCATCTTGGCCCATGAAAACAAATAGAACTATTAACAATAGAAAATGAAGATTAATTTAGACAAGCGCCGAATTTTCTTCTCACTTCTTCCCGAACTTCGAGAGCTCTCGAAGGGCTCCTTGCTTCTTGGGTTGCACAAGAGCAACTTTTCTTGATGTCTTTAGGGACCCCTCCTCTGGGTTCATTCCCACCAGTTGCCTCAAAGAAAGAGGACTTAAATAATGGGTTGGAATATTTATAGGAAGATGTATAACAGAAGCTAAGGAGTTCCTGGCTCCTTTTTCAACTTCAGTGACGGTGCCGGTTAGCAATCCAATCCGGACGAGTTCTAAATCGTGTCTGTAGTATACTTTGAAGCCGAGACAAACGTCCTTAATTTGGATAGTCCGTACGCATACTACGAGCTCAAAGTCTGACCCTTCCATCAAGACGGATTGAGACTGTACACAAAAAAACGTTTCAGCCCACTGGCGTCAGTTCTCATTAATAACTGGACACATGTCAGCCCACAACGATAAGACATTTCTACAATCCGAGACGGAGGCGACAAGGAAAGACAAACGCATGTCTCAATTGAGACGTGTGTGTTTGTCCTTCTTTGTAGCCTCTGTCTTGGGTTGTAGAATGTCTCCATATTAACCAGCTCGCCTGCCTATAAAGTTGTACAAGATACTTCAGTTAAAAATAATTCACAGTACCCGTCAATGCAATGTTGCAAAAAAGTCTGCCTGAAGTGCTTAAGCAGAATATTGTGGTTATTATTTGAATGCTGAAATTTCATGTCTTTGTTTATAATACTAATTCTTACTGATAAGCTTAGCCCGGTCAAAAGTATATTTATGTGCGCCTGCAGAACAAAGGCTCCTGCATTTGCAGCCTAGTGATATTAAGACTGGTTAAAATAGAGGTCGCATGCGTTGTAGGATGCATACGTTCTATAGAGCGTATGCATCCTACGACGCATCTTACGACCTATAGAACCAATACTATAGTATTGGTTTTATTTGATAATATATCTGAATACCAGATTCATGTTGACTCACATTATATTGCAACATAGTCAATATGATTTACAGAGGAACGGTCCTCCCGAGCGGGTCACGCAGTTACTGCAGCACCTCCAATTAATCTGAGCAAGGAACATTTCCAAGCGAATTGTAAATAAGGATGTGTAGAAAGCAGCATATTAACAGCAGGCCTTTGCCATTCTTAGTGTAAAGTATGAACAAAAACATGCTTCAACATGTTCCAGGTTGCTGTTGAACGTGCCAAACGAACAAAAACCCTAACGCTAATGTGCTGCTCTATAAGCATATCTTTTTCCGAATGGCTGCCGAAAGCTAGACACTTTGCTTAAAGTAATTGACTATGCCTCAGCGACAGTGTGACCAAGCTGAATGAAACCTTTAATATTTACATGAAAATACTGCCATATGTTCGAGGAATTATTATGCGTCTGCTATAGACGTACAGTATTCAGTGTTCAAAATAACATCTGACTGTATTACCTCGTGAAAATTACATCAATCCATGACCTAGCGCACAAAATTGTTGCATTAAGCACCAAGTCATAGTTGTCATTCGGCTGCCGACAGGTTAGCACTTTTATGAGGTAAAGGACAGTTGGTGTGTTCCTATAAGTTTCGGCAGCATTGCACATTGCCAGGGAAAACAGTATTAGAACCTTTCGACTTTTAACATATATTGGAAATCTGCAATTTTCGACCAAAATGGCTTTGCCGCAAATAGTTGAAGAGCACACCACCATTCAAAGGTACGCCGAACTACTTTGGATGTTTTCAAGGAGACGATAACAGATTAGCTACATAATTTATTGCTAACGGCCTCTTATGTCATGAACGCTCTCGAAAATAACTTAGTTATTGGTGCTTCCCAGATGAAAAAATTGCGTATTTATTTTTCTTCGTGAAATGCAATATCCACTCGCCAATTTCATCCCTTGAAAACATTAGAACTGTCCATACGATACAGTTTTCCGAAGCTAATTCACAGTGCAGATTTTTTAACTGAAAGGCACATTTATAGTTACCTCTGAATGAGGTCCAGCGTTGCGGGCAGCTCGGCAGGGTACTTTAGGTTTAGAATATAGTAGGAGGCGTACAGCAGCTCCATAGCAGAAAGAAAGCTGATGCCTTCGAAGCGCCTGGTGGCATCCACAGTCAAAACACAGGTGCAGTCAAAGATGCTTCTACCTGGAAGAAGTCAACTTTTTTTAGTCATAAAGAATTGCTGAACAAAAAAGATATGTTTGCAATCGTGTTTCACAATACTAAAACCTAGGTTTTTGGGAGTTTTATTCTTTTCAAACACGGTAGTTTTTCAGTTATCTGGGGAGGAGGTTTTCTGTGTTTTCCGGGTATACGGATGAGCCTTATCGCTGCGTTCTGGTGATATGTACGGTATCTTCCTTTTATCCAAAAGGCGAAACCGCACTCCGTTGAGGTGAATGAACTTGACATGCGATGAAAACAAGTCAAATCCCATCCTCAAAAAAAAAGTGAACTTGACACGCAAAACCCAATTAGAAAGAACACAAGTTTCACCAACAAGACAATCCTGTTTGGTGCTTAATGCAACACCCACCCCCTAGTATACTATGGTGATCCTGTACAGAAGCTAGCAACACGACAGGAAAGTGCATTGACCAAATTTGTGTTCGTCTTCAAAGTCTTCTAGCCTTCGTATGGCCCCGACTTATGGTATATAAAGTAAAACTATGCCATATTGCTCTAAGGCTCTGACCTTATTCAATTAAAACCGAGAAGGAAATAATGAAGGTGTGATATATATTATTTTGTTTACCAAAAAACGCGTACCCTACCTGTATTGGATGTTACATAAACATCACAATTCTAGAGATAAATCAATGTAAAAAATATATACAATATAAAAACCAAATTTCAGTAGCACCCGACAACTGTTTTAAAGGATGTGCGGTTATTCGTAATTTTTGAATAAAGAATTGAATATCTCCCGATCCGATTCGGAACCTGAAACAAATAAGTATTTTTCGCCTATATAAACCACATACAAAGCATTCTATGCGTATTCGATTCGGTGCCATCACCATTCAATTCGTATTGAATATTGTTGCAATTCGATCACTATTCGATTTGTATTCGATTCGGTTAGAAAAATCACTATTTGCAGACTTCTACAAATTTTTAAAGCTTTTTCAGTGACACCACCGGACAGACTGTATTTGTAGTAGCACAGCTGTATGACCCCATGTTCACAATCATCTTACTACGTCAGAAATATGTGCTTGGTATTTTCTGTGCCAAGGTGTACATTTAGAGTTCTGGGTTTAGTGTTGGTTTTCCAAGCTTCCCTTTCTATGCCTTCAAACTGTTTTCTGAACTACACTACAGCGCACTTATATAAATTTTGCCATGCTATTATTATGTTCGTAGAATATTGGTTACATGATTTTGCTTTAGCCCCACACGCTATTTCAGTGTCATGAAAACTAACAAAGCATAAAACAAGACCCAATGAATACCTACATGCTCTAAAATGTTTCCACATTATAATTAGTGCACATAAAAGTTGATGAGGTGCTTGCGGTATAATTGCCCTTGACTGAAGATACTTCTGAAGCAGTGCGAGTTTACTATGTTGGAAAGCTAGCAAGCATGAGCTGTCACACAAGCACGACAGCAGGCGAAAGCCTCCGTCTTCAGTTTCGTCTACACCTTAATGATGTTTTAGCACTGGGAGAGTCTGAGGTTACCAAGGCTCCAAGGTAAAGTAAGCAAGTGCTTATGTTTTTTCTTAGCAATGCTGCATAAATATCATGTGTACATTTAAGTTCTAAGTTGTTAATCCGTGTAGCTTGGCTATACTAAATATCACCTATTAATCAGTATAGACTTACTAGGTAGAGATGTTGGAAACTTTTGTCGAACCTGTGATTCAACGTCTAACCTGAAGGTTCGACTGCTTTAATAAACCTTCAAACGTTTGCCAAAGTTAAACAAATTCGCTATATAGACAGTGTTCCCAGACTTCAACACAAATGTTTAAGATTCCGTAATGTGTTAGATCTAAGCTCCTTTCAAGTAATTAGTGCACCCAAACCTTAAAAAAAATTCTTTTTACTCTGCGACGTTACATTGAAGTATGAAAAACCCTTAAAGGGGCACCAAAGTGGTTTCTGAGATGCTCATTTTTTTTGGCAAAAACTTAACCTACGGGCTCTACGCATCCAGAAGATTCTAACCTGCTGTTCATGTGCGGCCTATTTCACTGCTAAAACTGTATTCAGAGGTAGAGTCACTTAGGATTTTTGCAGAGCAACAGATGGCACTACCCAAAACTTGCCGAATAGGGTTGAGTGTCGGACGGCGCTCGTCAGCCAACTGTGAGCGATAGGTTTCCTATATGACGATAGGACAATCGTCAAATACATTACCCAAGTTATAATTAAATAAACATGCAAAATACACAAAGTATTTGAAATACGTATTTCAAATACTTCTATTTGAAATACTGCCCATCCCTGGCGGCTGCTAAGTACAAAACTATTTACCGCGGCATCCACCGGCAACCCACGCACCGCTGTCCTCGATTGCACCACCGAAAAAGGAGTCCCATACCATTTAGTGAAGCCGAATTTCAATTATGACATTCGTTTTTTTTAGTGTTTATTGTAAATGGGAAATGTAAATATCGCCAAATGCTCGACAAAACTAAATGTAGAAAAAAAAAAAAAAGAATTTAAGCTCACACGGGGGATCGAACTATATATAGGGTCCGCTGCGAATCAAGCAGACATCTAACCACTGAACTACGCCACCGCTTGGGAAACTCGTAACCATTCGTTTTAAACGAGTTTCGCATCGCGCGTATAGCCAATACCACCTAGAACACAAGGCGTGCGCGTTTCCTCCTCTAAACGTCATCACTAGTAGATTCCCTCAGCGCCTCCTAGGTACATAATAGAATAAAACAGCGCGAAGATAGAAATAGGAAGAGACACACCAGACACGACAGAGCGCTGTTGTGTCTGGTGTGTCTCTTCCTATTTCTATCTTCGCGCTGTTTTATTCTATTATGTACAACGATCACCAACTAGCCCAGCTTTCAACCTTAGCCTCCTAGGTAGCCCGGATGAGCACCATCGTCTGCTACATCGTCGGCTCCATCGCCTGCTTCAGTGGTCGTGCTCAAAACGAGCTCGCATTGCTAGGACCGGCAATCTTGATGGTGCCGGATGCACGTTGCAAATGAATTGTGGTAGCTCGTTATTAGCTCGCGCTAAGCAGTCGCGCACTTAGCTGTGGCCTATACAAGGCCTAGCTCTATGCGCATGGGAAGGCGAGACGCTACACGCTGGGCGTCCCGAACTTGGAATATACGACACGTTTAGCGAAAGCAAGCTAACACTGCGTTCGGAACAACTTAGCGTTTACTTACTTACCTTAGAAAACAAGGCCGTCAACGCCGCTGACACGCGATAGCTACGTCGAGCTCGGATTTCGAAGTCCAGCAGCGGGCCTATTCGCGGTTCCGCGCCAGACGCCAGCGCAATGCGCATGCGCGAGAGAGAGATGTCTTCCTGCGCGCGGCGAACCACGGCTCACGGGCGCTGTACTTCCGCGGTCTGATAGAGTTCCATAAAAATTGCTGGGTTTTTGGAACTTCTGGACGTGTTAAATTTCTGTATACCAGTTGAACCGACTATAAATTGTAACATTGTAAGGCTCTTTTTATTGATTCGGATCAGCTCATGCTTATTGCCTAAGTAGCAGGTTTCAATGCACATGGTACAGTTCCAGTTTTTGAACGCAAACAGCACATTAGAGGCATTGCCAGAAAACAGGACATGTTCTATTTGGTTTTTCCACGTAGATTGATGGAATTTTCTAACAGTGTACCCAACTCGAATGCAGCCTACAAAACGCGCGAACCGCACCCTCGGTGACGGAAATCACGCCGACGGAACGCCGAATCCACCGGAACTCTTGACTTCGTCCCTGGCCTCCGCCTTGTCTGGATTCGAGTTGTGCCGGAGACTCGATGCCTTCCCCCCTCTCCCGGAACCGACGCCTTCAGATATCGGACACGCCGAAGAGGGACTCTGCGACGGCGCAGCAGCAAGGGATAGGGCAGCGCGCGGCGACAACGACCCAAGTTCCCACCCTTGAAATGAGTCACGTATCACGGATATTGTGTCCGGAAGGGCTTCATATGTCACGAGCAAGTTCCTTTCCTCCGCTGTTGCGGCAGCCGGGGGCAGTTTTTGCCCGGCAAAAAGACCATCGATCTTCGGGCGATTGTTGAAAGAGTGACTCTCGCCATTCGTTCTCGGGTAAATTCCTGGCGTGATACATCATGTCTTCGTTCGTTCGTTACTTAGTCGCGCAGTTAGGGTTCACGCCATCTCGAAGTTTTTAGCTTTGTGTTGTTTTTGGCAGGGTTTGGTAACCAGTACTGCCGCCCGGTGCTACTCGGCTTGGGAATTGTCGCCGCATCGGTCCTCTCAAACACAAAGAGATACAAACAAACACGCTCAAAGCATGTAAATAAGACAGGAGATGTTTTCGGACTGTTAAAATTGTTGATTTTATTGTCTCCATGTATTAAAATCTTCATTTGTTCGAGAAGTGACTGAACATGTTGATCACGCCTGTCTCATTTTGCTTCAGTTGTCAGCGACATCATGTTCGCAGTAGTGACCTCCAAAAGCAGGTTATTTTCCAATCGTCGAGCCTGATGTGTCAGAGGCATTTACAGTAGGTGTTTTCTCCTAGTTTTTGTAGTGCAAACTTTCCTGCTAACAACGGTTTCCACGGCAGGTTACTGCACGATTACAGATAGAAATAATTATACATTTTTTTGTAAAACCGCCCTTTGATTTCAGTAGCATCTATATAGATAGTATTATATTTAGACCACCACGTTATAAGTTCAGGTAGTTTGCATTTTTCAAAATATAATTTCAGAAGTGGGCGATGTCTCGTAGCTACTGCGCCAGTTAGCCAAATTCGCCATTGTTTGGATGCGTACGTTTGTGGTATGCAATGGACACCATAACTGCGTCAGCGTACTGCGTGATATCAGTGCAAGTCGTACCAAAATCGAGAGCAGTGCCAGCGTTCGACGAGGAATAGGACCCAAGCACACGCTTCGTGATTACGAAACAATAATTGCCGATGTTGCTGGATAAACGTTTTTGAAAGGGGTTTATTTTCGTTATAATAACATTTATCACTAGCTGTTTTAATTGTCCTAAACTTTGAATAAATATGGCACGATTACTGTTTTACAGTGAAGCTGTTTATGGCTAGGTATCCGCGGATTTTCTGTGTGCATGGCCAAAAACTCTACGCTTGCACCGTCGGATGCGCCCCACGCGCACTCCTTCCCCGCATAAAATATTCGTAAATTACTGAAATACAGCGTTGGCGAACCCGCATGCAAGAAGGATTTTGCTTTAGAACCCTTGCTACTGCAGACGCCGGCACGTGTGGCGCGTGGAACACCATTTTCTGCAATCAGCTTGATGCTTGGGTAATATAGCAATCGGTCTATTTCACTTCTCTCGTCGTAATGGGGAAACTGCATACACTCCGGACTCTCAAAGAGCAACGTGCCTACGAAGACCGATAGTGGGAACGGCACCGACAATATCAGCGGCGACGGCGGGCGGCAAACACCACCGATGAAGATCGTGCGCAAAACGGCAAACCCATGCGGCAAACTAGACAAGACGACGAACGTCGCGGGGCAGAGAACGCATCAAAAAGATGCAGGTACCGTGCAGCTAAATTGGACCACTTTAATGGAGCGTACGCTAATTCTGTGTCACGTCTGTGTCGTGTGCCGAAAGGCTTCGCTGGTCATTCACCTTCACAAAGTAAAATGGCTCATTTTTTTTAAAAATATTCCTTCATCCTGTAAACTTTTAACTGCCTTTAAGAAGAGTTGCTGGTGAGTATGAATCTAGTTTTGTTTTAAAGCTAGGGGAACATTTTTGAGTTCTAAATGCTAGGCAACATTATTTGTACTTGAAATTTTAGTGAACAAAACTTTAATCGGTTTGAAATATTAACGCATAAACATAAAACCCGCGTGGCTCGTAATTTAAAACCCGAGCAAGCAGCTTTCATCTCTTACAATTTGCAGGTAAACGATCCATAGAAACGTTCCCCGAAAGCAGCGCACTTTGGACCTCAAATGTTGCCGAAAAACGGCGATCGAAACGTTAATGCTCGATACGGGGCATTAAATTGTGTGGACCAATATCATACGGAACGCGCACGCTAGAAATCAGAAGCAATGACGCGAGTTGGGAAGCGTGCCGATGTGTCCTACGCGCAACTGGCGCTGGAAGAGAGTTTGACGGGGAATGAGAGCTACCTACATGAACTAATTGTTTTGCTAAGGGGAATACTGGGCACGGTATGCATACAAATGCTCTGGAAGCCAGAATATTTGAATGTACACATATTTGACAGAGATCTGTCTGGTTAGTAAATAAATAGACTGTCTGAAGAAAATTTAAATTCTAACAAAGTTAGGGTTTATATTATTCAGAGAATATATTATCTCGGACGGCAATACAAGAGATGGCGATCGATCAAAGTCATCGGCACCTGCAGCCATGCAGGCAAGTAGCGCAGTTCTGGTCAGCCTTTTCTATATACCAGGAACAAGCAAATAACTTGGATGTGTCCTGCCTAGAGAGTGGATCCAGACGCCCCACAAGCCAATATCAACACTTGGACGGTTTATACCACAACCAAGGAACCGTCCCCCTAAAGAGAACGTGAGATGTGTTGTTTATCGGATTCCCTTCACGTATCGTCTCAACGCATCTATGGTCAAAAAACAAAACAAGAACAATTTTCATGAAATGATTTAACATCACGAAAACAACGTTTGCCAGTTCAATCCCGACCGCAGCACCGTAGATGAGGACTGCGACGTCACGGAACACTGCAATTACTTTAAGAATACCGGCATTCTCAACGTTAAAACAACGCTTGTATATAAATAACGCTTTATTTGTACGCAGTTACTTTTCGCGCCGAGGAGGCGATGTCCTAGTTACGTTTTAAAAGAAAGCACAATAAACGTATTTCAGTTACTTTTTTATTATGTTCCGTGTAGCGGTAATAGTTATTCCTGGAGGGGAACGTTTACAACGATATTACTAAACGTAGAGTTTTGATTCCTGCTCGAATCTGCGATTTGCACGACACGAAAACGCTAAATAAACCATAAAAAAAGTGCACAAGCTATGCAAGTATGGCCATAGTTATCATCGAAGAAAGGCTTTAAAAAATAGGGAATTATTAACGACGATAAATATTGTAAGCAACAATTGACTGATAAAAACGACTCACTGACAGTAACGAGGAAAAACGCGTTAAATTTAAGCAGATATAAAAAGTTCCTTTCAATTTGCAGGAGAGAGAAATGTATATGCTTACTAATTAGGCGAGTAACAAGTAACGATAATCAGTTAGTTTATTTTAGTAACGCGGACACTTTGTGTCAAACCTGTGTAGAGCGAGGGAGCGGTGCGCTCCGGACTACGCGTGCGACATCTGCCGGCTGACCCTAGACCCGAAAGAGCGCTCCTCTGAGCGTACGATGACATGGTGCAGCGCTGGGCAGATGCAAACATTTCTGTTGACCCTCCTGCAAATTCCGCTGGCCGCCCAAGCAGCGCTGGACGCCTCGAGGTTACAAAATCAAGGCGCTCGGAGAGTCGGCCCATGCACCGCCTGCTCCGCATTGTCGCGCATTCTCGTTCCGTACTGGCGCGAAACAAGCCATGGTGTGCGCGGGAAGCAGCAGATTTTCATGTTTATGTGTAATGCTTGATGTGAAAAAGCACATATTACTAGGAAGAGAAGGAGAGAGGACATTACTCTTAGTGGCAACCCTTAAGAAAAAGTTATATCTGGCCAGATCTGAAGACTTGAGATATGGCACATATCAAAAATTGGCCACAAATAACCTGATATGGTATATCTGCCAGATATACCATATCGTGATACATACAAACCACACTAGAAAACAGAAATAGTTCTCTCGACACCTTACTGTCAGTCTACGTCCAGGGCTTCGAGATGTTATTAACTCAAAAGGAACGTACCACCGTAAAATAAGTAAACGAAAAGAGCGCTCCTCAACGAATATCGCCCCAGTCAGGTAGGCCTTGAAACGCTGGATTGGCTCGATTCGACGTCTTCCTTTTTTATTTGTGCAGTATACTCTAACGACGGGAGGCCCACTTTAAGATTAACGTTCACGTTCCGTTACTACTCGATATATAGTTTTGTTTTTATCGCGTTTATCGCGTTTCGAAGGGCTATCTGAACTTTAATCTGTCGCTTTATTCTATACTTTAAAACACAATAAATCATTACTGCTGCATACATTTTTTTAATGTAATGCGTGTAGCTGACACCAAGATAACTTTTTGTAACTTATTGTATCCCGCTAAGCTCCGTTGCATTTTTGTTTCTTTGAACCGTAAGTTCGATAACCGTGGCGCAAGCATCTTCAGGCTACAAGTAACGGAAGGCCGATCGATTGCATCCACCCAAGCATGAAATCAAATTTAGTACAGGACACCCAGATACCTAGGCACTTTGTCAAGTTTCATTATCTCTCCCAGCTCGAGCATGAAAAACATTTTCACTTTGTCTTTGGCATCATGTAACCGGTCCAACACTTTATTTCTTAATTTCGCAAGTTGTCGCCTTTCCTGAAAGCGGGAACGTATTGCAAGTACAGCCGATTTGCAAAAACAAAACAAAAACTGAGGACAGTGTGTGTATCCTGACCGGTAAAAAAATAAACAAAAAAAACATACCTTTAGCATATGAAGCGATCTGTTGCATTGGCGGTAATAACAGGATTACGATCGGAACTTTGCAGTCACTAATTTTTGCTTAAATATATCTTGAAAACAAGCCCTTATCGTTACTTTGGTGTAGGTGGGAGCCCCGCAGACCTGCAGGCACGATTGAACAGCGTCTGTTGTAAAGGTAGGCTATACTCCAACTTGTTTGGTGTCTTTTAACGGTCGCGTCAAACGCACTACTTAGCTTTTACTTTTTTTTCTGTGAGGAATAATTTGCAGTTTAGTAGCGGTGCGAATTTTAGTCGTCGGCAATAATGTTTGATGAACCGAAACATTTGTGTCCCCAATTCTTATCATCTCACTCATGAATCAGTAACAGTTATTTTTCTGGAATGCTTTTTCCTGTTCGAGACACGCACACACATATCCTACACATTGTCGCGTAGTAGTGTTCACAGGAGCGCAAAGTACACCGATGTATTCTCCATTTATTTTCGATTTTGTATGTGTTTTGTAACGCTGCTTTACGTAAAAATTCAGCCTCAGCTTTTTCATCGGTTATTGATAAATCAGAAGCTTTTTAAACCATTTTTGTCGGACAGCCGGTTTATTGATACGGTGTTGGTGGAATAGTCGCTGTATATTTCATTTCGCTGATGCGCCCAGAAAAAAAGAGCACACGCAAATAGGCCGACGCCATTACAGGCACGGGTACGTGGGCTGCTTCTCTTTCCGCTTACGCCGCCAACGTCAGGACTGTGTTACAACGCCTGAAGTTGACAATGGAAAGCTGCTTTGCCGTTCCCGCAAATCTATACTTTTTCAATAATTAGAATGACTACGCTGCGAAAGATGATAACGACGTCACTGGGACTTGGATAACGACAAGACATGCACAACTAAGCGAAGGTTTAAACTGCAGCAAAGTTGACATTTGGGCTAGTGGGTAATCTAACATATTGAGGTATGTGGCGCACAAGGTAGAGACACGAGCCTCGATGAACGAGCCACTATCATTCACGGGGCTGGTGGAATATGCGCGAGTCGGCGGAGGATTATTTGACAAAAATAATCCCTGGAGAAGGGGAACAAGAGGGACAAAGGACAAGCACAAATCTCCAAACACAGCTAGGTGACTGGTGCGCGACCGAAAAAATCCGCCTGGTCTGGGTATCGAACCGGGGACCTCTCTATTACAGGTGGAGCGCTCTACCAACTGAGCTAACCAGGGGTTAGACGTCAGTAGAGCAAACGGGTTTTATTAGCTGCCACCAGTCTAACACCAACAAGGGTGAAACTTGCAATTTAAGGTTATGGTTATAATGCAGTTAAATGCAAAGGTGCAAGCGAGCTGGACAAGAATGACGTCATTCTTTTCCAGCTCGCTTGCACATTTGCATTTAATTGCATTATAATCATAGGATTATTTGGTTTCTTCTTTCTCTTCCTTTCTTGTCAGTAAACGTAGTTCTGAGTAGCGCTCTTTTCTGTCCTGTCCTTCTCCCTACCGTGTACGCTAAATACCTCAATATGTAAGCCTATAGGTTTATTCCTTTTTGGTGGCGGAAATTCTAAAACAGTGACGCATTATTTTTCTTTTGCTTTAACTTCTCAACATCATTAGAACTTTGTTTTTTTCTGTGTGTTTTCCCTCGCTGTTATTTCTAAAAAAAAATAAAAGCAGTTTTTAGTGTGCACTTACCTTTGACTCTCGTGTCGTTTTTCTGCTCCGAGTGGATTGAAATAAAACTTTTTGACCGTAATTTTAGAAGAAAAGAAGGAAGTAAAAGAAAAATCTACTTTTGATTGTCAATTTGTGGTTGATTTTTAATTTGTGTGTAGTGATTTCTAAATCTTGGCGTTGAAGTGCGAACAAAATATTTAAGTTTGGTATATAGGCCACCAAGAGGAAACGTTAAACTGCTTTTTATCTTATCTAGAGATTTTTTTTTTAATTCAAATATTTACAGGTAGTGAAATTGTGGGGTTAGGAGATTTTAATATTTGCATCTTAACGGCCTCAAAAGCGCAGTGAGCACTTGGAAGTGTATTTGAATCAAAAATTTATGTTAACCACATTACATAACCAAGACATGTTACGAGTGTCTCCTGAACGCTTATTCATCTTTTCTTCAGCAACAGGGATGTACGCAATACGTTTGGTGGAGTAATTTGCGTCCAGATAAGCAATCATTCGCCATTATTCCTATTAACGAACAGCACTCAAACAAATTATAGCAACACAACTCGGAACAGACGAATGTTGAGACATAAAAATTCCCACACACTTAAAGTTTAGCGGGGTATTTTTTCCGCTTAATTTAGCGGCAAATGTAGCGAATGAGAGGGAAGCAGGAGAGGAGGAGGGGAGGAGGAGCATACCTTCCCCTCCCTACCCTCCTCTCCTCCTCCTCAAGAGCTGGGCTCTGATTCGGCTTTACAGAGAGGGGTAAACGTCGCTCATTTTTTTTTTCTCTTGTGCCACCCGTCAATAGTTAAGTTTTTCAAGTCCCGCACAGCAGGATTGCTCAATTCAGCTGCCGACAGCTGTTCTAGAGATATACCTGGAGACGGTACACGTTGGGGAGAGCATTCTCAAACTCTTTATTTTAGTCGACGATAGAAAAGCTGCCTTCACGCATGGGGGGGGGGGGGAGTTCTAGAGAAAAGGATTCAGTTATGAGAAGTTATTTTCTAGCAACATGTTTTATTGGGAAGGCATGCCTTCTGATGCGCAGACGCATTCGCTGAGGCATGAGTGCAAGGCCGTCCACGGTCCCTCTCCTGAACACTGTTGCCAGAGGCTTGGGATCTAACTTGATGCAAGAAGGTTGCCCCACAAGGTAGTTATTAAGTTCTTCGCAAGCCCAGATAATTACAAGAGGTTCATTTTCGATCCACAAATACTTTCCTTTTGTGTCCGTTAAACATTGTGAAACATAGGCGACTGCCCGGTGGGCTCCGTATTCGTAACGCTGCTTGAGCACGGCTCCGAGGCCGTATAGCTGAAACGGTCGCTTTTGTGGGAGAGTAAAGTGCTAGGATTGATCACGACGAGAAATTTGATGTTACACTGTCGAATGCTCGTTGTTAGAACGCCGCCCACACGAATTGGACGTTATTTTTGAAGTAGCGTTTGCAAGGGTGGTAGCAAGTCGGCAAGGTCAGATATGAACCTTGCTATTAAGTTAACCATACACCGAAACCTCAGGAGGAGGGATTTCGAAATACTGGAGAGGTTCTGTTCCATTGCTTACTTTCTTTACGTGAGTCCGAGAAATCTTTCGCTTTGCCGAACTTTCGGGTGGAAGCTTCAAAATGCAGTCTAGTATGCGGCGAAAAGGGCTTTGCTAAAAGCAATGGCTAAAGCGCTAGATATTCCAACTTTAGCCAATAAACTCTGTACAGACAAAGGCTTCGGCGTCATAGACGCGGTTTATTAAGCCAATTGCAAAACATGGCCAGCTGTGGTGGAAGAGTTTTTTGCATATGGTTTTACATTTAGCAGTTGTTTAAACACTAATGGTTCTCTTACCTGATGCACTGTGAAACTATAGTTTACGAGTCTCCTGTAAGTTTCAAAACATGCTCAGCGTCCCTTTTTGATGTTTACGGTACAATATCATGTAAAAAAGGCGCCATTAAATTGCCTTTCATGGTAAATACGAGATTACACTTGGGAGTCTAAATGTTTAGATTGAGGTTAAGTATCGCAGTTGAAACAAATGCATTAAAAAAATTAAACCTATCCTTGCAGTATTATATACATGGCATTCCATCGGAAACCTTGGAAGAACCAAAGGATTGTTGTGCTCCTACACGCAAACCTTCCAATCCGTCAAAAACTGCAAGGAATAAAAGAGAGAAAAGAAAGAATTGTATTAAAGAAACAATAAACCTTTCCCAACATACTGAAAAGACCTGCGGGTTTTTTAAATATTTTGCAGCTGTACTTTTTGTTCAAGTTTCCCGTTCTGAGAATAATACCAAGAAATTTATTTTGTAACTTTAGGCCTTCAACATCAAGTGTTGCGGGATAAAAAATGAATGTATTTAGTTGCCAAAAACATCGTCCTCTGGGATATTTTTAACGTATGACATGACCGATGTTGGATTTCATCAATTGTAGCAACGTCTAAATGTGTAGCTGAGAAGACATAATTTTCTTACTTGCGCAAATAATTGAGCTTACTACTTTTGATACTATTAACAAACAGCATGGAAGTATCAGGTAAAGCTATGTTCTGCTGATTTACCACGAAGAAGCCAATCGTTAAAGGGAAGCTGAATGAAACACTTAAGAAAACTCTGCTGTCAATAGTCTTTGATACACTGAATTATAATGTATTGAAATTTCGGAAAACGCGTTTTCGCCCATATTTGATCAAAGGTAACGCGACGTTATCGTATGCTCTTTCAGTCATATTCAATATGGTTAAAGTAACAAAGCGCATATTAGAAGTACGGAGCTGATTACATGTAGAAGTACAATTAACACACTAATATCTTAACTAGTTTGATCTAGTTATCAAAACATTGCTCGCCAAGGAAATGGCGATTACATATATATTCTAATACGATTCAATTAAAGTTGGATCGTCTATTCCCGCTCTTACCTCCCGCTTTCTTTGTTCTATGAAAGGCTCTATTGGTGGCAGTTGCATGCTTTTTTATAACCGAAGATAAAATGACTCAAACGGGCCTGCAATCATTCTGAAATAATAGGTAACACTAATTAAGTTACTGGTGACGAACTATAGTGACGTTGATGCCAGGGTTACCCGAACACCGCTGACTTGTTTATGTGAGTGTGAAGTCATATGTTTCCACTGTTGCGACCCACATACCTTCTATGCTTTGCTTAACCGTCAGCCTGAGCAAAGCCAAAATTAAAATCTAATGGTATCAGTAAAAAAAACAATAAATGTGCAGTGTCATGGAATCTGTCATCTTTCTGTACTATGCAGACATTGGCGAAATCATTGAACAGCAGTGAATGTACGGTGACCTGGCGACTTTGTTATCTGTGTTTTTTTGCACGTGGCCTAGCCTTGACCATGCTCGGACGTATGGTGAAAAGCACAGTAAAGCCCGGATAAAAATAACTAAACGGTGATCGGGAAATAGTTTGATATATCAATACTTTGGTATAAAAAGATATTGTACTAATCCTCCAGTTAAAATGTTAAAGGATCTTTGGTAAACCCGAAGACTGTGACAAACGGGAGCTAGAGCGTTCAAGAACAGCTAAATACAGTAGAGCCTTGTTGAAGTGCAATCTTCGGGAACCGCGGGAGCCGCTGCTTAGGTGTGTACAGGCCTTTCTTACATGCGCGCGTGCCGCGACATCAACAGAAGCCAGAAACTAAAAAAATAAACAAAATAAAGAAAATAACTGAAAGGCCTGACGCATGAAGAATACTATTTCTTCAACCAGAGAAAACATCAAGCGAGCAATAAAAAGTAATTGACTTACAATTAGCAAAAGAAAATACAGCAGAACAAAACAGGGCAAGTCGTAAAAGGAGGAAACAGAAAGGTAAACAAAACCAGTATGAAACGAGTTTAAAACGGAGTTGCACAACCGATATCGACACATTAAGCTAAACAAAACCTTCTTTTTCTATTTTTTGTTGCCCGTGTCCAAAGTCGTTTATTCTCAGAACGGGCGAACCGCATAGCGGCAGCAGCTGTGTTTGGGGGAGCATTCGTAATAAAGGCGTGGCGCGCGGTTCGATGTATCAAATGTCCGGGTAGATGGAGTTTGATATAGGTGCAAAGGTGGCCACACTTTTACATGGCTTTTCAAGGTGCAGTTTTGACTGTTGAAAACACTCAATATTTTGGTATACCAGGTTCTTATATAATTGGGCTCGACTGTATCATTTATTTTCCTGCGAGAAGTTGGGAATCAACATTGCCGCAAACGCGTGTGTTGGCACAGCCAAACGTTACCATGAAACGTACCCTTGAATAACGCAACAGATTAAGATAGGCTTATTACGACTTGCTATCCCTCCTTACTGCGGGGGCAAACCTCCCTTTCGAGTGGAGCTTCTGTCGCTATTTCGCATCTTAGGTTTGTCATTACATTTTTTTCGTGGTTTACGTTTCTAAAAACAATTGCACGGAACAGAAACAACTTATTTATATGCTAATACCTATGGCATGTTTGCACTAGGTAGTAACACATCTATGAATAGAAAATGCCAGCCAAGGACACATTTTTGAAGTGTTAAATAGTGGGGTTTAGGTAATTAATTCGCAAATCTTCACTTCACAGGTATAACATGACACCTACCACAATTGTTCAACTTGGTCCGTAAGAGTTTCTTTATTCAAAATTGCCAATGAAAATCAAGGTTCTGTCATTTAATTTATATATGTCTAATCAAGCTTTCCTTTATAACACGAGGGGAAAGCCATATATCTGACAAACTTTGCAACTTAGAAAATTTTCTCTTGCGATTAGCCTCTTTCTAATTCCCTGTAGGTAAAGTACGCCTAAAGTTTATGTAACCTGCATGCCTGAGAAATAAAGGAATCGCCTGGAGTAATAGCAGATGGAAACCCCGTTTTCTGTAGGAAAGCAAGGTGGAAATAAATCAAAAGAAGGTTATTTTTTATTTTGATCAATCACCGGCATTGGAGTGAGAAAACTAGTAACATCAACCGTGCAAGAGAAAGTGCAAGAAAGAGAAAGGTTACTTTTGTTTTACTCTTTGCCAATATGCAAGATGGAGCTCAGAAATTGCAGGCAATGTGAAAACTGTATTGGAATGCCCAAAAGTCATCACAGAAGTACTTGCAACAAACCAAAACAGTTGTATAAGAAAGTCAGAGTGATGTTTGCTTCACATGGACGCGTTACACGGCGAAATTTCTTCCGCTGGCCCTTCCCGTTCTGGTTGTAAACCATCTTGAAGTAAAAAAAACACACACACGCGCAAACGCATACAAAAACTTTCCTTCCGCAACCACGATTCTTCTTAAAAGAAAAATGTCGCGTAATCTAAAAACCGAGGGAAGCAACGTGAGGTATCTCTTTTTCTGAAATCTTGCTGCGCCTAATTGATTGTAGCAATGCACACAGTACGTAGAGAAAAACGCTTACGCTCTTGGAAAAAAAAATATAATTGTTAGTCGTGGCTTACCTCGATTGAACAAAAACGAACGCTGCACAAAGTTCGCGCTTTTGCACACACGCGAACATGCTAGAAAAACATAATTGGGTGCATCTGCTTTTGTTTAAGTTATGGTTACTTTATATCTGATCCCGAAAACGAAGCGAGAGAAATACATTTTGTATCTAGTGGCAGTATTTTTTTTCTTTTTTTTTTCTTTAACAGTTTCAACAATTTCGTCGCGACCAAATGCATGGTTGCTTCAGCACAACGTCTGCCGTAAAAAAGGACGTTAATGGAAACATTTGGGACATGGCTCGTGCAGTATGTTTTTTCTAATAATAAATTGAGAAAAAAAGACCAACGATAACAGTAAGCAAATTACTGCACATTCAGCCCCCTAAGCCACATGTAGAGAAAATATGTGGGACTACTCGAACTAGAATGTTGTAACTTTGACATAATGATACCTTGTTAAAGGTGTTATGAAATACTTTACATTTCCCTAAACTTCAAAAACAAATAGAAAACCGCTTAAATTTGTCCTTGGTGCCCTCCAAAAGAGCGGTCAAGCAAAAAACAAAAGTTTTAAATTGTTTAGGTAGGAACATTAAAAGTACTTTATAAGTTTTATTGGCAGGGACATACGCACATAGGTTTTTCTGTAATATTTATTATCAAGACGCGGCGCCCATTTCGCGCTGTGTCTCGATGTGCAATATCATAGTAATTAAACACAAATTATACTTACGCGTTTCAACCTGCAATATTTTCCACGATATTTTATTTTGAAATAATTGAAACAATCGGCTTTATTCAGCAGTGTAGAATTGAGTCAAATATAAAAGAAGCAATAAGTTAAAAATATTTATTAAAGCGAAAAGCTTTTCAACGTAGAACTTAAAATGTGACCGGGTTTCGATTAAGTTTTATTTTTGATAGCTACCAGGGTCCCCCCACAAACGACCTCCGAAAAGGCTATTCAAACCGTCCTCTCGCGACAGCGTGCTAAGCATTTGGGGGCATTTAGGTAAGAGTGAAGCTGAATGACCGTACCTTTAAGCATGTTCAACATGCCCCCAATGATAATTAAGTTTTAAAGCTCCTGGGCGAATCCGCAGGAAAAAGCCGCAGCTGCCAGTGCAGCCAAAGTGGGCAGCCTAAGGTGTGCAGACAAACTGTACGAAGTCGGTGATCGAACTAACAATAAACGATTTTTATGGGAAGGGCACATCCTTGAAATTGGGCGGCACTCACACAACCTAAAAGAAGGCTGAAGACATTTCACACCATATTTTTTCGAGTTGACGCCATCGCCAGAAGGATCGGGAAGCTTTAGGCCGCGTTTGCGCTGCTACTACATACAAACGATTGTCTGCTGACAGTGTCTGAGGCCTGTTTCTCCTTTTAAGACGGTCCTGTCCTCTGTGGAGCGCAAGTTCGTATGCTTCATGCACAGGTGTTGCGATGATGTCAGAACGCCGAGCGCTTTTTGGCTAACTGAAAAGAATAGTGGGAAGACCTCAAGGCACCAAGCATAGCGGTCTACCCAATATCCTTTCGTTCAAAGCAAATCGGAGCTCGCCGTCGTTCGGACGTCACCGCAGCCCCTGCGCAAGAAGCAGACTACTTGCGCAGTTTCCCATGTAGCGCAGTTTTTCGGCCATAATTTGGTAGTTCATTAGCAATTTAGGCCCTTAAATACACTAAAAACCACGGTAGAGGCGAACATGACCTTCTTAGGCCAAAGTCTGGGTATCTTGTTCCTAACTCGCCAAGCAAGTGTCAAAGTTAGTCATGACTGATGGCAGCTTGGCTTCCATCTGGCAGCTTTGGGACAAAAGTTTCAAACAATTGGTAGAGTTAGGTTTCACTTTTGATAATCAGGTAGCAAAAGAAGGGAGACAACGTGTGACCCCCATGTGGGCCGCGGAAGGGGGACCCATGTCGGCACCCCCTTTAAGAGCCAACTTTCTGCTACTTGGGTTGTTCGGTTTTCAAGTTGCAACTTTGGGCCTAAATTGCCAAAGGAGTGGAAGATGTGGGCTTCACGGCTGTTTCTTCGGTTCATACGTTGCACCTTTGGTTTGAGTGTCGCACTTTGGCAATTATGTGACGAACCGGAGAAAAGCCACGGAAACACGAACAATATTTAGAGCAGGACGGCTGAGCTTCGCCTTTAAGAGTGGAAAGCGATAGCGACGTATAAACCCCCGCTCGTTCCCAAGCCGCGCAAGCGTGTCTGAACGGATTCTATTGCCGGATTTCACCTAATGCAGACGTGAGATGTTGTGCTGCATATTATTAGGGCGCGGGCGATAGACACCTTAGCAACGACGCTCACGACGGTCACGCATAACCGTCACACGTAGGCAACGGTTACAACGATACAACGAGTTTCGAATGCGGTAACGTAGCTTAGTTGGTAAGGTGTCTGCCTCATACGCAGCGGATCCCCGTTCAAACCAAAGTGTGGGCTTACTTTTTTTTTTCTCGAACTTTTGTTTTTGTATAGAAATTTGGCGATATTTACGACATTTATTTTTATACGATTGACACTAAAAAAAAAAAAATAATGTTGTCAACGAAACTTCGCTGAACTGAATGATCTGGGACTACCTTTCCGGAGGTGATCAGGGGGACATTGGGGCTTGGTTTGCCGGCTAGACGCAGCGAAGCTGCATGTATGGGGGAACCAACTAGGTTAATAGTTCTGTAATGAGCAGCCGCAGACTGCCGCCACGAAGCGTCGTGAAAACAGACCGGGGGAGGGGAGAGGGGGGGGGGGGGGCTTAATACGGTCCTCAGTGATACACGCGCCGTCCGAATCTGAAACCCAGGTTGCATCGCAAGAACCGGGAAACTGCGAAAGAGTCCCAGCAAAACGGCGAAACTTGCAACCCCCCCCCCCCCCCTTTTTTCTCTGGTGACGCAAGCAACCGCGCGTTGCTATGTGTGACGCCGGCAGCGTCCATCTCCGTGAGCAGCAAAACCGGCGTGAGCGCCGTTGCTATGGGTCTATCGCCTGCACCCTACAAATATGCTGTCGGACTCCGCCGGAGCAGCCTCAGCGGCTCAGCCGGGCCGCGGTGACAGCAATACCTCAGCTTCAGCTGATTAAAAGATTATTCTGCCGCCTCTGCCAAATTATCTTGCAGTTTTGATCACCGCTTTTGTGCACACTAACGTCCGCGGCCGCCGGTACCGTGTGGAAGATTTCCGGGACATTCTGAGTCATTTGGAACTGTTCCCCGAGGTCATCGCTTTGGGGGCGTACCAGAAGAACCACGTCCGGCTGGTGACATTCAAGTTACTCGAGGGTAAACGAAGGGTCCTCGCAGCAGGAGACCTCGTTGTCAGGGGACGCTGTTGTATTGTCCTTTACCCCGGCTGCCGGGACGTTCGCATCAAACTGCACTGGTTAGTTTTTCATGTTCTCGGCGACGAAGTGAGTGCAACGCAAGAGCCTTACGGTAAGGTGACCGAAGTGGGAACTGAGAGGTGTCGGGTGCAAGGCGTTGCCGACTGTTTTATTATGACGCGTTCGGCTGTCATTTGGCTCAAGCCCGGGCTGGGTTTGGATGACCTGCCACACCAGCTACGCGTCGCCGGGGTACTGGTACTCGTCATAGTGCCGGACAGGGCACCGCTCTGTCTGCGCTGACAGAGGACTGGTAATTACTGCCGAGAGTACCGGGTGTCGAAGTACGATGCCTGCAACCGATTCGGTCGTGATGCCGATTTCTGCGTAAAGACGCGCGCAGCGGCCACTGGTTCCGGAGGAGGGGATGCCAAAGCCGAGATTGCCGTGGACGAGGTGGATGCGGAGGCGGCGATCGAGAAGGCGTTTCCCGCCAACGAGACCCTAGACGGTGTGGCCAAGAACGAAGCTGTCCGAGCAGTGTTATGGCGGGTTCACACTGGAAGCGGATCCGCGAACGCGAAGCGGATCCGGGCTTTCTCAACCGCAAAGCGGTTGGGATCGAGCGGTTGGAGCGCGTTTTTGACAACCGCTTCGGGGCCGATTTGGATCAACCGCTTTATCGAGCCGCAAAACGGCAACCAATCACAACGCGAAGCTGACGTGACGTCGATGGGTTTCGAAACAAGGTGGCATCTGTCAGTGGTGAGACGTCCAAGGAGCTGTAGTCCTAGCGTTGCAGCATACAAATCAACGAAGAAAGGTGATGTTCACAACCGTCACTTGTCTCCGTCGCGAAAAGAACTGACTATAAACCTTAACGAGCTCCGCTCCGGCGATTTGGTTAGGGTAAAAGCTTGTTTATTATTTGGGGTACCACAGCCCATACCTTTCCGCTTTGTTAGTCCTTGGCCGTAGATTGTCGGAACCCGCCCCTGATCGACCAAAATGTCACCTGTGAAAAGTTGCGTGAACTGTTAAAAGCTTTCGACACCGTGCATGACCACCTCAAAGGCCCATAGAGACGTCGTTAACCTGATTGCGTGGCGAACACACTACCGCCAAGCTGGCGGGGTATCTTCGCTAGCTCGACCTGTAACGTTTACACATTCCCCCTCACCACGGACCATACCGCCGCTCACAACCCGAAAATGATTAGAGCGAACAACGAGGTGGAAAAACTGGCCCTCTATCCCGAAAACACGGTCAGCTATTAATGTTCAAAGGGTCAACTTCGAAAAAAGGGTCGGGGGATCCTCTTCTGAGTCAGCAAGGCGCGACTAACTGGGCTTTGCTTGTGGGCGAAGTCAGGGGAATCGCAGGCGGGTTTTGCGGGTCCATGCCTCTTTCTTCGCTGCCTGAAGTCGCGATGAGTGCGAACATCCCGAAGACAAATTTGCAGAGTGCCAAAATAGCAATATTTTGACTTTGAATCGTGGTTTGGTGAGGATCTTTGATTGTAAAACAGGGTTGCCAAACGCAAGTCTCAAAAGATCACGCTTGATCGCCGAGAAACCGCCAGCCGCCTCTTACCAACTGCCAACCGCCTCTCGGTGTGTCTGAACGGGATCGCTCGCAAACCGCATCCGCAACCGCTTCGAAGACGCAACTCAACTGCCAATGTGAATGCGCCATAAGTGCGTCCGCTGGCGAAGACCGACATGCCGCCGGTCGTCGCGGACACAGCGAAACCTGAGGAGGAGGCTCCGAGAAAGTATGAGCGGACGGCAACGCCAAGCAACGTGACGTCAACGGAAAAAGTCGAAGAGCAGCAAGGCAACAAGGTCAACATGGCCGACGCCAGCGTGACGGCCACAAAACGTCCGCTAGACCAAGACCCGACTTCGGCGAAGGGCACCAGCCTGTTTATCACGTCAGAACTGCCAACGAAGGCGGTGTCGTAAATAAGAAAACTGACGTCGAGACCATCGCCAAGTTCTGCACCCGAGCCCAGGGGTCAGGACGAGCCGGCCGGTTGACATGGACTCGAGTCAGCTCCTGGCGAGGGACCCCAGAATGTGTGATTCCCTGTTCCGTGAGGTTACATAGCCTTGTTCAAGAACTGAAAGTAGCGACAGTGAGCGTCAGAGGGTTAGCCTCACTCGTATAGAGTACCAGGTGAAAATGTTCCTAATCGACAATGGCACTAACGTCCTTGTGATTTAAGAGACGAAAGTGTAAAGCGAGGAAGAGACCGCAAGCCTGCTGGCGTCTTTCCTATGTTATTTGGAATGTCTGGATGATGTATTCTTTTTTTTTTAAATCCTTAAATGCGCAGTTAAAACCCGGCATTTCAGACAGTGAAGGTCGGTTGCTATTGTGTGACTGCAGCGTTACTACTGTAGAATATAGAATTATAAATGCTAACGTGCCAAATGAAACTAATGGAAGGAAAATATTTTTTGAACAAATTTGCCCGTACTTGGATTGCCAAAGCAAGACAGTTATGTTATGTTAACTTTGTTCGCCACGCAAGAGACAAAACTAGTAGGGGGTGGCAAAAAGATACTACTACACAATTGTTAGAGGAAATGACCACAGTATTTAGGTCACAACATGTCGAGAATTTTTAAAGGATTAATACGGATTTATGCTATACATTATATCAATCCTCAAGTAATGCTCGCCTTGACAGAGCGTATGTGTCTATTGAACTTTTAACTGGTTATGACCAATATAATGTGCTACAAGCCTTCTTTTATAATAAAGCCTTGATCTCTTTTACTATCGGCGGGCAAAATAAAAATGCCTATGTTTCAATAGGACCAGAAGAAGCTTAATAATCACCTTCTCATAGATGATATCCTCAATCAAACAATAGACGAGTTCTTTATTAAAGGGGCACTGACACCTCAAAGGTTGTATTGATTTTTATTGTCTAAAACGATGCAAGTTGCAGTCATAAACACGCAAAAAAAAAACCGCATCGCGAAAAAAAATTTTCCCGCGCGCGCGCGTGCCTTTTTATTTTGGGCGTTTGATTTTCCCGCCTCTCGCCTCCTCGCTTCTTTTGATCGGTGACGTCAGAAATCAGGAAATTTAGAAGCTTTGTAGGCGACATCTCTAGAACATTTAATTACGGCAATCCTAAAACATGTTTTTTAACGCAATTGCGAACGCACTACGGCCCTTCTTTTTGAAATACCAAAAATCGGGAGTTCGTTGTGGTGTCGTCTCCTGGATTTGTATCCTCCAACGGAAAACAGGCGACACCGCTCAAAACCGGTCCGCGCCGCCGCTCACTCCTTTCCTCCTCGCTTTGGGTCGCCATGGCAACAGCAGGGAGTGGTGAAAGGAAGTCGACTCTCAGGTCTCCTCAATTTTTGACGTCAAGGCACCGGTGCCGATCGCGCGGGAACTTCGAATTCGGCATTTGGAAATTGTTTTTTTACTTCACGAATACTGAATTCCCAAATCTCAAATTTTGTGGGTAATGTCCCGGCATCGTTTTCAATCGTTTCGGATAATAAAAAAAAAATATGATTTTGATGTGTCAGTGCCCCTTTAAGATGCTTAATTTAAGTTCCTGCGCGAGTGAGAAATGGGAATGGCTTAAACGCGAAGTTAAGTTGACTGCAACGAAACGATCCGGGGCAATTGCGTTTTAAAAAAACGTGGAGGAAATGTTACTCCTCGAAGATCTGCGTAGAGTTTCCAAGCTTGAAAGCGAAAATTCTGGTAGGTTTGCAGACAGCTTAAACGTGCGAAGGAAAACATCGCGTAAATAGAGTTGGAAAAATATAAAGGTGCTCTCATACGAGCTCGTGCTGAAAAATATATTGTAGGGAAACGTTCAACTAAACGAGCATTCAGCTTTGGGCCTAACATGAAAGGGCAAAAAACATCGGCGGAATCGATTACTGCGGTCTGCCGAGTCGCTGTCCTGAACTAATACAAAAGGCATCCACGGGAATATCGTAGTAGGCTGTTTCGGCCGGAAAGAAACGGCAGTGATTCGCAACTGGTTGATTAATTAACAGAGATGCCAAGTCTAAGTGAAGGCATAACCGGGGGGCTGGAATTGCCATGATTGAGCGAGATATTCATGATCTCTCGGCCAAAACATTCAGGAGGCCTGGCGGTCTAACGGCCTCCTTTTTATAAAAAAAAGTATAAAAGCGTTATTGCTAGGCATCTGCATGCAGTAATAATTTAAGCGATTGAGACGAAGAATTTACCGGTCACATTCATAAACACACATAAGTACTTATTCCCAAGGAGGAGGATGAAGAACAATTAATGAATATCAGGAACTACAGGCCCAAATCTCTTAGTAATGTTGATTATGAGGAACCAATGAAAGTTTTAGCTCGGCAATAACAAGACGTTATTAGTAAAATAGTAGGCGAGCATCAAACTTGCGCCTTAAAAGGAAGATTTATTCCGATCAATATTCACATTGCGAAGAGCATATTAGGGCTGTGTGATGAAGAACTAGGACATGTTGCCAAGCTCCATATTGGTCTGGAGAAGGCATTCGACCGCGTTCCACCATTATGTACTTTATAAAATTTTTGAACACGTGGAAGTAGGTGAACTCATTATCAGTTTAGTTAAAATGGCGTTACAGGTTGCACAAAGGTGACTTATAATTAACGACAAGCTATCAAAACGAATTAATGTCGAGTCATCAGTCAAACAGGGTTCCCCATTTTCCCCTATGTTTTGTATTGATCTGGAGCCTTTTTGTAGGAATGCTTTTTTTTTTAACAGCCTCATAAATAAGTTTTCATTGAAGGACATATATGTTACTGTTGACTTATGTACATAATGTGGCCTTATTCTGCAAAGACAGTAATAAAGTTAAAGCAGTGGTAAATGAGGTCAAGTCTTATTGCGAACTAACAGGGGCGGCAGTAAACTTGCAAACATGCTGCGGCCTTTGAGACATGGCACCTAAGCTACGAAACCAGACATTTATCAAAATATGACCTCTTTGCCATCGCCGACCAAGTATCTTGGCGTTCCATTACAACATTATTAGAAATCGAATACTTTCTGGTAGGTAGTTATTCAGGGAACGCGTGAAAAAGCTGGTAAATGGGGCGGATGGTAATTGTCCATTTTTACGCCTGCAACCGTTCGTAATTTTATTTACCGCAAGGTTTTGGTATGTACTTCAAGTTTTGGCATGTTCTAGGGTAAATATTCAAAAGTTGCACCGTGTGTTCGCCGTGTTCTTCTGACGGTCGGGATGGGAAAGAAATCAATATAATCCTTTTCTTCGAATTGTAACTCAGACTAGAATGCCAGATAAGATCCCATTGTTGTTTCTCCGTGTTGCCGTGAGCAAAGCAGAATCGGCAGTTTTCATCCAGAAGTGACTGAGGCTTTTCGTTTTCTATGTGTTCGTTTTTCCTTTCAATATTTGGCAAGTGTCAAGCGAACGCGCTTAAAACTGTTAAAATCGTTTTTGCAGTTCCAGTGTACCGTTTCCTATTTCCTGCTAGCCCAGGGCAAGACGTTTTATTTAGAGTGAAAAGGATGTCCGTTTCACCTGCTGTCAAAACCTTTTTTTTTAGTTGCACACAAACACAGTCACATTGAAATCTTGGCTTAAACATCTACACATCTTGTTCCTTGGTGTGTGGATTGTTTTATGTGTAAAAAAGCAAAAACAGTCTAGCACGTTTTCATAAACTGCTGGGATGCGTTCCTATTTTGGGACGTTCTCCAGTGAACCATTATAAAAACCTTCTCTTGACTCCCCATAGCCTCCGCTTCCTTCCCGTCGAAAGGGATAATAAGATCTCTATTTATATTGTCATGCTCCTGGGCCTTCATGAAATAGGCCGGAGCAGAAGGGCCGTGAGATGTGACGATGTCGAAGCGCATCCTGCACGTTAATATTTCATGGAGGCGGTTCGCGTCCTGAAGTAAGTGTACGCCATCTTGGAATGCCCACCTGACGGACAGAGATTCTGGACGTTCTCGAGAACGTGAAAGAATTTTAAAATATATACACACGGTTGGATTGTCGTTTGTGTATGTGTATTTTGTATCTGTCGTTTGTGTATTTGTGACCCCCAGACCTCGTCAAGCTGTCTCTGGCAGCTTTTTGTATGGGGCACCGTTGGCTATAAGGCCAAGAATAAAGACTGACTGATGGATTGTTCGATTGATTGATTGATTTTATCATGTTGACTCCTTTATGTCACATGTCGAATTGACATGTAAGATAAACGATTGAGAAAAAAAATAACTGACTGGTCTAGTCTGTAGTCTTGTTCGTAACCGAGGGGTCGCGGGTTCAATCCCGGTCCGCCTAAAATTCTCCGGCTTTTTTTTCTTTGAGGCAAGTGATTTACTTCCCACGAATGCCAACACCCGTGCTACCACATTTTTAGATGACATGAAATATTAGTTATGGGAAATAAAAACCGAAAAACAACATACACATTCCGCCGCACGCATTACCACCAATCAAGAGAACGAAGAATTTATGGCACACTAAGGATGTCCGTAAAATTTTAAATACAGACCTATAAGTGTCAAGGATTTATAGCTCTGACACGTACTACTATGCACACATTTAACACCTTTACAAGATTATATCATCTTTCCCATAAGTGCTGAAATATTTATGTCAATTTAAGACAGCTATTCTCTTAGTGCACTAAATATTAATTGTACAGCCTACAGCGGTATTTTTTGCATGTAAATATTTATATGCAATGGCGTTTAGACATTATGTTTGACGTTTCTTTTATTTTTTCTGCGGTTGTGGTGCTGACCTGTGGGGGGATAGGGACCTAGCTAGGCGACATGAGTCGTCGTTTCTCTCATCCTCCTAGTCGTTTGTCTCAATAAAACATATGTTGAGATAATTCATTGTATATTTCTTCCCCCGCTAAACTAGGCGGAGACATATACTACACGTGACCTCACGCCAAGCAATATGGTCACTGGGAAGTGCCGTCAAGGTGACAACTTGCGCCGTCACGTGACACCAAGATCACAAGCAGACAAATTTCCGCTAAATATATCAAGGAAATTCCTGAACGAACCAACAGACAGATTGGTAGTTTTCTAATTTTCTTCTGAGTGTCCTGCTTCGCCTTCCACTCATTTAAAAATAAAGCCTACTCTTAGAGCCACCCACTAGGTCGGCTTAGTATTGGCTTTCCGTTCTACGATTGTCTTATGGGCACTGCCACGCTCTAAGAAAAAAGGAGGGTAAAGGTAGCAACGGCGCGGTTTTCTCCCCTCAACTGACGCTCCCCAAAGCGGACACTAAAAAGGGAGGAACGAGACGTTTTTCTCCTTCTCCAGGCAGACGGGAGCAACTTTACGTCCTTCCGCCTCATCTTCTTTCGGTTTCGTTTTTCGAGCAGGTCGTGCTCGTTGTATATTAAAAGCTTCTTGAGTTGATTAGGCTTCGGCGGCAGCAAAGGCAGCTTGTAGTTCTGTCTCCCAGCCTGAACGTACAGAACACCTTGCTTGCATTGACGTTTTCACCACTCATTTTGTCATACGAACAAACGAAGCCGTTAAAAACACCGAAGTTTCGGGGCAGTGCCAGCAGCGCTACGTACACTGAGCTAAGATGACCGCCTTCGGATTGCGGAAGATACTGTCGACGTTGACGGCGTTCTGGAAACCGTGGAAAAGTCTTCCAAGACAGGCAGGCGTTGCTGCCGGGTGCCTGCGCGCCTTTTGTGCTTAGTTCGGATCTGGTTTCTCATGCCCAGGGCAAAATGGCAATCAACGTGGTTCTGTATTTCTGCGTGTCAGAAGCATAGTAGCATCATCGCGATGCCAGTATTTTGCATTGGAAACGAAGGCTGGAATTCTCGCCGATGTGGTCCGGTGTTTGCGTATTAGTGTTGCCACATCAAGATGAGATGACGTAAACTGTCGGGCATTGATACTGCTGGTCGGGTGGTGATCGGATTCTGGTTTTCAATAAAGAGTTTAAGACCGCTTCAGGAATTACGGTGTATTAAATCGACCTACGGATAGTCATGTGGAAACGCTGGTCTCAACCAGCTCCTATTGTACTGTAGTCACCATGACTGTCGTCTACGATGTCCTACTGTCCTTTGTCCCGAGAGAAATCGCGATCTGGAGGAAGGATTGAACAGTCTTTAAGTATGACGGAAAGTACGTATATCTCCAGCTCGGAATTTTAGCATCACGAGACAATGGTAAAATTGACAAAAAGGTCATCCTTTATTTTGTTATTTAAATATAGTATGGCTCCTGGAGAAACTGCCCCCCAACTCGCGCGAAGTGATGAGCGCTAAAAGTTTTCGTGCTCACCACGGCGTAGCTCCGTATACTTATCACTTGCTGGAAGTCGCGGCTTTTACTGCATTCATGTTGATCGAAAAGTGATTCTCTGCCCGTGAAGCATCGGTTCCAGTTGAGTGAATACACCATTCAAGACGACAATTGCAGCCGCACACAAATATCACAAATAGTAAAACAAATACTAGGATAGAGAAGCTGGCTACGACGTTCTGTGCGGGGAAGCAAACGCATGACTTGGAAGCGGAGTGAAGCGGCTTGTTTTATTGTCTTTCAAATAATTACGGCAAGAGCGTCTCTGTTTACTAGGAGATTCATACCCTCAACAGTTTAAAATACCTTACAAGGTATGACACTACTAAAAAAAAAAATCAACAGGGTGGAATATAATAGTTTGCTTAGGTGATCACCGAAGAATCCGCATCTTCAGAACGACGATTATGAAAGGAGGAAACGCAGAGCTCGGAGCTCGTAAGTTGTAATCCGGTTATACCATTGTTACGCGGGCACAATTAACTGCAGTTAGGCTAGGCCGCAGTTAGCGCACAATACTTACGGACCACATTCATGGGCTATGCAGTCAAAGCTATTGGCGAACATGTCTTGAGCATCTTGAGCACGCATCAAAGCAATGCACGCGCGCTCTTCGCTTCTTTTGAAATAGCTGTCCGAGAGTATAGTGCGGCAGCTGTGGTGCCGCGTAATAGAAGTGAAAGCTGTCTTAACAGGGGTTAAGGGTTCCCGTGTAACATGGGTATTAGTGTGCTGTTGTATTGATGCTTGGATGTGCCGTGTATCTGTTTGCGCTCGTTGCATGTGTTCAACTGATGTTTGTCGTACACGTAATGGGTGTAGATGTGTGATACTAGAGGCAATAAGGGTGCCTAAAGCGCAATGGTGGCTTTTGCCAATAAAATTTGTTTATAGAACATGCCACATAAATTGGGCGGTATTAGCGCCACCTAGCCTAGCTACTTGTAACTACTCTGCTTGACCCTGCCGTCTAGTGGCGAGCGCTTTAACCTTCTTTTCCGGTTCGCGGTACCGTGTAACCATGAGCGAAATAGGCTGCTTTGAATTAGCTTTTTTTTTAAGCAGAATTTTCTTTTCGCGAATGTTCTACCATTCTTTCGTGATGTGTGGTGCTGACGAAGGAATGGTGGCTCGAGAAATAGCAAAGTGGAGACGTAAAGTGTGTGAAGTAACTTGGCATCGGTTGTCTCCGTTTAGCTTCGCAGTGCTGACCACGAGAAAATTGATTGACTGCTTTCGCAATGCAAGTTTATTGACCTGCAGGGGAAGCCGGCTTCAGAAATATGTTCAGTTCGCTGAAAGCTCGTGTTACGCTTTAATTTGCTGCTCCTCTCGCAACGTACCATGGACGTAAAGTCCTTGTTAAGCCTTATTGAGCTCGATTAGCTGAATTCGGAACCGCCATACTTTGATGCAGACGACGAAAAAACTCTGCTCCCCTGGTTTCAGACCCAGACGCTTCTGCCTTTACGAAGGAACATGTGTCAAGAGCGTTCCTCCCTTAGGAAGGAGTATATAGAACTTGTTTTCTAAGAGTGCATATTGGTCTTTTGTGCAAAATTAATGGAATAGTTGATCGCTATGATTTTAGAATAGGATTTGCATTTATATGAGGTGTCAGAAAGCTTTTGCGATATCGTTTTTCTTTCTAGCGAGCTTTCTGAAAATTTCTGGAAGATGAAAACCATTTCCTGTGGTTTTGTATCAACTTGCTTCCGCTACCTAGCAACGCTATTAAGCACGAAGTTCGCTCAAGAGTGGTTACTCTGAAGCGGTTGGTTATTGTGTGGATGCAGCCATATCCAGTTTTCATTAATCGCGTGACGAAGCGAACGGCATTACCCATATGGAGTATTTTGACACCGTGTTAATTATTTATCATATTTAGGCAGTATTTAGATCTCCCAAGGGCATTACTGTAGCTTGTATACGGTATGCAAGAATTGTTGATTTTGTAGCACCTTGCGTAAAAACACAAATATTTCAATAAAGTACAGAACTCACAAAAAATATATTACACAGCCATCGCACATATGATATACGTTGTACGAATCATGGCAGAAGACTGCGAGAAAAATATTAAAGAGGGTCTGAAAACAAGGTATAGAACGTGCCATTGCAAGTCTCAGTGATCATGTGTTGTGGTAGACAATTCCAGTCACAAATCGATTTGGGAAAAAAAGTTTTAGTTAAAGATCTCTGTACTAGTAAATCTTTATTTTTTATTTTTAACGGATGAATAACTTTTGAAGAATGTGTAATCCGGAGTATGCATATAGTTATGTTTTGGGGATCATTTGCACCTCGTCTGTGGCGCATAGCACTATCAGTGGCTGAAGCCGAATAGAATCTAAAATATCTAACTTAAAGGGCAACTCAACATTAAACTTAATATCGCATTAAGGCTGAGAGTAACATAATGCGCAGAGCACCAGGCAGGAAAAAAAGAAACGAGTTAATTCTACTCCTTCCCGTATATAAATTCGAATATCTGACATCAAATATATCTCTGGTTTATCTCACTAAATATCGGCATGACCGTTCGGCATGTGTGACTTCCCCTACAAATAGAAAAAAATTCGTGCGTTTCTTGCACTGTAAATGTGGGGCTTGATAGATATATTTATGTGACTCTGAAGTAAACTAACATACATATTATACTCTTGTTCAGAATTATTTCCAAGTAAAATATTAACTTTGCAATTTCGACTAGCAAATATGTCGATATATTTGTTCGTAACTTGTGTTTCCGTCAGGACGGCGTATTTGCGAAACCCGTAGTTTGTAAATTGGTGGCCATTGACGAGATTACAATGCCAGCTATCCGTGCGACGATATAATGTTCTCAGCAGCGTGTTTCATAAACAACATTATCGCAGGATGAGCGGTGGCTGTAGAAGAAAGCTACCATATGTAGTGTATGCTTCGAGTATTTCTTCTATATAGCAGATAACGCGTATAGTTGCTAGGACTAACAAAATGTGATACTCTAGAAAAGCCGTCTGCATGGAAATTACTGAGTGCAGCATTGCCGATGGCAGATATTGCTTACATTACGCGACTGTTGATCTAAAAATGTACTACGCGCGTCTCTTCCAATGAATGAAGATATTTCTAGACATGTTGATGAAGTGGTGTCTAGCACTGGACTTTAACCAACCTTTCCGGACGTCACTACTATAGTGTCCTTTAACTTAATTTTAAAAAAGTTCCACAAGAACGAAATGCTCAACTTCGCGGGTCCGTTACTTAACGCATAGGTTAGGCATGTCGGAAGCACATGTCCGCACGTCAAATAGCTTAATTCCTAAGGTCAGCGCTGTGAAATTCTATTGAAGTACACCAGAAATTTTCTACCCTGTTTAGCATGGACTACCCAAAGATGTCTCGAGTGCTTAATTTCTTTAAAGAAAAAAAAACCCGAGAAGATATTGCTTCCGTTTAGGTTGCGTGTGCCATTTCCGAAGGTTTTTCAGACTCCGAAGGTGACAAAAAGATGTTGTCCGCAGAAATCAAAGAGTCAGTATTAAGCTTGAGTGCATCCGTTCCTCGGAATCCAGTGCATTGTTAATTATACTTCAGACCTTCTGTTCCACTATGCATTCATACACAAGCTTTTGAATTAGCTTGTTATTCTTGAAACTTATGTCAGCGGGTATGCCCGTCGAAGACGGCAATCTTGCTGAACGCCAGTTTAGTCATTTTGCAACTGAACCTGACCGAAATTAACGACGACCATGGCCAGAAGCATTATAAGGTGTCCCGAAATAAATTTAAACTTTTGAATCAAAACCACATCATAGTTTTGAAAGTGGCTAAGCACCACTGTTTACTTAGTTGTGCTATAGAGGACACCTTGGTATTACAAAATTAAGCCAAAATGACATAAATTATCAGCACACTCGCGAGCACGTTGAAGCTTAAAGCGATCAAATTAAGGCCACCAAATGCGGCGAGTGCATAGCACCCTATGTCCGCGGGTCCATGGGCGTACCAACCGGGGTGGAAGGGGGGGGGGGGGCGAGGGGGCTACTTGCCCCCCCTCCTCTACCCAGTTCTCAGAGTGGGGGGGGGCAAGGCATGTGTTTCTCCTTCCCCCCCCCCCCTTAAAACAGTAGCCACTGGGCAGGACAAACACTGGCCGGCAGCGCCCCAGGGATACCAGGGGCACCGCCCCCCGGCCCTGTGTGTGGAGGGGGGGGGGGGGTTGGTTTGCTCCCCCGCCCCCTCAAAAACAAGTTGGTACGCCACTGTGCGGGTCAAGTAACTGCTACACTTTAAATATATATACCATCAGTTCTAGATTAACTATGACGGTTTGTATCGTCTGCTGTGGTCATTGTATGGTGATGTTGCAATAAATGGTGATGAGAATTATGGCAACAATATATGATTCTTCAGTCTACCTAACGCCGAATGAATGACTCAACAAGAAAGTTTAAGAATCGGTTCTAAGATAGTAGATTCCATGGATTACACGACTTAAAGACAATAGTCGGCGGAAATATTAAGTTATTTCCAGCACTTTTTAAATATTGTTGTCTGCATTTATTATTTTAAAAGAATGAAAATAATGCGTGTTCGCACCAACAGACACCTGTGTTCTGTGATAGTACGCAAAATCGGAAGTTTTCATATCGCCAAAATCATTCGTGTCTCCTTTCTATTTTTACTTCCAATTGAGCAAGAACGAATTTCGCGGGGATATCCATTTCCATGGTGCGCGATTTCGAAACGAGAAACGTCTTCAAAACTTCCTTGCGAACGTAAGCGTGCAATATGAATGCTTTTACGCAACTCCTAGAGTCTGTGCTCATTTTACGTCTTAAGTGACCATTGTTCGAATCGAACTCAATTTTTACGACTTTATTGTGTAGTTTATTCTTTATTACAACGCGGTGACTAACACAGCCCTCGCTATAGGATCCTTATTAGTTCCTGTTGGTAAGTCAGTACGATGGTGAGCCAGAATTATGTAAAGATTTGAATATGTGCAAAACAATTCACGAGTGTCGAGTCACTGCATATACCAAAGTGGCAAAGGCTAGCATGCCGAGCAGTGCAACGATGGTCAGAGTAGTTTCAGTTCGTGAGAACTAATTATAACCCTTTTCTATAAATGTATTGCACGGGTTAATATGCAGACCACAGAAAGCTGAGTTCAATGCACAAAAAAACAAGCGGGCTACTAAGCTTCAGCGAGCACAAGTAAGGAAATATAGCGACACTAAATTTCCATTTATTCTAACGAGCGCTTGGCGCGGTAGGGGCACCCTCGGCGACGTCCACACGTCGGCTTTCCCGCAGATCGTGCCCTGCTTTTCACGTCCACGAGGACGAGCTGCAACTAACCCTCAAATAACGAAAGAAAAAGTGTCTTTGTCAAAAATAACTTTGAAACAAGCATGACGTCTCCACACGCTCGAGTCGTACGGAGAGCCACTCTGCAAATCTGATGTCCCAAAGCTCCATGGATATCCTAAGGACATGGATAAGGCAACCGTGGCGCGTAACCCCATGCTTCGCTCAAATACTTTTTCTTCCTTCGGCCCACGATTTTTTTGTAGACCCTGTAGGTTACAGTTGCGGACTATTCCCATGTTTTCCGGATATGTATAATCTGTTCAATCATCTCTAGGCTCACAGCGGGGTACAAGTAAAAATCTTACCTCACTCTCTGCCCACGGGTATTAGCAGGAGCGGGATCACGTACTGCATTGTCGACGTATTCTCGCAACTTCGACCGCACTAACAGCTTAAGCCTGAATGGAGCATGGACGCACGGTATTTTTCGAGTATCGGCCTCACGTCCGCGACGAAATGATCGGCCAACTGGCGGACAGGCGCGTCTGAGATCACCGCAGACACATCCAACACAATCTGAGAAAGATCTTGAAACGTACGCGGCCTGAAGACGGAGACATCCTCGGTGGTCTTCTCGTTTCCGAGTCGTTGTTGAGCCGTCGTCACTGTCCAACATCGGAACGAAAAAAGCGAAGATTATGGCACCACGTCCCGTCCACAGACTCCCCGTCGTCAGTTCTTCTCTCCTCCCGCCAGCCTCACATTCCAGTTTCAGTTTGGGCGGACGCAAATCTGTCCGCTGATTTCCAGAATGCAACCACGGGCGCACACCCCGACCCATCAACGATGCACAGACGTCTGTCCGTACTCCGCTTGAAAAGAGAGCGCGGCAACCGACGCATAAAACGCAAAACCGCAACTGCGCCTCTTCTGCTCAATTGGTTACCGCGTAAATACTGGAGCGGCACAAAATAGCCGCTCCTTTCTTGTCCAACCCTTTCCCTTTCGTCCATATGCTCGCTTTCTTTTGTTTGTCGTGAGGCGGAGAAGGTCGGAGCGGTTCGGATGGAATCGACGGGAGGGCGCTAACGTTTTGCTGGTCTCTTGTTGCAGCTACTGTTTCCTGATTTTTTTTTCTTCAGTTTTTGGCATCTGAATGGCTCAAAGAAGATCCGCTCAACAAGAAAATTCAGGCAGGGTTTATTTCGAAATCACGCGGTGGTCTGCTTTCGGGTGCTAGCCGCATTTGTTTTATGTCGGGGATGAAACGAAACAGACGGAATTCGAGCGACTCCTCCGGCGAAGTGTTCGTGCTCGGAAGTTCGAAGAAAGCGGTTGGTGCGCACATTCTTAAATTTTACGTCCATGGCCTGAGGTTTAGAGCGAACTTTATAGGGGCACTTAAGCTGATGACAATAAAGTAGAGAGCTATGAACTCAAGAGCAAACGACTCTGATATTCAACGTCAAGCGATAGGCCAACTGGAATTCTCGCGCTGTTTCGTAAGCAGAACTACCGAGCTGCTTTCAAAGAGGTTTCTCAATTACACCTTGGCATGTGCTTTCGTTGCATTCGACCAACAAACTGAGAATCTGGTAGTTTTGTTTTTCTCCTGCGATTTGTTCACTATAAAATAGCTTGTGTCAGGATAGTTGACAAGCCCGAGACCGTGTTTAAACAATGCAAAAATCGGGACGCTGGCAGTTACCGTAAGTGAGCTGCGGAGTCATCGTGCAATGCACACGGCTTCCTGTGTCCGCACCGGCAAATAATTTCGGGACAGAATACTCAAATTAGCGTAATGTAAAGTATATTTATTATACGGACACTACCAAATAATAAAGGCCGGGTAATGTCTGATATGCTCTTAATGTAGAAACAGTAGCTTCAGTCTATACTTAGAGGTCTATAGGCCCCTACGTTTCAACCTTGTGATCTGAAAATAGTACCGAACCAACCTTTTGGCAGCATGGTAATCCTCTTCGGGTATGCTGCGCGAGGCAGGCACTAAAATAGATGCCCCTTCTGGAAGTGTCATATATGGTAACCTTTGAGCGACCACAAACTTCCAATTTACCGAAATCATTCGTTTTACGTAGTATATCGAAGTCTTTCCCTTCGAACAAATCAGACCTGCGGGTCATATTTAGTTCGATTCCTGAAAATCCACCGCAATTAAAACTTCTACGACGTATCGGTTGCCCTCAGTCGCGGCTTTATTTTTTAACAAAGAACCTGGCTGTTGTTGTGCTCCAAAAGAAATAATCGAACCGATCTCTGTTTTTTTTTTCTTTGATTTTAAGAGTTACCTCATTGCGTGCTTCAGGGGTTTTTTGTGCTCGTTTAAAAATGAGTGAACTTACCGAGAATATGGAGATGACCAATTTTTGAGGGTGACTGTAGTACTTTTGTTCCTAGCGGCCTAGCCCCGTGCACAAAACGCGAAAAACTCTGGGCTTGAATGCCTCTATGAATAATCGATGTAAATATATAGAGAAGTTGTAACGGAGCGAGAAAGCCAAAAAGGAGCAAAATCCTTTCTCGCTGTTTTTTAGCCGCTACCACCCGCATCTGTGCCTCCTATTTTGATTAAAACAATTACCGTCAAGATGTGTTTGCGGCGCCCTCTTATGGTTTCCATACGCGACGTCAGTACAGTGATTTCCCACGTCGTGACGTCACAAGATGCTATCCTGTCTACTGGTTATGAGTTGCGAGTGACAACATCGTCAGTGTGTGTAAAAACACAGTGCCAACCTGGAATCATCAGATATTTAAGCCAGTACCGCTGAAGTTAACAGTATGGTATTACATTTTTCATGTCGATGAAAGCAAACGTCATCTCTTCTAAGTCGTCAGAAACACTGTTTGAAAACATTGTGTAAAACTGACAAATGCGAACCTTTTGGTCATGCACTTCGCCCATACAGAAAAAAAAGACAGCCTGACAGAGTAAGTTCCAGTGTATAAACGAAGGTGGCGCCAGACTTTTCGCGTGAAATATATCACAGCTCAAAGCGGAAGCTAATCGTCACAGTAGCGTCTATGATCTAGGAAGAAATCAAAGGCGCTGGAAAAAGAAAAATTGGAAGAGATTATGGCGCGGTAGGCACATAGTTTAGTATCGTGTACTTAAGCCGATTTTTGGTCATGCTCTAAAGTAGTGGCACTTTTGTTATCTTCTCTTCGGTGGCTGCAATGTGCACACCGGAAGATAAATATTTAGTGGTGCTCAAATTCAAAACGCACGAAGAATATCCACTAATTTGCACTTAGTTTTGGCTAAATCGGGCAGACATATTGCATGTATAATTCCTAAAGACAATAGAAAGAAGAGAATGGACAACGTAAATTCATACTTTGAGTCAGTACCTGGATTTTAAACAACGAGAACACTAATTTCCAGTCATCCATATTTTTGCCAAGACCAATTCCTCTCTAGGAACGTTTCAAGGGGTATCTTTGAAATGCAAACAAACGCCTCCGCATCGTTGCTTCTACGGCGAGTGCGACGAATATATGTTTGGACTCTATTAATGATAATTGAGGTTTTCAATGATTGGGTAAATATAAAATAAGAAGTGAGCTCGTCTGAAAAATTTGCGAACCATATAACAGCCCGAACTCTCTGGGGACCTAACGCGCCAATCAGTACCGCCGTAAGAACTGCACCACGAGACACTTTGAGGCGACCTGCAAGATACTATGGTTAAACATCTTACGGGTGATTGGTTAAGTTAGGTGACGTCAACTTTTCCAAAAGGGAGGATTATGAAACAGCCAGGGTCACATTTATGCGTCAGCCTTGGGTGAGGGGAGCGATGAGAGCAGTTGGCCTTTTGCTGGATCAAATGCTAAACATCCATCTCTTTCAGAAATAAATGTTTCCGAAAGAAAATCGTTTTAGAGCGCAGCTCTTAGGCGCCCGTCTTCGGCTTGAGCGGCGTCGGCGTCGGCGTAACCGCCCGGTGCATGACGGGTAAATTTCCCCGCTATATTTAGCAGAAACATTTCCCCGTTAAATTTAGCGGAATAATTTCTCCGCTAAATCTAGCGGAAAAATTTCCCTACTGAATTTAGCAGAAAATTTTCCCTGCTGAATTTAGCGGAAACATTTCACCACTACATTTAGCGTGAAATTTTCCCCTCTCAACTTAGCGGGGAATTTTTCCCGCTAGATTTAGCGGAAAATGTTCCCCGCTGAATTTAGCGGAAAATTTTCCCGCTAAACTTAGCGGGGAAACTTTTTCGCTAAATATAGCAGAATCCCCTGAAATGGCCAGGGGGGTCACGTGGCACTCCTTGGAGTGGTCAGGGAATTCATGTTGCACCCCTCAGGGTGGGTGCACGTGACCCCCTGGCCCCCCTGAAGGGGTCACGTGACCCCCGTGACGTCACGTGACCGCCATAAGATCACGTGAACCCCCGTGAGGTCACGAGGGTCACGCGGAGTCACGAGGGTCATGTGACCTCAATGTTACGCCGACGGCGACGCCGACACCATTCGGAGGGAGTAGCAAGCAGGATGAGCAGGTGAGGAGAAGGGAGGAAGGTTATATCCCCCCTTCAGCACCCTTCCCTAATCCTCCTCAAGAGCTGCGCTCTAATTCGGCGATACAGGGAGTTGTAAACGGCTTCCATATTTTCCACAGGAAAAAAGTTGCACTTCGGAGGTTGGAAGAAACGACCGCCCACCCTTCACTTTTTTTTTAATCCGCCCCTGGTAACACCTATAAAAAGAGCGATGATCGAAAAAAGAGGTCGTCCGAGCTACAGATAATGACAAATGATGACGCTGTGTTCTTAAGCCTGGCATAGGTGACCAGTTGTAAACGCATTTGGCCCGTGACATACATGTCAATCATTAGTTTCTTTATCTCATGTCCAAGGAACTGAATATAGTAATAAACTCACGCTTCTATTGCGTCATGATTCTTCCCCTAGCTTAAAGTCATCGCGCGCGTGGTGGACCTACCGCACTGCACTCATCGCTGCGCTGTGCCCTTAGGTTGAGCACTCAACGTGGGAGATATACATGGACTTTTACAGCGACACTCCGTTTTTGTCTAGGTCCATCCTGTTGCACAGATGTTGTATCGTGGCGTTGAAGTTTAACTTTCGTCGTAAGCTTGGCGTTCGCTGAAGAAGACCCATAAGATATTTTTAAATTGATTTCATGTGCTAAGCGAAGCGTACAAACTTTCATATTCATTTACAGATAGAATATTCAGAGGAATAGATGGAAGCGCGCGTGGATGTCGGAGCGCTGATCTCCAAATGAAACGATTGGGGAATCGAGGCGAAGGGTGGCTTGTGATCTCCGTCCGAGCTCTGTTTCGAGCGATAAGTGGGTAGTCCTAGTGCTAATAACCTTTGCCTCCAATTAACTAGTCCAACGCGTAAAAATGCGAAACGCCGGCGCACGGCATTCGGCTCTGGCATTGATGCATTCGACGAGTGTGGTGGTGATAAAGGTTTACTTTATTTTATTTCTTGTAAGTAGCTAAACACCGGCCTGATGACTCGTAAATCGCTCACGCCTTTTCTATTCACAAAGGCGGATCCAAGAAAAATGCGTTAAGTACAGGTCGATTTCATTAACCTCCATCTTATGCGAAGTCATCCAGCTCACTTTACGTATTGAGAGATAATAAACAATTTGATAACAAACAACTTCTTGATTAAGGAACCACACGCATTTTATAAGGGTCTCGTGTTGTACTACGCAACTTGTTCAAGCTTACCATGATCTAGGCTGTGATGTTCACCAACGAGGGCAAATAGATTCTGTATTTTCGAATTTTAGAAAAGCGTTCGACAAACTTTCGCACTCACTCTTTGTTAATAAACTTAGAATCTTAAACATAGATTCAAATGTACTTATATGAATTTAATATTACTTGCTCCAGCACTGAACGGTGAAAATTGGAATTATGCTAATGCAACATGAGGCGTTCCACAGGGCTTTTCTGTGTCCACTTTGTTTTAGAGCGCAGCTCTTAGGCGCCCATTTACGGCTTGGGCGGCGTGGGCGTCGCCGTCGCCGTCACCGTAACCGCAAGGTCACGTGACCCCCAGGCCATGTGACACCCCCCCCCCCCCCCGAGGTAACGTGACCCCCGTGAGGGGAGGAGGGGAAAGGGGGGTATACCAGCCCCCAGTAACGTTCCCTCCTCCTCCTCAAGAGCTGCGCTACAATTCAGCGTTACAGGGAGTTGTAAACGGCTTTCATTTTTTTTAAATTTATGTTAAAAATATATATTTTGGAACCGTCTCTTGCATTCAGTTGTTTGCTGGTTGATGTGGCTGCATAAAAAAAAAAAACCGATAAAAGTTCAGATAACGTCTCCCAATTGCAAGAAGACCTAGGTCGTATTCATAGTTAGTGCTCAAAGTGAAAAATGAGTTTAAATACTAAAACGTGCGCCCTACTTCGTTTCACACAGACACAAAAAAAAAATAGAACCTCAGAACTTTCACAAAAATATAATCCAGTAACTCAAGAGCTCACATAAAAATATTTAGGTATCAAATTGCCTAGTATGCTTCCAAACTAACTCAAAGACAACTGTGCATTCGACAGGTGTTAGACTCATTCTTAAGTATGCGTGTGCAGTCCGGGACCCAGCCATAAAACGTTATTATATAAGCTAGAAGAAATATACAAAACAGGGCGGCTAAGTTCCGTGGAAAGCATTCTGGTTACAGTCGGGGTCAACTCTCTTCACTCCAACATCGCTCATAATGATGGACCATCGGCGGTGAAGGAGCTCCTCTCTCTCTCTACCTTTGATCTCTTGCAGACAGCGATTATATCTTGCGCTTATTAGAATTAATTATGGACTGCAATAACTGTACGTCTAACGACACTCATTTAGGGAACATGAACACAGAGTAGGTTGGCACAAATGACTTGAACCACGAAATGGTAAAACACATAAGAACAGACGCACCCACGCAAGACTGCTTTTTTTCAATTAGCAACCGACGTTTATGATGCCTCCTCATTGGGTCAGCGCGTCTCTAACTCAACAATTAAAAAAAAAGAGGAAGAAAACCTATGATAAAAGAGAAGTAACCGCAATTGGAAAAAGGAAACAGAAAAAGATTCAAGATACTCAAATTAAAATTAAGAGAAAGAAATAAAAAGAAATAATCCTATCTCCCCTAGAAAAAGAAGAAAAAAACACCGCCGGAAAAAGGAAAAGAAAAAGCGTAGAATACCGCCGGGAAAAGAAAAAGAAAAAGCGCAGAACCAATTGAGCCTCAACGCTCCAACATTTCTCAGAAATTACCCTTGCCTTGGTTAACCTAAGGGAGGGTGAGGCATAGTTCAAATCATCCCCGGCTATCCTAAAGGACTCAATAATTTCGCGTCCTAGTGTGTCGTTGTGTCTCCCAATGGGCTGCGTAGCTTCGAAGTCCGGCTCAAAATTTAAACAAATGCGGTTGTGCTCCACAATGGGATCAAGGGAGTCACTAAATGCATGGTTTAGCTCCAGTAAGTGCTCCCGGAGGCCAGTGTTGAGGCACCTACGGGTCTGTCCAACGTACCTTTCCCCGCAGGTAGAGGGAATACGGTACTCAACCTTCTCATGGCAGGGGACAAATGGGTTGGCATGCTGGACGGCGCAGACTTCGGGGGCGCTGTTGTCATTGACCTTTTGGCATAGTTGTTTTAGACGTGTCTTGCATAAGAAAAAGTACCACACCCCGCTACGATGGTCTTCGAACGATGAGAAGTGCTATGGGTGTTCTGGGAGACGGAAACCTCGCCGAACCTAGGTAAAGGCAGACGAATGAGGGTGGTCGAAAGAAGATCTTTTGGGTACCCAGACTTGAGGAGGCGTTCTTGTTGTGTAGATAAGCTGAACTTAACAAGATGGACACAAAACTTAGCACAGGAGGAGAGAAAAAGAGACCGGACGATTCCATTCTTGACCATTTTAGGGTGGCAACTAAAGAAAGGGAGGAGAGATTTTTTAGAGCCCTGTTGGAAAGCCCGTTATAAACCGGAAGGTAAAAGATGTGGACAAAGACCTAGGTACTGCAGACCTTTGTCCGTGGGCGTGTTTTTTTTCCTTTCACCAGCGGCGTTATCTTCTCTGTAATCTAGGGTTTTCTTCCTCTTTTTTTCGAAAGGTTGGGATAGAGACGCGCTGACCCATTGAGGAGGCATGATAAATGTCGGTTGCTAATTGAAAAAAAACTGCCCTGTCAGTGTGTGTCCGTCCCTATTTGTTTTATTATTTTGTGTTTGAGGTCACTCATTGCTTGCAAATTCAAGGCGCTGTTATGGGATTAAGGATATCTCCGAATTATGCTAATATATTTATGAGTTAATTTGGAAAAGAAACAACTTTACTTGGTCGTATACTAAGGCGGTCATATGTATTGTTATATTGACGATTTTTTCATAATATGAAACGACCCACAAAATATACTTCTTTCCTTTCTGGAATATTTCAATCGATGTCACCGCGCAAGTAGGTTTACTAGCAATTAGTTCGTGAACGCCATGAACGTTCTGGGTGCTAACGTTAAAATGTAGGAAATAATTTAATAATTGAGGTCCACAGGAACCTTACAAGCAAACGCCAGATTCTTCTCTACAATACCTACCACCCATATATATATATATATATATATATATATATATATATATAACTTAGAAGAAAAAAACCTTAGTGAAAACAGCAACAACGGACGATTTATTCTTCGACGTTTCGGCCGGAGTCCGGCCTTCGACGTTTCGGCCGGAGTCCGGCCTTCGTCAGGAAGGCCGGACTCCGGCCGAAACGTCGCCGAGAGACTCGGCGGAGTCTCTCGGCGAAACTGTCGATTAAACTTCCGCGGTTTGTTGTTCTTCACCGTCAGTTTTTCACTTCGTTATATACACGCCTTCGGCACCTTGGCTCCTATCCCACCATGCCCACTATATATATATATATAAATATATATATGTATATATATATATATATATATATATATATATATATATATATATATACCTTACATTCAGTTTTTTCGGTTATGTATGATTTGCTCTGAGGAATCGAAGATCAGAAAGAATGTAACTTCACTCAGCAACACGCTTCCCAAAAGTAAATATTACATACCTATTCTTAAAGACGCAACAAGAAAGGCGTCTTCTCTAGAACGTGGCACACCCCTTCAGTTTTTGCAACAGCTCCGTTCTAATGGAGCAGGAGTACGGTTTATTTACTATTCAAACATATCAAGCATAAGCTGTACACTGAACCGGCATTTAGAAATTATGCACACCGACGACAAACTTATAAAAATATTTTCCGAATCATTCTTTGCCACTTTCCGCAAGCATCGAAACCTGGAAGAAGTTCTTTTTCAATCCTTTACAAAAAAGTACCGATTCATCGGGTGGCTACCGTCCTTGTCAGAGAACGCCATGCCAGCTCTGCCCTTTTATTTTGACAGCTGATCGTGTTTCGAGCTGCGCAACAGCTTTCTTCGTTAATATTAAACAACGTATTGACTGAACAAAAATTCTGACATGACATATATTATTACCTGAGCACTATGCAATATACAATATGTGGTGGAAACTACAATTTTTCCTGAAGGAGCGATTGCGTGGCCACAAGTCTGACATGTAAATAAGGAAAATACACCAGTTGCATAACACTTCGACTCTGATGTCTATCGTAATATCAATATACTTCTGAAAATTTTGATCGTAGAAAGTCATTTTCAAAATGATATCACACGTAAAAATGAAGAGTGAAATTACACATCGAAATTTAGTTCGTTAGTTGCTATTCGCTTCAACTTTTCAAAGGGAAACCTTTATAGGTTGTTGTAATCTTCTTGTTGAATCAGGAAAATCGCCATGGCGTCAAGTAATTCCCCAAAAAGAAAGAAGAGAAAAGAAACGAAGAAAAAAAAACTATTTTTTGTTGTTTAGATTACCTTGAGTCAACCTCTCTTAACGGGCCGAACTTACTCGAACTTTAAAAAAAATATATAAAAAAACAACAAAAAAAAAGTTTTTTTTAGCAGTTTGTTTGGTACACGCATGTCAAAAAAAAATTTTACGCGAAAAAAGAAAATGTTTTATAGCAATACTGACAACGAGAGATTTATCTGAAATTCTGCGAGCGAAGTCCATGACGTCACTGGTGATTCCGGAATGACCACCTTGGTCGTGAAGGCGAAGCCGCTCCACGTCTCCTCCACCAGCCCGAAATGCCGAGAAAAGATGTGACTGCCGACTGAATTGCGTCTCGCGCCGTCAATATTGCTTTAATTTTTGTTCTTGTAAAATTTATTTTTTTGACACGCATGTCCCAAACAGGCTGTTAAAACAAGCTTAATTCTTTTTTTTTCAGTGGCCCTTTAACCCTTCTACCAGGGCGCGATCTGTCTCCACGCCACAGCGTGTCCAGTCGCACTAAGAGGTTGGTTTACGGCCTCGTTCGTCTCCTCGCCGGTGCTCACTTTTCCCTTCACTAAAGCTTATGTATTTTTTGGCGACCCGCGTAGTTTTGATTATATACTTGTTATTTGTTTTCTTTTAGAGCGGGCGTGGGGATAAAGGGAAGGCCGCCTTTCACTATACATGTTTGCTTTCCCTAGACACTGGCATAACCGAATTTTGTTTTTTGCATGTTCATGTGTTGTTGCAAGCGTGGCCCTTTCTGTGTGGGTTTGTTTTTGGTGTCGACGTGTGTATCTATATTATTGCTTTCCATATATCTCTTTCGATCTCCGAAACATAGCAGCTTGTATTATTTCTTCACTTGATAAAGGGGCTCTGCTCGAAACGTCGAGAATAAAGCCTCCGCTGCTGCTCAGAATTGTTTCTACCTAACCTAATATGCGGGAGCAAGGAATGCTGCACAGAAAGGAAAAAAAAGGGTTACACTGGAATTACTTTCCTAAACTGGTGAGATAATCCGATTAAAAAGTCTGGTCACAGTAGCCCAAAATAAAACTGGAAAAATGGCGAGACTTACTTAAAACACCCGTATCTAGTAAAAAAGAAGAGAATCTTGAAATTAGGGAGTACCGCGCTAGGGCAATCATGATGAATATAATCCCTGGAGAAGGGTAACAAGAGGGACAGAGGACAAGCGCACGGTCGCGCACCCGTCACCTAGCTGCGTTTGGAGATTTGTGTTTGTCCTTTGTCCCTCTTGTTCCCCTTCTCCAAGGATTATATTCATCATTATTGTCCAGGTCGCTTGCACCTTTGCATTTAATTGCATTATAGTCAGAACAAACATGTTTGACTTTTTTTTCGCGAAGGATTGCACAAAAAATGCGACTCACGGAAGAACCAGTGTGCTAGTTCAATGAAGATGTGCTTTTTTCACCTATATATACCTATTTACTGTAGCGGCCTTTGAACACTGCCGGGTAGTTAATGAATGAACAATAAAGAACAAAGCCTTCGTATTCACTACACTCGTAGAATGTGTTAGAGCGCGGGATGCCGCCATCCGGAGTGCGGCTCTTTGCATTTGAACGCGTTCGACGAGTTCTGAGGTAACAAAGAAAACTCGCTGTTAAACCCAGTAATCATTCAACCAGAGCTTGGCGTTCCCAAGTCCCCGGATGCTCTCGTGTCCCCCTCGCCCACAGTTTCTCGGCGCATAGTCACGGACAGAACGGGAACAGCAGTGGATCCCCGTCGAACGTCCGACCACCAACCCGCGTTCCACGCCTTTCCCAATGCTTTGGAATAGCCTCCTATATACTGACAAAGCCTGGAAGATCGCCAAGAGAAGCGTCCCCCGAAATGTAAAACGTGAAGCTGCAAATAACGGATGAGAGCAGAGCCACGTGACGGGCACCACGCTGCGGCGAGACGTCGAAACACACTTCTCCCGAGCGAACACATATGGTTCGGGTCCTCGCAGCTGCAAGAGCTGTGCGCTGACGTTCAGGGTACCCGACAAATGGCTCTTCGATGCTCTGTGCTGCCAGATCCTCGCGCTGCAAACCGGCCACCGGGTACTCTATGGCTCCGTCTTCGAACTGCCAGGCTTTTCGAGTATAGAGGAGGCTATGTTAGTGGGTAGACGTGAAGAAAACTGCATTGTTCTGCACTCAAGCTTTAAACGCACTCGAACGCGAACGCGGAAGCTGGACGCCGGAGTTTGACAATCCTAGGCGTTCGAAGTGTGAGTAGAGACAAAGCTAGCTAGCTTACCGTGCACATACTAAGCATTCCAACCAGAGCTGACTGCTCTGATTCCACCGCGCAAACTCATCTCCTAAATTCTCGCAGTTTTTTTTTTTCGAACATCGATTTGTAACTAACGAAGCAAGCGGCACGCATCGGTCGCATACTTGCTTCAGTTATGCATAAATAGTGTAATGAGCCCTACGAACCTACTGTGACATAATTAGCCCCTAAATTGCAAACCACTGGTCTTGTTAGGTTTGTATAATTGTTATGTAACATTGATATCGCAAGAAAAAAACTATTATATCGTAGTAATGTCACTGCAATAGACTTTGGTCCATCGTGATGCAGAAAGTGTATATAAAGGCTAAATTATTATGCAAACTCTGTTTAAATGCGCTAGCGGGCTTCATGTGGTTAGGCGAAATGTATTTCGATACTTTCTGCACCAGTTTTTAAACTGTTTAGTAAAGAAGTGTTTACACAGTATAAGACGGTGCAAGCTACACTCTTAGAAAAAAGGGTATGGATAGTCCTCCCTTAGGGGAGAAACGGTCTTGTAACCTATTTTCCTTTAGAAAGAGAGAAACTTTCGTCCCTGAAGCAGGGGAGCAAAGTTCCTCCGTCGCTTGCATCTCAATATGGCGGCCCTGAATCGAGCAAATCGAGCCCAATAACGCTTGACGAGGACGCTACGTCTCTTGTACAAGACGAGGGCAGCAGCAAACGAAAGCGTAACCCGAGCATTCCGCAAACTGTGTTTATTTACGAAGCCAGATTCCTCCCACAGGTACAGAAACTTGCGTTTCGAAAGCAGTAAATCAGTCTTCTCGTCGACAGCACTGCGATGTTAAATGGAGACAACCGATACCCAGTTACTTCGCGCACTTTGCGTCTTACCTTTGGTGTTCCTCGAGTCACAATTCCTTCGTCAACCGCACATCACGGACAAGGGCAAACTCCAATCCGCGGTACCAAAAGCCGCTCTCGAAAGAGCAAACTCGAAGCCGCTGTTTATCGCGTAGCGTGAAAGGTTAATTCGCTAGCCACCAGATGGCGGAGTCAAGCAGCGTAATTGGAAGTAGCTAGGCTAGGTGGCGCTAGGTACCGCCCAAATCATATTCTGCAAAAAAATATTTAGCTCTTCTCAGGTCACTACTGCGCTGGATCCTCTACTATACACACATTACGCTTATTATTAACATCAGGTGAACATACATTGAGCACATACACGGCACACACAAATATCAATACAACGGAACACCACACTAACCCGGACACTGCACCACGCTCTGCGTTTCCGTCTTTTATACTGGTCGTTTTGAACGTACGAAACTTTTCGGTGACTCCCTAAGCAATAAAAAAGTTTCCCAGCATGTTGATTTTTTCCCAGCAATGTCATACCTCTGAGAGTATTTTGAATGGCTCAGGGGATCAATCTCTCATTAAGAAGTAAACGCTCGATCATGCCGTAATTATTTGAAAGCCAATAAATCAAGCCGCTCCAATGCGGTTCGAAGCCATGAGTTTGTTTCCCCACAGGGCACGTCGTAGCCTGTATTTCTATTGGTTTTTCTATTTGTGCTGTTCGCGCAAAGCTGCAATTGTCGTCTTGAATTAATCTCTGTAGAGCGGATATTCACTCAGCTGGAAGTGATGCTTCACGGGCTGAGAAATCGCTTTTCGATCAACTTGAATGCAGTCAAAGCCGCGAGTTGCGGCAGGTGTTAAGTGTACGGAGCTGCGCCGTGGCGAGCCCGAAAACGTGTAGGGCAGTTTCTCCAGGAACCGTAGTATATTTTAACAGCAAAATAAAGGGTAGCTTTTTTTTCGATTTTACCTACTATTGCTTTCTAATGCCGAAATTTCATACTGTAAATATACGTACTTTCCGTCACGATTTCATACTGTTCAGTCCTTGCCCCAAAGCTCAATCGCTCTCGGGGACAAGACAATTCCGACAGTCACGTTGGCCACTGTACGACAGCGATAGGAGCTTCTACTGTTGAGACCAGCGTTCCAACATGACGATCCGCACGTTGATCGATTGCACGTAATCCCTCAAGTGGCATTAAACTTTTTAATGTAAAGCGGAATGTCAACCTGCGACACCAAGCCCCCTCCGATCACGGCGCGATCAGCGGCATCAATGCCCGACAGTTTACGATCTCATATTGTTGTTACACCACTGATACGCGAGCACACGGTTACATCGGCGATAATTCCACTCTTCTGTCCACAACCCACAACACTGTCATCACGATGTTGCAGCTATGTTGCTGACACGCACAAATACAGAACCACGTTGAACGCCGGTTGCACTTGGTATCGGAAAACAGAACCGAACTAAGGACGGAAGGCACCCAGGCTGCCGGCAGCAAAATCTGCCTGTCTTGGACGCAGTTCCTGCGGTTTCCATAACGTCGAAAACGTCGACACAGTTTTGCGTGGTTTCGCTACTGTAGTTACTGTAGTTCCGTGCCGCGCAAGTCCCGCAATCCGGAGACGGCCATCCCCCAGTGTACGTGGCGCTGCTGGCACTGCTCCGGAACTTCGCTGTTTCTAGCGGCTTCGTTTGCTCGTTTGATAAAATTAGTGATAAAAAGGTTAATGCAACCGAAATGTTCTGCCCGTTTAGACTAGAAGACGGAATTACAGGCGGCCTTTGCTGCCGCTGAAGCTCAATCAACTCAGCAACATTTATTAAACAACGTGCGCGACCTGCTCGAAAAACGAAACCGAAAGAAGATGAGTCGGGAGGGCGAAAGCTTTCTCCCGCCTGCCTGACGAAGGAGAAAAACGTTTCGTTCCTCCCTGTTTCTCGTGTCCGCTTGGGGGCGCGTCAGTAGAAGGGAGGAAGACCCGCCGTTGCTACTTTTTTCCTCCATTTTTTCTTAGAGTGTACTATCACAATTTGTCCTAAGGTGAACCCTCTGCTCGCCCAACTCAGAGTTCCTATCATAACTCTTTGTTTTTTGTGTGCGTATAAAGAGAGAGAAATGGGAAAGAAGTTTGGGGAACGAAGAGTAGGTGGCGGAAGTAAGGGAAAATGTGCCCAGGGTATTTCTTGTTAGTAGATGCTAGATACACAGCACCTCCAATTTCCGTCCCTCGAACACTATCCCAGTGATCTCTGAATTTGCCTTCGCTGGGATACATTGCCCGTGGGCAATACGGCGGCCGTAATTGGATCACTCCATAACGTTGTGCGCCCGGTGGGCGCTTGCTGTACTTATTTGACAAGCCCCCGAGCCCTTTGAATGCGCGGAGGAAGTAGTTTACGTTGCATTCCAGCTGCCGTTATTTGTTGAATTCGGTAGTGTACCGGCTTCGTTAGAGGACATGGTGAGGTGTACGTTTTCAGGCGTCTTGTTTGGCTGGATCTTTCAGGTCACAAAGTAACTATATTTTATTTAGCTAACTGAGTGGAGAAAAGTGAGAAACGTGTCTTGCATATGTCTACGTCTAGCGCTTGTTTGTTACTTCTTTAATGACCTGATTTGAAAGTATTATTTTTTTTTACTATGGAGCAGCACTCAATTTACATAAGTACGAATAAACACACGCTTATATAAGAAATATGACCACGGAGGTCGCGACTATTTCATGCGCAGACTGGAAAGTTATTAATTACGCATTAAAACTTCGATTTCGGCTACCTGGATCATGCTAGGTAAGATGTAGAAAAGCGCGAAAGAAAGAAGAACAGTGAAGACAGACAAACAACAGGACAAACGCCTTTGTGTAATCATTTTCTTCGTTTTGCACGTATTTTTTAAACATTTATAGCTCCTTTACCACCATTTTTTTATATTTTAACCGTTAACTACGGTACTCAGAAGAGGTATCGAATAATGAAAACACAAAACTTGGGTATTCAGCACAGGTTTGTAAACTGACAACATTTGCTCGTATCCCCTTCATAATAATTTGCTGTGCGCCTGTTCTGCGAATAAGAAGACATGTTTGTTTCTGCTTTGAAATAAGATTATGATTATACATAGAGCAAAGCAGTAACATATTGATTCGCAACATTCCTACTAAGATATTTTTAAACAATACAGTATTTCCATCGGCTGTTCAATACTACGCTGTAAAAAGAAATGAAATGAAACGATATTTGGGGGTTTTTACGAGCCAAACCAACGACGGGCATCTAACATGCCCCTGCGTACGACTGAGTATTAAATTCGTCCGCCTGGACATTTTCTGACGTGCAAATGAAAGCTCAGTTACGCTGCGCCTTCTCCTTAATAAGCCCCCGTCAGATTTCGGGCACCTCAGCCGGGATTCGAAACCGTCACCTGGGGATCCATAGAAACGATAAATCAAGGAATTCCTTTCCTAAACGTCGGGGTGGTAAGTTCATTAAAATGGGTGTTAATTGGTAAGCATAGAAAATACAAATTAGTTTAAGAACTACCCAATAGTGAATTGAATACTTTTTTGCAAACAAATAATACCGTGGCGTGTATGCGCAACGGTGTCATCTTCATCCTCGTCCAGGGTGACGATTGTCGAGGCTCCACGAGACCTGCATGCTGGAACTGGACGGGCAGACTAGGTGCGTCGGATGTTTTGAAGGGTTTGGAGGCCCTTGATTTTCGTCACAATACATATTGTGGTGGGCACGGTACGCTTTGCGACAAGATGCCTAACCTACTAGTCTTCGCCTGCTTTCAGGTACTGTATTTTCAAGCGATGGGAAACTGCGTGCATGACGTGGCCTTTGAGCCATTCAAGCTTCCACCGTCCGACGCATGCAGCGTGGGACATGTCTTGTCATCAGCACGGGACGTCGGTATCTGCGAGACATCGGCCACGGTGCGCACGGCCCTTACCTACGTCACTCCAAGCCAATCAACGTCAACGAGTACTACGCCTCTGGGTGCTATAAAACACTGGAACGGACTACACGGTGCCAGTGGTAAGCACGGTACGCTTTGCGACAAGATGCCTAACCTACTTGTCTTTTGCCTGCTTGCAGGTAAGCTACAAGAGTTGTGGTGTACGCAGTAGTTGTCTGTGCCTTGTTGTTGTACCGTGCCCCCACAAATTGCTTTCCATGACGTTAGAGTGCTTAGATATTGTAAAACAGCTTCTGCTTCTCAGCGGTGACGTCGAGATGAATCCTGGACCAGAACACCGACTCGAAAAAAAGGTGTCAATGATCCTTGATGGGCAAAAAGAACAGATGAGAATGGTAAACGATATTAAACGAGATCAGCGCTTTATCCAAAAATCCGTAAATGAAAACACAGAACGTTTTAAAAATCTGGATGCTCGGTTAGTGAATCATGAATCGTCGATTAAGAGTGCTGTAGAACTGCAGGCCTTGGTCCGGGAACTCTCACAAACTGTTCATGTATCAACGCAAAAAATCGACGACCTAGAAAACCGCTCGAGGCGCAATAATCTTTAGATCTTCGGATTAAATGAGGAACAAAATGAAACTCCAGCGGTTTTCTCCGAGTCGGTTCAGCCCAATGTATTTAACAAAGTTAACGTGAATCCCAAAAGCATAGAACGCATGCACCGTCTTGGCAAAAAACGTCGCAGCCCTCGGCCTGTTATAGTACGTTTCTACAACTACAAAGAGAAAATGGAAGTCTTGCGAAACTGTAACAGGCTAAGAGGTACGAACATTTCCGTTAGTGAAGACTTTTCCAAACATCTTCAAGATATTAGAAAACACCTCTGGGAAGCTTCACGTGAGGAAAAGAATCGAGGTTCAAAGGTTCGGTTGGTATACGACAAACTGGCTATTGAGGGTCGTATGTTCTACTGGGATCCTGAATCCAACTCTCGACTGCCGTGCAGGGACAGTCGGGAACTGGAGGAAGAACTGAGGCAGTCATCGTCTCCTGAAAACCAAGGTTTTTCCTGATGCGCTCACGGTCATTAATTTGAATGCAAGGAATGTGTTGAGAAAACGGGCTGAACTTGAAGCTGTATTTTTAGAGCATGAACCTGATGTTTTTATAATAACGGAAACTTGGTTAAGTGCCTCTGTTGAAAATTCTGACTTTATACCTCAGAATTATGTGTGTTTCCGCAAAGACCGGGAGACTCGTGGCGGAGGGGTTGCCATTGTCATTAAAAAGAACTTGGGAGTGTTGAGATGCCTGCTCTGGACATAGAATCTTTGTTTTGTAAGGTCATGGTTGATAAACCTCCTATTATAGTCGGAGCTGTATATCGTCCCCCCATGTCAAATGATGATTATTTTACGCGTATAAATGACTATTTATGCGAATATGTTCATAGCAAAACACTAGGCTTGTCCTGACCGGGGATTTCAACCTGCCTAACATCGACTGGACTAATTTGTGCATAGGGAATGGTGAAGCCTCTATGTCTCAAGCACTATTAGATCTGGCTTATTCACAAAATTTTACACAAATAGTTCAAGGGAGTAGTAGAACGCAAGGCTTAACTGAATCCATGCTCGACCTGGTATTTCTAAGTCCTACTATGGCGCAAACAAAATACTCATGCCAGATTATTGACGGGATCTCTGATCATGACATGGTTCTTATAATATGTCCTCTGGAGAGACGAGATATTCTGAAGCGCCAGAATCTCTCTTTTCCGGATTTTTCGAAAGCAGACGACGAAAGTATACTACATTTTTTTGATGTCCGCTTTGATAATTTTAGACAGTTTTCCTTTTTAGGCACGTCATCGATAGACAATGTTTGGGAAAAATTCAATACCATATTACATAATGCTATAGAAAAGTTTGTTCCGCTTCGAGTAAGAAGGCATTGACAGAACAATCCTTGGGTCACAAGAAATATTGCTTGACTGAGGCTTAGGTTAAGGAGGAAACGGCGGCAGCTTAAAAAGCAGGAAACTCCAGAAAGGCGAGAGGAGGTTCGGAACCTCTCCAGACATTTTAAATATTTTAAATGCGCAGTTCGCAATGCGAGATCTTTTTTTATGAATAATTCCCTTCTAAACTTCATGAAGACTTCCCCTGAAATATTTTGGAGGCATTTATCTCCTTCAAGAGATGCGATAACCAGCATAGTTGAAAACGGTTCTGTTATAATGGATAAAGATCAGATGGCTTCATTATTCAACGAATACTTTCAGTCAGTTTTTACGAGAGAGAATGGTTCCCTTCCCGCTTTTCACGTTTCTGGCAGCATACCTCCCATTCCAAACATATACGTGAATCAAGAAGGTATTTTTAATTTTCTGTTAAAAATTGATCCAAAAAAGTCGACGGGACCAGACGAGATTTCAAATTCGTTTCTGCAACGATATGCCGAATGGTGTTCCCATTATTTAGTGATAATTTTTAAACTTACACTTACCAGAGGAATGATTCCACGAGACTGGAAGTGCGGGAAGTAATTCCTATTCACAAACAAGGCGCAAGAGCCACCCTGAGCAACTATCGACCAATATCACTCACTAGTACGTGCTGCAAAACTTTAGAACATATAATAGCAAAACATTTAATAGATTTTATAGAAAGTAACAACATCCTGGGCACTAATCAGTACGGATTTAGGCAGGGTTGTTCTACAACTACGCAGCTGATTGAAGTTTTTCATGACCTTAGCAGAAATGTAGATAAGGGGATGAACTGATGTCGTGTTTTTAGACTTCGCGAAAGCCTTCGATCGCGTATCGCATCCGAAGTTATTACATAAACTTAGTCTCATTCTAAAGAACAGTCAAACTGTAGATTGGATGGAGGCATACTTATCAGGCAGAGAACAGTTTGTTTATCTTCAGGGCGAAAGGACCAACTCATTGCCAGTGTTATCTGGTGTTCCGCGGGGTTCTGTGCTTTGACCGCTCCTTTTTATATTGTATATCAGCGACATGAGTGACGGATTCGATTCTGCAATAATTTCAAAGCATTTTGCAGATGACACCATAGTTTATTGTACTATTTCCTCCGTTCATGATCAAGAGAACCTAGATAGGCATCTGAGCAAAATAGATAAATGGTGTACTGAGTGGCAGATAGAACTGAATATTAAGAAAACTGTCTATACGAAAATGAATGTAACGCGTAAAAAACAAATTCTGGAATTTATCTATAAGATAAACGGCCTTTTTTTTAATAAAGTTACCGAGTATAAATATATGTGAGTGTTCTTTAGCTCTGATCTAAGCTGGAACTCCCATATCGATCATGTATTTCAAAAAGGATTTCAAAAACTGTGGATGATCAGAAGAGAGCTAGATCATGCGAGTCCAGAAGTGAAATTAATGGCTTTTAAATGTGTGATTTTACCAGCCATTGAATATGCGAGCCCTGTATGGGAGCCATTTACCACTAGAAATGTTCATATTCTAGAAAGACTACAAAACAAAGCAGCGCGATTTATATTCAATAGTTACATATCAACCGACTCTGTCTCCGCACTCAGGTCCCAAGCAAACCTATGCAGTGTTCAAACCAGGTTGGCTATAAGCAGAATGAAACTTTTTTTTCAGATTTTGAATGGATGTTACAGAATAGATGTTTCGAAATACATAACTCCCGAACCTAAGCAGCATAGAACAAAACATAATCATTATATTCAACCATATTGGTGCTCAACAGATCGTTTTAAGTACTCCTTTTTTGTTCGGTGCATAGATGAATGGAACAAGCTACCCGCACGTGTTGTCGATTCCGAAGATTTCATGACATTCGCAAAGGAACTAGAGTTTGTGTATGCATGTAATTAATTTTCTTTTTATTCATGTCTTTTTGTGTGTATGTAATTATGACATCTTGTTTATGTTTGCTATTTGTAAAACTCCTGCCCTGGCCTTACGGCTGGCAGTAAATATAAATAAATAAATAAATAAAGTAAATATATCACGATGACGTCTTCATTCTACGCTGACTGGCGTTGCCATGATAGCTTAACACTTACTGGCGTTAAGACTGCATTTGCGTAACAAAAAGAGGTTTGAAATCGACTAAAATATAATTGCACTATTTCACTGAAGTGTTTCCGAAATAGAGTTTAACGGGAAATTAAGACTTGAAAAACTGGTGTACTAAAATTACTAAGGTTATTAGGAATCTTTTTATTTTAAAAGCCTTCGAGCCGTTCAACGGTGGTAATGTTAGTACGCTCGATTTTTGCACAATTGTATTTTTTACTAAGTATAACAAAAACAATCTTATCCATATACGTCGCTATTCAAATTCCACGAGATTCGCGATTATATTCGAGGGAATCCTTGTTTAGATTCAGATGACATAAAACAATATGCGCATAAAGTTTGTACATACGTCGGTCCGCGCTTCGTGTTGTGTAATGCATTAATTAGAATATTTTGGAACATAAACAACTTTGACAGGATATTTCTGGTTGGCTGCAAGCATTGTATTAAAAAAGAAAGTACTCGAACTAAAGCCCTAAAAACGTTACCAAACGTCTTGAAAACTGCTTCGTTTTTTCATCAAAAGTGATTGAATCGCTCGTGACACCAGCAACTTTCATCGCCTTAATTGGTCGGCCAAAAACCACTGGGCGGTCCTATTTCAATTGCCTTTATCAGGTGGCGCAGGGTTGGGGCGTGCAAAAAGCGGACTCAAACAGGTTTTTAAACGTAGAGTCGAATTTTTATTACTTTGGTGCAAGTATTTTGTTACTGCTAATATAATATTTTGTAACATATAGTGAAAAAAATTTCTACATATGGCAACTTTTTTTTTCTTCAATTTTGATGTAGGTTAGGAATATAATGTGGTTTTGCGGCAAGTTTTTGTTAATTGAAAAATGTCGTAACTACTAATACAAAAATGCGACCTCAAAATGTGATGCAATGCCGCACAAGATATGACAAAACACCATTGGGTAACGTCAGCCTGAATGTAAGTTAAACATATGAGTCTAATAAATTACTGATAGTATGAACCGCAGAGGCACAAACAGGGAGATGAAGTTGATGGGACAGCGCTTACTCACAATTGGTATTTAATTAAAAAAATAGGGAAGAGGAGAAAAACAAAAGAAGTTATATGGAAGAAAAAGAAGGACGAAAACAGAGGAAAAAAATTAAAGAGAGGATAAATCAAAGATAATGTAGTCATAAAGGAACATAATGACTTGTATTAATAAAAGAGCTGTGCAACAATTTCAGGGCTTTGCTTAAATAATTGTGGAAGTGAATGCCTGAAACTTTTGAAGTGAACTACAGAAAACAGATTTTGCCTGGATACCGCATTTTTTATTGAAAAAAATGAAAATATCCAGGTTTTTTTCCACCTCTCAACTCCTACATCGTCTTCTAGGCCACGTGCGCAGTGACGTCAATGGGGTAGGCGCGGAATTGTGGTAAAGTTATCTCTCTAGAGCCATCAGTGAGCTGCGAGAACTCATCCGCTAGCGACCGCGTGACGACGCGCTGGTGGACGCGCGCGAACAATATGGTGAAAGGAGAAATGTCTCATCCGGGTCAGGCCCAACCCGTCCGGCCCTGTCCCCCTCCCCTTCCGGCTTCTGGCGGCTGTTCGCGGTAGCAGACAAAGCTGACGGTTTTGTGGACCTAGGATAGACGGCGCCACTAAATGACCGTATAATAAAAGTTTTGTCGATGATACCAGGGGTTCGACTCATTTATATTTATCTTGCAACGACAAGATTTATAGAAAAGTTACCTTTTATTGAGCAGGTATTCGCACAACTTGCTATCTTTCTACAAGGCCCCCACTGACGTCATGCCGCGCGTTTCTTAGGGCTGTCGCTCGCGGCTGCATGTCCGAGAATATTCTAATTTTTACCTCGCTATTACGCGGCGGAATCGCAACATTTTGATGAAAGAAGGTGTGTTTCCTGTCATTTGTGACAAGGTGAGCAATGTCAAAAGTAGAAGGTGCCAATTCTTTCAACGTTAAAATCGTTGCACAGCTCCTTTAAAAACATGTAAGAAAAATAGTGGAAACAAAAGAAAAAAGAAATAGGGTTTCAAAAAATATGTTAACCTGACTTTGATGGACGAAGTTTTAGAAGACAATCCATCAAAACTTGAAACCTCATAAAACCTCAAGGAGTGTGGTAGACGTATATTAGTTCTTTGTTCAACAACGGCACAGAAGGCGCACAGACATAGGTGTCCTTAAGCTTTGATGTTCTCCGCCTCCTAGGGTTCCCCGGACCTTTGTCAACGAAATTATCCCAGGAGTTCTTTTTGTTTGAAGATCGGCGTGCATTGGCAGTCAGCCGTATACTCGCAGATGCCCCCCCCCCCCCCCCCCCCCCCGGTGTTGAGTTTAGATTTGTTGCAAGTTTTCGACATTTTACATTTACCTACCGGCGAGATTGTGCCAGCTAAACGTCCCCGCAGTTGGATGGTAGGTTGTAAGCTATACTACCGCTGCATGGTTTATATTTATAGTTGTGCTTCACATCCCAGTCGTAATCGTGGTTTTGTGGATAATCATTCTGGTGTACAGCAACTACAGCTTGTCCTTTGGTGAAAATATCAGTGCTATGTCAGATCTTGAAATAACCTTTGTTGCACTGAGATATTGTTGTTGCATCCAGTTATGAAATATCTAGATGCAAGGTTGCACTCAGATATAAACATGTCTTGACGCCTGGTTGCATTCAGATATGTATCCATCAATCCATTTATCCTTCTTTCTGTTTCGTTCTCGGACAAATAACTACTATACCTAAACAACCATACTCGAAGTGTTATAAAGTTTCTAGTTTTGGTGAATGGTCTTCTGAAACTTCATCCTTTCATATCATGTTATTTTTTTACATTTAAATGTCTTTAATAATGCAATTTTTATTAGAATTTATTATTAACTTTGCTTCGATTTATCCTTTTTCTTTAATTTCTTACTTTAGTTTTCGTCGTTCTAATCTTCCAGTAACTTCTATCACATCGTTCTGCTAGTCCTTGTTTTTTTTTATTATACGCCAGCTGTGAACAGGAGGTTTCTCTGTCCCTTTGCGCCTTATAATATTAGTATGCTAAACTATCTGGCCACACATAATATTTTATAACTAATAAATTATCTTCCATCCTTACATGATTTTGTGTCCGATAATATGTACGTAATGCTTATGTCACCCAAAAGCACCGGCTTCATTAGCCTCTTCTTTTCAAAAAGTAAATATACTAAAATGCAGTTAGGAAGAAAGAGAGCGTGTTCGGTGATATGATTCAATCGAAAGAATAAGTTCTGAAAAGAGAAAGAGAGAGGTACACAATATTTTCACCAAGAAGCAATGAAATCATTTTGTAATTAGAGTACGTACACCGTACGCGAAAAATGAAGCTCAAAAGCGTAATTTGGATAACCATATTTCTCATCAACAAACAAATATTATCTTTCATGTTCGTTGTTTCACACACAATTAAATCAAAAAGGGGATTTTCTGCACACATTGTAGAGGCTCGATTTCACGACTACGAAAACAAATTTTGAAGATACAGTAAATGGAGCCGTACCGTTATAGCAGTAGCTATCATAATTTTTGCCTCACCGCGCTCTCAAAAATAGAGCAATGAAATTCCGACGAGGATATAGATTGACACTGACTTGCGGAACAAACGCTCCAGCTTTCCGTAAAAAAAGTGATAGCGACATTTCGTGCGTTTAATGATGAAACAAGAATAGCTGGGCTATTCTCGCGATCTCTTCGAAGGACATTGTCTTTTTTATGTCAACTGCGGGACGTTGTTTGATCACATCGTTTGTCTCCACGACTTGGAGGCCGCAGCTGGATAAAGGGAACCCTATCTGCTCGGCGATGCGAGCGAAGGTTAGCGAGGTCGTGCCCAAGACCCCATGACTGAACCGCTTCTACTCACTTAACCCCAGAGCTGACAGTAGGGTGAAAACTACGCGCTCATTGGACGAGTAATACGTCTACCGGTCGCCACGTGATCACGCTTTCATCTATATCAGAGTGCAGAGAGCGGGGCAGGAGAACAATGGGAGACGGTTGATCGCTTCTGCAAGTGCTTAGCTCCCGCTGCACTTCCGGGTTAGGGGTGAATAGATATCGACCGAAGATGCCGCCGCTGAAGTGAACATACCCGTTCACATAGGGAGCTGGGTTTCGCGAGGCTGACGCAGCGTACATCGGTTATAACGTCTCAGCATCGGCTACATTCACATTAAAATTAAAAATAAAACCAACCGAGGTGCCCTAAGCAACGAAGCCGTCAGCGTCTAAATTGCGGTGGACGTTTCAGTTATCCGCTCTTCGATTTTTAAGAAACCTCATACATTATATTTTATTAAAAAAATAATATAACTTTGAAACAAAAAATAGTTGATTTTTTTTGTATATATCAAATTTAGATCACTTTTTTGAATATAGTTTAATTGATAATAGAATAACTTAAAGATATAAATGTGTTATAAGCTGTTTAATATAACTTATTGCGGAGACTTATTGCAGAGAAGGCGCCCTGTAACCGAGCTTTCTGTTGCACATCAAAAGATCCCCAGGTGCTCCAAATTATTCCTCAGTCCTCCGCGGGGGCGTGCCAGATGCCCGTCATTGGTTTGGCACGTAAAACCCCCAAATTTGACTTTTTTTTTTCACCATCAAAATATAAGTAAAAAAGCGAACGTACTTAAAATAAATGGTATTGTTTAACTTGCACAACGTCCTAACCGGGTGTTAGCCAGCCTGGAAAGCAAAATAATAAGAAAACAAACCCGAAGTGGCCAGACATGTAAGTTGGCAAAAATGAGAAGATGGACAGCCTTAAGACACCTTAAATAACATCAAAAGCGTTATCGAGATGCTATCTTCAAAATACGATGAAATACTGGACCGCGTGCGTCGTCAAGGTGATGGCATAAATGTACAAAAAAATTGAGTCGAAAACATTTAAAAAATCTAACAGAACAGACGAAGTGCAACAACTAAAACGTGACCTCGACAAAATGGAATGGCGTAGTAGGCGGTCAAACCTTGAAATCGACGGCATACCGAAGGTAGACATGATAACCTTCTGACAAATGTGAATGAAATTAAAACAAATGAAAGCCGTTTACAACTCCCTGTAACGCCGAATTAGAGCGCAGCTCTTGAGGACGAAGAGGGAAGGGTACTGAGGAGAGGGTATACCCCTTGTCCCTCCTCCTCACCTCCTGATCCTGTCTGCTACTCCTCCCTCCGAGCGGCGTCGCCGTCGCCTCACGAGGGTCACGTGACGTCAGGGGGGTCACGCGACGTCCACGGGGTCACACGACCTGATGGGGGTCACGTGATCCCTGTGAGGTCACGTGACGATAACGTCGTCATTGTCATCGTGGTGACGTCATCAGTGACTTCACCAGTGACGTCACGTGTGACGTCATTGTGATGACGTCATCGTCATCGTCACTGATGAAGCCATCAGTGACGCCACCAGTGACGTGACGCGTCCTATAATGCAGCGCGCGGTTACGCCGACGGCGACGCCGCTCAAGCCGGAATCTGGCGCCTAAGAGCTGCGCTCTAAAAAACGAATCTAGCGATACTAAACCAAACAGACATAGTTACTTGCATGGACTACCTTCGAGACCCGAAAAAACTCCGGGCATCATAGTGCGCTTCGCCCCCCAGGCGTAGCGGGACCGGCGGCTGGCAAGAAGGGGACTGCTCAGGCGTAGCCAGGAAGGCATTTACTTTGAAGAAAGGTTGACAAAACATAGGATGGCACTGCTCTGGGCAACCAGGGAGTGGGCCAGAAGCCATGAATCCATACAGACCGTTCCCTTAGGGTCATAGCAGAGAGGGTAAAAAGAGAAAAAAATGCCCTCCCCCACTCACCCGTGTGTCGTCTGCTCCGCCGAGTGGGCAGTACCTAGCATCCGGCTGGCGTACAAACTCTGTTTGAAATCACGTCATTTTGGAAATTTCCAGCGCAGAGGCACAAATTTTTATATGCCAGTTATCGTGTATTACTATTCTATATAAAAAGAATAACAGAGTCCAATTGAACTGTTATCTGCGTGCAAATAAAAAAAATAGGGAAAACTGTGTCAGACTGGCCGGTCTCTCCGGCGAAAAGTGAATCCGGTGGCTTTACCTTTTTTACTGTACAGAGTTCGTACTGGTGTAGTCCTTTAGCGGCCATGAGTGGATGTCTGAAATAATAAATAAAAACGTGCTCTCCTGCCGCAATACACGCAGTATTTGAGGGTACTACTGCCGGCTGACTCAACTGCTATTTAAAGGGACCATGAAGGCAGTTTCGAAGTTTTATTCGACGATTGAAATGGATGTCAGGCACGTCTCAGATACTGTTGACCAAGTTCTAGCCCGAACAGAAGTTTGGGTGCCGCACCAATCGAGCAAACAGGCGCGGTAATATTAGCGCCGGGAACGATGCCTGAGACCCCACCGAGGCTTCGGCAGAGAGGTGAACTAAAGTGCGCCGAAGCGTGACGACAACGGGCTCCTCCTCTGGCGATTGGTTCAAACGATAGACGCGCTCTTGGTTTCGATTTCGGTGGTGAGATGTGATGAAAAAGGTTTATTTGAACGTTGGATAATATTTTGAAGTAGTAGTTGAGAATTAATAGGTTTTACACCGTGTATGAAAGCATAATCTGAAGCAATCCCTCCGTTTGTCACTGGTTGAACGCACACTCTAAGAAAAAATGGAGGAAAAAAGTAGCAACGGCGCGTCTTCCTCCCTTCAACCGACGCGCCCCAAGCGGACACGAGAAAAGGGGAGGAACGAAACGTTTTTCTCCTTCTCCAGGCAGACGGGAGAAAGCTTTCGCCCTCCCGACCATAGGTCGGCATTTCCGAACCCACTCACTCACCATCACATCACTAATTACAGCAACATCCAAAAGTCACAGCCCTTCACATCACAAAGTACATTGACGTCCAAAAGTCACAGCCTTTCACATCACAGAGTACACCGGCGTCTAAAAGTCACGGCCTTTCACATCACAAAGTACACCGACGTCCAAAAGTCACAGCCCTTCACATCACAGAGTACACCGATGTCTAATATTCACGGCCCTTCACATCACAAAGTACACCGACGTCCAAAAGTCACGGCCATTCACATCACGGAGTTCAACCGGACAACAAACTCATCCCCATCACGTCACCGCAATCTCTGAACTCACAAAGTCATTCACCGTCACTTCACGAATCCGTCAAGTTCACGAAGTACTTCACCGTCATATCACGAATCCTATAGAGTTCATGAAGCATTCCCCATCCCATCACCGCCAACTCTGAATTCACAAAGTCGCTCACCGTCACATCACGAATCTGACAGAGTTCATGAAGCATTCCCCATCCCATCACCGCCAACTCTGAATTCACAAAGTCGCTCACCGTCCCATCACGAGCTCATCGAGTTCAGCAAGTCGTTCCCCTCACGTCCGTGAACCGATCCCGTTCATGAAGTCGTTCGACTGGTTCGACTTCACGGCCCTTCACCGAGTCACAGTCATTCACCGAGTCACAGCCATTCACCGAGTCACCGAGGTCACGGAAAGCGGCGTCGGCCCCTGCAGCCGCGGCCACCGCCACTGCCTCCGGCTCTCAGCCATCGTTGAAGTTCTTTCGCAGCGGCGCTGACGGCTCCAGATGTGTGTGTCAGTGGGCGCGTTAAGTTAACGCGCTCGAGCGCGCTCCAGCGGTCAGAGTGCACTCGAGCTAAACTAAACGGCATCGTCTCACTTCCGGTGCACGGTGGCGGAGCGCGCTCCGCGAGCTCCGTCGTCGGAGATGGTGCGCGGGAGCGCGAACAGGTCGGTTTCCGGTGATATGACGGCGTTTCCGCTCTCGCGGCCAGTCTCGCGGTTACTTGGGTTACTCGCGGTGGTTTCACGCGGCGGTGGTCACGGTGGTGGCGGTGGTCTCGTACGAGACGAAGGAAACATCAAAACCCCAAGCGTTTTGGGCTCAGGGCCGAGCCAGCCGAGCCGCCGGGCCACTCTGGACCAGAGGCGTCGGGTGCGCGCAATACCTGGCGAGCGAGTTCGCTTCCGAACGCTCCGAGGGTGCCACCACGCTCGCCTCGCCAAACCTCGCCGATCGCGACCGGACCAACCGAACCCCGCGGCCGAAATGCTCCGGCCTAGCCAGGAACGGCACCGAGGTAGGCCAGTCGTGGGTAGGAGCTGCTCGTTCTGCGCTACCATGCAGTGCTCGGACCTCTCGGCGTCGTTCGTGCTTGCGCCGAAGCGTTTAGGGACTCCCTCGGACGCTCAAGTCGCGCCTGCTTGGATGCGTGGATATTGCCACGGCGATCGCTTGGCAGCTGTGCAATCGCTCCGTCATCGTGAAAAATAAAAAAAAAAGAAGAAAAAAGCATGGTGCTGGTGTAGAAAGGTATGCATACATCCTTGAAATGCTTGTCGAAGTTCTTTATGTACCTTACCGTAATTTCAGGATCAGGCGAGCCAATAAATTCAGCCATCTTTCTTTAAGGCTTTTGGGAATTCAGAAGGCGTTCGGCGTACCTATAATACCCGCACCAACAGCGTGCAGCACAAATACAAGCTCTGGCTGTCGCCGCCGTCTCCGCGCACTTATTTCATCGATGTCGTCGTCGAAGAAACACTTTTACGGGAGCCATGTTTACGCGCGCCGAAAAGCCGGAACCGGAAACGTTAAAAAAATGGGCGTAAGATGGCGCCTCGGTAACAAAGTGCGCCGTTAAGCTACGCTCCGAACCCGCGCGCTCGAGCGCAGATGTCCGGAGTCTGGAGCTCACTAACTTAACGCGCCCAGTGTGTGTCTGTGTGTGTGTGTGGGGGGGGGGGGGGGGGGTGGGGAGGGAAGGAAGGGGGGTATTGGGCTGTGCCGGGCGACGCACCCTGCACTTGTCATTTTCTTGGTTTAGCTTGTTCCCTCTGGCTTTTAGTTTTGTTGTCCCGTTTCTTTTATTTTCGTTTTGTTTCGCGCTTTCTTCATCGTGCGCGCATGCTGTGGAGAGCGAGCGGCTTCTTGACTTCCCTGATCCGAACTTGTGAGATAAGGTGCTTGTTTCCGGGAGAGTTATAAGCCACACGGATGCCCAGAACCAAAATGACTGCTGGTTTGTGGGCGAGCGGTATTACAAAGGGTGGCATCACCCTAGCAAAGCGCACATGAAGGCTCCCTAGACTTCGCCTGGTTGTCGGCATTGTGATTGTGGAGGGGACCCCACCTCAAAACCTTCTGGCCTGTCTTTTTTTTTTTTTTTTTAACTTTCGTTGCACACGGTTTTTTCTACGAAAAAAAAAGAAGGCGCTTATATTTTTGCCAACGACCGCTCGCCGAGAGGGCAAAAAGGAGAGACAGACACGAACCTGCGTGCACGATATTTGTGAAACATCTTACAAACATTAATACGAGTCCATATTATATGAACGAAGACGTTTTAGCGAATTACATTTTAGCGAATAGAGATCACATACGCGAGTCGACGTTTAGGCATTTGTAGGGGCGGCAAACTAGGCATCCAAACAGACCGCGCCAGGCGGTCTGTTCGGAACGATAGCAAGGGGTGCTTTGCTATAGTTTGGGGAAAATAATATGAACTCAAGTTCGAGCGTCAATCGCCAAAGGTTCGGCAAGCTTGAAAACAGGACAGCGGCGGCCTCCATTTTATCTATTCGGTCAAATGAACGCCGCCATTCGCTAAAGTGGCATTCGATGAAACGTCGTGGGCCAGGTTTCGCTCGCTAAACCGTCGTTCGATCAGTACAAAATTGTTGTGTATTTTATCTTAATAATTATGATCCATGGAAACCAGCCTATCGTTGCCTACCTCACTTTACGTCGTAAAATAGCGCGTTGATGTCACTTTCATAAGAGATACCATGATAACGCAATACTTCACAACCAACCGCTGAATCACCCGTTTAATATATTGTCACGGATTTCATCATATATATATAAAGTAGACATTCCAAAACAAGAGTCATCCATTCCCGAAAATTTCAGTGGACTGGAACTATCTTCCCACATCTGTTGCCACAATTGCCACTTACTATATATGTTTAAAATTGCCGTAAATAATCTATACAGCTCAGGCTGAGCTCCAAAATGTACAGCTTTGTTCTGTTTTCTTCTAACTCCCGCTCACCTCTGTAATGCTGATGGCCCTGAGGGTATGTCAGTTAAACAAATAAATAAAAAAAGTAGGTGTCTCTCCTGAAAAACCTCTTAAAGGGCAACTCCGCTCAATTCCGAAGATTTCGGGATAATGAGTGATTTCGAATTAAAAAGCCCTAGTAAAAGACACTACGTCGTTTGCTTCGCGAAAAATGGGATATATATTTTTAAATCTAATTTTAAACATGAGCGGAAATCGAAACCGAAACTTCGGCTCCGTCCGGCAACATTGGCCTCGGGCCGCCAAGTACATGGCCATCACGTGGTACGAGATGTCATGTGATCCTCGGCCCAACGACGGGCGGGATGGGAGCGGGCGGGCGTGCGGCAGGCGCGAGTGTCGTCTGCACCGCACTTTTCGCTACGTTTTGGTGTCTATGGCATTCGACGACGTCTGCACAACTGCGGCATAAGTCTGCGACTCTGCGCACGTGGTGTCCATAGTGTGGACGAAACTCCGAAAGGCAATAATCACAAACGGTGAGACAACGACGGTGGTTGTGACGCGGAAGACGGCGGTAACGGCGGGACCACGGCGGGCGGTTGGTCTGCTCCCAAGAAGCGCGCTGCGCAAGCGCGTACGCCAATCACGTGGACACCGCTGAGCGCCGAGAGGCAACGTTGTGACGTCATGCGCTACGCTCGCCCGGAGAAGTGAAAACAAGCAAAAGGGGGCCATGTAGATGGCGTTTAGCTCAATGTTGGCTCCGCCCATGCCGTAGCCTTGACTGCGCTGTTGGTTGCGCCTGAATTCACCCGCTCGAGTCAGCCGATTTCGGCAACTTGGCGAGTTGCAAAGTTTGCCGGACCGTTTAAGAAACATTTAGACAGAACTGCGTCGCAATATTTGACGTGTGGTCTTCCTAGGCGATACTGAAGAGGACTGCATTGTTTTTTCAAAACCAAAAATGAAGCGGAGTTGCCCTTTAAAGAGGCCACCTGCAGCTTGCCGAAGCAATGAAATCTGTGTTTTATTCGAACCCGTTGGTCAGAGTACACCTCATAATTAATTAAACCACTCATTCGATCATTCACCTCAAAGCAATATGTTTACTTCTGAGCGTGTTCGTGTCGCTCAACCTACTTTGAGCGAAATGCAGTCGAGATAACTAATGATGGCGGTCGACTCCACTTTTCTCAGCTTTGAACCGAGGCGAGGCGCGCGACTCACGCGCGCCTCGCGCTCATTGTTTTACGCCGGGGTTTAGCTGCGCATAGACTCGTATTATAGGTAGCGTACTGTGTTTTCGGAGTTCATTTTTGAATAGAATCGGAGCGTGTTTTTCGGAGTTTATTTTGTAGCGTAGTCTACACTGGCCGAGGTTGAGCAGTTTCGCGTGGCTTCTCGCGAGCCGTGCTGCGTATGCGCGAGGAGCAGTGACGTCACACGTGTCAGCACCGACTGGCCCACCTTCAAACTTTACCACAGTTCGACTAAACATCTGTTGGACAAAGAGTCAATCATTTTCTAAAGTCCGACGGGGCGGTGTTCGCGAATATAATAGACTCGGAAGCTTGATGGGACGCAAGTTTTTGGAGCGGGAATCTTTACGAAGCGTTTTATTAGAGGACCGGGTCTTCCAGTTTCACCCCTTGGCATTGCTTTCAGTCAGGATGGCGCGCTGTGCGATTGATTGGGAGCTAGTGCGCCACTTTCCGCGAGAACACCAGTAATGCAGGCGGCTGCTACCTACGGAGAAAACTGCGAATGACAAGGTCTAAAGCATCTAGACTTAAAAATGAATTTTCTAACGTTATACTCACATGACGTGACGTGAGCATGTAAAACGTGGTGCTCAGTGGCACCTCATTTCACATAATTTTCCACTATGTTTTATACACCAACTCATGTTTACAAACAAACTGGAGCGCTCCTAGCCGACGCCACCGGCGCCGCGCATGCGCGATGGGGTGTGGGCAAGGAGCTCGCCGCGTCGCCGATAAACAAACCATTGAATTGCGTTGTTGTCGGCGGTGGTGTAAGTCCCCGTGCACTTTTCTGCGTTGGAATTGTTGAGTCTATGTCTTCCTGGGCAATGCCTGACTACTTGAGCAGCCTCAGCGAAATTACTGAGGCTCGCTACACCACAAAACTTCGCGTGAATAATGTGACATGCGGCGATTCATTCCGCGTGGACGCCGCAGAGGGTAGGCTCAAGCCTGATTCGCATGATGAAATTTCGGTCGCAATTTTCAGTCATGACGTCGCTCGGGTTACAACAGCGCGAACCGTAGCTGAGATGTTCAACATCGATACTGAAAATCGCAAGCAGAATCGGACCAAGTGAATGAGGCATAACAAGTCGTTGATGGTCACTGGTAACAACGATCAACATCTCCTTGTATCCACTGTTTACATCGAGCCTGCTTACAAATTTTCAAACTTAAGTATTTTGAGGCCTGCACTCACTTCTTATCGCAAGTACCGGGCCAACATTTGGTCCACGGGCCGGTGTCGTCTAAAAGAGCAGACGACGAGCAGAAGCGTTTGAAAGAGCAGACGACAGTTCGAGCGATCAGGCGGCCGTTCGATCTTGAAGACGCACTGAACGTCCGCATGCAGGCGGTCCCAACAACTTGGCGGTATTCCCGCTTTCATGACGGAACAAAAATAAATCTGATGACAACAAGTATCCGTGAATTTAACCCAAACTGCTTCCCGCCCAAGCAATCGTGGTCCGACGGCGACTGGTTTTCCATTTTCACGGCACATATCCACGTTCTCGGACGAACCGAGCACATGAAAACTGATCTTCAAACCTTTCTCGACTCTTTTGGTGCAGCCCCAGTCGCGGCGTTTTGACGAGAAGGCAAGTTTTTGTCAGGTTTTTTTTAATACAACGCTAGAATACACGTCTCAGATAGGGACTTCCGCCTTCAGCCCCAGACCGGAAGTGCGCCCGACGCGCGACCACCGCGCCGTGACGTAACAGAGATGAGTTCGTTGGTTCGTGTATAGCCAGAACACAATTTCGGCGACATATTCGCCTATTCATGAACTCATCTCTGTTACGTCACGGCGCGGTGGTGGCGTGTTGGGCGTAACAGAGATGCTCCTTAAAACAAAAACCGACAGACTCCACACGTAACTCGTAACAAAGAAGAACAGGTCACAACGAGTCGACAAAGGACTTAAAAGGAAAAACCCGAACAGCGAACTTTTCCCTACACCTGGCAAGGTCAGACTTTGTACCTACAGGTTACCTCAAGCTTGAAACACAAAAGCTTACCCCAAGCTTGAAACACAAAAGCACTAATCACAAACGAGCGTGTTGGGGACGAATGAAGTAAGTGCTTATACTTCCTGTTTACACGTCTAAGAAACTAGGGAGTTTTGTGTATTGTTCCAATAATTCCTGTAAAGGCCTGTTCACACATACAGCGGAGCGCTAAGTTAGCGCTACGTGAGCGCTCCAAGGAGCGCTCATGTGGCGCTTCCTGGCGCGTGACTTAGTTCTAACACAGCGCGCGATTAGCGCTTCTGTAGCGCTTTGTTAGCGTTCCAGTAGCGCTTTGTTAGCACTCCAGTAGCGCCTTGTTAGCGCTCCAGTAGCGCCTTGTTAGCGCTCCAGTAGCGCCTTGTTAGCGCTTCAGTAGCGCCGTGTTAGCGCTTTAGTAGCGCTTCTTGTACCGCGGTGCTGCGGATTAGCGCGTGCACTGCGGTTCCGGTTCCTGTGCTTGGGTGTGAATCAGCAGCACCATGGCGGACATGTGGGATGCTGAAATAAAAATGCGACCAATGCTCTTACATACGCGATTAGTGTATATGTGTGTGGACGGCTTAACGCCCAGAAGAGCCTTCTGGGTGCGCGACATCTTTCGCCACCGAGATACCGACAGGTACCTAGTGAACCTTGTTCCTAGGCTGAGGGACCGAGACCCAGAGCTCTTTCGAAGGCGGTTATTTCTAACTGCGTGTCTTTGAAACCCTGCAGGGTCACGCATATCGATTAGAAAGTGATGAGGTCGTACCCAATCAATTAGTCGCTCAAAGTCCATGACTCTGGGTCGTCTGCCCGATCCTTTGCTTGGAGAGCGGCTGTATACTTCCTCTTCTTTCAATGCCAAAGGAAAAACAACAACAAAGGAATCGCCGTGCACGCGCTGTTCCGCAGAAGCAAGCACGGTACAAGGAGCGTGCATGAGAGCGCTAATAGAGCGCTTCTGTAGCGCTAACAAAGCGCTTCTGTAGCGCTAACAGAGCGCTAACAAAGCGCTTACAGAGGCTACTGAAGCGCTAACAGAGCGCTACATCACGCGCTAGGAAGCGCCACATGAGCGCTCCTTGGAGAGCTCACGTAGCGCTAACTTAGCGCTCCGCTGCATGTGTGAACCGGCCTTAAGGATACCCGATACCCCTCTGTCGTCTTTGTGCATGCATAGTATCGTTATTGGGTATCGTTACCGAGTACAAAAACCGTCTACAAGAACTCCCTATCGTTTTTCTAGTGAAATTAAAGATGACGTTGGCAAGGAGAAGCAAGCTAACTAATCTCGAAGGGAAGGGAAACAGAGGTCGTCTTCGCTCCTTCAGCTCCCCTTGATAACCGGTGATTTCTTCAAGCAGACAGAGCCAGTGAGGACGCCTTCAGCGAACATCAAACATAGTCTTTGAAATAAATAGAGGCAGGTTCTTAATTTTGTTTTTGTTACAAAAGAAGGGTCATTTTGAAACAAGGTCTGGTGGGAAATGCAAGATGGGAGGACGGGTAAACAGATCGTCCACACTTCTAGACGGGGAACACAGACTGTCAGAGAAACTGGACATCGCCGGCTCATCTGACAAAAAGGTGCAATGTCAGGCTCTAAAGAGCGTGGGAAAGTAAAAGCTCTTTGAGTGAAGCGACGATACGTGCCCCAGAACAGCACGGCGACGTGCATGAAAAAAGTTTAAAGGAACGCAGCAAGCCCGGTTCAATAGTTTTCCATGTTTTAAAAATAACAGGCTTATTGAGCTTTTTGCGCACCTCGTGTGTTTGTTTACCCCTCAGACGCTCTGACGTACCGCTATTTACACCTCGTTTTGACCAATGACGGCGCGCGCTTTTCTGTCTCGTCTTCGCGCGTTCTGTGCGCACCCCTTTATGTTTCCCACTGATTGTTGTGCCATTCTTCGTATCTACTTCTTTTCAATGGGTCACGATAACGTTCGCAAGCGGGGAAGACACGTTTTGGTACCTCTACTTGCACGTCGTATAAACACTTACTTCGAATTTGACTTCGACCTCAACCGCGCACCTTGTTTTTCATTGGTAGCCTGCTTGCAACAGAAGGATGACGGTGATGACAACGCAATCGCGGTTTGCTTGTGGTCCTGTGTGATGGGCTCTCACTTCCGATCGAAGTGAGAGCCATTCGTATCGCTCCGACGCTGTTGAAAAAACTCAGCAGACCTTTGAATGAGTCACTTGCTCAGGAAAATAACGAGGAGACGAATGTCTAAGCGCTTATGTAAGAAGAGTGGTCTCGATTTTAAATGAAAAGCACTCCAGCAAAATGCGGCCGATATGGTTCGTATGCAAAACTAGCTAGCATAAAAAAAATAGATAAATTCAGAAATGGGGACGGACTATCTGTCTCCCTCCTTGGAAAAGATTTATGTCATTTTATCAAGAATCTTTAAACACTCGTACTCCGCCTTCGCGTTCGAAGCGCTGTTCACGAAGTAAGGCTAGGCTGCTTAGTGGATTGAGTTTCGCCACGTGTTCGTCGCATATTTTCTGATGGCGTCCGGCTTTTACACACAAGTGTCGTGTCAGTAGCTGACTTTTGCTCAAATAAACAGAAACAAAAACCTCTTTAGTCAATATTCACGTTCAACGGAGATCGAAGAACTCTGTTCGTATTCCTAGAATTCAAGAACTCAGGCATATGCACGACTGGGATGAAAACTATTATCGGCAACAGCAAGCGAAGCCCCCACCTAAACGCCTGAGAGCACGTAAAATCCTCTCCGCCTGTTATCGCAACGGACACGTCCGCGTGCTTGTTAGGAAACGTGGGCGACAAACCGTGATGCCAATCGGCTGCTTTCTCACATTTTTTTTAAATTATAATAATTCTCTGGCATATGGATAAAGCCCGTAAACTTCCGTGATTTTTCTAGAATATTGTCAAGCCTTCCCGAGATCTTAGATGCTAAATAGCGTTTGAAAAAATCCGGAAGCGGCCGAAACAGATCAAATCCAGCGCACGCATTTTTGTGTGGACGGATAAAAACGAGCGTATGCCGCATATTACCAGCATCAGAATATCTGTAAGCATTATTAAGCGAGAGCGAGAAAACAAACATTGTATAGTCCAGTTAGGGTCACACCAGTACTCGCGTAAAAGCTCCGGGAAGACGGTTTTATTTGTGTTTCCTTGAGGGGTGCGCGCACGCACGCGCTTACAAAAGACAAAAACATGGGCGCACGGACGCACGCAGATGCAATCAACGCGAAGAGAAACCCTCCCGTGGCAGAATAGCACAGTGGCAAAACGACACCTTCCCCGACCCCCCACACACAATGACACACACAGACACACACACCGAAAGGAGGAGCCGCCAAGCCGCGCCGCGTAAACGGAACCCCACGGCCATGCAGGAGGCTCAAACGTCTGCCGCGCACAGACAAAGCCCCCCTAACGTTCGCTAAGCTGCACGTGTACTACGCGACGCGGGTACGCACGCACGCAGTATCGGGGCAGAGGAGCGGAGGCCCGCCAAACTCGTTGGAGTCGCCGCTGAGTCTATGCCGGTCCAAACATCCCCCCCTTCCCCCCCAATCCCCATCTGGGAAGCGCTGGTGCCGCTTCGTCTGCAATACACAGTCCCCTCCCCATTTCCGATTTCGCGCTTAAGCCGCGCACAGTCGCACACGCAAAATGTCACATCCTCTCTCAAAGTCCTCCAAAGCAAACGCCCCCTGCAGTCTTCCCCCAAACGTTACCAGACCACCCCTACGAATCTCGTTCTGGCCTCTAACAGAAGTTCCTTCCAAGTTTCTGCTCCGTCTGCACTCTATACTAACCGCCACAGCATGTTTGTGCGTGTAAGGGCACCAACATGCTGCAGACACTACCAAATGTCAAGTCGGCTATCAGTCGCGAAGAGTACGCACACGCAAGCAAATCCATACCAACATCTCATGAGTCCTGACTCCTAGTTCACGAACTCAATCCCCATCACATCACAAATTCAGTTCACGAATTCATTCACCATCACATCACGTATACACCAGAGTCACGAAGTCCTTCACCACTGCATCACGGGTGCGTCAGAGTTCACGAGGTCACTCCCCGTCACATCACGGCTCCTTCCGAGTTCATGAAGTCACTCCCCTTCGCATCACGACTCGTTCCGCGTTCACGAAGTCACATTCACTTCACATCACGGCTTCTTCCGAGTTCACGGAGTCACGCCTGTTCACATCACGACTCCTTCCGCTTTCACGAAGTCACATCCCCTTCACATCACGGGTTCTTTCGCGTTCACGGAGTCACGCCCGTTCACATCACGACTCCTTCCGCATTCACGAAGACACATCCCCTTCACATCACGACTTGGTCCGAGTTCACGAAGTCATTCACAGCCCTTCACCATGACGCGGTGAGCGTGAGTGAGTGTGAGTGAGCGAGTTCGTGAGTGACTTCGCCGAGGTATGCTCCCGACTCATCGTCTTTCAGTTTCGTTTTTCGAGCAGGTCGCGCACGTTGTTTAATAAATAGCTGTGGAGTTGATTGAGCTTCAGCGGCAGCGAAGGCCGTCTGTAATTCCGTCTTCTAGGCTAAACGTGCAGAACATTTCGGTTGCATTGACGTTTTTATCACTAATTTTATCACAGGAGCAAACGAAGCCGCTAGAAACAGCGAAGTTCCGGAGCAGTGCCAGCAGTGCCGCGTACACTGGGGGATAGCCGTCTCCGGATTGCGGGACTCGCGCGGCACGGACGGAACTACAGCACAGCAGTGCTACAGTCACTGCAGTAGCGAAACCACGCGGAACTGTGTCGACGTTTTTGACGTTATGAAAACCCCAGGAACTGCGTCCAAGACAGGCAGGTTTTGCTGTCGGCTGCCTGGGTGCCTTCCCCCCTGAGCTCGGTTCTGTTTTCCGATGCCGAGTGCAACCGGCGTTCAACGTGGTTCTGTGTTTCTGCGTATCAGCAACATAGCTGCAGCATCGTGATGGCAGTGTTGTGGGTTGTGAACAGAACACTGGAATTATCGCCGGTGCGACCGTGTGTTAGCGTATCAGTGGTGTAACAAGAAGATGAGATCGTAAACTGTTGGGCATTGATGCCGCTGGACGGGCCGTGATCGGAGGGGGCGGGGTGTCGCAGATTGACATTCCGCTTTACATTAAAAGGTTTAATGACACTTGAAGGATTACGTGCAATCGATCAAGGTGCGGATAGTCATGTTGGAACGCTGGTCTGAACAGTAGAAGCTCCTATGGTACAGTGGCCAATGTGACTGTCGGAATTGTCTCGTCCCCGAAAGCGATTGCGCTCTGGGGCAAGGACTAAGCAGTACGAAATCGTGACGGAATGTACGTATATTTACAGCCTGGAATTTCGGCATTAAAAAAACAATAGCAGGTAAAACCGAAAAAGAAAGCTACCCTTTATTTTGCTGTTTAAATATACTACGGTTCCTGGAGAAACTGCCCTCCGTGGCGCGCTGGGATGAGCGCTAGTTTTCGGGCTCGCCGCGGCGTAGCTCCGTACACTTAACACCTACCTCAAGTCGCGGCTTTGACTGCATTCAAGTTGATCGAAAAACGATTTCTCAGTCCGTGAAGCATCACTTCCAGCTGAGTGAATATCCGCTCTACAGAGATTAATGCAAGACGGCAATTGCAGCTTTGCGCGAACAGCACAAATAGAAAAACCAATAGAAATACAGGCTACGACGTGCCGTGTGGGGAAACAAACTCATGGCTTCGAACTGCATTGGAGCGGCTTGATTTATTGGCTTTCAAATAATTACGGCATGATCGAGCGTTTACTTTTTAATAAGAGATTCATCCCCTGAGCCATTCAAAATACTCTCTGAGGTATGACATTGCTGGGAAAAAATCAACGTGCTAGGAATATTTTTTATTGCTTAGGGAGTCACCGAAAAGTTTCGTACGTTCAAAATGACCAGTATAAAAGACGGAAACGCAGAGCACAGGTGTAGTGTTCGGGTTAGTGTGGTGTTCAGGTTGTATTGATATTTGTGTGTGCCGTGTATGTGCTCCATGTATGCTCACCTGATGTTGTAATAAGCGTAATGTGTGTACTGTTAAGGATCTCCAAGCGCAGTAGTAGCTGAGAGAAGCAAATTATTTTTTGTACAACAGGAATTGGGCGGTACCTAGCGCCACCTAGCCTAGCTACTTGCAATTACTCTGCTGGACCCCGCCATCTGGTGGCTAGCGATTTAACCTTCTTTCACGCTACGCGATAAACAGCGGCTTCGAGTTTGTTCTTTCGAGAGCGGCTTTTGGTTTCGCGGATTGAGTTTGCCCTTCTCCGTGATGTGCGGTTGACGAAGGAATTGTGACTCGAGGAACACCAAAGGTAAGACGCAAAGTGCACGAAGTAACTGGGTGTCGGTTGTCTCCGTTTAACATCGCAGTGCTGTCGACGAGAGGACTGAGTAACTGCTTTCGAAACGCAAGTTTCTGTACCTGTGGGGGGAATCTGGCTTCAGAAATAAACAGTTTGCGGAAAGCTCGTGTTACGCTTTCATTTGTTGCTGCTCTCGTCCCGTACAAGAGACGTAGCGTCCTCGCCAAGCCTTATTGGGCTCGATTTGCTCGATTTGGGGCCGCCATATTAAGATGCAGGCGACGGAGGAACTTTGCTCCCCTGCTTCAGGGACGAAAGTTTCTCCCTTTCTAAAGGAACACAGGTTACAAGACCGTTCCTCCCCTAAGGGAGGACTATCCATACCCTTTTTTCTAAGAGTGCATCCCGCACTACTACCTCGGGCGCGTAACAAGCATCGAGCAACCGTGGACAAAAAAAAAAAAAGAAAAAGAGGTACGAGCGCCGGGGGCGGCAGACTTTTGGTTTTGGTTTCGTGCGTCGTCTCGTGTTCGCTTTGCGAACGGGTATCTCACCAATCATGCCGCTTTTATGTGCAGTAGTAGGTTGCGCGAAAGGTCGGCTAAAGACGTGCGGTCGATCGGGCGACGTCAGTTTGCATGAACTGCCGACCGATGCAGCAATGCGTAGCATTGCTGCATCGGTTGCCAATCCAGAGTTCTGCGTCCTTAACAGCATCTCCCGTTCAGTCGGCGTGAGGTCGCTGAACGGGAGCTCAAACTCGTTTGCGAGCGCGGCGTTGTCGTCCATTTCTTCCAGGCTTTCTTCACCGACCGCCGTGCACTAGAGCGAACCACGGGAACCACACTGAGTGTGCACTAAATCCTACCGCTGCCGACAGTGCTCACTGACGTCACTTCTCTTTCCAGAGGCGAAAAAGGGGAAGAATTTGAATGTTTGTTTCAGTTTCGCAAATATATTTGCAGGTACAAAAATAAAAGTCACAACGTTCTAGAAAAAATTGTGTGGCATGCCAGGACCCCCATGCTTCCGAAAACACCTTCTTTAAAAAAAAATTGCCTTTATGGTTCTTTTAAGCAACGGAAAAAAGATGTGTCAGTTGATCATTTACCGAAGTAGAACAACAGAGAGCTCTAGGCTGATATTGGAGTAGGCATAACTATTCCAAGAACGCGAACCACTTCACAACGGCAGCCACGAGCGAGAGTTCGATGTTCCGTACCGCCCGCCGATACAGCCCAAAGATGGAGAATGGCAACCTCCCGTTTTGTCGTCTGCTAGCGGAGTCTGGTGCGTGCCCTCTCTCTCGTTTTACCCCGCCGAACCCGCTGAATTTCCCGGATGTATAGAGAGGGCGCTGCTGTCGAACAAAATGGTGCCGCCCAGAGAGCGCTAAATGGAATAATCTACACGTCTGACACTGAAACGGCGAAGGGTTCACTAAACGGAAGAACAACGACCGCGCTTTCACTGTCTCTGACGCAGCAGACTTGGATAAAATCCAGTAAATAGGTAAATCATTAGTAAACTGCCTTCAAACCCGATTATGAAAGAGTTGCAAGATTTTCTTACCGTGGATCTAAAATTTTATGACGAATGCGAACACAAAACTACCCTCAAATGTTTTCATTTAAATGCATAATCGACAAAAAACAAGTGTGACGATCTCGAAGTCATTTTCTGGCCAGTTGAATTCCAGTTTCGACGTGATAATGCTAAGTGAGACTTGGTATACCGATGCCGCAGTCATTATTACGCTACGCAATTATAACAGTCCCTTTCCAAACCGCACTGGGTTTTGAGGAGGGGGTGGGTGGTTATCTCCCCACAAAACATTATCTTGACGTCGAACTTATTCCAAGCTTTAGCTGCAGAAATCATAAAGCCCTTACACTACACTCTATTAATACAATCCTTAGGGTTATATATTGCCGACACAGCGGCAGCCCTGCCCTATTCTTAGACTACCTGGATATGTTTTTTCTTCTTCTATTTACTATAAGAAGTATGAGGTGGCATGCTAAGGAGACTTTAATATTGAATTGTTGAGCGACTCTGACTTGAAAAATGATATGAGCATTGTTATTGACACACATGACTGTTTAAATGCAATAACAAAGCCTACACGAATTACTTCAACAACAAACACAACTATGGATTTGTTGATTACTAATTTCGAGCGTGAAAAGTTAAGCGCTGGAGTCATAAGTTTCAAAATAAGCGACCACATTCCTGTATTTATTTTATAACGGGAAAACACTAGACTATGAATTGTAAGCCCCGAAACACAATGCCGTGTTAAGATATTTATGTACAACATTTACATGCAGTTAGACAAGAACTGTCGTGTATGAATTATAATTTCTTGTTTTATTTAAAAGTTACCGACAGGGCATACAACGTGTTCATAGAAAACTAACAACGTGTATATAGGTCCCTCTTTCCATACAAATAATGTAAGCGCCCAACCATAAATTACGGAGATTTACTAGCACAAATTCATATAAAAAGTGTTATATGAGAAGTTTATAAAGAGCAGAGACACAAGTGACCTTATACGTTCAAGTATTTTCCTAATAAGGTTACAAAAAAGTGCGCTTTGCCAAAACATAGTAGAGCGATAAGTCGTTTAGCTCGACTGCAGATAAAACGGTTATCACCTGGAAGAAAATTTATTCGTTACTAAATCGTAACTCGTCACAAAATACCGTTGATACACTTCATATCGAGGACCAGCAGCAGTCCAGGACTTTTCTTGGTCAATTCCTTTAAAGATTTCTTAGTGGGTATTGCCCTGCCAACAACATCCGGTACATTAAGTTACACGTGCGTGGACTGGTAAATGATTCTATTTTTTATATCCAGTGGATGACGGTGAGGTAATTTTCGTGCATACGCACAACTGAAAAATGGCAGTACGTGAAATTGTGATGATGCTCAAACTTGACCTGAAACGTACATTACTGACCTGAAAGCCCCCTGCTTATCTTATTTTTTCGGCCTATGTTTCGCGACCGGTGTCTTCTCTAAGCGTCTGCAAACGGCAAAGGTATCTGTGATACCAAAAAAAAGAAGAGGTGACAAGAACGATCTCAATAATTATAGGCCAATATCTATTCGGCGCATATTTTCGAAAGGAAAAAAACTCCTTCATAAACGCCTAATCATCTTTTTTAATAAGCACGGCGTATTAATGACTTGACAATATGTTTTTTGTAAAAACCGCTCAACTAAGTCGGCACTTCTTGCACAAAAAAATTAATTTTGTGTACATTGGTAGGAAAAAGGATGGTTCTTGGAATATTCGTCGACTTCAAAAAAAGCTTTTGATTTTTTAAACCACGAGAACACATTAAGAAAGCTCGAACTTCACGGTATACGAGGACAAGATTTGTCATCATTTTGGTCATACCTACATTCTTGACGGCAATATATTTATTTAAATGGATGCTCCCTTCATAAGGGGTCACGTCACTTGAGACCCTCATACGTCACACGTGACGTCACGTGTGGCGTCACGCGGTTACGCTGACGGCGATGGCGACGACGCTCAACCCGGAAACGGGCGCCTAAGAGTTGCGCTCTAAAAGAAAGCCATAAGAGAAAAGTGAAGGGTCCATCGTTTGCACTTTCCAAAGAGGGACGGTTGCGCAGTTACGTCACTAAGGTTTGGGAGGGGAGGAGGGGGGGGATGGATCGCCCCAGTTGCAGCCCTCATGAGGGTGCAGCTAAGCAGTGGAAGGGGGAAGGGGGTTGTCTCGGCGTGCCACCGCTACTGTTGACCATAGTAACGCCACTGCATATGTGGCGTTTCCAAGGGTCATGCTTAAGCATTCTCAAAAAATTCACCAATGGATCTTTTTCGTGCTTCGAGCAGAAACGGTTGTAGATCAAAAATTATAATCAAACCAGGCAATTTAAGATTCCCCCCAATCCGAGTTCCAACCTACACAATCCCCCAACTTGTGCGGGCTGTGTATTCTAAGACGATGCATTTGCTCTGCTCTGTCCGTCCGATGGCCTGGTTGGCTTATGGTCAGCGGCTGTAGTACGACCACCAAAGCTGTGGCGGCCGAGTCAACAGTGTAACTGGCGTTACAAGGTTTTTTATGAGAAATATAATATAACATAGATAATACAAGACACTTTCATGGCAACAAGGTATGCACAGGCGTTCGGCCGCCTGCCCACGCCTACGAGCACTATCAATAGTGGTAGCGGTCATCCCCTTCGCAGCTCGAACAACAGTAGACGCGCCGCCGGCGCCGTGGCTTTGACTGTCTGCTTGCTCGCGCAGAAAAAATGAGAAAAGAAACAACAAGCATACAAAAAGAGCCAGTCAGCGGCAGATCGACGCCTGATCAGAGAGAAAACGAGCTAGAACCAGAAAACGACAAAAAAGAGGAGGCCCACGTACAACATATACATACGGTGACCGAGAAATAGTTCCAAGAAAATCCGTTCGTACTGGCCATTGTAGTAAAAAATGAGAGTAAACACTTTAACTGGATAATAACATAATAGAATCGCGGTTCCCGTCACCATTGATTAGCAGCTATTCGTTGAACGCGGGCATCAGGCATTGTTACAAGCTGCGTTCCCGGAACCTTCGTCCTTGCTGATCGTTGCTACGGTCTGTGTCCACGTGAAGTGTTTCATTTCTGTGCCAACGACGTTGCATTTGTAGGTACGTTGAGTTTCGGGTGACTGCAGCGAATGATGCCTTTGTGCGCTCGACGAGGAGTGTTTCTGACAGCTCCACTTGTGGTTGTGTCGAATTCCACTGACCTCGGATCGTCGCACTTTGCTGTTCTTATTGTAAGTCCCGATTGTACCCGCTCCAAGCATGTGGCAGCGGTCTGTTTGCCATGTTCTTGTCATTCGCAAACGTATAATCGCCGTGATGCTTAAAGCGTTAAAGCTAAAGTTGTTTGACTTGCTATTAGCATTCTACAAAGCGGTTTCACGTTCGTACTTGTACGCGACATAGGCCGTGAGTGAGGGAATAATGAACATGCTGATAACTCAAAACGTCTCACTTTTGTATTTTTTTACTTTCAATTTTACGCTCCAGGTAGTAATTTTGTTGAATTTTTAATCTACTGCGTGCGCGCTAAAACCACTCTGAGCGTTTTTGGCGCCAATATCTTGTCGCAAAATATGTGCGGGCTTGTGTGTGACCTTAAATACAGTGCGAAGTTGCATTTCGATCGTGTTGCAGTGTAGAAGCGCCAGATATATTGGCATTGCGTACTAGGCCGTTTCCTGTGAAATTGTGTCTTAACCGTTTTTTGTTGTTTGATTTGAGTCATTCTAAGGAGTGGTTTCAAGTTTGCAATCGTACGCGACAGACACGTTGCGCGATGTAATAATAAATGGGCGAATTATTTAAAGCATGAATCACGTGTGTTGGTTGTTTTCTGGTGATTCTACGTTTTATAGTGTAATTTAAGCGACTTTTTAATCTGCGACGCAAAAGCAAAACTGTTCTTAGCGTTGTAGGAAACATTTAATGACTTGTCGGGCCTGTCTCTAAATGTCAATGCAGTGCGGACATGTCATTTAACCGCATTTGCAATGTAGAAGCGCCAAATACATTGGCGTTGCGTACCCAGGGGTTTTCCAATTCAATATGGGTCTTTTGACATCCGGTAATGCATTCACCCGAATTGACCGCCAGAACCAAAAAGCCGTATTTGATTGGGAGCTCTCGAAGCAGTAATAAAAATTAATGGTGGGGCTAGTTTGGTGAACATCTTTAATGCAGAAGCGCAAAGGGCAAGGACAGAACAAAGATACGGACAGGACAAGCACTTGCTATCAACATTGCTTAATGCGTGAAAAGAGAAGCCGTCTCGGTGGCTCCTAGCAGAGTGCCGGCCTACAGATCCCAGACGAGGTGCCCGCAATCTGACAAAGGTTTATTGCGCAGAAGGTGCAAGCGAGCATTCGGTTGCACGTGAAAAGGTCCCCAGGTGGTCGAAATTAGTATCCAGTTCTCCGCTGCTGCATGCGAGATGCCCATCGTTTATTTGGTACGTAAAACCGCTAAATTTAACTTTTTTATTGAAACAGAAAGACGAAAATGATAAAATAAAGACGAAAATGCAATGCTGAATGAATTCGTAAAAAAAACCATAAATATATCTAAAATTAAAAAAAAATTAAAAATGAACTCAATTCAATTAAAAAAAGAGAGATATAGGTGGAGGAAAACAGCTGCAGTAAAAAAATGGGTAAAGTACCAGATCTATTTTTGATACTGTGATATTGATGGTGTGCTAATAATACACGTGCCTCATCTTTGTTTTGTGGATTTCCCCCTCATACAATAATCTGGCTTTTTTGCTCCGAAATTGATTGAGAATTCTCTTCTAAGGAAATAAAGCGCCGGGTAAAAATTATTATAAATAAATAAATAAATAGAGGTATATATTTACCGTCTGACATGTATGGCTAGGCCACCTGATGGTGACAAATGTATAGAAGGGCCATGTTATCGTAATCTTACATTAATGCAGCGGCTAGACTGACCAACGTATACTCTCACATAACTTCGATCCAACCTAGAAGCAGATTGGGCCGAAATAAATATTCCTGGTCGACACAAGATTTAAAATTGGGCAAGGATAAACTTCCTGTCTTCAAACGAAACAAAAAATTTCCCACCAGGTTAAACCTGGCTATTGTTCCGTATGATTCAAAGTCCGGACTGGATCCGACATTTTTCATTCTGGTTTTGATCTGACATTTTTACGCGGGTGAAACTTGGACCTACATGGGATAGTGTACTTAAGAATATCATAAATACTTTAGTGATTGTCTTAGGACGTACATTAGCGAGCTCTTTAAGCTACTAAAATATGAAGTATTTCAGTGCGTATTTTAAGGTAAGAGAGTAGAAGGATGATTGCAGTACATTAATGATCCCAGTTTAGGAGTCTGGTGTAGTTGACAGAGAGATGGCTTCTTAGAACGTCGGCACTCAGTGCCAGTGCATATAAAACTCACTTTGTATGAAAATGCTGGCTTCTAGAAAGAGTCAAAGAAAGAGCGGGACGGAGGTCGAAAACAGGACTAGACGCGTCCTGTCTTCGTCCTTGTATCTTTCAGTTTATTTTGTAACTTCCCTTTTAGTTATTTCCCTTTATGCTTCTAGCGTCCTTTATTGTGTATTAAGTCTTCTTGTAACCAAACCAACCGGAGTTCTTTTGCCGATAATGATGCAAATAAGTTGCTTTATTATGGTCCCTTAAGAAGGGTTTACATTTCGTGCCTTTGATAATCGATCAGCAAGGTTATAATAAAAATGAAAGCCACATTTTAGAAACCTTTGTGCGATACTGAATACGCCGTTTACATAAATATAGTTTCACTCCCATGCGGGCATATGTTGTTTTAGGCTCTATGAAGTATGACGATCAATTAGGGTAAAACGAAAATGAAGTCAGAAACTCGTTCGTGCACCTAAATTTTTTGCAAAATTGTAGAATGAAAGCTGGTTAAAGTGCACGTACTCAGCCTAATCAGCGCACATACTTACAATATCAAAGAGAGCTGTTGTGCTAGTTCGTTTTGCCTATTTACAATGTAGCGCAATGTCGAAAGAGGAGGGAAACAGAGGTAGGAAAGAACGCTCTCCTATCTCTTTCATTCTTTCCTATATGTTTCTCCTTCCTGGTTTGTATTTCCGCTTCATTGTACATGTACATTAATACAAAACTGGATAAGACTTAGTAATGGAATTATGGCTGCATGACATCTACCCGAATTATAAGGTGTTGATCTGGGCCAGTTAGTTGACGTTATACATGATGCGAGAAACAGCTCGAAAAATGCGGACTACGAAAACGCACAAGCAACATTGTCCTGTTGTGTTTCTTTTCCGTAGTACGCATTTTCTGAGCTGTTTTCCTCATCATGTATAACATCTTCAATAATTATTTCTTACAATAGGCTCGTGCCAAATACAATACAGAACTACTATCTCATATGTCTGCGGTGGTCCATACGGTTTTGAAAGAAAAACAACCTTGGCCGTGAAGGGGTGGAGTGCATCCAGTGTGAATACTCTATATTATTTTGGCTAAATTACACGGAAGCTTGCAAGTTCTTACACGTTGAATTAAAATGTGCATTGACTATACAAGCAGTCGTGCAGCGAAACACATTCAAAGCTACCCGCTCTTGCATGAAGCCTTTACTATACTTCAAATTAGATTTATTGGTTTCCGAAAAATGCTAAATCCGATAAATTTATTTTGATAACTACAAAGAAAGTTTCATGCTTGGAGAAGAGATTCTGCTGTGTTTTATCAAAACCTTTGCGTTTCTCAAACTTCACGTTTCTTAAATATCTATTAATCACAAGTTGGTCGCTCAGAAGTTTAAGCTATATTATGCCGAAAATAAATAAATAATGAAAAATAATATGTAACGCTCCGCAAAAGAAGACAGTAAAAAGTGGAAGATCGACGCAAACACGGCGCTGGCGTTCGAAAGTCGTTACCCTTCATGAGAAGATGCATTGCCAGAAGATAATAAACAAAATAAAACAATACAGGGTATTTACTCATCAATACATCACAGAAATGTGTCAGACTGACTAATCAGTGAACATTTGCCATTAGAAAAAGCTCAAAATTCAATTCCTCTACAAAAAAAAAAAAAAACGTATTGCCGAACAGAAAAAACAATCCGCTTTCACTTCTCGTCTCTTTGTTGGTTCTTTTTTCTTCTGTTCTCATCGTGCACCGATTCTCAAAACTACACACCTTTTTATTATGTACTATTTTATTTATCAATTAAAATAACTGAAACTCCTGTAGATTGTTAGTTATTTTACAATAATTACAAGAAATCCGGAGGATGATCTTTTTTTAATTTTATAAAACTACAAGGAAACCCAAATGAAAAGTCTCAACTTGAACCAAGAAATGAAGTAGGATTATCTCGTTGTCCGTGACCGACATTAATGAGTAGCCTTTTTTCGTTAATATCTTAAGCGAAGGTTAGAAAAATCGCAAAAAACCGAATGAAGGTGTGGTGCGATTGACAAATGTAGCTTCCACGTTGATTAAAGCCACGTTGAAGGAGATTTGTCTGCAGCCAGTGCGCTGTACAAAGATTCCAATAGGTTTTTGCTTCAGTGAAATTGATCTAGGAGATGCGTGTGAGGAAATGTGTGCTTAGGTGATACGCTTTTGCGATGTTTTGCGTGTGTTCGAGAAAGACACAGAGACGTGTGTTTTTTCTTTTCTTCGAAGTTTTTTTTTTGAACGGGGGCACCCGTGACTGTGTTTGCTGTGGAAGAAGGGAATGTGCGTGCGCGATCTGTTCGGTAGACGCGCGGGAGTCCATGAGAACGAAACCTGGGCGGCGGCAGTGGGGAGGCGAGGGAGCGTGTCCACACAGTGCAACCTCGTGGGCATTTTGCGTAGGCGGTTGCCGGAGGGGGTGGAGGGGGGGGGGGGTGGATTAAGTAAGAGCGACTCGGAGGGTACGTTATGTGCATGCAGCAGGAACGACGGGGAGGCGGGAAGCGCGTACCCCATAATCGTTTGTTTTTGGACAGTGGCGGCCTACAGGGGACAAGGGGAGAGCGAAAGAGATCCTTCTTTTTTGTGAGGAACGATGGTAAGAGGGAGAGCAGTGTCTCTCTTTTAGAGTGGAATTTTGCGTTCTTAATTCTTTTTTTCCGGGAAGAAGCAGTAAAAGTTGCGGGTATAAATTAATGCACTCTACTGGCCCAATATGATGACCGATAACCTGGAACTTAGCAAAGACTAATTTGAACTTTCGTACATTCTTTTTATACTGTGATCTAAAACATAATATTTAAATGTGTGTCTCTTCATCAAAAAAATTCTACCGCACAACTTTATCCCGTATTTTTTATTTGTATTCCATACTCACAATATTTTACCCCTCAATGCGCAAGATATTTTTCACTCTGTCAAAATATTGGTTTTCCGTATGTTATAAAATAACGTTTCTGTTTTTTTTTTATTTTTATTTTATAACATATCACTGAATCATCACCCTCTCTTCTTCGATGCACTGCAGCATAAATCAATGTTAAGTCCGGGTGACATTGAGAATTCTAATATTAAGAATGTAAGCTAAAATAACACATCTACGGTGTGGATTGAGAAAGTATCCGAACAGAGTTACCTCCCCTCAAAGACGTCCTTTCAAAACCTTCTAAACAAACAGAAAGTAATGTTTAATTTTCTAATATCTTCCTGAGGAAATTTTGAAGGGCTGGAAAGATTACTGAAACGTGAACGAGACCCCCCACCCCTCCCCCCAGGAAGGATTAATGGAACAGTGGCCGGATGAATAGCCAGGTCCCTAATTCACAGCTCACCTTTATGGACGCAGCGACAGCATTTCTTACCGCCGTTGAAGGGTGTGCCTGATAAGCCGTCTTGCATCTCGAAGGACGTATTGCAATACAATAGTACAATACAATACAGAAACCATGTTTATTTACTTTCTTTGAAAATTATACAATATATAGCCCACATAAACCAATAATGGCTTGTGCGTGGGACGTGACACGAGCACCTTTTTATTGCACATATAGCTAAAAATAACAAAGCATGCCACTGCAACTATATACTACTACAGTTCCACCTCCTTTTACAAATTTTATTAATTCCTCTAATTAGATGAGGTCATATGCAAAACCCGTTCAATCATATTGAATCATCATTTACGTATCGCGAAGGAAAATATAATTAGTGACTTACAAGGTAATTCTAATTATAGAAGAAAAAAAGAGAGCCTTTAATATTATGCGTTGTCAGGGATAATCCATTATTTATTCGTATTACATTTTATATGCCCTTTTCCCTGTTCAATTATCCCTATTTTTGCTAGTTTTTTATTCTAGGTTTTTTTATTTCTAGTAGCTGGTCCGGTTATGTGTTATAAAGCTTAGGTATGTAAGATTTCCTTGTTGCCTCTGTATATCTTTTCCATATAAATGGTTCACCACATTTTTGCAACGACTAATGCATGGATTTTTCACTCTGAAGAATCGCACGATACCAAAGTAGTTCCGACCGGAAGCCGACCACCATGCACAATGCATAGTAACCGAAAATGGGCTATCACGATGTTTTTACATAATCTTAATTATTATTTTTTTTTCTTTTATCCTCCAAAGAAAAAGACTGACAAAGTATTTTGCTTTGAAGAAACATCAGCAGTAACGGCAGCATGGGACAGTCGATCACTGACCAAATCTTTGTCAATCGATGATATAAATGCTTCCGTAATTCTTTGCATCAGCCTTTGTTTCTGTGTGAGAAGCCACCGCGTTGTCTTTTTTTCTCCGGTGTACATTTTATTGGGGGACCTTGTGCTTAATATTTGTATCATGTGTATTTTTCTTTTGTCTAAGCATATTACTTTATAGAAAAAGCTTCTACTCCTTTTCCTCCATCAACTTCCATTTTCTTTAAAAATAATCAGGTTATCTTATTATTTGATCAACAATTTTATAATAACTCGTGAGCGCTAGGTCTTGATTGATACGGACAGGTCAATGGCTTTGTATTTATACTGACGCCCCATTCTATAACCAAATATCTCGGCGAGATAAATATTGTCAAGGGAATGAAAAGAGTGCAAACTTGGATGATTCCTTTATTTTGTCGACTTTAACAGATGCTACACATTCCCAAGGAGCGGGACTGAATGTACAATCAACATCAACAATTTGATAGGGGTTATTCTCGCAGAGATGTCGTCTACCGGGTAGCACTGTTTTTGGGCCAACATTATTAATATCTGAGAATCTAGGGATAATAAAAGCACGAAGAACACAAGGAAGAGCCATGCTCGACCTTCTTTGCAGGGTGTAGGTACCTTGGCCCTAATTCGTTAAACAAGTGGCGAAGTCAGGTTTTATTTGGGAATACGTAGCAAAGCGCGTTGGATGGAGTACAGTTCACACGGAAAGAGTAAACCACTGAAAATATGCGATGAACAGACACAGACAGTGTGTCTCTCCCTCGTTTATTTTCAGTGTTTTAATCGTTCCGTGTGAACTGTGATCAGGTTTTACTGCTGCTAGTTTGTTATCTGGCATCTATGGGACTAAATTGGCGAACAAGTCTAGAGTTAGTCTCCACTTCAGGACGTTCGATTTTTATGTGGCAACGTCGGTCCCAAATTGACAAACAAGTGCGGGATTTATGCTTTATTGCTAGTTCTTTCGTTCATACCTGGCGTCTTTTCTTTAGGTCTGGTACTTTGGCACTCTTGTTGCGAGACAGATAAAAGCCATAGAAACGCCAGACAAAACGTATTCCGGTACTAATTAGCACTTTGGATCAAACCCATATTAGGTACAAGATAGGCCCATAGGATTGCAAAGCTTGTGTTAAGTTAGGCATTTCTCCGGCGTGTTGCTTGGGTGGGAGTGGCATTTCGTTTTACAAAAAGGCAAACAAAATGCTGACCGTATACTGTTTTTGTATTAATGCAGACACAGCCCGAATAAAAACGTAAACTTTAACATTCAGATCTATAGGCCAAGCAAATAATATCCCAACATTTCCTGTGTTGGTAGCACTCGAAGTATGTCTAATAAAGAAAAAAAAGCAATCGAAACTTTATATATAAAGCGGTGTCTGAAGTTACACGCCAAGAGAGTTATTGGTACATAGCACGCCGCAATAATGTACAAATGTGCATAAATTGCAATATTCAATTGAGTAGCACTTGTGTATAACATTTTCTCTTGTGAGGAGCAGAAAAGGGGACATAATAAACTCAACACAAAAAATCAACCTAGGGTAATCTCTTTGAAATGATGGTCCACTTTTTGTTTTTATTGACGCTGACTACTATTTCGCTTATTTGAGGTAATCAAGCTTGATTGAAGCACTTAAACGTAAATCATATTTGGTTCGCTGCCGAAGGCATTGATTATATTTTTTCATAAACCTGTATACCTGAACTTCCTAGGGCCACCTGCGTTATTGCTTGCATGAAGCATGTAATCCCTACTTCGGACATAAGGAGAAATCATACACAAACAGACCGAGAGTGTAATCTGTAGTGAATGCCAGGTAGCGTCATTTTTATCTCCACATAAAAGTTCTAGGCTGAATTTAAACTGTCCAAATAATTGATTTGACGAAGCTCATCGCCGGGATATCACGCGATATATTTCCCCTGAGGATCGTTCTCTCCAATTCAAGTGTCTTACAGCTCTAAAAAAAAGAAAAAAAAAACACGCGCACAATAACCACCATCTATTTATCCTTCTGCCCGTAGTTTCCACAAGGCAAGCAAACACACGCTCTGCACGTTCCGGGTTTACGCAGACAGGCTCCTATTCAAACCCGTTATCAAAATATAAAAACAATGCAAGAGGCAGTCACCGAAGGCCGCATATTTTTGATGACTGCATAAAGTGGACCTTTCACCAGCGACGCCTTCCTTATCTCTTGGCTAGGCAAGCATCATCTCGTTGCTGTTCTTCGTCCACTTCAACCTGTGTGAGGCAATCAAGCTATTTTTGTCGTTCTTTTATGTACACGCTTGAGCGCGCCTGCGCTGAAAGGATCTGGTTTCCAGCACTGCGGGATATTGCTTCCGACTGAGCCGAGCATTGAGGGAGCGCGATCGTGTGGGGCACTCTTTTAATTAAGCCTATCGATCTTTAGACTCGGCTGAAGGCACTAAACAAAGGTTCTGTAGGAAGGGTGACGCGGCCCGTCAGTGCCGACAAGGCCAAGTGTTCCACTTGACCGTCGGCGCTTTCCACTTTGGAAAGACTGCTTGCATTTGCATAAGTTTTAAAGAAGCAAAATACAATGTGAAAGAAGCAGTGCAGGTGGTGAATCTTTCACGTGCACAAAGAGTCTATTAGTAGACTACTAAGTTTACATTGAAATTGGCTTTGAGGTTTGAAAAAACAAAATGCATTGTATATCCAAAAAATGCTTGTTTATTTATTGTTGTCATTTCTTCCTGAGAGAAAAGAAACCTGGGTATCCATCAAAACGAGATCTAAAAGCTATTTTAATGATGAAGATATATATAATGTTGCTATATTTAATATTATTCTAAGAATTGGAAAGTACCTTCGAGATTAGAATCAAGATCTTAAAGTTATATTTTACTTTGTGAGTTTGAAGCAGTTTTTCTTCCTGTTATAAGGAAGAATCTTTTACGGTCTTCTGAAAGTCAAGGTTTTATGCTCTCACTTTTGAGGATTTGTACACGTTAGTATAGTAGTTTCCACATTGCTCCAAGCTTTTACAAAGCGCGGGGTAACAATCACGATGCACAAAATCAGCGCAATGGAGGAACACAGGAAGTAGGAGAATGCAGGACAGAGCGTTTCAGCTCCTTCTTTCTGTGTTCATCCAATGTGCTAATTTTTGTGTAGATTGTTTAAGCAACTAGGTCTTCAATTTCTTTTGTAACAATCACAACAGCATTCTTGATTGACTCAAGTTTTCTAAGGGAGGCAAATTCTCCATTGGTTATGTTCCTTATTTACGGCATGGCTGCAGTGCACGGCGGGACAGTATATTGTGGTGCCGCTTTCTATATTCTTTTGTCAAAGTTTGTTATAGCTCTCAAAGCACAGCATGTTTTGAGAGCTATAACATTGAAGCATTTGAAGAAAACGCATAAGCTGGCTTTGTAACATAGCATACTACAATCAGAGATGGCAAAATTACTTTAAAAAATAATTAAATTACCTTACTAATTACTTTTTTGAAAACTGCAAAAATGCTATTAAATTACACTACGCATTACCGCAGACAAAAGGTAATGACATTACATTACAGTTACTTTCCAAAAGTAATGAAATTACTTTGACATTACTTTTGAATACCCTGAGGCAGTAATTCGGGCTCATTTTATTTACCGTATGCACCAACACAGCGTTTACAAAACAAGCCATCCTTTGATCCCCAGCGCGTGTACAGGAACCAGATCCCGGAAAAGCGACGCGCTGCGCATGCGCAGTGCCAACACCAGCGTCACAGCTGTGATGTCACCCCAAGGAGCTGAGTTGTTCTATACCAGGGATGGGCAAAATACATGCAATATGTATTGAAATACAAATACAAAATAATTCGTCAAAAATGTATTTAATTACGAATCTAATTACATTTCCAAAAAAGCATTTATGTTCAAGATACAAATACAACCATATGTATTTGGTCTCCTCCAAATACTTTTCCAAATAGATTCCTCAAAATTTGCGTCAGCGATTTCAGGGCACCTGGAAGGGGTTTCTGGATATATCATTTTAATTTTGCATAGCACGCTCGGTAGTTAGTGTGTGAGGCTCAAGTAACGTAATAGAAATATAATCACAAAAAAATGTAATCAGTTCGGACTAATAGGTGAAAAAAGTACAGAGCTTCAAGCCGCTTTTTTTGTCGATTACATTTTTGTATAGACCAACAAAGAACCGAGACGACCAAGACGCGCAGCACTAGATGGAGAATTTTTTTATTGTTGCAACTCGCACCAGTTACGAAAATCTGGACGACCCGCGCATTTAGAATGTTCCAGGTAAAAATATGGATAGAAGTCAGGCAGGGAAGCATCCCAAGTTGTCACAGGCACTTATTTAGCCAGTCTGCCTGTGAACGTTGATTTCGTCACTATTGTTGCCCTGGACTAGCACCGTAATCGCAAAGACACTAAACGCTTGTGGTTGATTGAGAGACACTGCATTTGGTGCAGAACATAGGTTTGTTCTTGCTCTGGACAGTGAATTTAATGTATTTTCGCCCACAAAATCGGATTTAATTACAATTGCATTTCAAATACCCATGTTTTAGTATTTAAATACACACGTCAAATACATTACACAATTTGTAATTAAATACAATTATAAAATGCACAAAGTATTTGAAATACGTATTTCAAATACTGGTACTTGAAATACTGCCCATCCCTGTTCTATACGTACCAAAAATCAAATCTTCCTGTTTACACCACAACAACCTTCTGTGCCTGAAAATGAACCCTACTTAGCAGTGGTTTTCCTGGCGCACACGACATGTGTTAAACCTGATGAATAGCTTCGTTAGATGTGACTCAGAAAGACAGTCGACACACCGGTTTCGCTGTTTACTCAACGGCGAAGGTTCTTACTAAAAGAGTGATATGTTTCCGTCTTCCGGATTTAGAAGTTGTAGTCCGTGTCAGTTTGTTAAGTCGGGCAGCGGCAGCTCGTTCTTACAAGGAGTCATTACGTGAAACGTTTCCCTTCCGCCTCGGGAGCAATCTAAGTCTATTCTCCAAGAACACTATACTCGGCGATAACATTTCTTGGCAATGCAGTGGAGAGGAGGAGAGCCCTCGCACAGCTTTACTCAGCGGTCAAAATTAAAGAGGGAACGCGACCCTGTACCCTCCACTGCATTGCCAAGAAAAGGTGTCACCGAGTATAGTTGAACTATTCTCTGTCATTTTTTTTCAAGGATCATTTTTCAGAAACACCCGAAGAGTCCATGCTTTTGCGCATTGTCAAACAAAGGGCCCGGAGAATTGCTAAGCAGAAGCGTTACCAGCTGGGCAATGGCGCGAGTTTCTAAATTGTGTACTTCCCAGACAAAGGGGGGGGGGGGGGGGGGGGGGGAATCGATATCTGCTTGTAAGTTTATTCCCGAATAAGGTTCCCAACGGAAGGCAGTGAGGCATACCGCAAGCGGGACCTGCATTGCTCGAGGGCGCACGAATCGTTATGGGGCTTTGACAAGGCATTTGGAATTAACTATTTATTCCGGTCGTTTTTTGTTCACAATGGTCAAGCTTACGGTTTGACCTTGCTTGACGAAAGTACAAGGTTGGGGATCTCTTTGTCCTGTCTTCTCAGTTCTTAAATTATGTTTAACTTACTGGTGATGTACCTGTAGCCTATGAGCCCTTCATCCCTAAGCTGACGGATTGTCAGCTTAAGGATGAACGGTGGAAGCTACGTGTTTGTTGGAGCTGTGAGACATGTATCGTTCGCCATAAAGCCACGCTCTCGTTCATACCCACCGGCAGAGAAAGGGACGGGACACGTGATTAAAAGAAGGTGTTTGATTCATTCTGGTTAGCTTGCAGGTCCCACAGTGTTGTCAGCTTAGGAATGACCGAAGTATAGTATCGCAGTGATGACGCGACGCCTTGAATCTGTCGTGCCCGGAGTTCATAAGCCGTTGCCTTAAGCTTTTCTCCTAGGCCTTTCCTGCCCTCTTTTTGTGCCCCTGTTCAGCATTTCGTACAATGCTTTGCGTTCAGGTGGCCGTCGATTATTTCATCTAATGCCTTTTCCCAACATTTCACCATGCAAAATAATTTTTCTCTTCTTTCTTAAAGCTTGAAAACAATTTTTTTTTAATTTAGGACAAAAGTAATTTCAAAAGTAATGGGTAATTTCTCAAAATTACTGCCTGAAAGTAATTTATTACATTACTAAATTACTAGCCTAGAGAAGTAATTCATTACATTACTCATTATACCGAGAAGTAATTTAATTACTGTGATTCCATTACAGTAATGTCATTACTGCCATATCTGGCTACAATATACCACAGAGGTGTCTGAAGGTTGCAGAAGTATCGCATCAATATTTTGATAAAACTAATTTACCCGAGTAAAGAGTAAAATTACGATAACTGGTCTGCTCAACCTACGGTGCCACTCTTAACCGCGCACCCACTGAACAGCGCGACAACCGAGAGGTGGCGATAGCGGTTCCGGCAGGTTGGGAGCCTTTCCTACGTCAGCTTGCAGCAGCTGCCCAGTCGGTCTAAATGCAGACATGTAGCTGAAATTACTAGACGAACCATCTGTTTTATTTGTTCTATGTCCATTGAATGTTTTTTATTGGAACAAAAATAATTCAATCACTGACCATTATAACAGCGCAAAAGTGCGCGCCGTTTATGCTTCGGGGAAAAAAAAAAACCTGAGCTGCCGTAAGCCGCCGGGGTCGCGCTGCCGCTATCTGCCGGTTGTTATGCCAGTCGGAGGGTGTGCGTATAGCAAATGGGTGCCTAAGTAGAAAAAACAGTATCTTCTGTTTTTTTTTTACTCGGGTAAGTAACGATTTTTGGAATTTTGGTGTGATGCTTTAACCGCCTTCAGTTACTTCTTTATTAAATCGTGTTACGGTAAGTTACCAAGACGATTAATGCGGTCACTTTCACGGTTTCACCCATATTTGGGTCGTGGTAAGAAATATTACTTGCGTAAGAAATTTCTAAATCCAATAAGCATATACGATTAAATAAAATCATATAAGATATAAGAACATTAAATTTTATTTAAGAAGTTATAAATATCTGATAAGATGTTTCTTTTAAGTTTCGCATAAGTTTCTCACAGCATTAGATATAATCATAAAATTGTTCTTATATGTTCTTATAAAGTTATATTCTCTTATACGATCTCATCTTAGCATATGCGTTTATTGGATCAAACAATTTATTACACATATACTACGTCTTCTCAAGGGTGCACGCAGTAGATTATGCATGAGCAAAGGACTCTTCTTTTACGAGGATTACCCTCCGGTTCCTCTTCATAAGAAGAACGTACACGAATTTTCATGATCATAAGAATAGTAAGAGCACATAGACGACGGAGATTCTTGAGGCGAAATAACCTAAGTTGTGTTACCGTCACACCTTGGCACAATGTTATTTAATTACCTTTCCTGAATTTCTGCAATATCTCTTACACCATCGAAAGTCAGATTAAGCTAAAACTGTTCAGGTTAAATCTAAACATCTGAAATCGTTAATTTCACTGGCCATGATTGGAACGGACGGAAACGCCCTCCGCGCCTGTACGTTGCAAGACACGGATTGGGCTGCAGTCAAAGGAGGTGCTTATTTGAGACAAGGGTATCTTCGCAATGTGTTTTTCTACGGTTATTTTTATTTTTCTATATGACGCTGGATCATTGATGTTACCAGTTTAAACTTCAAGCGCACCTGAACATTATTCCAAAGAAGTAATGGTGCGAAAGTCCTTTGGCACGACTACATAAAAAACTTCCGTACCTACTTTACTTCGGGGTGCAGTTTATCTCCTGTTGCTACTTGTCTTGCGACAAATAGCAACTACAATTAAATAAGGAAAGCGCACGATCTACAAATATTTTATTATGTTTGGAGGATTGCAATAAAGGGGCTGCATCGTTAGAAATCGGAAGCTTCCTGCAGGATATTATAGTGTTTTATGTTGAGTACCTAATCTACTTATAGATTAAAATATCTCAAGCACAGTGGATGGTATAGCACTTTACGTTTTTAGAAATGCTTGCCAGTCTGCGATCCGCCACTTTATTTTTGCTTCAATGCGAATTGTTCAAGTGCTGGGGACGCTTTAAAAAGCACGCCTGGATGCATCAGAGGAAATTTCAAGCGCTAACGGAGATGTCCTGATGCACGTTTCATAATTGAGAGATAAACTGTAGTGCTGGCGAAAACTGGAAGAGAATGTTGCGCTCTATGCCTATATTGAACAAATTTTAGACGGGGCATTTTGAAATCAACGCTGTCAACGGACGCGAAAGCGAGGATTACCGGTCAAGAAGTTCTGAGCGATCGTTGCAATAATATATTTATTTTTCCAAGCCGATTATTCGTGCTAAAACTCCTCCAACATGAACTATTCCATCAGGAATAGTCCAGCAGAAGGACACGTTAGGCGGAGCCTTTTTTGAAAGGGCTTCTTAAAACGAGTTTTCACTCCCCTCCAGACAGCTTTTTAATATACAAACAGTGCTAAGACATGAATTCGTTGAAGTATTACTTCATGAATGCTAGAACCTTTACACAGAGCATTGAAGCTGCACTGGCAAAATTGCTCCTCTAAAGCAAAGAAACCGTGCAGTTGCATCATCTGGAAGACAGTCAACATTCGTACTGCTTAAACAAATATGCAGTCATTTCTTTTATATATTTAGGCCACCCACTGGTCCCACCAGCCTCCGCATAAAAGGCGCCTTACTATGTGTTTTTTTTTTTTTTAATTCATTTTTTACGGGCGAATACTTATAACTGGAGAGAAGAGATGGGCAGTATTTCAGATACAAGTTTTTGAAATACGTAATTCAAATGTTTTGTGCATTTTGCATTTGTATTTAATTTCAAATTGGGTATTGTATTTGACGTGTGTATTTAAATAATAAAACGTGGGTATTTCAAATACAATTGTAATTAAATACAATTTTGTGGGCGAAAATACATTAAATTCACTGTCCAGAGCAAGAACAAACCTATGTTCTGCACCGAATGCAGTGTCTTTCAATCAAGCACAAGCGTTTAGTGACTTTGCGATTACGGTGCTAGTCCAGGGCAACCGTAGTGACGAAATCAACGTTCACAGGCAGACTGGCTAAATAAGTGCCTGTGACAACTTGTGATGCTTTCCAACCTGATTTCCATCCATATTTGTGCCTGGAACATTCTAAATGCGCGTGTCGTCCAGATTTTCGTAACTGGTGCGAGTTGCAACAATAAACAATTTTCTACCTAGTGCTGCGCGTCTTGGTCGTCTTGGTTCTTTGTTGGTCTATACCAAAATGTAATCGACAAAAAAACAGCTTGAAGCTCTGTACTTTTTTCGCCTATTACGTTCAAGGTGATTGCATTTTTTGTGTGGTTATATTCCTATTAGGTTACTAGAGCCTCGCACACTCACTGCCGAGTGTGCGATGGAAAATTAAAGTGCGATACACAGAAACCCGTTGCAGGTGCCCTGAAGTCGCTGACGCAAATTATGAGGAATGTATTTAGAAAAGTATTTGGAGGAGACCAAATACATTTGGTTCCATTTGTATCTTGTACTTAAATACTTTTTTGGAAATGTAATTAGATTTGTAATTAAATACATCTTTGACGAAGTATTTAGTATTTGTATTTCGATACATATTTGCATGTATTTTGCCCATCCCTGCTGGAGAGCAATGATCACCTAGTTAGGGGCGGGAGAATTTTGAAAGTTAGTTATCTCAGCGTCCTCCCATGCGCGTGCATGGTGGTATTTTTATACATATTAAATAGTAGCATGTTCCCGAATGTTCAGTTATTATGAGAACCGTACAAATCTGAATTTATGCTCAACTAAACATTGCTTACCTTTTAAAACATTAAAACAAGTAGAAGGGCACTCATCAAGTGACATTTTATTTATGGTTTGGTGCAGCTCAGTGCGCATCTCAAGCATGCGTCATCATTGAGTTTACACAACAGAGCCACGCGTATACAATCTAGACTGCAGAAAACACCAATTTTCGTCCTCCGACGTAAATTAAAAAAAAAATAATTATGTTAATCTCAATTCTGTCGCAGAAGTGCAACTTAAGAAACCCCAAAAAGTATAAAGAAATTCTAAACGCACAGAATTAACAACAAGGCTGACGCAAAATTTAGAATATTATAAGGGTGACTGCACGATGGTCCAGCTGCTGGCGTTATTTGGCGCTCGTGACACCTAAAGGGAAGTGCGCCGCTCCGCCTTGGCAGCATGTTGGCGGTGCTGCCACTGGCTTCATGAGTATTAGGTCGCGTTCCGACGCGCCGTTTGCATTTCCTCTTTTGAATGCCACGCTCCGTCTGTTTTGACCCACGACCGCGTTCCTCCATCTCACGCTGGGGCAGGCAGAAACAAAATACTTGAAAACAAGGTATTTAATATCAAATACAAAATCTTCAAAAAGTGTTATTTTATCCCAAATTGAATTACGCTTTTTTAGAAAATTATTTACATTCAAGATACAAGTACAATGAGGATATTTGAATATTTTCAAGTGCTTTTAAAAAGGCCGAATTGATATATCAAATCCTTTTGAAACAACATGTCATTAAGTCGATGTACTAAAAAATCCCTCAATAATAAATTTATATTAGTACTGATCCCGTTATTCCTCGTTCTACTTTTTTTTAATTTTTGTGTTTATTATAAGCAAAGCGCAGCAGGTTTCAAGCTCTCTGCATATAATTCCCTTCACGATCAAATGCCGACTATCGCATTTGATTAAGAAAAGTGCCCAAAAGTGTATTTGGGCGGTATTTGAGATACATGTATGGGAAATACAATTTTTTGTATTTAAATAGGGTTGACAAAAACATTTTCCAATAAGCAATTAAATTCAAATTACAAAATAGTCAAGGTATTTTAAATACGTATTTTGAATACTTGAATCTGAAATAGTGCCGATTCCTGTCCCGCACTAAATATTTCGCACCTTGATATTCACGAATCTACCTTCATCTAGCTCGGCTGTCTTTTTCTCACTTGATTAGACACGAAGGACCAGCTGAAAATTCAGATTCAATTGTGCTCCCTCAGTGTAACCGGCAACGACAGTAGCTCAACACCATATTGTTTTCTGTATTTCTGCCTGCGAAGTCCTCATCTGTTCACGACGATCAGGTAACTACTTTGAGACGACATTTAGTAGTCGGAGTTATATCTTAAATCCGCAAGATAAGCATTTTCCGCTCCTAATTTTATCAGGCTGACTTTCGCCCGGTGATAAGTTGAGCTCGGCCTACTGGTAATGAGACCTAGACGGTGGTCCTTTGTCCTTTGCGCTCTTTAAACCACCGTCTAGATGTTCAACCAACTAGCCCCCCCAATTATTCTTGATGGTAATAAGACGATCGCAGCTTTTATCACCAGCGCGTGAAGGGATCTGTTTTTGTTTTGTTTTGTTTTAATTTAAATTAGTGCGAAACTTGTTTATGCCGACTTTTACAAAATAACGTTTTGTGTAACGCAATGCCCAGTGAAGCTGGCATTATTTAGAAGGACTGACGCAAGGCTACCTCTCTGTCGGTTGCCACACAGTACTTGCGTGTCAAATGGCTCTGCTGGAGACCTCACCGCGGCGCCATTTTCTTGTTTAAAGCTTCCAATATATATATATTGGTGCAGAGATGTCGACGTGCAAAGCAGCGATTGTGTAGGAAAATGTCGGAATCCGCGTAATTCAGTTGCGAAGTTGTTAAATAACAATCATATAGGTATTACTTCAACGTTTGCATTTTCAGAATAGTGTTTCTTTATGAAGAAAACATTTACGCACCATTGAGAACGTGCGCATAGGAGATTCTTTTTCATTCGTGTCGGTTACAGTTCGCAGGCTGTATTTCAAAAATATGGTAATACCAAGTTTGAAGAACGGAAGCGACAAAGTACTAACCAAAGAAAAGTTACTACACCTGTATTTCGTTACCCTCGAACTCTGCTCATTTTAATGTGACCACTCAGGATGTCGCCTGCGCGAAAACCTTTATAAATGTAATGTATTCCCGCTTACACAGCGCACCAACTATTCCACTACCCACGTTATTAACATAAACCTGAGTTTGGCGATATAAAGAAATTATTAAGAAATCGAAAGCAACATGTGCGTTCTCAGTATGGACCTTCGAAACAACATCATGCGCCGAAATAAATGTCACTATCACGGTCACTATCAGAAGCGCCACTCTCAGATGAGCGTGGTCTTCGAGCGCGGGCGTCTTCTGTCTTTATTCTTGTATCACAGAGATCTAATCCGAATATTCCGGAGGAAAAACCGCCTGTCTCTTTCAATTCATAGAAGATTCCTTGTACTGTGCTTACTTTTGATCCAAAACTTTTTTGTTTCTTTCAAATTTATTCCTCCTCGAGCATGCTAGAACTAACTTTTGCAATTCCCTGTGAGTTCCATTCTTGTTGCGACTATGTTCAGCATTTAATGAATTCCAGAGCCACAAGAAACCTGGACATAGTTCCTGCGTTCAAATGGTTCGACAGGCTGGTAAGCTTGATTTGTTTTCTTTATTTTTGGTTATGAAAAAAAGGCTCCGCGTGAAAACAGGATCTGATTTCCTCGGATGAAACATAACAAATTCTTACCTCTGCAACCAAATATTGCACGGAAAGGACCCCCGAGAAAAATATAGGATAAATATTCAGATATTTTCTCGAAAAGATGTAAGTAATCGACGCAAAAAAAAAGTTGAATATTTATTTGAATAATAAATTATAACAAAACTGGTTCAAGCTCTAGATAAAAGCAAAATGTGACACTGCAGAAAGACTGCAGTTTAGCATTTTTAATAGGCATCACACAGCATTATTTCTCAAAAGCTAGTCGGTACTACTGGTACCAAACTCATAACGGGCAAGATCTGGGAAGAAAACCGAGAACAATCACAGCGTCATTTTTAGGGCTACCGTTAGCTCAACGTGCTCTACACAGGGGTAAGCTAGCCCGCTCGAATATACCCCCCCCCCCCCCCCCCAAACACACAATAAAAAAAACTCTCAGAAGTACAAGTTTCTTGGCATTTTGCGAGTTTCCTTCGCGGTTTGTTATTTGAGTCTTCTCAGAAAGGTCGCGCCAAAGGGAATGCTGTTCCCACTTCATACATCCAATAAGAAGCAGAAGGGGAAATGCGCCAGGAGAAATCTTTTTGTTTTTAACATTTGAGGTATTTCAAATAACTCTTCACAGTTTACTGTGATTGATCTCCTTTCCGCAAATATGGTTACGTTAGTTTTAATATAGCTTTTTTATGTTCTAGATGCAATGCACTTGCGAAAAAAAGCATGTTCTTCGTGCACATGAGGCATAGCAAAACACTTAAAACAGTCTAGTAAAGTAGGCTAATTCACTCTTTTTAAAGACCTTAGTGTATTCAAATATAAAAATAATGTGTACAAAACTCTTTTACTTTGAAAGAAATAAAACCCGCACCGGCACCATTCGCAAATGCTAGCAAAGGGCATTTTTTTTAATTTTTAGATATATAAAAAAAATATAGAAGGATGCTGAGCTGGGCTAGTTGGTATGATGACATGTCGAACATAAGAGCGCACAAAAGACGAGGTCAAAGGAAGTTAACGCATGAGGCATGTGTTTTGTGTACCACTTTTTTGTCCTCGTTTTTTTGTCCTCGTTTTTTGTGAGCTGTAAGGTTCAACATAAAAATATACACGCTAATAACCTTTATAGTTGAATTCTACGTGTGCTCAAGCTCATGCATGCTACATTTGGTTGTCATAGGACTGTATTAAGAACAAAGCTTCTTGTAAGCGAATTCTGAAGATGTCTAAAACTGCGAAAAGAGAATAGCGCATTCGATTATTACAATAGTTCAATACGGGGCATTCTTTTGCGGATAAAATAATATTTTTATTATTTTTATGATAAATTGAAGGAACACAATATTGCGATGGAGAAGAGATGGCTAGGCCTACTTCTCAAAACAAATTTTATGGCAAGCGAAGTCACAATTTGAAAAACAGCGCAGACGAACATGGCTCATGTTTCTTACTTTGTGGGTCGCCAGGAGGATTTACAATTAAATTAAACTAAATTTGCGACCATAGTCGGTCTGTATTCTTCAGTCGTAAAATATAAATATTTACGGATAATACAGCAAACTAAAACCCGAAATCACTTTTTGTGTGCCAAATATTGCCGTGTTTTGACCCGCATCACCACTTAAGGCAACCGTTTTTATGTAGTAAATTTATTCGGGCTTTCAGTGCCCCAGTTTATGCACTATTTGCTGATAATGTCCTTAAAATACCCTTGTCTAAACGCACATTAAGTTCCGAAAAGTCCGCCTGACATTCACAGTGCAACCACCGATTAAAAAACGCGCCTTCTGAAATTTTTGTTTGTGCCTTTAGCATCAATTGAAAGGCTATCGTTTGTCTCCGATGCAAACCACTGAACTACAAAAAGTCTTAAGAAAATGTTGCTATAAATCTCTGCACTCTGTTGTCTTCTGTGCAGTCTTTATTACATTCATATCTGTGCTGCCTATTCCTTCAGAGTTTACTTGAAATACACAAAGTGAGATGAAAATAAGCGGAAGTTTTGTACCTAGCATAACTACGTTAAGATGCAAGTAATATGTTATTTAAATAAGACAGGTACAAGTAATGGGATATCAGATACGATACCAACGTGCAACATATTCCAGCAAATAGAACAAAAGCGTTCGTAGGTCAATCAGTGATATAACATCGCTTAATTAAAGCACTAAATTTAATCCCCGTAGCACACCATTCCGAAACAACTAAATATATGCCATTTGTGCGTCATTCTGGCAGACATTATGTCAGTACCTTGAGTGTACGTAAGATGGAAATAAAGTATATTGGAGCTGCACTCTTTTTGCAAAATGTATCGTTACAATAGGATGAATTTTATAACCACCATCATGATTGTATGTACCAATATCATGTTCCTAAAAGTGGTGTGCCAGGGCGATTGGTGCGCTCAAACAGGTTTCGACAGTTGTCGACAAATAAGTAAGTCGTGCTTGAATTGACATTCGTTAGTTTGTGAAGTGGCCGCCTTACACGTGTACAGTTCGCACGCACACATGATCAGCAACGAGAAAAACGCTCTGTAATTCGCGGTTTCCCAGAAGCATTCTGTCAAAACGTTCATATTCTCAAACCAATTTGCAGCTTTTTTAGAGTTTGTTTTCTTCCAAACATGAAGGAAAGGATGGTAGAATGAAAACTACATCCCTTCACGAAGTATTTAATTAAGGCTTCCTTTCGTAGTAAAGAATATAAGTTAAGATGTCTATATTAGGCTGTTTTATTTCGATTGATTCAGGACGGATAAAACATAAAAACGAAGACAAATATTCAATACTAAAAATGAAAAAAAAAGCGAACTGTTCAGACGAACGGTGCTAAAGGGGGCTCCCTGACAACAATCAAATTTGCTTTGAGAGGAGGAACGCAAAGAAGGCGCTGTTGTATGTATAATGGACATTGTAATTTTGTCAGACGTTCATAACAGTAAAGAATGACGATACATGAGTCTCTGTTGTGAATTCCGGCCCGTGGTGGCGAGCAAACTGGGTTTTGAGACAGGAACAACAGTTCAGTGGACTTGTCATCCATTCATGAGCTCTGATAACTGCTATGCCCACCACAAATACGGAGCTCTGTCTCGTAGTGGCATGTTCACATTGTGAACCTTCTGTAATTGTTGTCCTTCTTAAACTCATTTGCGTCTGTGGCTTAGCCCCAATTGCCGGCCCGATTTCAACTATTCAAGGCCGCACAAACAACAACCGCAACATATAGTTATTCCCGAGTCCCGCTCGAGCGACACAAATAAATAACTGACGCCGACAAGCCTCAGACACGTGCAGCAGGCGTTCGATGGTATTTGTTTGCAGGCTTGCAGTCCTTCGGGGATCGTAAAGTAAGCACGAGTATCCGAAAGCCTGTCAAGGATGCCTTCGCGTGCATGCTGCATGTGTCGATTGTCGGTGTCAATTGTTTTTGTGAGTCTTTCTAGTGGAACTCGGCCATAATAGTTGCATGTATAACCCATGAAACAGAACAAAAAGCCGCAAAAAACACGTTACTTCCGTTAAAAATGCAAAAAAAAAAACGTTTCTTAGCGGGAAGGAGCAAAGGAAAGCGGCCATCGTTTCGCTGACAATCCATTGGTATTTATTCGTTAGATAAGGTAGTTTGCACTGCAGTAATTGACTGCTCTCTCCGCTTAAAGTCAGCGCCCCCAGCGTCTAGAGCAGTCGCCGCCCCGATAATTCCTAACCGATGAAGACACTGCAGCTCCGTCTTGTCGAGTCTAGTCAAGGTCCCGCAGCCAGCGATCCTTGACGCCGGACGTGTTTGCTTGATGTAAGAGCTGCTCGCGCACCGGACATCTGCCAAACGGACATCGCTAGGGTAAACCACCGGCGCGGATCCATCCTAGACGGACAACTCGGTCGTATTGGCTTCCGGCGCTCCTTTTGTTTACGCTTCTCTCGCGATGTCCGGCGCCCTCATTATTACCAAAGCCGTGGCGCACTTCGTCTTCCCTTGTTGGCGTTCTAAAGTGCTAGATCTTGTGTTTGTGTGCGTGTACAGGGCAACTTTGTTTATTGGCCAATTGAGATGAGCTGAAAGAGTGCTGAGTTTCCAGATGAGCGCTCTTCTGTGTACAATAACCCCTTTGGTGGACACATAGGACGTCCTGTTCCTTTTAAAAACCTGAGTGATTTGTGCGATTTGAAATAAAACTGCTGTGTACGGAACTGCTTCAGATGCAACTTTTTATTTTGTAGCTACGAGTCGACTTTCACTCAGCACCCGTTTAAGAAACCGGGCCTAACAAAACCACCGTACAGGTCAGTTTCCTGTTGTTCAGTGTTCATTGTTTACAGAATACGGCACAATCGTTCCGTGTTCATTTGCACCACAAATATCAGCAATGCCTAGGTATATACGAAACATAGTGGGCGACTACAGCGCACACCATTCCTGAACAAGATGGGATAAGTATACATAGGCTCAGCCTACAAAGCCTTAAAAGAAAAGAATTAACGAGACAGACTCGAACGCAGAATCCAAAGCTATGATTAGGACACAGTCCACACCAAACACCAAGGCGGCACTCGCGCGCGATGCGTTCTTGAGTTCACAAAAACAATATATATTTTGCTTACAAATAACCGTCACAACTGCTACTAAAAGGCGCATATTGATTTGAAAAAAAACTTGTATTGCATAATATACACAAACTCCACATTGTTTAGCTACCTTGAACTTAGGGACAGCATGTCACAGATAGTTAACGTTATTACACCGGCGGCTACACACATAGTCCAGTCATTCTGACATGCGAAGAACAAGGAGCATGATACAGGAGCCGCCAAAGAATTAATGTCATTATTGGTTCATAACCTCACCTGGTTTCTTCTGAATAAGTGTCGGCGTTCACTCCTTGGCTCCTTTTGGAAAATGACACTTCAAACGGGGCAACCTACTTCTTAGTTGAACGACAATGTGAACATATGAAACGTTATTTTTTTTTTATTATTCACATCCACTGATCACATCCGCTAATGTCTATTTTCGCAATTCTTTTTTTTTCATTTTTATTTTTTGAACTTTGTTGTGTTGGAGACCCAACCATCATTCAATGTTGGAGACCCAACCGTCACGCTATCATCACGTCTGTTTAGCGTTTCAACGAAAAACGCTTAGTAAAGCGTTTTTAAGGTCTCTATTTCGAGGTAACCTCTACTTTGTATCATGAATATATCACTAGCTTCCGCTGATTTCGTTCTTATTTTTTTTTCTACACACTCTGTGAAATATATGTATAATACAGCAACGCAACGTCCGTTCTGTAGTTATCGCGAGATAAACACGAAAACAACGAAATATTAATATTCCGGAAGATGACCAAGTATATCATATAGATTAGCTCAAAACGTTTTGACCAAACTCGATTGGTTGAGCGGTACGCCTCCTACTATTCAACATGTCCATAAAAACATTTCATTGTTCATGGGGTGTCAGGAAGACAAAGATGAGACAGAACGAAGACATTTTCGTTTTGGATGAATGTGTCCGCCGGTGGCAGTAGTACCAGGATCACACCAGTCCATATGGAGTGATAAATGCACCCTAAATAAAGTCCTGTCTCGTTTACACGTGCCACACTCATATGAAGATCCGCTATATAGACTACACTTACGGGAATAACTTGGTAAGATCATGCATTTTCGTATTAATATTAATAACTCACATTGTGGATGTTTTTTTTGGTGAAATGCAGGTTTGCATACATACTAGCCAGACATACCACTGTAATCCGGGCTTTCGGAAGTTCGCGGTGCCGGTGTGACCTTAAGGACGAAGTGAAGTGTCACCTTGACAAAAACGGAGGCACAGTCTCTTCTTGATCCCCATAACCCATCCCACTTCCCCCCGTCCCTTCCCCCGCCTCCATTTCACCAGCCAGGTTGGAAAATAAAAATCAAGATGATTTAAATCGCCATTTTAATATTGATTTAAATCATGAATTAGGTAGCACCCATATGACTTTAATGATTTAAATAAAACATTTCCCCTAAACCTTTTGCTGAAAATATTTTCCAATTACCATTTGTCTATTAGTGTTAAGTTTCCTTCCTATGGGCATTTATTTTGAATCTGAGACACGCAATTATCAAGCATGAAGGATTTAGATCAAGCAGTCATTATAAACACACATCAAATGATAAAAAGTTAATATTTTCTATCCGATTTGATCTATATAATGTAAGTTTGATTTAACTAAAATAAATCTACTTTAAATTAAAAAAAAAATTATAATTGTTTTCATTTACGAAATAAAAATCCCGAATTTATACACCTCTTGAGCAGCACCATATGTATGTAAAACGTGATAATAATACTGCTTTCACTCAATCAATATTTAACGACGCTACTTTAAGAACGATGCATTATGTGATGTATCGTGTGTTCGTTGCTTGAATATTAATTACGCGCATTCATATCTCAAATTATATCGGCAATTCGTAAAGTGGAATGGTCAGTTTGAGCAAGACACCAAAACGTCCCAAACAATATTCCTGAAAGCAGCAATATGATGATTACTGAAATATTAGGCACGCGAGGTATGCGTTTTTACAGTAATCCAGTTTTTGTTTCATTTATCTTTATACCAGCGTCCTGAACTATTGTATTACCAGCACTTTAGAACTATCTCGTGTATTTGGAATTAATAAAAACAAAATATTTTTTGTTTTAAAAGTTAAAAAAGAGATAGTCATATGTATCAATTTATGGGCTTCCATGTCTCTTTTCAGAAATAAAATATTCAGCTTTATTGTAAAAGCTTGGTCTGCTATGCAAGTTGGTAAATAACATTTATGTTAAAAATAGCGCAAAAAAGACAAGACAAAAAGGCAAAGAAGCACACGGAACAAGCTCTTTTTAATTCCCGCTTGTCTTGTGTGCTTCTTCGTCTTTTAATACCGTCTTTTTGCGCTATGTTTAATTCAGCTTTATGTTTGCATTTTTGCATTATTTGAGTAACATCTTTTCTCAGTCCCTTCTCAATGAGGTGTGACTATCTATGTGAACATTTAAGCAATCAGTGAAAATGTGAGTTGCAGCTGAATGAATTTAGAAGTTTGCAGCTAACATTCAACGATAGTTTTAATAAGGTATGTATAAATGAAAAGTAATATCATCGCATACCTCAATATGTTTTCTTGTTGACAACATATATATTTTTAAGTTGCGTTCAAGATTTTTTGATGCAGTGTCGCTATTGTTAGTAACTTGTACGTCATTACAAACCATATTTGTCTTCTGAAGCTCGTCGGGCATTATTATCTAGAATATTAAAATTGAATTATCTTCAATTATTTATCTCTTCACGCTCACACTTTTCTTGTGTAAGCTTGTTTTTATAGTATATTTAAGTACTAGTTTGTTTGGTTTTTATTTCCTTTACTAATCCTTAACTACATTGGTCTGTTCGGCGGCCAGGTGAAGCATAATTTGTCCCTAAATATTATTATTACTCCATTTCACCACTTGTACTGCATCGCATTTATTTTTAAATATCGATATTTGGGTATACAAGTTGAACAATTAATTTTTACGCCACTACCCATCCTGATTGTATAACTGCAGACGGATGCATTTGCACTACAGATAAACTTTACTTCGAAAATTGTGAATTAGGAAACTTGCGTAAAATGAGCGCCACCATTCCAAGCACAATATTTCTACGGATGAATTTTAGTGGGCAGTTACAGAAAGGTATCAACAAAATACACGCTGCCAAAAAGCCACGACGAAGGACAGCTGAACTCGCAGTTGTGAAAATCCTTACCGTAAAAAATTGCATTTCTCTTCCGTAATTCTAACAATGAGCTAATATCTTTGTTTTGTCGGGGGACAATACTGAAGATAACGTCAAAACGTATTAAATAAGATTAAACTATGTTACGTTGTTAAAGTCACTGAAAACAGCAAATAAAGATCATAATTATTGAATATGCCGCGATGCTTACGTCCATAAAAAAAAACAGCAAAAAGCGGCAGTGTACGACCTGAAGAAGAATAAACACAGAGTATGGTGGTACGTCAGCGCAATACATATGCTGTTCCCATTGACAGGTCGAAAGCTCCTTTCATTGCGACACTGGTGACGTGTTTGGCCATCAATATTAGAACTTGCCGTTATCCCTGTATCGAAGTCAGCGGAAGAAATATAAAATGTGCTGTTTTTTAATCAAGCAGCTTTATTATTGAACTGCCTATATTATTGAATAACCTGTATAATACTCAGTCTGTATGTACCTGTAATACTCAGTGTGTCATACTGCATGTGTGCTAGCATACAGGCGATACGTTCACGTACAAAAATGCTAAAAGTACTTTCGTCTTCTAGTGAGCATCGCTCTGCTTTCTGAGCACGAGGCCACTCCTATGCGGAGCACAAGTCTGTCTGCTACTTTTGTAGGGGCTGTGATAACGTCAGAACGACGTGCTCCGATTGACTGTGATCGGAGTGTAATGGGTAGACCTCAAGGCAAAGCTGCCTTCATGTCTACTCACTATCCTTCCATCAAAACCAATCAGAGCTCGACGTTCTGACGTCCCCAGAAACCCCTGCAAAAGTAGCAGACGAACTTTCGCTACCCATACACATTCTTGACGTGCCGCGGAGGGGAGCTGCAAGTACCGATCGTCCAGCGATCTTCCACAGCCCGCGTACGTTGGCCCTCGTAATGGACCCTGTGCATCGCTTGCCAATTGTCGTACTACAGTTTGTTTCTGATCTGACAAAAAAGGTCGCGCCAAGTTTTGTGTCATGGGCTCTCGTGTTCCAGCGCTGGAGCTCCAAACAGCGGAAAAGAAAACCCAAAACAGAGCTCACATGAAGCGGAGCGCTCTTGTGGACAAGCTCGAAGACGGAGGGCATGGCGATCTTCTTCATTCACCGTCGCTACACAGTCAGGCCAGCACACAACACACGGACGAGGCCACCGAGGAGGCACGGTTTTCTATCCAGTCGCGGTCTCTGTTGCTATAATCTGAAAGTGGCGGACGGGCGTTTGTCGCCGCCGACAACAACGTCTTCGATAAGGCGTCCTCTCTCTCCCCCTTTCCGCATTGTGCTTTCTTTTTTTGTCGGCGTGCCCTCGGCACAGAAAGCCCTCTTTATGTCAATGGTAACTATACTGTGGCCCAGTCCCCTGATTTTTCTCGTCAGAACATAGTGTGATACGTAGTCAGTCCAGGCTGTCGAACCGCTCAGTATTCTGGTTCAGTTCGGGATATGGTTCAGTAGCTTTTAATTTTGTTCGCGTGTGTCTCCGGTTAAGTAAAACCTGCGAAATATCGGTTCGGTCAATCGTTCAACCAAGCGCGAACCCGCTTAAATTAGTTCAAAACTCTATCTTAGAAAATTGCCGCCTACGCATTTCCTGGTGCGTTAGTTGAGCATAGGCGACATGCAGTAGCGTGATGCAAAGATGGGGTGTTTTCATCGCACCAAAATAAAACGACGGAATGAAAAAGCCACGCATAATGGTTTGCTCAACTACGTTCACCGCGCATACTACACATATTGTTACTTACCGTGGTTGTCCCATTTTTAAAATACATAGTAAAAAAGCCTGCTCTTTTTAAGGTCAATGTTTTTGGTAACATGACACAGAATATTTTGTTATTAAAAAGAAGAACCTGTTTTATTAATCTTGAATTTCAATTAATGTGGCAATAATTCACGACACCTCTTTATTGGTATTTCGCTTTGCAATTTCTCTATGAGCTGAAATCACCATGTGGTACATTCGAAGGAAGTGTTACCAGTCATTGTATCAAAAACTCAAACAACTTATTTCAGCATAGGAAATGCAAATCAAATATGGGGGAATCCGGAAATGCAAGCACAACGAGGATATAATTTTATGTACTGTCATAAATATTTTTACTAAAAAATAATAAATAACCTTCTGATAAGAATTGAATTGCGCCTAAAATAATATTTTTCAATAAACACTTTACCACGATGAAAAAATGAAAATGTGTATTTAAATAATAACATGAACTGATTATATTTGTTGCATTATTCTTGTTTCCTCCCTGATTGTATCAAACTTTAATGCTCTGCCTACAATTCACATGCCAAGCAATACAAGTGGCATCAATACCCAACCCCGCTCGGAAAATTATTTCATTATAGCTATTTTGCCATGCAGTTGTATATCTATATCGACTCGCCTCTGCGTCAGAAAACGTACCAACTAGAAAACACGACAACAACAACAACAAAAAAAAAAAGAAATTTTCCGTTTTCTTAGACAAAAAAAAGTATAAAACTTTGACTAGCATGAATGAGTGCGTGTGAAATAGGCACGTCTCGATTATGAGCCTTTCCTGCGGAGGTCAGTGATTTGTGATATTTGTGTTCGTGATCCTTTGTAATGTGTGGTTCTGGGATATATGTAGTTTTCAAATACCACAGAAACACCATTTACTCACAAAAAAAAAAAAAAAAACACTCGTCTTTTTTTTTTTACCTTAATTTTGTTGCAGCCAATTTGGAGCAGAGTGGAAAGCCCTAGTAAGGTTTCAAAACTTTGTTCAATGAATAGCTCATCTGTAGCGAAACTTTTATTAAACGGCTATAATGTTTTAATTGAAAACCTATAGCTTCTTAATGGGAAACGCTGCAGGAGCAGCATCTTGGAGACGATAGAAATGATGTTGACTCTTTTATTACAAAGTAGGCCAATATTCATGAGAAAGCCAACGGAAAGGCTAGAGCAAGTCAGATGAAAAACTACTGACATTTTATTTACTCTGATTGTTTTTTTTCAACAGCCTTTGAAAAGACCAGTATCACAGTTTTTTGTGCGCGATGCATACAAGCAGTCGTCCTAGTCGGTGCTACTCGAGCAGCTGCTACTGGAGGAGACGCTCGTGCAACTTGACGGTCTCATAAAGCAGCAGCAGTAGCAGTAAAACGGGCGTTACAAAACTCTTACGAGGCGAGATGCCAGACGAGAAAGGAAGCCACTTGTGCGCTGACGCCTGGCCAGGCTGGCTTCCGGTTGAATCCGCCGAAAACGACGGAGCGACTTTTCTCGGATCCGGATCAAGATATGGAGTGGGAGATGATCCAAAACGACGAGGGGAACATGTTCCTCTCGACCCCGACCGTCGAGTGAAATAGGCGAGCTCTAAAAAAGTCGATCCCGGCGCGCTTAAAAACGACCCGTGGAATTCGCCATGATATGTTCTATCTTCTCGTTTCCTGCGGCAGTAACAAAGGAAACAAGCAAAGAAGTGTTTCGGCCGTTTGCTGTGTCAGCTAAAAGACGTTCGCCTCCTCTCCGACTCGCCCAGGACAACTCAAGCTGCTTGTAGACCGGAAACCTATTTTGTATTATTTTTTGAGTTTTTTAAGGTCGCTGCCTTTTATTATAGGAACACTGCGCCAGCCGCCGCAACCCGCGAAAAAAGAAAAAAACAAAAGAAAAAAACACAGCTTGAATTTATTGCACCGAACCGTTTTAAATGAACCGGCAACCGACACATGATATTACGGTTTCCTTCCGTTTTGGGTTCAAGGTTGAAATATTCGAATACGGTTTCGGTTTTGTTCCGGTTTAATAAAAATTAACTGTTTCAATCTGATTTTAGGTTCGGGTTCGGGGTTCGGTTCAACACCCTAGTTGTCTCATATAATAAAATACACAACTTTAAAATATGTTGGTTTACTTTGGTGTAATTTTTCATAACCGGACAATATCGCCGCTTGAGCCGTATACTGCTGCGAGCCCTCAGCAAGAAATGTTGACATTTTTTTTTTTATAAGTGGTACTTTTACACCTTCCAGTAATCTGGCCTACACAGTCTATTCTTATTTAAACAGACCCTTTATAATCCGAGGAATATGTTGTCTTTTGGCGGTTATAAGAGTCAAGATAAAAATTTGAAGTCCAACCGTTATCCCTCGAGTATTTCACTTCTGCAAAGAAACGCCAAATGGGGCCCACACATTGTACGCCCTAAAGTTAAGAACTAGCCTTACAAAAATGAACAATTAGTTTCAATTGAGCTTCTAATGTGTTTTTTAGCGTAAAATGAAACTCATAAGAAACTCATCGTTAAATGAGTTTTATCATTACCCACTCCATATCTATTCTTTTGAATTTACTCATTAAAATTCAAGTGAGGTTTATCGTTACCGAATCAATATCAATTCTTTTGAGTTTACTCATTAAAAATTCAAGTGAGATTTATCACTACCCAATCAATAGCAATTCTTTTGAGTTTACTTATTACACATTGAAATAAGTGTTATAAAAAAAAAATCTACTCCCTACTGCATTGCACCCGAAACAAATAGCACGTCGGTGCTAGTTCTGATATACAGATTTACTTCCTGTGCTTAAAATAATAACTGTATTCACCCTCTTTCACTCCCAAAGGCTTTTTCACGCGATGCATCTTTTCAACGCGCCACAGTTTAGCGTAACTAAGATTTCGCGAAATCGGCCTGTTCACACGTGGAGTTTGACGCGCGAAACCTGTGACGTATTGACTCACGAGAATTTCGCCAAACCTTGTCAGCTGCACCGGGAATACCAAGCGTTTTGCATCAAAATGATATGAAGTACGCACAGTGTGAAGAGACAGCCGGTTTTATTGATGCCACTTAATGAATTCCGTCAGATTCGGCTCACTGGGTGAGCCGAATCTGACAAAATCTGCCAATCCCGGGAAAAACCGCGAGATGATCTCGAAGCATTTCGGACATTTTTGCGCCGCTAATAAAGAACGTTATCCCCAGTCATCATGTTTATTATATACGGTGCTTGCACCCGCCGCGACTGTTGACGAATCTGCACCGCGCCCCCAATCCGTACTCTAGGCGCCGTTCACACACCTGCGACCGAGTAGGACCAAAACTCGTCGTCCGTACGCACCGCTTCTCCGCTTGTCGCTCGCCATGTTTGTTTTCTTTCGACTTCGGCTCGGATACGGAGTCGGCCGAAAATCAGCCTCCTCCAAAAGCTCGCTCCTCCTCGAAGGTCAGACGTCATAGCGAAGTCAAGCTGCCATTGGCAGCGTCCGCGTTTCTCCTTCGGGTGGTTGACGGGCGTCGGTGAGGTTTCAGCGAAAAATTGCCCCAGAAGCGAGAAACACGCGCCACTTTTTTTCGGACGCGCGCCACTTTTTCGGTCGCGTTCAGACGGGGAATCTGTTTCCCGAAACCTAGTTTCGCGACACATAATTCGCCAACAGGATATTTACGGCGCCCCTCTATCGCGATTTGGTCAGTTTCGGTTTCAGTATTGTAACTTTTACTGGTTTCGGTTTCATATTTTAGGGATCGCGTCTTCGACGCCCCATCGGTAGCGACACCAGTTCTTTGTTTTTTTCTTCTTTTTCCTGCACGGTTTCGGCAGTTTTGCGACCGTTGCAACTTGCGTTTGTCGTACGTTGGGCCGTTAGACATGGAAATGTGCTAATTTAACCAAGTTCATCTATCTGCGAAGTTTTCTCTTGTGATGATAATGTTCAAGAAAAGCGCGGAAGACCGACGACGGGACAAAACGAGCAACTCAACGCAGTTGCTAGGCATACTTCTTTGTTTGCATTGTACGCGTTGAACGAGAAGTTAACATTAGAGAGTTTTAGAATATTTCTGTGGCTGCTGTGCATGCGCAGACCCCAAAAAAGCTTCGAACTCGAGCTTTGGGGCCCGTTATTTCTCGATAATGGCGTGGGTACCGCAAAAGGCGGCGCCCACGACATCTCCGTTGATCGCGTCTTCGACGCCGTCGCCCGCTCGGGAACTGCGTGAGTCGTACTCAGCGACTGCGGTCGGTGTGGTCGAAGCGTATTGACAACGCCACGGATCGCTGGATTTACAGCTCAAAGGTATCGAGGCGCCTGTACTTACGGTCGCGGCAGACATGTAAGCGTGCCTGGGTAGTATATCGTCTGGGCTTCGTGAGTACAACAGCAGCTTGGCAGTAACAAAAACAAAACATGCGGCATCGAGTATAAAACAACTATAAAAATGTTACTCTGGACAAAAAGCTTGTTTAATTTTCAAGATAAAACGTTCTAACTTCCAAATAAAAGCTGTCGCGACATCTTGGTGGCGTTTTGAGCGCGAGATGCTTCCGTTTTGGGGGGTCCCCGGCAGAGAAACGCTATTCTAACATTCTTCGCCGCAATCCTCGCTATTTTGCCGTCCGTAACGCGCGGTAAAGCAGCGTCCGATATTCTAAAACTCCCTATTTTCTCGGCAGATGTTTTTTCGTTTTAAGCTAGAATATTTTTTTTTCTAGTTCGGTTTGCTTTATTTGTCCTAATGTTTGGATCTATGCGTAGCATAATTAAAAGTTGCCACTCTTTCTGTGTATGGTTCGAGAAAGTGTAGCTTACGTCAACAGAGCACGTATTGAATTCCTAATGCTACTTTCAGTCCGTTGCTTTAGAAAATGTCTTATTGGTCTACCAGTGTACTGATGTCGTTCAACTATAAATTAATAACATTGATTATACTTCATTACATTTCAGAAGTTAGACTTCCTTGGAATTCGGTTCATGCAGAGCCAATATTCCTTTTCAGTCAATGGTTGAAGAGGATATCCATCTTTTGTTTTAAAGTTATGGAAGTGGGCTGGATTGTACTGTTAGCACAAACTTCGGTCCCCTGACTTTCTAGTATTGAACTGGGTTTACAGTTGTCGGTTAGAACTTTTGGTAAAGCAGTTGTTCCTTTTCGCCTTTTTTATTTTTCTCTCTTTCATTTTTCAATTGTGATGTGATCAAGCCGAGGGCCGCATTTATTCCCAAAATAAGCAGCAGCAGTGTGTTCCCAGCTTGCGTCACTTCGATTCATTTCAAGGCATGCCACGAAAAGAACGCCCTTGTTCATACACCGTAGGAATTGGGACTGACTTCAAAATGCAGTTTGACACAGTGTTTAAGCGGTATGAAACGTGTGTTAAATGACCTCTGCGGTTGTCACAGGTTCGTGGTTGGTGAACCCGAAACGCTCCAAGTCCCACTTCCTTCTTGTTGTCTTCCTCTTCCCATTGGTTTGAAGTTCGGCCGGCATTATACTCTGTTTCATACTTAGCGTGCAACGCTGTCAAAGCTACTGGCGCGAGTGCGTGGCTTCATCTACGGTTTTGCTTGCGCGAGAAAACGTGGAAATGATCGAGATTAAGCCCCACGCTCGCTCCAGTAGCTTTGACAGCGTTGCACCCTAAGTATGAAAGGGAGTATAGTCGCATCCGAACTCATGCCTTTGGCGCTCAGGTAAACATGTGCGAAGATTGCAATTGACCCCCCCCCCCCCCCCCCCTCAAGCTACCCTTAAACAGAAAAAAATGACAAAAAAGACAAAATTTGTGACAGCGGTGTTCGAGAGAAACTGCAGACTTTTAATTACCCTGCCTGAAACTTTGCAAACATTTCAGTGTGGTTGCAGCTGTGAGGGTGAGGTGGATCCAATATGAAAACTGGACCCTGAAGCGACGCCTTCAGGATGCCGAAAGTAATTATGGTAAGTTAGAAATTAACCCACTAGTATACTTCCTAAGTATTTGGGCCGGGTGTCGATTAAAAAATTTTAACCCAGTTAATTTGTCACAAATTTTCAGGCATAATACCTTGAAAACAACGAAACTGCAGATGTTCCAAACTGGCTGAGGTAAAGCAGCCTTGCAGTGTACCAAGGTTTACACTGAACATAATTTTGTGTATTGTCCACGAGGTATAGCTCTTGCATTGAAGTTTTATGAGTTAGTTTCTTCAATGCTTGAACTTTCAGCATGCCAGCTGGGTAGTGTGTAATTGTTTTTTTATAGCACAAGGAATATCTTAATTAGGGCAGCAGGAAGTTTCGGCTAGCAGTTGACATGGTTGGACAAGGGTGTGCATGCTTGCTTTCTCTGACTCGGCCAATGAAACGATGTAACAGCATGTGCGGATTGTCCATGCATTGAATTTTTGTTTGTTTGTTTCAGACTACATGTGCTCCCAGTACAAGGGGGTGGCCCTCCAGGCGCTGACGACCAGCATGTCGTCTCTGCTGTGCTGTCGAGAGAAATTTAAAGGGTAAGTATTGCAGCTGCAGTTTTTTCTATTCTGTCCCTGCTACACTTCCTGCGAATATCTCTGCATGCTTGGTCTATTTGTTTTCATGGTACTGTAAACTTTTGTTATAGTCCGTTACAATTATAGAATAGCACAAGCCCCTCCCACAATTCCCTTTGCTCGCCATGACTGGCGGTGTCCCTCTCGGCTCCTCTCCTCTTTAGTGTGTGCTTATTAAAAAGAGTGAAGGGCTTTGTGGGAGGGGCTTCTGCTATTTCAGAGTGGCAACAAAGTATAGTGCGACCTTAGGTAATTTAATAATTTCGAAGAGTCCTAGCGGACACCCATGCATTTTTACGGGAAGGACTCTGCATCATATTTTGAACCAAGAAAATTACCCCACAAACGGGAAAGCATGGGCCTTCTGCTACAAAATTAACCGAACCAAACTTTGTTTTCAGGATCAGACCGGAAAAAGTCGACTCCTGTCTTACAAACGGCGAGTAACAGAAATCCTGTGCTAGTCTCGCCACGTTGGGAAGCTAATGCTATGACCCCCATCTTGATTTCTTTAATGCTTGTTATGGCTGTTTTCACATCTGGTATGTTCACTGCTTGGCTTAAAGTGAGTGGCAGGTCACCATAGGTTTCCAGAAGAAAGCGGTCGCATATACAGAAATTTCTGGCAAGTTCCTAGCGCAGTGGCGCTTGGTCACAACCGAGGAAAAACTCTACGGTATTGTCGGTGCACAACATTAAGCCTCACTACTAGCAGTAACTTAATCGTGAATATACTGCACCGTACGGCGTTTATTTGAGCTCTACTCCAGAGAAATTATTACATGGGCACTTAGGTATCCCTTTGTGGATTGAATGCGAAGGCATTGCCATTCCTAACAACACTTCTTTTTTTTTTCCTCTATTGTTAGGAATGGCAATGCTTTCGCATTCAATCCACGTAGGGATCCCAAGTGCCCCTCTAATATTTTTTTACGTTACATCATACGACGTCACACATCACGGTACGTCATGTCGTCACGTGAAGTGTGATGTCATCGGACCGAGGACATATATTTATGACCATCTTTCGGGCACATCAACGCTGATGCCGTCTTTTGCTGTAATGGGACCAGCTTCTTTTTGAGGGGAGAGTAATGCCGCATTCCGAAGCAGCTGAGATAGCATAGCAGCTAGCATGCCCGGCTCTCACACAGCAGCACCCGGTTCAAATCTCAGCCGTCGAAGCACATTTTATTCTTTCTTTTATTCCTCTGTTAGCATTTGTTACCACTCGGTTAACGCGGCCGGACGCCGGATTTTTTGCTCCATAGACATATATAGTGCTTTCGCAGTAAAAAGGCACATTCAGTCGGGAATGTGCCTTTTCGTGTGGTAGAGTCGGACAGCTGCCCACCACTTTGAAAATCACTACTGAAGTACGAGGGGGCGCTAGTGATCACCAAATCAGGTTCACGCCATTCATAGGTGAAGGATCCTTTAGGGTGCAGTGAAGATTTGTGTGGCATTTTCTTTCGTTGATTCATTGGCGTATCTCGCCATTGATCGCAGTCCTGCACCTCGTTAGCTCTAACGGGCAGGTTGGACAGCTCGGCTGACTCGTTGGCTGAATCTTCCGTGTGTAGTTTAGCGTTGTCCCTATGCTGCTTCAAGTAGGGATGCATGTGAACAGTGCGCAAAGCATATGCCTCTTGCCCACGCTTCTATATTCATTGCTGGTCACGGCGAAATAGATGTGCGGCCATGCTTGCCTTAATACGTTTGTAAGACACATTGGATAATGTTGTAATATTCCGTTGTAAGTCACACAAAAGTTGTGACAATTTTGTTTTGTTAATAGGGATTTCTTCTCGGGCTTGCTCATACGCAATTTTTTATCGTAAGTTTGCTTTTTGAATTCGGCCTCTGATGTCTCGATCATCCCAATAATTCAAATTTAGTGTATTGCATCGATAGTGAAACAGGGCGGATCCAGACCTCCGTTTCTGGGTGGGCGGAAAATTTTTAAGGATACTATTCTCCCATTCTTTCTGATGCAAGGGGGTCCACTCATGTCAAATTGCCCTCCGAGAAGGGGGAGGAAGGGGGTTCGACTTTGTTGGAGGGGGGTGGCCGCCCCCCCCCCTCCCCTTCCCTCCTCTTGGATCTGCCACTGTTGTGAAAGCTTCAGTTGACACTCACCCATTTGGAGCATGGCTTTATGATCCGCATAGAACCCTATTACTGTTTCCTTCCTGGCCGTTGTGATTAAAAATACCTCTTCAAGATAGTAAACCAACACAACAAAAGTAAATAAAAATACCCAGGGACAAGAAGTGGACATAAAACACTGGCGCCAGTGTTTACCATCTTTATTGTCCATGTGTTTTTTTGCAGCGCTTGTCTACGATCATGAATCAATTGGCCCGAATTGCTATATTAATTCTGCGAGATGCTTATAAGTCTTAGCTTATTTATGTTCAAGTTTGGTAAACTTCATAAGCGACAACGTCTGCTCGCTTATCTTTGGTAGACCTTTTCAAAAGCCGAAGTAAAAGAGTGCATTGCGGCGGCAAAAACAGTGAGCGATTGATTCTCGCAGTCTCGGGGGCAAAATATACTTTTGCATTACGGTGCCCCTGACAATGTTATTAGTGCCACTCATTAAACTATCAAGGCAGTGTGTAAATTAAGTGCCTGGGTAAGCAAAAATATAGGAATTTTAAATGTGACTTCCCGCATTTAAGGCTGGTTCACACATACAGTGCATTACTAACTCAGCCCTGTTAAGGCAACGAGTCACTGCTACTTCCATGGCTGGTATCGTGTGTTCTGAGTGTCTTTCTTTCCTAAAAGACTGATCTCCCGGTTTGTAATACTGATTCAGCGCTGAGCTAGTGCTGCGCTCTGAACAGGATACCTTGCTCGGACATTGAAGTTTAGATAAGCAGATCAACGTGTAACTGTGCATCTTTTTTCTTTATAGGTTACCAGTACAAGGTCTCCCATGGACACGAAGGCAGTACAAGGTCTCCCATGGACACGAAGGCAGTACAAGGTCCCCCATGGACACGAAGACGGTGTACCGTATACTCGTATTTTGCATTTTCGATAAACCAGTTATTGCTCCTTCCCGCGGTTTTATGCAGGCATTTTCTGAACCCTGCATGCGTATATAGGCATACATATAAGTGACACTTGCACTGACTTCCCCTTCCCTGAAAACGACGGTTACATCCCGACCACATGTCATGCAACCTCTTGCGGTCTTCCCTCTTAAAGCCCTCTATCTAGAAACCCATGCTAGGAGTATTATTTCTAATACATTTCATTTGAAAGTCTAGATACACTGCTTTGAGTCTCTGTTGAAAATCCAATTTTTTTTTCTACTGCGTTGCAATTCAGATTTTGATGGGCCATCTCATTAGGTATATTCCGACTTGTCGGAATATACCTAATGATATGGCACGTCAAAACCTCAACTACAACGCGGTAGAAAAAAACATTTGATTTTCAACAGACTCAAAGCAGTGAATCTAGACTTTCAAATGAAATCTATTAGAAATTCTTATGAGGTGGCACGGCTATACTTTAATTGAAACGCGGTGGCCAATAGTTTTCGTAAACTCATTAGGGACTTGTTACAAAAAATCAATTGTTTTTCAACACGGACCCAAAACGGTGTCAATAGACTTTCAAATTATATTCATATGAAATATATTAGAAACGTTATGCGGTAGCACGTCGGAACTTCAATTGGAACGCGGTGGCCAATAGTTTTCGTAAACTCCTTACGGATTCGTTACAAAACTCATTTGCATTTTTATTGAGACTCGAAAAGATACGATGGGTGGACTCCATAAACTTTCAAATGAAATTCATTAAAAAACATTTTAAGGGTATATAACAAAAACAAAAACGAAAGTAGCGAGACCAGGTAAGCCAAACTGAAAATGTAGCATATTAAGAACATCATATTGGGTGCCATCATTTCTGAAACAAGAACTTTGTTTAGGACGCGACATATAGATTCTAATGATTTGTTTAATGTTTTTTCCCACTCATTCGTTATACAACTTTTTTTTTTTAAATTTTGTTGTATGTAAGACATGCATAGTACTTTGACAGTACTTGATCTACTGTCCAGTTAATATCCCTGCTTTAACGATGACTGGGAGTCAGAGGCGTAATGTCTGCTCAATGGGGCGGTTTAATTCGAACCGGCCTCCGCGTGCTCGTGACCTCTGAAGCTGACACGGTACCCGGCGACTGCCCGTCTTCCTCTTCCTCGTGGCATTAGCCAGGGGAAAAGTGTAGGTCGTCTAGACCGAAGAGTATGACTGCTGGAGAATATGCACGATGGTGCTATGGTGTGACAGGTGGGTATACGGCTTGATACGAGTAACGTGGACAATGTCTTTTGACTTTGGACGGCGGTTAAACAGGGCTGCAGAAGTTTGGCACTGTACGTGACGTCGGAGATTCAGGAGAAGATTCTGAAAAAGGTCCACATAGCTATGAAGCACATTGTTGGCTTCGCCTTGCTCTATACCTGAGATCCAAATCAAAATTAAATCACCTGCCGATTAGGCGGTAGTGCAATGAGTGGTGTAGCGTAAGGATTGTTGTTGTTACGACGCGCGAGAACGCTGCAGTGTAAACTGGCGCGCTTCTTTGAGTCCAACACGACATTTCGACAACACTGGACGAAAGCTAGACGTCGCTGTGCAGGAGACGAAAAAATGTGCTTAAGGGTAATGTGGGTGATCAGTTATATACCAGAAAAAATGGTGAGTAGCCATGTGTGCGATGAACTGCAATATTCTACGTGTATGGGGCTAATTGAAGTATCAAGTCCCAACGGCGTTGACCTTCCTCTACATATATAGACGACGTATGAGTAATGGTGTGAATAAATCTTTCTAGCATTTGAATAGTTTAAGGGTGGTACGCGGTCGAAGGTGTGTGAAAAGAGGCACAAATATTTAAAATGACTTTGAGAACAAGAAAAAAAAAACACGACTACGATCGCTGGTTAGTTGTCGAAGTTCGACATGAATAAAATGACGCATGAAAGAAGAAACGGGCTAATTAAGCCGCTGTTCCTTTGGAGAAAGACACTCGCATCAACTTACCGCCAGAAATGATCGATCCCAATTATTCATTTACGTTTGCCCGAATACGTTTCAGGAAAGAGTTCAACGATGTCGATACCTACTTGCTTTAAGACGTGATGAGGTGGAGGCGGGGACTGAAAGTGACCAGCCGTCGGTTAGGTAGGCTTTTTGCGTCGCTTGCATTTTACGCAGGATTAGACATATTTGAAGACATCACTATACACGCCTTGCCAGTAAAACAGGTTGTGTGGCCAAATATATGCTTTGAAAATGCCCGTGCCGCCAGGTCTGGGGACGTCATGCAAGACCAAGAAAATGAGCTTCCGAAGCTGTTTTGGGGCAACGAGCAAGAGGTCAGCTACGTGTGGCTGATGACCTCTAAGAAATAAACTGTTGTTTTCGAATACATACAGTTGAATTCCTCGTTTTTCCCTAGAATATAGGAAATGCTTCAAAATAGTAGTAATGAGGTGCTGTGTTTTGGGGTCTTTGAATTTTCCGGCGCTGAAATCGAGGCTGTCCGTGAACGACATGGCTGCAGCGATAGCCCGATCGTTTTAAGGAATACTGGACATCTGAACAGATAGTCGGGGGCTTTGTGCCTCTTGCCGGTATAGTAGAAGGTCCAGACGTCATATTCTTGTATCTTAAGCACCAAGCGACGTAGTCGTCCGCTGGAATCCTTGAGATTAACCCGCGCACAAAGGGCACGGTGGTCGATATTTACTCTAAACGGAGGTACAAATATGTAATAATGAAATTTTGTGACTGCCAAAATTAAATCTGGATACTGCTTTTCTAAGATGGCACAGTTTTGTTCGGCTTTAGACAATATGAGGCTAGCATACGTGAATACATATTCTCGACCGTGACGTATATGAATTAAAATAACTCTCGGCCGAAGTCACTCGCGTCGGAATGTATCTCGGCATCAACTGCTGGATCCGAATGCGCGTGTAAAGGGACTATAATCTGGATACTAGGTGAAAAAATCAGCGACCGCCATGATTTTCCGATGCTAAGGTCAGACGCGGCGCAAGCCGATTCTTCGCCGACGCTTTCGCCAATTTTCCAGATTAGAACCCCAGGTCTAGTTATTAAACCAGATCGCAAGGATACAAATGACTTCTATTGACTTTCACACCATACGATATCTTCACTCTAATAAGATAGTCGAGCGGCGCACATATGTTGGCAAGTCCACTGATAAAGCGAGAGAAATGCGAGCATAGACCAAGAAAGGAACACAATGTTTTCTTGGTCACAGGGCGAAAATGGGAGACGATAGCTAGTTTATCGGGGTCGGGCGTTATTCCGTGAGTATCGACCAGACTACTAAGGTTTGTGAGCGTTTGAGAGGTTAACCTGCATTTCGTGAAATATAACTGCGTGGACGCACTTCCTAATCACATAAGAACTGTGCAAAGTCAAGATCAATGCTCATCGAAGGAGGCTGTGTACACTATCACGCCGTGTATATAACTTAAACATGTTGTCCACCCGAAGCCCTGTAATAAGGAATCCATCATTATTTCGGATGCTCCGCGTGCATTGCAAAGCCCGAAGGGCATTACGTGAAATGCGGCCAACAGATGTTACAGAAGGAGATTTTTTTCAATATTTCTCCCCCACTCTTATTTGCCAATATCTTGACCACATTTTGATTGATTAAAAGCATCTGACGTCATGCAATCTATCAAGAACATCATTTATACGCGGAAAAGGAAATTTTGCAATGCTGTGTAAACGTCAGTAGTCAACACAAAATATCCAGCTACCATTTTTCTTTTTAACTATCAGACGGGTGAAGACAAGAAAAAAGGTGATTGTTCACTTTCAGAAAAAATAGCCCATTCATACACCCCTTGTCCCATATATGACACCCTAAACCTTCAGTTCGACGTATACTGCGCGCTGACGTCGAACAGATGGTACCAACTTTCACGAGCACCAAAAAAGTAATCGGGGTTTTCTTTGTCCTACTGCAAAAGTTTTTTGTATAGTCTTTGATACATACTTTAGCGGTTTAATGATGTATATCGCACCGGTCATCAAGCCTCTCGTAAGAATTGAGGCCGTCTCTTCGGCGTCAATGCGCTGTACGTTGAACTGAAGTTTTGGGGTGTCGTGTATGGGACAACAGGTGTAAGAATATACCCTTTTTTCTGAGAGCATTCGATTATGTTTGGTGTAGAATATCGGTAATATGCTTTTCAATAACGTTTCCTTGAGTCAACACAGAATGAATAGAGCGCTAAAATAGAAGGAGAGACACTCACAGTGCTTTCAACGAGATAGGCGATAGGGACGACTTCTTAATGACTGGGGGCCTCTTGTGTCGCTTATATGCTGCAGAGTGAAGGTGCAGCTTAATGATTTCAAATTAATGTCAAATATATTCTAGAAGTCATCTAGGGGGTTTAATAATGACGAGAAATGGGCCTAAAATGTTTTATGAACGAGCGTCAACGATTCAATTATACTGTCGCCTTTGCGCCTAGAGCACTATATAGCTCTTTCGGAGCAGAGTAGCGCAATCTAGAACGCCCTCTTTCGGCAACTAGCGGCGAATGCTCGAGGGTTCCAACTCCGATCAGAAATGCATGGGGAAGCTAAAAAAAATCGCTGTTTGTTCAATAATGTGGGGATGTACGGAACGTCAATAATTTTTGGCATAATATAGAAACAATTTAGAATAAGTTCCGCTCAGGTGCGTACCATGTAAGGGCATAATTAAAAAAGAACAAAAAAAAAATGCCTGAGCGGCAACACGCAGCAGACGACGCGTCGACGTCACGGAGACGTCGCACCGTCCACGTGACCTGCTCTGGGAAATTCAGGAAGTCCATCTCCGCTGAGTACAAAAATCGTCTGCTTCAAACGCCATTGCCTTGGAACTTGCCTTTTAAAAAATTTTCACACGCACCGGATATTATGAAAACTTTGATAAAGTGTTTAGCACTTTACAAACTTCACAACAGACTAGTTTTAAAAAGTGTGAACTTGGCGTTTATTTTTTAATCAGCCGTTTTGAGTCGATCCCCATTTATTCTCTCCTAGGGCGGGCCGCCTCCTGGAACCCTGAGTACCACGTGACTCGCGCCGTGCTGTTGTGTCGGCCATGTTGTCGGCGAAACACGCGGATCAAAGGATTACGCTACTCTGCTCCGTAGGAGCTATATAGTGCTCTATTTGCGCCTGCGCCGACACTCGATGCAATAAAGAAACCAGGCAGTATAAAAGCTCAGAGTTAAATGCTCTAAGGAAGCCGTATACGGCGTCTTTCAGCGAGAGATTTAAGAGAATAAAATCTATAAAGATAGGTTGGTTAAGAAAAAAAGGAAACCCTTTCCGGGAGCAAACTGCCAGCCACAACGGTAGTCAAGGTTTGCAAAAAAAAAATCGTGTTAGCCAAGTAATGTACTGAGATTTGATAATTACCTTTTTAAATAAAGAAAGCCTCAGTTCTAATGAGAAATTTGTTAAGCATACCCTAAACCAGAAAATCAACTAATGTTTTAGTTGATTTAAAGCAAAAACAACGTTTTACGGCGCAAAAAAAAGTGTAAGTTTGGACGCGTTTCTAGCTTTTTGTTTGCCAACGGAGCGCATCTTTGCGACAGCGGTCCTGTTTCCCCAAGGCCAAGATGCGCAATGCGGGTGCGTCATACTTCCCTCCGTCCTGCGTGGGAGACGAGGTGTTAGCTTTGCGCTTCAGTCATTGGAGAGCAGAACCGCTGGCCCAAAGATGCGCTCTTAAAAGAAACCGGAACCCACGAACACCTTCAAATGGGGGGTATTTGAGGAACGCCGTAAAATGCTGCCTCTGTCCTATATCGTTCTAAAATATTTTGATCCAGTTGTTTTTGATGATGCTTAGAATGTTTTTTATTGTAACTATATGTTATTTCACTACATGTGAAGTTAATTGGTAAATTTGAGTTAATTTTTTAACTAATAAGTACGTTACATGCACTTCTTGAAGACCGCCATCGCAGCGACTTTTTTAACCGAAGTTTATTTTTTTCTGAACTATCAGATTTTTAGAAATTTCTAAACCCTTCTTTGAAACACCCGGTTTATGGCAAATGAGTAACCAACCATCGCTGCGCTAGCTCTCCGAGAAAGCCGACCACACCGGCCGCTTGATGTGTTTCTATTTTCAGATGTAACTGCGGGAAAATGCGCCGAGGGACCTTCAAACGCGCATTTTAGAATGGCTATGGGACATGCAAAAGTACCTCCAAAGGGATTTATTCTCAGTGCATACCGCTTAACGTGGTTCCTCCTCAAATCTGCTTGACGCCCTTGCTCACAGTTGCGCCGGCTATGACAGCTTGAATACACTGACAAACCTGGAAAATTAAATGCGGCTACGCCTAAAGGTTGCATGACAAAAGACCGAAGGCAAAAAATTAAAAAAAAAACATCTGCAAGAACTGCGCTGTGCTTCATAAAAAAATGGCAACCACACAAATTATGTTTTTAGTTTGGCATCAAATAACATCCCTATGGGAAAATCCACCAGACCGGTTTGTTGTGTCCTAGTGTTTTCTGACGTAAACATCAGACCGGCCTGGTGTGTTCTGGTGCGCACATCAGACTAGCCTAATGTGTTCTCTTGTCCCCACCACAACACGTTAGGCTGGTTTGGTGTGCCCATCACATCATCCTAGTGTGGTCTGATGTGCACATCAAAACACACCAGGCTGGTCTGATGTGCACACCACAGCACACCAGAATGGCTTGATGTGCACACTACGCCACACCGGACTGGTATAATGTCCACACCAAGGCACACTAAACTGGCCTGACATGCACACCAGGGTGCCTCTGGTGAGCACACATTACGGATATATGTATGGTGTTGAATGAAAACATGTTTTCTTGTAAAATTAAATAAGATGTACAGAGCTCAAACACCACATTTGATTTTATAAGGTGCTTAATTGAAGGGGCGATGCAACGATTCACTTCAAATAATATGTACTTTCTGTAAGCATGTTGGCACAGTGTAACAAACGTTTACCTATATGCAATAGCCTGATGCAAAAAATACAGGTTTGCCTCGTCAACAATCGTCAGCAGCTTGTCATCAATGAAAACTGAAAATATTTCAGTCGGCATTTGACATCATCAGAGGCCGTAAACATGGGTTCCGCAGGCTCCACAAAACACCGGTCTTCTTTTCACCAGTCAAAGACTTGCTGCGGTGACTTTTGCTTCTTTCTTGACGTTGACAGAAGTGGACAGGCGGGCGTTCTGCCTTCAGTTTCGTTATCGCTTGGAAGTTCTGTTGTTAGGCCCTTCGTTGGCAAGTTCTTCTCGTCACTGTCACTGACTTCACTATCACTAGGTCCCGTATCAGACACTGTTCCACTTTCTGGAATCAAAACCACACAGGGACGATCGCGACACCGTGCCTGGTAGAAAGATCCCGATGGAATTTCCTTCGGGCAGCAGTAGAATAGGAAGCCTAAAAGAAAAAAGTACCACGTCAAATTCTACCAGAAAACAGGGATGTACTAAACCACGCCAAACAGGAAGCTTTCTCCCGACAAGTACAGCCGATTCCTCGTGCACAGGTATGTAAAATTCAAAGTGAACGCCCGCCCCTAAAGTAAACTACTGAAACACTGCCAAATGTAAGCACGGAACGGAACACCACAGAAATCACAGAGCTACTATGCGACTCCTCTCTTAAGACAGTTTCACATGCAGCGACTGTGCGAAAAAAAAAAAAAATCGGTGCGACAGCCGACGCAGCGAGTGCGATCACAATGTTTGGGTTCACATGCCCCAACAACCGCGCGATCTGTCGGAGCGGCTGGCGCTTCGGACACGGACGCGACGTGTTTCACTTTGTCTAAAATACAACAAAAACGTTTTAATAAGCATACATGTTTTAGGGATGCAATATGTAACCAGAAATTTATAATAACGAAGCATTAAATCAGAAGCTTTTATGTGCCTACATTTATTTTCGGCAGTGTCTATTCTGCCGGCAGCCGGAAGAACAATTTTTCCGAAATTCTACCGGCAGTCACCTCCGGCGCGTGTATCAGTGGGGAGCTCGTTAACATAGCCCCCCCCCCCCCCCCTCCTTTAGCGGCCACAGTCTGCGGCTGCTCATTAGAAATATATTGACCTATTTGGCCCATCAGTACCACCGCATCGCGGCGGCGTGCCGGCCGGCCCAAGCCCCGCTGTCCTCCATTCACCCCCAAAAAGGAAGTGTCTCGTCAACAACATTCGTGTTTTTTTTGTGTGTTCTTTTTTCAGTGTTAATTCTAAAAGAGAGATGTCGTAAATATTGCCTAATACCTCAACAAAAAACAAAATTCTGGAAAAAAAAAATCCCTCGGGGGATAGAACTAAGATCCTGCTGTGTATGAGGCGCACATCTTAAGGCCCGTTCACACTCTTGCGACCTCTTAAACCTGGATTCCTTAAAACTTCTTAAACCAGAAAACACACTGGCGCCATCTATTTGGAAGCAGTGTAAACTCGGCGGTCCGGCATATTTTTTTTATTTCTCGAGCATTATCCTTTCTTTTTTGGCTCGAAAAGCTTTTGTCAATGTTATAAACGAGACTTTCTATGGGTATTACGCACATTTTACCTCGGAAATCCCGCAAAACCTTCGCTCTTGTGAAATGCAGTTCCAGGGTCACCGCATAGATGGTGCCACAATGCCAGTGTGTTCCCGCATTCTAAAAACATTTAAGAAGTTTTAAGAGATCTCGTCTCTCTCAGTCGTACTCGGTCGCAAGAGTGTGAACGAGCCTTTAAGGCCCGTTCACACTCTTGCAACCTCTTAAACCTGGGTTCCTTAAAACAGAAAACACACTGGCGCCATCTATTGGGAAGCAGTGTAAACTCGGCGGTCCGGCATATTTTTTTTTATTTCCCGCGCATTATCCTTTCTTTCTTGGCTCAAAAAACTTTTGTCAATGTTATAAACGAGCCTTTCTATGGATATTACGCACATTTGACCTCGGAAATCCCGCAAAACCTTCGCTTTTGTGAAATGCAGTTCCAGGGTCACCGCATAGATGGCGCCACAATGCCCGTGTGTTCCCTCATTCTAAAAACATTTAACAAGTTTTAAGAGATCTCGTCTCTCTCAGTCGTACTCGGTCGCAAGAGTGTGAACGGGCCTTTACCCACTGAGCTAATTCACAGCTTAGAATAGGCGTGTTTACAATCCGTTTTATACGAGACCCAATAGGCGACTACTGCCGGCACTTTTTCCCCCCGGTTATTGTGCCGGCTGCCGGCAGAATAGACACTTCCTTTATTTTCGCGGATGAAAGCTGGCTAATGAACGGCTGATTGACGAGAAAGCGATCGCACCGGCTCCGCGGCAAAATACCAACTTGGTGGAAACCAGTTGTAGAGCCGCTGCGACAGTGCGACTGCGATTTTAATCGCACATATACTAGAAATCGCACCGATTTCGGGCGAGGATCAGAGCATGTGAAAGAGCCTTCGCATATCTACTATGTACTTTTCTTTTTCCCCGACCTTCATACGTTTCAGGGTAAAATACGTCAGCGCTATGGAATCCAGAACTTGTAAAAATTCAAAATTAGCATACTTCAGAGCAAAGTACTGCTTACCTTTGTAACAGCAGGTCGAAGTGCGTAGCACGGCGTGGACGATACGCATCTTGGGCGCCGCCATGCACATCGCAGCCGACGGAGCGACGGAGTATCTGGAAACTCCTCGCGGCGAAAAGTCGAGACCGCGAAACCGAAACCAGAAAATGTATTTCCTAAGATACGGAAGAAAGACGACGAAGTGATCTGAGCCGGAACGCAAAAGCTTCTATCTCTGGAATTTGCTATTCTACGCGACTTTGTCGGTCCCTTGGACTTTGGGGTCTACTCGGACGGCAGGAGCTAGGGCAGCTCCCTGCACAGCAAGAGAAGGGATGCATGCTGGTATGTCTCTTTCCGAAAACAATATATCCATCACGGCAGCACAACACCAGGCCAGCAGCGCGCTCGATGAATCCCAGGACTGCAGTCGATCTGTCTGCTCAGAGACCACCAACATGGAGAGTGAAGATTCCGGAGGCGAATGGCGCAGATCCGGCAGAAAGCGCTGTCGTCCAAAGAACAGCGACTCGTCTCCAGACGTTCAGCAACAACCAAAGAAACAAGATAACACCAGCCTCACCGTCATCTTCGTTCCTGTGAAAGAGGAGACAAGACTTACAGCGCTCAACAGCCTGAAAATTTCCGAAGCCCTTGAGAAGCTCTGCCAAAAGTGTATCATCCAAGTGCGCCCCAACGATCGGCTGAACATGATCGCTGTTGATGTTCGCAACGGGCAGGCAGCGAAAACTCTACTGAACACTGAATGGAAAGCGCCGAATAAACAAGGACCAAGAAGGGGACAGAGACGAAGCGCACTCACAACTGAAGGTTTATTGAAAACAACATTGACTATTAATACCGTCTATCAGGGTGTTGGCTCAAAAAGAAAAACTTTTTATCAGTTAAGTGCAGTGCAGAGCATTGCAGTGTTCTACTGAACACTGCAATGCTCTGCGGTGTTCCAGTAAGAGCCTACTCCTCACTGTCAGGGCCCATTTCGTATGGTGTCATCCAAGGCGTCGACGCTGAAATCTCAGAAGACGAGGTTGCGCGCAATCTTCGCGCTGATGACACATGCTGCAAGATTGCCAACGTTCGGAGACTTGGACGCTCCCGCGTCGTGAAGGTCGCCTTCAGCAGCACTAAGCTGCCAAGCTACGTGCTTCTAGGGCTCGCTCGTTATCCAGTCTCACTGTTCACAGACAGACCGTTACAATGTCACAATTGTAACGGATTTGGCCATAAGAAAATCGCCTGCCAACGTCCGAAGGCCTGCTGCCGTTGTGGGCAACACCATGACGGGACGGGTGCTGAATCTGAGTCCACGACAGTGAAATGCGCCAACTGCAGTGGAAAGCACCAAGCCACATCACATGACTGTACAAAATGGATTAAAGAGCGTGACATTATAGTGTACTCCAAGAAGAATTCAGTGGGATTCCGCGAAGCGAAGTCAGCCTTAGATCCCCAACAGAGACAAAAGCTGGCACCGCTGAGATCATAATGCAAGACGAATCAGAGCCAACGATCTCTAAAGCAGGCGCCAAAAGCTACGCTTCTGTCGTCGCTGAGGACTGTCAGAAAAAAATCGTTATCAACCAAGTTCCACCGAATGATGTCCCAAGTGATGAAAGGCCAACGTCGTCCACGCAGCAACCTTCCTCGCAGGCGCTTCCAAGGCGTCAGGCAACAAAACGAAGCACTGAAAGGAAAGCAAGCGACGAGGCTTCAGGTATACCCATCACAACAACACCCGCCTGGGTCTCCATTATCAAGACAGTTGCAAACATATCCCTGGCAATATTGTCTAAATTTGAAGCCTCGTGGGCCCGGGCAATTGCTACAATTTTGCAGGCAATGCTTCCCCTTCTGGGGGCATGCTAGGGGGACCAAGTAACGCAAATGCGCGACAACCGTGGGCAGAAGACCCTGGACAGACAAAGAGCTCCAATATCTCGCCAAAAGAATAGCACTCGTCAACAAAGGCGCAGTCCAGTGTTTCCTTCCATCCTCCAATGGAACGTAAATGGGCTGCGCACGCGCCTACCAGGGATGCGCGAATCTTTAAAAACTGAGCGTGCTGACATCGTGGCTCTTCAAGAAACGAACGTCGTACCTGGAGAAGAGCGCCTTTCTCCTTATGTGTTCTACCACAGTGCCCCCATAAATCCAAATGATAGGTCACGAGTGGCGATACTTGTACGTGACGATGTATGTCATAACCCCATAGACCTTTCGGACTTGAATTCGGCCATGGAGGAGCACTCCGTCGTAATTGTTAGAATAAAAGAATGCGAAACAACGATTGTTTCAGCTTACATCACGCCACACGGAGTCTGGAACACAAAAGTGCTGAAAAGATTAAAAAGAGAAGCCGCGGTCAGCTTATCATCTGCGGAGATTTTAATGCTCACAACGAGGCTTGGGGTGGTAGACGAACGGACGCCAGAGGAAGACAGCTAGAGGCTACCATGGCAGAGATTCGACTTCGAGCTCTAAACGATGGGTCCTCCACATTTCGTAGGAAGGGGCTCAGCCCCACTACTATCGACCTAACTTTGGTGTCCTCCGAAATATTTGGGTTATGGACGGCTCGACCCGACACAGAGGGAAGTGACCACGTGCCTATCAGAGTGACACATCCAACTACAAGCCCCAAAAACGTAAAAACCTGTAAGGTGACGAAGTGGGATTTATTTCGTCAGCATGTAGCTACCGCCATTGAGAGTGGCAACTATGAAGATCTAACATCTTGTATTGCGGAGTGCCTGCGACTTGCCACGCGCTCCGTCACGGTGCCCTTTACATGCCCTGCATTTGACTTGGAATGGCTAAATCTCCGCGCAGCCCGAAGACAGGCACAGCGAAGGGCACTTAGCACGGACGCCTCATGGGACTGGACGCGCTACAACCGGATCGACGCTAAATTCAGACGACATACAAAAAAACTTCAAAGATGGCAATGGAGACACGGACGCGCATCGCTCGGCGGTGCTGGTGGTGGTAGACGTGCTTGGAGACTCGCTCGAGCCCTCGCCGGCGCGAAACTTCCGCGTCATCCTATTGCAGCTCTTGCAATCGAGTCCGTTTGGTCCATGACAGTGGTGGCGGAGGTATTGGCGGACGAATTTTCGCGGCAGTCATCTACTCCGTTACAGTACCGGGAACAGTTAGGACGACTACCTCCAGTTCCACTCACCGAAGATCAAAATAACGAGGCAATGTTGGCGAGCCAATCCGATTTCACTCTGGCGGAGCTCACTGAAGCCCTTCACAAGTGTAACAAAAAGAGTGCTCCAGGACCGGATGGTATAACCTACGAAGCGCTCCGAAACGTCGATCCTGCCTACCACCTTGATGTTCTTGAAAAACTGAACCTGGTATGGACAACCGGCATCATTCCTGACGCATGGAAGGAGTCAACTATCATCCCAATACTCAAACAAGGAAAACCTGCCGCGCTGCCGTCGTCTTACAGACCAGTGTCACTTAGAAGTTGTGTAGGCAAACTACTTGAACGGATGGTCCTTCGCCGTCTCACCTGGTTATTGGATAGGATGAAAGCGTTTCCTCCAGAACTAGCAGGATTTCGAGCAAAAAGGTGCACCGGCGATGCCATTGGAGATATTGCGTCAACCCTCGAGGAGGCAAAAGCAACAGGGAAGATGGTACACTGTGTGTTTTTAGACATCAGTCGTGCATTGGACACTCTCCCTCACTTCACCATCATATACCGGTTGAAGCAACTCGGAATTGGTAGACGGATTCTTTCCTTTATCAAGGCGTTCCTTTCTGGAGGAACCATCCGCGTCAAAGTGCCTGAAGCTGTCAGCTCACCACGTCCAACAGACCGAGGAGTTCCTCAAGGCAGCGTGTTGAGCCCCATGCTTTTCAACATAGCGATGGCTACCCTCCCTGGTTGCTTACCAACAGGACACTCCAATCTCCGTACAAGAATGGCCATATACGCGGATGATGTTGCAATTTGGTGCGTCGGACCCTCGAAGAACGCGATCGCAATTCTCAATCGCCTTCAAGTGGCCGTTGATGCCACGGCGCTAATGATATCGAGATTGGGCCTTACCCTCTCAGCTGAAAAAACAGCTTCACTTCTATACCGGCCTGCAGGTCGAGTACCACAAAACGCTCTGCAGCTGAAACTTGCTGGGATGCCACTCAGAAGGGTTAGACAGCACACCTATCTCGGAGTTGTCTTGGATGACCGCGTGACTTGGAGGCCAGAAGTTCGTAGGACACTGGGTCGATGCCGACGGCTCTTGCGAGTCATACGACAACTTGGAGGACGCTCTTGGGGCGCTCCACAACGCGCTCTTCTCCAACTTTATAAGGGTCTCATAATGTCCAGGCTCCTGTACTCGCCCCCTCTTTTAGCCATTGGAAGAGCCCAAACTAGAGAACTTGACATATTCCACCGAATTGCTCTTCGCAGCTGCTTGGGGCTCCCCCCTTCGGCGGAAAATATTGCGACACTTGTGACTTCCGAGGAATGGCCGCTTTCCCTAAGACTGGAGGAGAGAGCCATGCGCAACATTAGTCGCATGAGTGCTATACCATATGAGTCTAGCATCCGATCTCACCTTCAGGCTAGACTAAACTCTCACCTGGGGCATTTGATAGTGCAATTCGATCGACAGATTGGAGGACCTGGAGAGTTGCTTGCTTCTTTGCCTCCGCATTCGACACGTTCACCACTGGTGATATGCGAAAGTCTACCTCTTCCGCAGCGAAAAGCAAATGTACTGACAACTGTTGCAAAGTCAGCTGCTCTAGAACGCCTAGATGACGACTACAAGGTCTGGCTTCAGGTATATACAGACGCATCCATCAAAAAGGCCAAGAAGACAGCAACAGTTGCAATCACAATTCCAGAAATGGACTTTGATGTTGCTGGACGACTCAACTTTGTGACGTCATCAACAACGGCAGAGCTGGTGGCAATTTGGGGAGCACTTGAGTCTATCAAGAACATTACGTTGCCCACTAAGGCTGTAATTTTAACCGACTCTAAATGTGCACTCCAACAGCTCCAACGAACAGATAAACGCACGCCACTACTGGCAAGAGTTGCATTAGAGGCTCGAACAGTGGAGGATCTAGGGTGGACCCTCGCCATGCAGTGGATTCCCTCTCACGTTGGAATTTCCGGCAATGAGCGAGCAGACACACTGGCTGCAAGGGCCCATGACGATCAGGCGCCGACGTTTCTCTTGGACCGATTCAACGAGGCGCATCGATTAATTCATGATGAGCTTCAGCAATTTCATCCACATCCTGAAGTGGCGATTGGCAAGCCGCCTCCAACGATTCCTCGGAACCTTCTACGTGCCGACGCCTCACTGCTACACAGACTCCGGGCTGGGTGTCCATACACGGGAAAGAGGCTTCACGTGATGGGCCGCAAAAAATACCCCAACTGCCCAGACTGTGGGGATCCAGAAGATTCGGAGCACGAGCTCCTGTTGTGCCCTGCTCATGAAGAACCCAGAAGAATGCTTCTTCGGAGTTACGCCGAAGCTGGACTTGTACACGCCAGTGTCAGCGACATATTGAATCCTGAGGGTCACCGGGGAGCGACAGAAAGAGTGTTCCGTGCACTTCTAAGATTCCTTCGAGAAAGAGGTCTTGAAGACAGACTTTGACTTTACTAGGGAGTCGGCCAGATGCCGGTAATTGATTACGTTTCCAGCGAATCAGTGACTAGAGAGTTTTAACATAGCGGTGCCGCGTTGCCGTTTCTGTTGCTGCGTTGCCGGGGCAGGGCTGGGGCCGCACCGGGGAAGGAGGAGGGGCGACGTTTTGGCCGGCCGTCATGTGGGTACCGAACTGGAACAAAAACTCCCGGGCAGTAGGGCACGGAAGAAGGATGAAGCGTTTCCTTGCGGTCGGTTCAAGGTCTGCTCCCGGCGTGGCGGGGACGGTGACATTACTGCGGTGGTGCTTTGCTGAACATTTTATGTCCCTTCTTGAGCCTCTCTGCATAGCACTCACAGTATGAAAAGATTGCCCCTTTTTCTCATTCTTTTACTCTCTCCTATTCCCCTTTTCCTCCCCTTCCCTAATCCACCAGGTAGTGACTCGACCCATCAACGGAGGCCCACAGTCTCCTGGTGTCCACCCTTTCCCGTCACCCCAGAAATAAACAAACAAACAAACAACAATCCTAACATGCGTTAAACATTTTGCATGAGTATTGCTTTGGGTCCCAAAAACACTATTTTTATATTGAATGTGTCCTAAAATTACACGAACATTTTTAAAGTACCTAAAAGGGTTAATAAAAATAAAAACGAAGGAAAACTTTAGTGCTGCTAGAAGTGCTAGGAATCGTCGGCGGCGTCTGTGCACACTGGGCAATTTGCCCCGCCAGCGAGCTGCTGAGCGCGAAGGAAAAAACGGTCGTGGGAGAAAAGGTAAGGATCAAGGATATTTTTTGTTTCTTTTTGTGCTTGCTGCATTACCGTGTGGGGATTTCGCATTATTAGGTCTGCTGAGACATTTGTAGCTTTATTTTCAGTGAATGATTCGAGCCTGAATGTATAGCTTTACAGAAGAAAAATTTCCGGGAGGCTATCAGTTTGAAAGTCTTTGTTACCCAGCATTGCTAGCCGGCAAGCATATTCTAGAGTTGTCATTTGGACACCAGTTTGAGTTGTCTTCACCACTTGTGGGGTCTCTTTGTAATAATCACCGCGCGATCGGCATGTGCTTCGCTCGTCTCCCAGGGAGTGACACAATACAACGAGAAGATTCCGAATCGGTTTACTATACTTCCCAGTTGTCCGTCTTCGAGAGCCGGCACTGCGGCCCACCGAGCCGGGTTGTCGCCCGTCATTCAGAGCTCGCAGTCGCTGTCCGTGTCCAGGCCTGCGGATCGTCCTCCCCACGCCAGCGCTGCGTAGGCAAGCTGTTCCGGGCTATCACAGCCCGAGTCTCGCTGCGGAACCACTCCGGGATCGTCATGGCCTAGGTCGGTGTGGCCAGGGCTCGCCGTTTCCGCCGGTCCTGATCTGAACCTCGCCGGCGGAACGCACCAGGAGTCGCCATTAGCCAGAGCAGCCAGAACGGCTCCATCGTTCCTGCGCGGCCCCAGCCTGGTGCGGCACGCTCTTCCTGTTTCTTCGCGCTCGCCCCCGGCTAGAAAGTGTGAGTAATTAGAAACATACTCTGCATGCTAGAGAACAGCATGCACGTTACAATGGCTGTACCGTGATATGCAAGCCTGGTGTGAAAAGGTGACAGGCAACAAAGTCCACATGTGAGAAGGATATTTACGCTTCAGTTGAGCTTTTTCTAAAGAAAAACTTACGCATCCTGTTTTCTGCATGCCGTCACATTTGTTACCAGATTCAGCGTTAAATTTTGTTGCCAAAACAAACAAAGCATTATGTGCTGCGAAAATGTACTATTTGAGAACTCGCAGGTTTGGAAGGTTTTGGTTGCGATTGCGCGTGTGCCGAACGGCTATGCGCACATACAACTACGACTGCCGGGACGGGCCTCTCACTTCTTGAAGGCCTGATCGCCTGGTTCTGGTCGTCACAGTGAAGCAACAATCGGCCCAATTGTTCCTATTGTATTTCCCTATGTGGTGTCTATAGTATGTTGCAACCTAAGAACGAAGGGCGAGGGTAAGACGGGCCGGGGAGGAGGAAGCAGGCGGAACGCTAATGAGAGAAGGAGGTTTTCCCCTCTCTTCTCCTGCGTTCCGTCTGCTTCCTCCTCCCCGACCCGTCTTACCCTCGCCCTTCGTTCTTAGGTTGCAACGGACTATAGTGACTCGTAGAACAACTTGTATAGAATTGTTATTTTGATGAGTAGTCTGCAAAACAAGTTCGTCAGACCACTTTCCAAGCCTGCACATCTGTTTTCGTTCACTTCAACAGCAACAATTACTGTAGAATATAGTTACCTGATGCATCACACTGCAGAGATCCACTTCTGTTGCCGTGTCACTAACGAAGATCTCGAGGGGAAGCGGTATAGTTTGACGCTTGAGTCGCCTTCGTGACTGTGACAGTCTTTCACGCAGCAGTAGCGACATTTACTTTTTGGGGGAACCCTATCGAACCCCAGCGGGTTCCTGTGGCATCTCACCTACTCCTATAGGAGTAGGCAAGATGCTACAGAAACCCGCTGGGTTCATGGAGACGTGAAGCCGGGATTTAGTTTTAAGAAGAGCGGTTCCCAAAATGGCTGACGCCGATCCAAAATGCCGCATTCACACTTGGTTTCTAAATGCACCCGCCTGCAGTCCCTGCGATCCGGGCTGTCCTGGCCTACCCAGTCTTTTATTTTGCAGCCGCTAGATGGCGCAATACGTAGTGACAAATTGCATTGCCGGTTAATATTTGGGTCACTTGAAGTGAGGAGAGTGGGTAGAGTGGAATGGGGGGGAGAGATTTGTATTAACGAGATTCTGTGAGTCGTTGCCCAAGACGCCTCCGACTGTACGTTGCAAATCTTAATTTGTTTTTCATCTGTATAAAAGCAGATATTAATGACAGCGCTGGTGGGCCCAAATCTAATTATGTATTTGCAATATGAACTGTGGATAATGTAGTTGCAGGTAGTGACAATCTCAATTTAGTGGAGCAAGTCAATTGATTGTTCAGGAGAGGCTCTGCCCAGTACTGTTATTCACATGCTTCAGGCCCTTCTACCGTTAAGAAAATAGTGTTTCACCCTCTTTGCACACAGGAGCAGAGGGATCAAAAGTCGCTTTTTTAGGGGCAGGACAACGCTGTCATACTACTATAGCCAGACTTTTAACTCAACAAATGGTTGATGACAGAACAGGAAGACATCATTTCATGACTTCTTTATGCAGCGTAGCTCGATAGTCATTGCTTACCTGACAGGCGAGTAGTTGTAATAACGAGAGTTGGTAAGGTTGCCAGTATCAAACATCAATAAATACTATCTTAAAGGCGTGATTTCAAAAGGTAGTGTTCATTTATTTAGTGCATAAAGCAGCCTGGCTGTGGCAACATCATAAGCAACAATACCACCTTAATGGTAGTGACCACAGCCCTTGTGTCACCTTACTAAAAGTACCGCAAGAAAGAGCTGACGTTACCTCTACAGGTTTGCATCGTCATAAATCAAGTTAAAGCGATTTGCTAATTGTCTGAAAATCCTAAAACAAGTGAAAGTGATTTACTGGTGGAGTGAAATTACAAAACATTTTCAGGGCATGCATTGCTGAAATCTCACCCTATTAGCAACTGTAGCATACATTTTGTTTGGGAATATGCATGCTTCCTGCTATTACTACAACAAAGAAATGGGGTTCAATGTTTTGACTAACATAGCTCCTGAGCATAGGGCTAGATTGACATTGTGAAGGAATATTGTGCTTTATTTATACTGCATTGCACGTCATTTTGAATATGTTATGCGGCTATCTTTTTCTTTATTACAGCTGCAGTATGTCCTAGCGTATAAACAAATCAAGATTTTGATGTTACTCGTCGCTCTAACCTTTAATTTGCTATCCTAGGTGCTGCAGTGGCTGCTCCACCTGGTGAGGCCGTGGCCTCCTCTTGGCCACCTCTCTTTGCTGTCCAAGATGGTGAGGTACGTATCTGGGCCTGCAAGACATTTTGTCTATTGTTTTCACTTCATTGACTTGTTCAAAAAAACAGACTAATGGCAGAAAAAACAAGGACACAAACAGGCAGGCACACAAAAAGGCAAACACAGGTACTGACTTAAAGGTACACTAAAGATATTTCTCAGATTGTCTGTTCTTGGTGATAACTCATTCGACAGGCTCCAAGCATCCTAAATATCCAAAAAAGTATGCTTGTTTTATTCCTATTTTCCTTCTAAAAATAAAAATTAAAAAAAAAACATACTTAAGTCTTGCCATAGGACGAGCAGGTGAACTATCTTTGAAAAAGTGTACATCCGGATGACAGTGACATCAGTGCTATCTGATAACCGTGTCCCACAAATTACAGTTTAGCAGTGCCAATAATACCTATCCAGAGGTTAGTAAGCTAGCCCGCTTCACTAGTATAGACTAGCAAAGAAGATGGAGTATGGATGGATGGTAAGGGCTTATACCCTTTGTAACGGGCGGCAGCTTGTGCCACCTAGCCTTACATTTCGTCATCCCTTTTTTAATTTTTTAAATTGTATAAATTTTGTTCTAACACAACCCCACCCCCCTTTTTAAAGTGATTATATTGCTTATTTATATCATTTTGTTTATCCTTTCCTATATCTTTTCCACCAATCTTCCACTTAGTTACCGCAATTCTTTCTCTATCCATTTGTCCATCCATGTCCAGAAAACCCAGGGCCGCCTCCAAATCCGTAGTTATCCGCTCAAGAGGGTGGGACGAAGCCCCGTGCGCCTTAAAATTACATGTTCTATAGTTTCCCTTACGCGGTTACATACGTCGCACAGAGCGTCCACTTCCTGGAATTTAGCCCTTTACGTTCTCGTTCGTAGCACCCCCGTTCTAACTTCAAACAACAAAGAGCTCACCACTGAATTATCATACAACTGTTCCTTCTTTATTTTCTTGTTTTTATGCCCTGTATATTGTTAAAGCTGATTTCCCCTGCATTCACTCTTTCCACAATTTCCTTTCTGTTTCCTTTACTCCCTTTTCTTCTGATATGCTCTGATCGGCTCCATCTCGTTGAATGTACTTAAATATCAGCTTGCGGGTTCGGTTTGTCCACTTAGTGTTTAGACTTTTTATATACAGCTACTTGTACACTTTCGCTGCCCACCGTGTCTCCTCAATTTCACCTAGTCTTATTTCAAATTTAACTTTACTTATCGCCTCCCTACTCGAAAGATGCCCAACCCATGTCCCCCTCTACTCCCTCATTTGTAGTATTCCCATGTGCCCCCAATGCCAACCTACCCACACTCCTTTGCTGTATCTCTAAACCTGCCTGGATTTCTGACCTCATACACAATACCGTATTCCCAAATAACAGTCCTGGCACCTTGACCCCCTTCCTTACACCCCTAACGACTTCACATCTATTACAGTTTCATAGTGCCCTGTGTTTCATGACAGCTGAATCTCGCTTCCCCTTCTTTATTACAATATCTTCATGGTCTTTTAGACACTGTCTCCCTTCACTTAACCATATTCCCAGATATTTGTACTTTTCTATGTGTTCCATCAATGTGTCCTCTATCTCAAGGGGTTCCCCCTTCTCGTTTTTATAACCGACTGCGATTATACCCGACTTGTCCCTACTAAATTTTAGTCTTAAATTGTCCCCTTCTCTGCTGCAAATCCTGATGAGTTCCCGTATTGTGTCACGACTTTATGATACTAGTTCAATGTCGTCTGATACATTAACCGTGGCAATATTTGATTTACTTTATGTCCTTACTTCATGTGAGTCAGATCAAAACCTAGGTTGCACTGTTCTAACTTTTTCCCATCTCACTGAGGTATATCATAAAGAGCAGGGGAGACAATGGCCAAACCTGTCTGAGGTATCTTTTTATTGCTGCTGGTCTTGTAGTTGGGCTTCCCATGTTATAATCACCCCTATTCTCCGTATAAACCCATTCTAAAAACTTAACCGTGGTTCCCTCTAGTCCATATCCCTTAATTGGTTCCAGAGTTTTTCCTGATTCACATTGTCATATGCCCCTTTGATGTTTAAAAATGCTACCCATAATGGCCTTTGACATGTCATTGCTATCTCTATGCACTGAGTGATTATGAATAAATTTTCATCTAGTCGTCTACCTTTCCTGAAACCATTTAAGCTCCCCCAGAATCTGTTTTCTCTTTGCCCATTCTTCCATTCTTCTTTTTACAATTTGCATAGCTACGGTGTTTGTGGAGACTAACATAGAGGACGAAAACAGGACGACACGTTTCTGTCTGTATATTTCTGAAGTTACTGTGATTGTTTGGTATGATTTGACACTGTCTTTTCCTCCCTTGCCCTTATATAATAATCTCGTCCTGCTCAATTTCCAGTCCACTAGGTACCTCCCTCCCATAAGTATCTGGTCAATCACCTGCCTTAGTTTCAATTTGCTTGTTTTGCCTAAACGTTTATCAATCTCATTGGTATGCCGTCTGGACCTGTTTCAGTGCCAGCCAGAACCTTTCCTTCTACTTTTTTCCCATTCCTCTGTGGTCCTTTCCTCTTCCTCACTATGATCCTCCGCGTGTGTTGTGTAGACGCTACCATTCCCTACGACCTGATTTGATTCTAACTCCGAAAATACTGCTTCCATTGTATGTCTAATGTATTCTCCTGCCTCATCCCCTTCTACCTTTGTCCCTTCCTGTGTTGTTAGTGCCTGCTGGTACGCCTCGGTCATTTTTCCCTGTGCACTGATGTGTTCCCAGAATCTGTTGGCCGCATTCCTATCCTTTTGGCTTATCTCTATCATCAACTGGACCCCTGCTCTCCCAATTTTGGCCTGTATTAATGCTAATGTCTCCTGCTTTCTTCCCTGAAATTCCTCCCGTTTTGTCGCTACTTCGGCTAGTGTGGCCCCTTTTTTCTTTGCCCATCTGTGTTCTTTAGATGCCGCTTGGTGTCTCGATATTGCTGCCTTAACCTCTTTATCCCACCAGCTTTTGGGCTTGCGTTTTAGTTTTCTTCATCCTTGTTTTATTCAATATTTCTCTAACTCTCTTTTGAAAACACTTAGTCTTCATATGTCCATTCCCTTTCCGGTTGATTGGATACAATGTTCTCGATCTGCTTAGATGCCTCTTGTAACTGTTTAACATTTAAGTTATTCCTACGCTCTTGTTTTTGATTTTGCATTTCTGGTTTTATTGTGCCAAAATCTGATTTTGATTCTCTTATGGTCGCTCCCCAGACCTTAGACCTACATACCTCCTAATTTGTTGTATATTTTACGCGACATTAAACAGTAGTCAATAGTCGAGTGCGAGTTGTTTCTTTCCCATGCTATTTTTCCATCACATTTCACCTGAGCGTTAACCCATTGACATTAACCCATTAACCTTTGCAGAACGCCTCTAACATCCTCCCTGTTGTATCTGTATGTCCATTAAAGTCTTCCAAATATGCATTCACGTCCCCCAAGATAATTATTTCCTTGCTAGTGCCAATTTCCCTAACGTCTCCTGATATACATGTCAAGTGTTCTGCATTTTCCTCCCCTGCATCACCGCCTATTTTTAGATAAACAAAACCCATGGTTGTGTCCAAACGTCCAATATTGCCTTTGACCCACATGTGTTCCCTGCAGCCCTCTCGTTCCCTTTCTCCTTCCTGAACCTTGAAGGGCCCCTGAAAAGAAAAAAAAATCTTTTTTAAAAACAGTGTGCTTGGGACACGCGTGTCAAAAAATTAATTTTACGCGAAAAAAAAAAAAAATTAGAGCAATATTGACCGCGCCAGACGCGATTTAGTCGGCAGTCACCTCCTTTCCACCTTTTTCTCTCTCGGCATTTTGGGCGCGTGGAGGACAAGTACACCCCGCCTCTTCGTAGTGGATCGGCTTGGCTACTTTCCCGGCTTGGCTGCGCCCCGCACGAGAGCCATTGCTACTTCCTGGCCGTGTTCCAAAATTTACTCGATCTTACCCCAGGGTAAGAATTTTGTACCCTTGGCGTTCTAAAACCTACCCGCGTACAGCGTTTTTCAATCTGTGCTGTCACGTGATACGATCCGCCGGAATAACTCGGATCCATTTGGAGATTTGGAACACAGCCCCTGTGTCTGCCGGTCGCACGACGTAGCGCGTCGTATCGTGCACGTACCGTGGTCCCACAGTACATACTCGTCGCGATGGACCCCGACCTGAAGCGTCGGTTGCTTCAACCCTTCAACGCTGCCAGCAGCTGGGCCTTCGCCCGTACGAGAACATGCCTCGCCAGCCGGAAGACGTCCGCTCCTATCGCCGCGAGACAACCGCTCGCGAGGAGGCACCCACTTCGCTGCGGAAGGCGGCGAAGCGGGTGCCTCGACGCGTTCGTCCGAGCCGCACAACCCTTCAAGACACCGCGAGGACACGCAGTGGTGACTCATTTTTTTTATTAAACATTGAGTGCGGTGCCGCGTGCCTTCACTAAACTCTTTACGGGAACCGATATCTAAAAAAAAAAAAAAAAAATTGGCACTGGCGCTTGCCAGAAAACATACAAAAGAAGGGGTAAACGGGACACACGAATTACGCAAAGAAGAGCAGAAAACAAAACCTGTCACACCGCACCACTTTCTAAGTACTTACGATGACTAACACAAGCAACAAGCCCTCTCCAGAAGGTTTTCACATATAAACTCGATAAAACTATAAAACCGCCGAGGTACGCGAGAAGCGTTACAACGACGGCGACCATGACAGAAAACAAAATGGCGAAGCGTTTGCTTGTTGTTTTGTTGTAGTATCCGAACGGAAGTTACGATTTTGTAAAAAGTTTGTAAGCAATTGCGACAATCATTCCATGGATTGTTTCTTAAACCTAAAAATATGTAATTCAAAAGGCGATCTCAAGAGATCACGAAGATTTTATAACCAACATCTAAGCTGTCACTCATTATATTGGCCAATGAGAAGCCGATTTGAATGACCATGGTTACCAATGAGAAGCCGAGCTGAATGGCCTGGAATTCGGGCGCAAAATTTCAAATAAATTTCTCGCCGTCAATATTGTTCTAGAAAAAATTTTTTTCCGCGTAAAATTCATTTTTTTACACACGTGTCCCAACCAGACTGTTTAACAAAATCTTTTTTTTTCTTTTCAGGGGCCCTTTAAATAACACCCCTAATCCCCCTCCCTTGTGTTCCTCATTGGCTTGGTTGCATCCCACCTAATGATATCCCGGTATGTATGGTGGTTCTTCCATATGCCTGAGATGTGTTTCTGCTAATCCATACATTGCAAAGTTGTCGCTTTCTAATCGCTCCTCAATCTCCTCCCACTTTATTCTGTTCCTGCCCTCCTGCATGTTTATGAAAGCTGTTTCTCTTTCCTAGTCCCGCAAGGCTTCCTCTCACCCTGCCAAACCCTCACCCCTGTATCTACATTTTGGCCCTCATTTACACCGGCACCCTCAGGGCTCCGGGGCTCCGCAAAAAGTGTATGATGTGACATCCAATCCTATCGCCTACCGTGCTCCAGTGGTTCCACTGTAGTGGATGCCCATTGTAAAAGGGTCGGAGCAAGCTTCGTGCACCGTCCTGTTCCCTTTCATTACTCCATACTCAAATCGTCGGCTCAACCCCCGTATCACCCGGTTAGCTTCCACCACCCGCTTTTCTATCTGCAAAGACTGTCCCCAGACCTCTGGGACGGTGCATATTTGCACGTGCACAGTCTCAGAGACGTCCCTCAGCTTACGTAACCCCAACTCTATCTGCCTGGCGAGGTTCTGGCTCCGTCCCTTTAACACATCATTTAGTCCTGCGTGTACAAACACTAGGTTCTCTCCTTCCCTTTTTTTCCACACCTCCACCTTCGCTTTGGCCATAGCATCTACCATGCACTTTCCTGACTGAGCCATATGGTTACCCTCCCATCCCCTTTCACCCTGTCCAGCAGCCCCTCCTTAACCCTTGTCATGTATGAGTCTCCTACCACCAGCACCCTCTTAACCCCCACTGCCTGTCTTCACCCCCTCCAGCTCTCTGTGCTTTCTCTGCCTCAAGTTCTGCTCCCGTTCTCAAGCCCTGCTGTACTGCAGTACTACCTATACAGCTGTGCAGGCTCCTTTCCTACACAGTCAATCACCTCGTCACTATTTAACTGGCCCCCTTTGTCTGCCCCCCCCCCCTCGCCGTCTTCTCTGCCGCCTCACTCTTTTTCTTATTAACTACTCCTGTCAGTTGCTGCACCATCTCCTCATACTTCTTCTTATGCTCTTCCAACTCCGCCTTCCACTCTTCCCCTAAGCTCCCCTACCTGTCGCTCAACCTCGGCTCTCTGTTCCTGTTATCGTATCAGCTCTCCCGCCACGCTCCCTACCTTACTTTCCCATTCCCTGGTCATCTCCACCACATCCGCTTCGGCCCTCTTATTCATATCTCCGACCTGCGCCTCGAGCTGAACCCGCTTCTCCCGCTCTACCCGTATCTCCCACTTCGACTCCTGAACCGTATCCGCCCATTCCCTTCCTATTCTCTCAAAACCAAGTTCTACCTTCTCGCAACTCCGACAGGTAAAGTTGCTCTCTTCGGCTTCTGCTACAGTTTTGAGCTCCAACTCCATCATGCAGCACCAACGGCCACACTCTTCAGATTCTACATCGGGTCCCCCTTTTACATTAGCCTGCGCATTTTTCTTCCTTCGCATATTCACCATTGCCTACGTACACACAGCGCGACCCCACGAAAAATATCGCACCAAAACCAAAAAAGCCTGGGTAACGTCTCTGTCCAGAAAACCAACTAGCCCCCCAAAAGTTTCAAACGTGCAGGTGGTTTGGTCTTGTGACCCTACCTAAAAAGCCTGCTGTAACCCAACTATCCTATCGCTACTTTAAAATCTGCTTTCTGCTACCTCAGAAAACCACCAGAGTTAGAGCAAAAATGCTTTACAGCAGGGTGGTAAACCTGGAGGATCAACCCCAATGGGGTGTGCCCGCGTAACACCACCAATGAAGCAGATCCAACAAGCAAGCCTATCCTATCGCTACTTTAAAAAGTGCTTCCTAGTACCCATAAACACACTCGCAACTAAACTAAATACACCAAATATTGCTTAGCTTCGCAGGAGCTCTGGAAAACGCGTCCTCTTTGTCAGCTGATAAGCAGCTGACTGGTGAGACATATTGATGCCTATTTCGGAACACAGAAAGGGAAGGTAGCGAGCTTTGGTAATAGCACACTCATTCGTGTTTTCTTTTTCATGTCTTGCCATGAAGTGGAGCCAAAAGTTTTTTTGTTTTTTTTTCACATTGCTCGGCTGCCCGAGGTTGCAAATATTTGTACAAAACATAGGAGTGCACAGCAGTATACTTCCTTCATACTTGGCGATAATAATCTTTATTTTTGTTGGGTGTCCAAAAACAGCACAAGGCCTAAATAGTGGTACACCGCTCGTCATCAAGGATAAATGCAGGCAACAAAACAAGGTCGTGACTATGTACAAATAATTGACTCAAGCCTATGTCGAAAAACAATCAGGTCGCTAAAGATATCTACAGCAGATTGATCCAGTTTGTTAAATTCAAGTTGCATTCTTGTTAGTGGTGACGCGACATTCAAAGCAGACGGGTAAAAAGGACTGAAATCGATTGGACCGCAAGGGAGCGTGAAAACAGACAGTGCTTAACAAAAGTGGTGAGTCAACAGCACCGTTTACAACCTTATGTAAAAACATTAGATCACGTAATCGTCTTCTATCGAGTAACGTACACAACCCAAGTTTTTTAAGTAATTGTTCGTAGCTGTAGTAGCAAGTACGGTCGAAATATCTGTCGTAAATTATGCCTATGAAGCGTTTTTGAACACGCTCAATACAGCATGATGCAGTGAGGTTAATGCAGTTCCATACAGAAGAAGCATACTCCAGCTTCGTACGCACTAGGCAACAAAATAAACGCACAAGACAAACAGGCGAAGAAAACTTTCTCGTGATACGAGATATCGCCCCAAGGTTTCTAAAAGAGGCGTTGCAGATAGTTAAAACGTGATGATTAAAATTTAACGATGAATCAATAAAAAATCCAAGATCACGAATGACGGAGACTCGGGTGATGACGCTGCCACCTATTGTGTAGGAAAATGCATGCGAATCACGCTTTCTAGTGAGAGACATTGTTCTTGTTTTTTGTTCGTTCAGTGGAAGATAATTCTTTACACACCACTGTGAAATTTGCAATGCGTCCTCCTGAAGAAGTACGCAATCGGAGTGAGATTGTACAAGTCGAAACAGTTTGATGTCATCCGCATACAAGAGCACTTTTGAATTTTTCGCACAGAGCGAAATGACATTCACAAACATCAAAAATAATAGTGGACCCAGGTTGCTTCCTTGGGGTACTCCAGAAGGCGATGAAAAATAATCGGACATGGATCCTGACACACGAACATAATTTGTACGACATGTAAGATAACTTTTGAACCATTGGCAGTAAGTCAAGCACAAACCACAGTTATCTAGTTTCGTCAGAAGTGTGCTGTGATTAACCTTGTCGAATTTAAAAATTGTCAAATGGTTCATTAAAGTCAAGCTTTCATGAAACAATTTTTTATATCATTATTAGTATTTGATGTGTACAGCAATAATGGACCTCCTTTCCTAATGCATATTCCAAAGCTGAAATTACTTCTCTTAAAGGGGCGCTCGGGAGCTTTCTAAGACGGCCTATTTATGGCCGTAACACATTCTATGTGCTCTAAGCATCCCAAAAATTTAAGTTTAAATCATGTGCAGCTTAGTTCACTAATAAAACTGTGATAAAAGATAGTGAATCTCAGACATACAAATGGCAGCACTGAACCCGGCCGAATGTAGGTGAGGAACGAACGGGGCTGATCAGACAATCACAAGCGATAGCTTCACGTCCGGACAAGCAGCCAACCAGCCCTGCTCGTCTGCACAAGAGGCCCTCGCTTGCAATTGACTGACAAGTGTCTTTCGCCGTTCCACCCTATTCGGCTTGATTCGATTCAGCCGCATTCGCTATCTTTGATCACATTTTTTAATAGTGAAAAAAGCCACACATGATTGTAAGTTTTGGACTTGTGGGACGTTAGAGCACATAGGTTGAGTTAGGAACATAAATAGGCCATCCTGGAATACTGGATAGTGCCCCTTTAATTTATTTCATTTTTTATATATATATATCTACAGTTCAGCACTTCAGTGAAACAAAGCAGGAACATGATTGCAGACGAAAGTGGAGAGTCCATTTGTGTTGCCTGTATTTCTCCACTTTTTGTGCATTTGCTTGACAGTGTTACTCACTGCAGATTCATCTTGGACCTGGCATCAAAATGCGAGAGGCAGCATTTACACACGCCGTGGAAAAGGCTGCCACTCCTGGCCGCTTTCTTAGAATGGTCAGCCGATCACTGTGGGAGCCTGCGGAGCTCTTCGACAAGGGTGTGTCAGGGCAAGCCTGCAGGCGTCTCCTCTGGGAGGGTGTCGTGGGAAAACGGCCCCTACCACACCAGGTGGGTATTTCTGATCAACCTGGAAGGGCACAGCACCTGTTGTGGCTGCTGTTCTTAGCTCTGAACAAAAAAAAAATTCGGTTATGGGGATATTTATGCAACGTGTAGTTGGTCTGCCATTAAAGTTGCGACGAGTCACACGCTGTAGATGAGCAGCGTGTGACTCGTCGCAACTTTAATGGCAGACATAATGTTTGTATAGTGTGAGTTATGATTTACTATGATATGAGATTTTTATGAACCTATTGTTGATTTTGCCTTGTGCAGCACACATGTACAGTGAGAGGCACAAAGAGGTCAGACAAGGTGAATGTGGACAGAGCAGGAGAAATGCCAGTTGGGGTGCAGCGCTTTCTTTGCTCACTGGGAGCGAGGCCACGATGTTCGATCTACAGTCAAACCTGATATTATCAAATCCGGTTAATTTAAACTATTTGTAAATGGACTGGTAGCTGCAATACAAATGCATAGCAAGAAATGTATTTACATCGAACGAAAATTGCAGCGTCTCCCCATGGACCGATCTGCCAAGAGCGCTGTTTAGCTCTGCAAGCTGGCTTTCACCCTGTTTGAGAATCATCCTTGGGGGAGAGCCAGCTTGCAGAGAAAGCTGGCTTTTTTCTTTTGAGCAGCCGCGTCGGCCGCCCAGGAGTAAAGAAAAAGTCTTGTTGGGGGAGAGGGTGAGCCGGTAAACGAAGAAGCGGCCACCATATAACTGCAGTCGGCGTCCCTCATGATGTACAGATGCCCCTTCGAGCGTGAACAACTTTTCTTAATGTGGCGTGCTTGTTCGTTGTCAAATTCATTAAAACTTCTATAGAGAATTGCCCGCTATATCAAAGCGGTAGACGGTTTTTTGAGAGTTTGATATAGTCAGGTTTGACTGTATTATGTTGCCCACAGGTAGGCGAAATCAGATAGAACGTGGGAGGGCGGGCCGAGTGATAAATTGACTGATTATCAGTCTCGACACGACATAACCTCTTGTTTACTGTTGTAGTTGTGATTTTATTATTTTAAGGGTTTTTTTATGAATAACTGCTCGTGTATTTCTTTTTATGCACTGCAGGTTTTATCACGCAATACCAACTTGCCGAAGCCATCATCTTAGCCATCCAGAGGTGCTGGCAAAAGCGGCATGGAAGAAAAGAGCCACGGACAGCCCAGTCTGCATGAGAATGTTTGCGAGTGGTGCATGTTGGGAAAAATATAAAATAGTAAGCTCCATTCTCTTTGTCTTTGTAGTTTTGTTTCATGGCAGAATGAACACCTAAACCTGCAAAAAGTTAGCAGTCTTTATGCACAATTTGCTAGCTGTTGTCATCAGCAGTCCTTTCTGCATCTAAATTATATTGTGCTTGCATGACCAGGTCACCCAGAAGACACTAGGTCGGCCGGATCACATCGGAACACGCCAAGACTCTAGAACACGTCAAGGCACTAGAACACGTCAGGATAATAGTGTGATGTATCTACCGACACACGGCCGGCGGGCAAGTCTGCAAGCGCTGCGCACGAGCGCGTGGGTTTGTCTCGAGTTCTGGCTGCGCTCTCGTGAGCCATATAAAAAGCAATCTCAACCGTTTCGGATGCTTCGAATGACTGTCTCGTCATTACCCCAGCTAAGGTCGTATACCTAGCTAAGGTTATTCTACACTGGCGACGAGGTAGTGAATGAACGAACACGCATCTTCGGACGTCTCCACGATGCCAGCTACCCAGGGTAAGCTGGAAGAATTCGACGGCGCCGGGTGGTCATCGTGGGCAGAACGACTGAACTTCTACTTTGAAGCGAATGCGGTAACTGTCGTTACGAAGAAGAGGGCACTTCTCCTCACCTTGTGCGGCGCCAAGACATATGAAACGGTGCGAGGATTGGTGGCACCTAAGAAGCCTGGCGAAGTGGCATACGACGGCATAATGAGCATGCTGCACACCCATTTCGACCCGCAGCCGTCCGAGCTCTTCAGCAGAAGCAAGTTTCAGTGGAGAGACCAGGAGACAGGCGAGTCCATCAGCAATTACGTTGCGGCACTAAGGAAGCTTGCCGTCGATTGCAACTTTGGAGTTCCGACAACCGCAACAGTCAGCACCAGCGCCAGCACCAGCACCAGTGCGAGCGGCGATGAGCCGGTCACCGCATCGTCCACAACAATGCTACCACTGGAGGTGATGCTACGGGATAGGTTAGTATGTGGGATTGCGGACGAACACCTTCAGCAAAGACTATTTGCAAACCCGGACCTAACATTCCAGAAGGCGTATGATTTCGCATTGAGAGCAGAGAGTGCTGCAAGACAGCAAAAAGACGTCAAAGCTCGAAAGACCACCATTAACGCCGTAACCAAGGGTCAAAAATCAACAGTACGTGAAAACCGGAACCTAGGCAAGCAAAAGAAACAGGACTTCGTATCAAGTGAACAACGTTGCCATCGCTGTCACGAACAACACGTCGCAGCTACATGCAGATTCCGCACGGCACGCTGCAATTTTTGCCGAAGGACCGGACACATTGAAAGGACGTGTTATCAGAAAACTGAAACAAATCAACGGCGGCGATCAACACACGCGGTTAGTCATGATAAGTCGGCACCTTCGAGTGATGACGAGGATACCCAAACTTATACGAGCTGAACAGCGTAAATTATACCACGTCGGTGAAGAAGTTCATGGTCTCACTCAAAGTCGAAGGACGACCCATGGAGTTCGAAGTGGACACCGGAGCTGCGTGTTCCATCATCAGTGAAGACACATACAGGAAAACCTGGCCTAAGAGTGCCTTTTCACTGAACAAAGAACATATCACGCTCCGACCATGGGCATGAAAACAACTACAAGTTCTCGGGTCGGCAGAAGTGCGCGTCCGACACAAGTCAAAAGACTATCTGCTTCCGCTAATCGTGGCCTCAGGTTCGGGCTGCAATCTGCTTGGGAGAAACTGGTTCCCGGCACTCAATATCAGAGTCAGCGGGATATACCAGCTTGACCAGGGCAAGACCCTTCATGACGTGTTACTGACACACGAGGAAGTTTTTGATCCAGAGATAAACGGGCACAAGGGCCACGCGGTACATCTGGAGCTGAAGGAAGATGCGACACCGCGCTTTTTAAAGGCTCGACCGGTTCCTTTCGCAATGCGAACCGCAGTGGAGGCAGAACTGCGGATGCTCCAAAACCAAGGCATAATCGAGCCGACGCAGCACTCCGACTGGGCAACACCGGTGGTGATCGTACGAAAAAAGGACGGCACTATACGGATGTGTGGAGACTATAGGAGCACGGTGAACGCGGCTGCAAAACCAACGGTGTATCCAATGCCAGCGGTAACGGACCTTCTGGCAAGTGTGCAGGGAGGCACCATATTTTCGACGCTGGATCTCACTCAGGCATATCAACAGCTCCACGTGACAGCAGAGACAGCAGATGTGCTCCCTATTAACACTATCAAGGGACTATACAGGGTTACACGAATGCCTTTTGGAATTTCGGCTGCACCAGCGATTTTCCAACGCTACATGGAGAGAATCCTGGCAGGACTACCCGGCGTGGGAGTCTACCTGGATGATGTTATTATCAGCGGAACCACAAAAACAGAGCACCTTGAGCGTCTCGAGGCAGTTTTGAGCAGGTTGGTGAACGCCGGGCTTCGCTTAAAAAGGTCAAAGTGCCATTTCGGTGTCGAAGAAGTGAAGTTTCTGGGACACAAGATAAATGCAACGGGAGTACACACAACAGAAGAAAAACTGAGAGCAATCAAAGAGATGCCGGAACCGACCAGCCGGGCCATGCTTCAGTCTTTTCTAGGACTCTTGGCATTTTATGACCGCTTCATTCAGAACCGAGCATCAATAGCCAAGGTGCTGTACATCCTACTTGAGAAAGACGCTCCATGGCACTGGGGTGCACGACATCAGCAGGCGTTTCTGCAACTGAAAGAAGCCATCGCGGAACATACAGTTCTAGCTCATTATGACGACAATAAGCCGCTGGTATTGTCGTGTGACGCATCACCATACGGCATCGGTGCGGTAGTGGCGCACCTAGACAAAGACGGAAACGAGTCTCCCGTAGCTTTCATTTCTAGAACATTGGGAAAGGCCGAGGAAAACTACTCCCATTTGGACAAGGAGGGTTTAGCTATAGTTTACGCTACAAGCAGGTTCCACCACTACATTTCCGGTCGACATGTTACCATCACAACGGATCATCAACCACTACTGGAGATTCTAGGTCCACAAAGTCCGGTTCCGCCCATTCTTTCGCCACGCATGAAAAGGTGGTGCGTTAAGCTCACGGCCTATAACTACGATCTAGTCTACCAACCAGGAAAACGAAATCAGAATGCAGACGCTTTGAGCAGACTACCTTTACCGGCAAGCGACGACGAGCCACAGCCTCCCGGAGATGTGCTCATGCTGGAAGCGTTGACCAGGCCACCGATTACTGTCGAGAAACTAGCAGACAAGACAAAAGAAGACGCTATTCTTTCCCGTGTGTACGACGCAGTTCAGAGTGGAAATTTCAGGAACCTTAAGGAAGACATCGTTCAACCATTCAGGAACAAGCACACTGAACTAGCGACACAGCGAGGATGTTTGATATGGGGATCACGTGTGGTGATACCAGCGTCTCTGCGGCCTGAGTCCTTGACTCTTGTACACTCAGGACATCGTGGAATCGTGGCCATGAAAGCCTGTGCCAGAAGTTACATGTGGTGGCCAGGAATTGACAAAGATATTGAATTATGTGTGGCGGAATGTGCCCAATGTCAAAGAAACCAGAAAACCAAGATAAAAGTACCGATGACAAATTGGGAACGACCATCAACAGCCTGGGATACTCTTCACATGGACTTTGCGGGTCCAGTGGAAGGGAAAGTATTTCTGGTCGTTGTAGACGCATACACCAAGTGGCTGGAGGTGCGAATAGTTAGCAGCATGGCATCAAGCGCTGTAATCAAGGAGCTGCGGGGATTATTCGCCACATTTGGAGTGCCAAAGAAGGTTTGTTCAGACAACGGGGCTGCGTTCATCTCAGAAGAAATTGCGACGTTTTACCGCATGAACAACATCATCGCAGTCACTAGCGCACCTTACCACCCGGCAACCAACGGGCAGGCTGAGCGGATGGTACAGGAGCTCAAACAAGCATCTAAAAAAGGAAGGGAAGACCTGTCGTGCGTGTTGTCACGTTTCCTATTCAAGCAACACACGACAGTGCACGCAACAACGGGCAAGACTCCTGCGTGGATGATGTACGGCCGAGAATTGCCTTCTGCACTGGATCGACTCAAGTCATCCCTCTTCAAGCAGTTGCCTGAAGAAAACAGCGATATCCACAAATTTACTCGTGGACAACCCGTGTGGATTCGACAGTTCCCGAACGAGCGAAAGTGGATGCCGGGGTCCATCGCACGCCGCGCCGGACCACGATCCTGGATGGTTGACGCAGAGCGGGGTCAAGTCAGAGGACATCTAAACCATATTCGACATCGCGCTCCGAATTCGAGCTGTTGGGAGACACAGCCGCCACCACCAGTTTGGGACATGTGCTTACACGATCGCCGGGGCACACATTCGGGCGCGAATGGTCCAGAACAAACAACTAAACAGCACCGCACAGACGACGACGTTCGCCCACTACCAACAGTGGGATCTGCCTTGTCAACCGCGACGCGGGTGAGCTCCCGGGCGCGTCGACCACCGGACAGATACGGTGCCCACGTCTAAGGAGGAAGGGGTGTGATGTATCTACCGACACACGGCCGGCGGGCAAGTCTGCGAGCGCTGCGCACGAGCGCGTGGGTTTGTCTCGAGAGCTGGCTGCGCTCTCGTGAGCCATATAAAAAGCAGTCTCAACCGTTTCGGATGCTCCGAATGACTGTCTCGTCATTACCCCAGCTAAGGTCGTATACCTAGCTAAGGTTATTCTACAACTAGAACACGTCAGGACACCAGAACCCGCCAAGACCCGAGTCTGAATTTCCGTTCTGATGTAAACGTCAGAAACACACCAGACTCGGGCTGGTGGATTTTTCAATAGGGATCAACACCGCTACCGACGGCCAGGGCGCGACGGAGAACATTTTCATCACAGCAGATTATTAGGTCTTGAGTGCAATAACCTTTCGTCGGCTCTGAAAAATTACAACGCGATGGGACGCTCTACTATGAAGACCTGGCGGGGGCTCCCTAAAAACACCCATCGGGAGGTATATTGGTAGCATCGATATTCATATGAAAGCCTGGGAATTTATCGTGCTGCCGAAGTGCTCAAGGGTCATTATGCTGGGTATGAATATTTAGGCAAGCACAGCGTTGTTCTTGAACTTCATAAAAACTAGCTGACACTCCGGAAGTTCATTTCATCAAAAGAGAACCGGAATTCTTCATGATCTGCGCTACGAGTACTTTCTGATCACTTGAACCTGCCGCCAACACCCAGTAATATTATACTCAGCGCTATGGACGAGGCCACTTGCGCTAACTGCTGGTAGAATTCAGTATATCCCAGCTTTTAGAAAGAGCAATTGACGTTAAAGGAATTCCAGATAGCCGCATCAAGTTCCACGTGAGAAAGATTTGAAACGAGCTACAAGGCCTGAGGAACAAAACGACCATAGCCTACATCAAAGACTATAGCAGCTTAACCGAGTTTGTCACGCTAGCCGAAGCCTACGGGCCCTCCCGACCTAAGAACACAGATGCGCCAGTGAAAATCGAGGTGCACCCGAACTTTGTTTCACTAGAGATGGCACATGAACGCGCTGCTAGAGCTACTTGGCAATAACTTCGCCGCATCATCCGGGGCTCCCCGGATCCAGTCGCCAAGCACAGGACTGTGCTTGGCAAATCAGTTTCGCCATTCACAGTACAGTTTTTAAAGGAGCGAGAAGCTATCCATTCCAACAAAGTTAGCACTCCATCGCTTAAACGCTGTACAATAAATCGACCCCCCCCCCCCCCCCCCCCCGGTTGTGCTGACCAAGAAGGAAGTCCGAACTGTGCGTTTTTCAATAAGCTGCACACGAATAGCCAAGATCACCAAGGTGGGCGTCTATCCACTCCTCTGTTATTGCTAGCGCCCTTGCTCGAATTTTCATTTCTTGGCTTTCAGCTGTACATCTGAAGTCTAGATACTGGCAGATCGGTGTAGGCGAATGGTAGATAATAAAGACTCACCCATCATACCAGATAAAATCTACAATTGTAAAGTATGTAACACTCTACGAGATATTATGCGCAACGCGTTACGCGTTTCGCATAAAAATACGCGCGTGAAATGTTGATGTGTTAAACATATGCATTGTTTGGAAGGACCTTAAGAAATGGTTCGACACCTTTTTGAGAACCAGAGTGAATAATTCGGACCATCCGTTCACATCAATGTTAGAATAACAGTGTTGCCCGGTAGATAGTTTGCAAATCGTTTTCCTAATAACGCAGTGGACATCGTGAACAGTAATGCCAGTAAATCTGAAATAATGATCACAGTTAAGTCTACAAGACACTTTCGAACAGATACTTAGAAAAGAAAATCATGAAATAAAATTATGCAAATACTTTTCGCAAACAGATTGCTGGAGAAGGTGTTGCGGACCGATCTCGCACTTCTATATATTTTGCTTCTTCGTTGTGTGCTCTTCATGAGACACCCCAATCAATCAGGTCCCTAATTAAGGCAGGCTCACTTGGTTATGGTATTAGTAATATCACAAAAGGTTTTAAGCTTTTTGGTACATGCCGAATGTCCGTTATTTTTATATGAAAGGCTGAATGTTTTTTTATGTATTAGTTGCGTTTGCAATTTTAAGCTCTATTAATAGTGTAAATTTTCAGAAAGCCATTTAGGGTACTATTAGGAACGATAGAGGTGCATGAGCAAAACCAAAATCTTTGGGTTAGTAATGTAAGGCCATCTACAAATGAATCCTTATTGGAAACGTCCGTACTTCACTTCGAGAGAAGGCAAAAATAATACCGGACGTACACAGATGCATGCCTTTTTCATCTTTACCTGCTGTAGTGTTGAAGTATGAAAGTCATTCACCAGCTATCCTGCGTTTTTACTCTGCTAGTGGAACCTTATTAAATAACGGTCCAACCGTATTTGTCGAGATTTTTGCACAAACCAAAATATTCCACTTCATTATATGCATATTCTAAGGTATTGCACGATGACAAATATTTTAAAAACAAGAGAACCAAGAGGACAGAGTGGGGTAATGTGCCTTAGCACGAAAGAAACTGTCGTCTACATCCGTTATTTGCAAAGTGGTAATTTTCTACCACACGATATCAAGAATAATTTTGAACAATTTGCGAACATATTTTTTTAATTATTAATATGTATAAAAGTTGAAGAAAGAAGAGGCGTTTTGACTAGTGCATGAGCATTAATTTGGAATGATACCAAATACACGGCTTATCTAGATTAATATCCCCGTTAATCTCTACGCAGTATCTGGAAAAACCTGTTTCGTTTTCGAGAAAGTAAAAGTCGCTTACAAAAAACTGCATCCGAAGAAAAAGAGAAATAATATGATTCAAAAGGAAAACTTATACCATTACCAGGTGGTACCTGGACCCAGATTGAAGCTTGATAGGTCTTCAAATGCCCTCGTCGATGGGCGTTTAAAGATTGCCTGCAAGCAGTGAGAACTACTTCCCCCCCCCCCCCTTTTTTTCCGGCCATAGCCAAATAATATAATCACAATAACTACGAAACAAACTAAAAGGAGATTAAAATATTTACTAGTGGCAATAGCCTCATAAAAACCTATTTCTGATATTGTGACTCGTTCATAACCAAAGCATATTGGATTCGGCATAATTTAATTTTTGCTCCGAAGTTGCGAACATTTCTAAGTGCAAAAATTGCTGAGCTTAAAAAAGTGCGTGCGTTTGACTAGTTGTTGGTTGATGTTGTATATAAAATTGGGCTGGGCCTCGATTAAAATTTTTAACCCCATCAATCGACACCCTTTAATAGTTAATTAATGGAATAATCGGTTTCGCTGTTTTATGTGCATAATGTGTTAACGAGGACAAATTTACACTTCTTGTCTCTGTTGATTGTGTTTACTATGTGATAAACGACGCAATGTATATATTTTCAGTTTCAACCATTGATATTTTTTTTATAACAATTGGAAGAGAATTCTAGCTTATGTTTCCACTTGTGGATGCAGAGACGTCAGTTGATATCCTCCGCCAGCATTGAGTTCATTTTTTTTTCCACAATAGTCACTGCTGCGGTAAAGAGACACTCGCTAGGCGTTCTGAAGTGACCGTGTGAAATATAATATTCTCGCCTTGGTGTAGGTTGCAAAGACCTACCCTGCAGCGCACATTACATTAACACTACACCTAAAGTTTACTCTTCATGCTGGTCCACACCTGCGGTCTGTGAAGTGTCTAATACTGAAGCAAGTAGAAGTAACGAAGTATACGCCTCGCACCTTCCCTCTCAAAGAACTAATGGGTTAAAATTTAGCGTTGCTCATGTGTCCTCGTGCCAACCAAATCCACATGAGAACACTCGTTAAAGGCATGCATAAGGCGGGAATAATTATTTCCCCCTAATCCTAAGTAAAACAGAGCGAAAAAAACAACAAAACAACAACATACTTTGTGCTTTTGATCTTCTCGGACTAATCCTCCGCTGCTGCTGCGCGCAGTTTCCAGTATTTTGGGCTCTGCTCTTTTCGAAGGGTGCCCTGCGATTTTTTTCAAGGCATGCTCGGCGTTAGGCGTAAGTCGAGGAAAGGCCAGGCTGGGCCCTGCGGCTGCTAACACCCCGCTAACCATGTTGACGTCGACCTCCCTTTTCTGTTCTCGGCTGTCTGAAGGAAAACTCAGTCGGCGGAATCTTGCAAATTGACCCAATTGGTCAATTTGTTCAGCTAGGCTGCCAGGAGTTTCTGTCGGAGCGCCGCCACTGAATAACGCGACGCGCGGCTCGGCCGTTGACTTTTGGAGCAACGAGAACGTCACTGCTAACCAACTTGGTGAATTTAGATGCATAAAATCCATGACCAAAATAAATTGCCTACTCCAGAACTCGGTTAAAATCTGTGGTCTTTTTTTGTTTTGTTTCCAATCCAAGTTTGCCATATGAGGAAAATGGATGTTTCTTCTTCTTGTTTTGCTTTGGTTCGTCACAATTCAACCGATTAGCCAGTTAAAAATATTGATCACGATTAAAGCAATAATGGATTAACCGAAATGTTAATCGATCAATCGTCCAGCCCTAATAAAAAACACAAAAAAAAACGGACAACAAAAAACATGCTAGAGACAAAATCGCTTACTCGCAAGTGATTGTTTATTGAACTTTGCACACAACAAAAAGTCACTCACCGTTCACTCATGAGCGTTGCAGTACAAAAGCAGAAAATGGAATGGCTGACGATTGGAAGTGAATGGGATTTGTGTGCACTCGGTTTCGCGTTGGGTGGGTTTACCCGAGACTAAACCAGTTTTAAGTAGCACTCTTTGGTCTGTGTCTCCTCTACTCGTCCGTTGTTTTTTAGCGCTTTTACCCCCTAAACATCTTCAACCAACTAGCCCTAATTCAAACCTGTCTACGTTACAGTTTGTACGACTTAATATTGGATAAATGCTTCTGTCCCCATTTATCTATAAAATTTGTTGGAAGACTGTGGTGAAGAGCAATTAGCTTCGAATATCACTCCTGATTGCTGGAAGCCTAAGTAAATCTACAAAAATAAACTGCAAACAGCCTCCATGTTAATCCACGTAAAACTCAACTCTTAGCGAGCACAAATATGTTTGAATTATTTCCGAGCGTAATTTGAACGTATTTTGAATGTACGATAAATCAATACTAAAGATACATTCCATAGTTTTTGATATGCACTTAGAACATATCCTGGAACATATACTAAAATACTTATATTAGAAGTATATTCTAAGAGTTCAAATATATCTTCCATAGACATTAAACATCGAAAATATAAAAATAAAATATAGTGAAATACTTAATCAATGTAACGGCGCTCGGGTACATTTCGAAGATATCTGTAAATATAAATTCAATCAAACATTTATTACGGGTATCGACGCACTTGAAGTATATTTTTTGGCCTTATCGGAATTTATATTGGTAGATTAAAATACATTTCTAAGTGCGGCCGAAAAACACGAAACAGTGCGTGTATTAGATGCATCTAAAATATATTTGATGTATGGTATTTTTTTGCGAAGCGAAGTGATGACACTGTCAAGGAAGTGTGGCACCTTGTCATTCAAACATTCACCAGAAAATTAAATTATAAACCGGACTACATCTGTACGTAATCTGTCGGTTCTTTTCGACAATCAACTATTTTCTTACTGTGTTGTACTGTGTTGTAGATTCTATTGATAAACAGAGCCTACGCACTCTGAAAGAATAGCTCGGTTAACTGGATTATTTAGCACCCGTCACTGTAAATAAAGAGTATACACTACTTAGGGGCTTCTGGGGCTTAAATCTGTGACACTAAACTGTTTCTATATTGCTACAAGGGAAAAACCTGAACACACACATGTGAAACACTTTACGGAGATCATATACGACAGACATTTAATCGGTGTTTTCTGATGAATATAGCTCAAAATATCCCAATTCAAGCGGTGGGACATATATCACTGAAGCCTTCGAGATTTTAAATTCTCGCATGTGCTAATTCACGCGTCCTACGGTCCACACCTGAAATAACTCGCGATTCCTGGCAGCCTTAATACGACAAGTGCCAGGGTGTCTTACCAACGTCCCATAGAATCATCAAATCCCATGCACAATACTCGGTTTCGCTGACAACGCTCTGATGCGTCAAATCAGACAGCGTCAAAAACACACCGTCATGGTGTTGATCATGATTCTGTGCGCGCTTTATATCACCGCCGGACCAATCATACGGATAAAATGTCTGAGAACTAACGCTTTTGGCGCGCTCTGATTGGTTGAATTATCTGGTAGCGTCGGCTCCGTCTAGATTAAAGGCCGACGACCAGTTCGCGCTCTCCACTTTTCCCTCGTTTCCTCTTCTCCGCCTTTTACCCTGTGCAGCGTTGCCTTTTTCCTCTTTCCCCAAGGTGAGGTGGATTTTCTGCCATGCAGAATCTCGAATGCTGCGTTGGCGTTTGGATGGACCTCCTGTCCAGCCAATGAATTGAAGGACGCTCGGCATTGCTGTAAGGCCGCAATCCTGGATTTGGTGCCATCTAAGTGTTATGACGTCACGGGGCAGAAGAGGAGGCTGTCCACTGGATTTCAGCGTTCCAAGTGCTATTCGCCGAACCCAGACATTTGCCGCCACTTGTCACCGGCTTCACGAATGCAAAATCTTTTAAGACGAAGTTTACTGACCTCGATTTTTTTTGTTTGGCATATCTGTGTCTTGTGGAACTAACATTTCTGCATTTGCATATATTGATTTGGGTATACGTATTAGTGCAAATTAATGTGAGTGCCTGCGAGCTCTTGGCGAGCTCAAAAAATAAACCTTTATTTACTTTTGTTTTGATTTAAAACTTTTATGATATATTGATTTTGTCTCTTTTGATTCAGATGGTACTCGTTTGAGTATATTAAAAAAAAACGGCGTTTTGTTTGGAATTATCTATTTTCTTTTCACGTATCGCGTTCACTCATTCAACGCGTCTATTTACTATCACCCTTCTAGGCGTGAAGTGTCCGCCAAAAGGACACCATTATCTTTGACGTTAGATATGAGTCGCAAAAAACAGTGGACATCGCTCACCTCGTGCTCTATCTTATGAAGCCAGCCAACATTTACTCTTGCCGCAGAAATAGGAAAATACAAAAGGTAAGAAGAATACGTGGAGATAACAGCATTGTATACAACGATAAGCGGGACGGCTCTTGTACTGCATACCGACTTGCGAAGCCACAATCTCTGTCTGAAGACCAATGTTACTGGGTTTAACCACTCTATTTTTCATTCGTCTTGCATCAGCCCTTCTTTGTTGCCTTCGAAGCATGCTATAATTGACCCCGCCATAGGCCTTAAGGTCTTATCTTATTGGGGGGGGGGGGGCATGGTTCAAGAACCGCTATCTTTCTTTTCGACGAAGTTCACTCTTCGCTATTTCTCCAGACAAAAGCGATGAACCCTGCGATCCAATTCTGCTTCGTGAAAAACGTGAACGTTACTTGAAAAAAAAAGTGGACTTGCCACCTGACTTTCCAGGCGAAGACCCGAGTTTAAGAAACGGGGAGACGGTATTGACGGCTACAGATTGCACTTTCGGCTTCCAAGAGAAAATGAAAGGTGACGGGAGTATAACAGCTTTCTCTGGGATTTTTTCCGCCTTCGAGTTTTGGTGAAAGTCTTCAAGTTTGTTAAACGTGACTTCGGCTCATTTGAAGGTCGACGACTGGTAGTTTCTTTCCTCAGTTTGTGCTTTTTTGGCCACGAGTAGGTAGGTGAGCTTGTGATTTGTATAATTTATACCTCTGTTTTCTCAGGAAGGAAAAACGATTGGACGGCAGAATTCTACGCCACAGTCCGCGTATTGAGTTTTCGTGTGTGTGTGTTTTTTTTTTAAATTTTACTTTCAGTTTTCTACGACGAACAAAGGTTTGAAAAAGTGTTATGAGGTAAAGCAGCCGATGTCCCTTCCAACTTTCAACGACAACCGAGTTAACGAACTGGTAAGTTTATGCCACCGTATGTTGCATCGGGTTCAACTCTCGCCAAAAAAGGCAGGACAAGAAACGATAACGGCCTGGGACGAACTAGTGCGCTAATGTTCAAGAAGCTGCATATTAACTTATATACTTTTGGCAGTCGCCAAAAAAAAATCCATTCTTCCTAACTAGAGAGTCATGCGCAGGTCTCCTCTAATGCCACTTGTATATTTCTATATAAAGGATGCGTAACTTTGTGACTGATTGGTATGAAACCTCCATAGAATACGGCGTGAGACACCCACCCGCCACTTTCTCAAGAAAAACAGCACTTTCTGAGACGTAGACTGTCCTCGGTTTAGAGACATCAACGTCGTTTTTTTCAGAGTGAAACACATGTCAAAAAAATATCTAATCAGTCACGACTTATATGATCTGAATCTAAATTATTTAATGTAGTTCACTGTAGCAGGAAATGTGAAACTTTACCACCGGATCTTTTTTTATATGGCAGAGGGATTCATTGTTTCGGCGTGTCATTGGTAAAAAAACCGGTAGAAAAAAGAACTGTAATTGTAACATACGGAATAACAAATGTTTAAGGCGAAAGACTAACTTATCCCATTGAGTGAAAAATAGGAATAAATAGCGATAAAAATGCGCTGTAGCGGCACGCGCCGTTCAATCATATGGTCAACGTCGGCACTGTCCTTGGAGTCGTTCTTGAGGTCGTCCTAGACGTCCTTCTTGACCACTAGGACGACGTCACTGGACCTGTTACGTGAAAAACAAGCGGCGTCGTTGTCCCCAAATGATGGCCATGAAAATACGTCACCGAGTGTCATGAGCGTGATATCATCAAGCGTCATCATACGTCATCAGCGTGATGTTACCGCTGGAACGTCGTGTGCCAAACATGCGCTTCGCACTTCATCTGTGCTCGCTGTGTGCTTCGTGCGATAAACTACGAGGCGACCGCGCCTTCATCTACGGCATAAACATCATCGACGCAACATCATCAACGCACGTTTAGTTCTACCAGTTATAAGCTTGCTTAAATAGACTTATTCATTTGTCATGCTTTATTATTACTGTTGCTTCCATGGAAGTTCATCCAAAATCCACATGGAGGTGACGCCTTCCCACTAATTTTAGAGTTTAACCAGTATCGCGTGACTCTCATTGCATTCACCTCGGTGGAAGCTCGAAAAAGCTGAGTGGAAAAGTTTTAAGCGATCACCTCTTTTAGTAATTTTATTTGTACGTCAACTCTCTATCAGTGAAGTAACAGACTCTATCACAAAGCATATCCTGGAAGCTTTAATGATTTCCATACTGATGACGTCCTCCCATCTTCCTTAGAGGCGAAAGCCATGGTAGATCGAAGACTGCCGAGCGGCTGAAAATAAACGAAACAAAGCGTGGGGAATTTTCGAGGGAGACCCTACACCGAGCGACCTTATTAATTTCGAAAGAATGAGGGCACAAGCGAGGTACGTCCAAAGCCATGCTAAGCGGCGCAGCTTTAGAGGTTATGCTTCCTCCGTTAATAGCGGTGCACCCCTGAAAGGAATTAGGGACCGAGTGCATCAAATCGATGGTTCTTACCGGGCATTTTTTGTTCCACTCTTAAGTCGAAATGGAATATTTCATGCGAGTCTGGAAGAGCAGGCAGACATCCTAGGTGAACACTTCGAATTTGTATCGAGTTCTGAATATTATACCCAAGATTTCCAGCGATACAAGTTGCAGGCAGAAAAAAAGACTGTGACCACGTCCGGGGTTATGCAAAAACCATATAATGCTCCATTCACATTACATGAACTTCAGTCGGCGTTTCTTTCATCTATGGACTATGGTTGCATAGTATATGTTTCAGCCAGGGCATCGGCTTTGCAGATGCTGGACCCCATTCAACCATCAGGGGCTGCGAGTAGCTACTGGTGCATTCCGCACCTCCTCAGTACCTAGTCTGCATGTAGAATCTAATGAACCATCCTTGGGTCATTAGATTCAATTGCAAGACTGATCACTTCCTCCTTCTCTTGTTTTAAGCGGTTAAAAAAAACAAAAACATGCAACGACAGGATTCGTGTTGCACCTGCGTGACATAGGCGGTTATTTCAAATATTGAGCTAGGATTTGCGACGAGTGTTTAAAGGGGCACTGCAACAACTTTTTGACTCGATTCTAATTTGCACCGAACCTGAGCGCAATGAACGTAGTAACTTAAAGAAACTTTTCTTTTCTCAAATTTCGCTTTATTTTAAAAGTTATAGGCAAAGTAGAATTACAAAAGCAAGCAAAAAATAACCCCCTTCATGACGTCGTAGGTCCTGCCTTGAGTGGCCGTGAACTAGAGGAGGAGTAGTGAGCTCATCGAGAGCTCACGGCTGCCGCACTCCGTGTCGACGGCTCGAGAGGGTGCCACTGAAGCACGTGTTGGATAGGTTGTATGAAGCGGGCGGCTAGGGCGGCTCGCGTTGACTTTGCTGCGCGATTAAAGACTAATTCGGCATAACACTTCATTGGGCACAAAGGACAGCGAACACGGAGTAAAAATCAGTTCAGAACGGGAGCCACTTGGCGCTGCCACACCGCCAAATGGCCAAATCGCCAGCCAAGCCCGCGCCGAAAACCTTCGGAACGCTCGGAACCGGTTGGATCCTCGAGCCGGTATACGACCGCAGCGCCGCCGCGTACATCCGGGACTTTTCTACGCTCGTCGTTCGTCGGAGCCTCATCCCACTAGCCCTTTCTAGTATGCGCTGTTTTTTCCGCCACTTGGTGGCGGGTTTGTCGACGGGTTTTTTCTTGTTTCCGTACTTTATAAACTGCATTTGTTTTTTTTTTTTCTGATTTAAAGTACAGAACAAAAACTACTTTCTTATATAGTTTGAACGGTTCGCGACACTTATATGTTGTATCTCGACTGAAAAAGCTTTTAACGGCTCTGACCAGTAGTAAGCCCAGGACCAAAGACGTCACGTATTGCGCGCTTTCGGCAGCGCGGGTCGCCCTCGTAAATTAAATCAAATCCAATCAAGTTTATTTTCCAGAAACTCTGGCGGGAGAGCCCATACAAAAAGATGTTAAAAAACTGCTTGACTAGGTTTGGGATCCCTTTACATTGGCAGCAGCAACAAATGAATGACACATTAAAATTATACTATGCTAGAAAAGTACAAAAGAAGGGCTCTCTTACTTATTGTTTATATATTTATGTTGTTGTTGGTACACTTGTTTAACAGAAGTGGTATATTAGAATGTAAGGACTGAAAATTATAATTTGTACGAAACCGAGGGAGGACCCATGAAACTCTGTGACGCATGCTAACAACACATTCATGCTTTCTAAGATGTGAAATTGCATACAAAAATTCTACAAGAGCTGGGGATGAAAAACAAACTGTATAAAGCAAACGGTACTCGTACATGGATTCTATATGCAGTATGTGAAATTTGGAAATAATGGTTCTGTGTGGTCATAAGAAACATCTCCAATATAACGTAAAATTTTCTTTTGGAGCAAAAATATGTTATTAAGGTTCGTTTTGGTCGTATTGACCCACACAAGATGGCAGTAGTTTAAGCGGGACTGGAATAATGCATGATAAATATTTAGCTTAGTGTTGGGTGGCGAAATATTACGGCAGCGAGCCATACTACCAACCACCCGTGAAATTTTTACAATTATATAATTTATATGGTTATCCCACGTCATGTGCACTGAAAAAATTACACCCAAGGTTTTATGCCTATTTACAAGTTCAATTGAGGAAGTACCAAGATTGGTTGTATTATTTATAGAAACAGGGTTATTTCTTGACCTCAAGAAAGATTACTTTGGTTTTCGTTGTGTTTATTTTGAGCCCATTTGTTTCAGACCACATAAAAAACTTACTTAAAATAGAATTTGCTTTACATACTAATGCATAAGCTTCTTCCCCAGATAGAAACAAGCTGGTCCGCGTACATAATGAAACAAACATCCGCGTACATAATGAACTGTGCTTCGTCATCGATGTTAACAATATCATTAATATAGACGTTAAATAAAAGGTTCCCCAATGCACTTCCTTGCGGTACACCAGTACGAATATTTCGGAAAGAAGAACGATGACCATCGATAACAACAGATTGTTTACGATTAATTAAGTAGGATTCAAGTAAAGCAAGTGGCGTGGCACGGACACCATAACGATTTAATTTCTGAAGTGAAATTTTGTGGTTTAGGACAACAAACGCTTTGCTGAAATCAATAAGATGCCTAAAGTAATGAGCCTTCTTTCTATGTTTTGTAAAATAATTTATTTTTGAAATAACAATGCTGCTTCCGCAGACTTACTTTAACGAAAACCGAACTGGGAGTTGGTAAACACAGTGTTTTGCAAAAAAGTTTTCAAGGCGCGTAAAAATTATTTTTTCAAGTACCTTGGAAAAAATAGGCAGCGCAGAAATAGGCCTATAATTACTTATAATATGCTTATTACCACCTTTATATATAACTGCGACTTTCGTCAACTTCATACTTGTAGGAAAATGTCCGGACGATAAAGATAAATTAATATGTGTACGAGGCATGGCGCGATGACGTCCATTACAAATTTCACTGGTTTTATCTGTATTTTATTTATATCGATACTCTTGCTCCCCTTAAGCCCTAAAAATCTGTTAAGTACCTCTTGTTCGTCGGTGGGATTTAGAAAAAACCTTTCATCGACACGTTTGGCAACCGAAATAGCGTCGTCATTGTAGGCAGTCTCGTGTGTACATGAAAAGTAGTTATTAAAACATTCCACCAAAGTCGTACCCGACATAGCTTGACCATCTATAGTTAATTCACCTATACCAGAGAAAACCTGATTCCGATTTAAGACTTCATTAATATTTTTCCAAACAACATCTGGGCGTTGCTTAGGGACATCTTTGAATATTTGCTTATAGTACGACGATTTTGCTTTACTGAGCTCAGACGTTAATTCATTCCTAAGTTTTTTTAAACGAGATAACTTGCTTTGGTCTCTTGATCTTAAAAATGCCTTGTATAAGCGATCTTTCTTTTGCAATATTTTATGTGCACTGGGGTAACCCAAGGTTTTCTTATTTTCTTCTTTACAGTCATAGTTCTGAACGGAAAATATGTGTTATAGAGCTCTTTGAATATGTTTAGAAATTTATTGTATGCATTACTTGCATCTAACTCAGAGAAGACAGGCATCCAAGCGTAGTTTAATATTGCGTTCCTAAATGCCAATAAACATGTATCTGACATTTGTCGAAAAGTGACCGTGGACTTCGTATTATCCCTTAAAAATTGATGTCTAAATAACGACAAAAAAATTGGAACGTGATCACTGAGGTCGCAGCTGATGGTACCGGCCACTATTACTTTGGTTGAAACATTTGATATGAATAGGTCAATGGTGTTTGACGTAGACAATGTAATTCTGGTCCCGGATGAAATAACGTTATGAAATCCCATAGAATATAACGTATTACTGAGCATTCTTGTTTCAAGGGAATTATCTAATATATTTACATTGAAATCACCCCCGAGGATCAGGCGGTAGTTATTTACTTATATGTATTCCAAAAAGTTCTCAAGAAACGAAATAAAATTGCCGATATCTGCCGAAGGTGGGCGGTACAAAAGAGTCACAATGTTACTTCCACATTTTATGCTTAATACTTCATAGTCGCTTGTAATTAAAAAACCCTCAAGTAATTAGCACGCAAGAGAACTTTTCATAAGAAATGAGGCACCACCACCGCGCCTATCTCTGCGGTTCAGAAAGAAAGGCTTGTAGCCCGGCAGGATAAGCATGTCAGCGTCCTGCTGATACCAGGTTTCCGCGAACATTAAAATATCAAACGATACGCGGCAACGATCCTAAAACGATACGATTGAATCATGTTTATTTTTTTACAGAAGGAGCATTTAAATGAAATACATGAGTAGCATTTCTAGATAGTAGACACTGATTTACGTTATCGGGCAAAACAAGCTCGATGTATTCCATAAAAATATGAAGAAAAAAAAATACTTTAAAGTAGGAATGACAACCTATTGAATCTCCTCGACGTCATCCTCATTGATAATTTGAATAAGGGGAAAGTTTTCCGTTTGACGAGCAAAAATCTTGCCGTTTTGTACCCACACGTAACTCCAGTTGCACTGACGTTTTTTTTCGATCGCTTTTCCAAGAACACGCTTCAAAGTGGGGCAGAGATGTTCATTCAAAAATACAGGTGCGTCTGCGTCAAGGCCTATATCGGCGTTTGAGAGACGCTTCTTTTTAGCTTTATAAAGAACGGCGTCGCGCTTTGCGCGGTTCGTAAACTGCAATACGAAGTTAGACTTTCCAACATCGCGGGTCGGCACCCGGTGACACACCGCGACATCCGCTTAAACGATCGGTTCACCGATAAACTCGCCTAGTTTTCCCATAAAATCTAGAAGCCCCTCACTGTCACGTTTCACGATCCCTTTGATTTCCAAGTTTGCGTTCCCTGAGTATTGTTCCCTTTCGGTCAGTCGTTCCTGGCAGTTCAGCAACTGTCGTTTCATTTCGTCGCATCGTTTGACAGTTCAGCATTTTCTCTTTTAAGTGCGACATGTTCGTCTAGAACTTCCTTAATCTTTTTCTTCATGTTTTCAAATTCATGGTTCATGAAGTCCATTCTCTCTTTGGCTTCTTTGATATCAGTTCGCAGTTGCCGAATGTCACCTCTAATGTCTCTCTGCAGTGTCACCCTAAACGCCTTCCACTCCTGCTGAAGTTCCTCCCTGAGGTCTTTCAATAGCTTTGAAACATTCCTCCGACATGTTAAATCACTAGTCAACAAAATAAAAGAAAAAGTAGACAGTCTGAACTGAAGCAATAGTAGCTGTGGCACCAGCGACGGTAACACCTCATTGATGTAAGTAACAAAGAAATAAATGCACACCTGTAAAGATCAGCACTTTTCAGCGTCGCAGCCCTGTGCCGTCGCTGCTGCCAACTGACTATTAGACCACATGCACTCTTCTTTTGTAAGGAAGAGCAGCTGACTTCCGGTGGCGGCGTGCAATGGCAGGTTGGTTTGAAGAGCGCAGTCACAGAGGCCACGGGCTTGTCGCTTATCAGTAGGAGATGCCAACGGATAGCGGCACGCTGGACTAGGAATCGGCTATCTGTAAAGATGAGCAGTTTTCAGCGTCGCAGCCCTGTGCCGTCGCTGCTGCCAACTGACTAGGGGACCAGATGCACTCTTCTTTTGTAGGGAAGAGCAGCTGACGTCCGGTGGCGGCGTCCAATGGCAGGTTGGTTTGAAGAGCGCAGTCACGAGGGCCACGGGCTTGTCGCTTATCAGTGGGAGATGCCAACGGATAGCGGCACGCTGGTGTAGGAATCGGCTATCGGTAAATATGAGCAGTTTTCAGCGTCGCAGCCCTCTGCCGTCGCTGCTGCCAACTGACTATTGGACCAGATGCACTCTTCTTTTGTAAGGAACAACAGCTGACGTCCGGTGGCGGCGTGCATTTGCAAGTTGGTTTGAAGAGCGCTGTCAAGGAGGCCACGAGCTTGTCGCTTGTCAGGGGCAGATGCCAATGGATAGCGGCACGCTGGAGTAGGAATCGGATATCTGTAAAGATGAGCAGTTTTCAGCGTCGCAGCCCTGTGCCGTCGCTGCTGCCAACTAACTATTAGACCAGATGCACTCTTCTTTTGTAAGGAAGAGCAGCTGACGTCCGGTGACGGTTTGCAATGCCAGGTTGGTATGAAGAGCGCAGTCACGGAGGCCACGGGCTTGTCGCTTGTCGGGGGGAGATGCCAACGGATAGCGGCACGCTGGAGTAGGAATCGGCTATCTGTAAAGATGATCAGTTTTCAGCGTCGCAGCCCTGTGCCGTCGCTGCTGCCAACTGACTATTAGACCAGATGCACTCTTCTTTTGTAAGGAAGAGCAGCTGACGTCCGGTGGCGGCGCGCAATGGCAGGTTGGTTTGGAGAGCGCAGTCACAGAGGCCACGGGCTTGTCGCTTATCAGTGGGAGATGCCAACGGATAGCGGCACGCTGGAGTAGGAATCGGATATCTGTAAAGATGAGCAGTTTTCAGCGTCGCAGCCCTGTGCCGTTGCTGCTGCCAACTGACTAATGGACCAGATGCACTCTTCTTTTGTAAGGAAGAGCAGCTGACGTCCGGTGGCGGCGTGCAATGGCAGGTTGGTTTGAAGAGCGCAGTCACAGAGGCCACGGGCTTGTCGCTTATCAGTGGGAGCTGCCAACGGATAGCGGCACGCTGGAGTAGGAATCGGCTATCTGTAAAGATGAGCAGTTTTCAGCGTCGCAGCCCTGTGCCGTCGGTGCTGCCAACTGACTAGGGGACCAGATGCACTCTTCTTTTGTAGGAAAGAGCAGCTCACGTCCGGAGGCGGCGTCCAATTTCAGGTTGGTTTGAAGAGCGCAGTCACGAGGGCCACGGGCTTGTCGCTTATCAGTGGGAGATGCCAATGGATAGCGGCACGCTGGAGTAGGAATCGGCTATCGGTAAGTATGAGCAGTTTTCAGCGTCGCAGCCCTGTGCCGTCGCTGCTGCCAACTGACTATTGGACCAGATGCACTCTTCTTTTGTAAGGAACAGCAGCTGACGTCCGGTGGCGGCGTGCAATTGCAAGTTGGTTTGAAGAGCGCTGTCACGGAGGCCACGAGCTTGTCGCTTGTCAGGGGCAGATGCCAATGGATAGCGGCACGCTGGAGTAGGAATCGTATATCTGTAAAGATGAGCAGTTTTCAGCGTCGCAGCCCTGTGCCGTCGCTGCTGCCAACTGACTATTAGACCAGATGCACTCTTCTTTTGTCAGGAAGAGCAGCTGACGTCCGGTGGCGGCGTGCAATGGCAGGTTAGTTTGAAGAGCGCAGTCACAGAGGCCACGGGCTTGTCGCTTGTCAGGGGGAGATGCCAACGGATAGCGGCACGCTGGAGTCGGAATCGGCTATCTGTAAAGATGAGCAGTTTTCAGCGTCGCAGCCCTGTGCCGTCGCTGCTGCCAACTGACTATTAGACCAGATGCACTCTTCTTTTGTAAGGAAGAGCAGCTGACGTCCGGTGGCGGCGTGCAATGGCAGGTTGGTTTGAAGAGCGCAGTCACAGAGGCCACGGGCTTGTCGCTTGTCAGGGGGAGATGCCAACGGATAGCGGCACGCTGGAGTAGGAATCGGCTATCTGTAAAGATGAGCAGTTTTCAGCGTCGCAGCCCTGTGCCGTTGCTGCTGCCAACTGACTATTAGACCAGATGCACTCTTCTTTTGTAAGGAAGAGCAGCTGACGTCCGGTGGCGGCGTGCAATGGCAGGTTGGTTTGAAGAGCGCAGTCACAGAGGCCACGGGCTTGTCGCTTATCAGTGGGAGATGCCAACGGATAGCGGCACGCTGGAGTAGGAATCGGCTATCTGTAAAGATGAGCAGTTTTCAGCGTCGCAGCCCTGTGCCGTCGCTGCGGCCAACTGACTGGGGGACCAGATGCACTCTTCTTTTGTAGGGAAGAGCAGCTGACGTCCGCTGGCGGTGTCCAGTGGAAGGTTGGTTTGAAGGGCGCAGTCACGGGGGCCACGGGTTTGTCGCTTATCAGTGGGAGATGCCAACGGATAGCGGCACGCTGGAGTAGGAATCGGCTATCCGTAAAGATGAGCAGTTTTCAGCGTCGCAGCCCTGTGCCGTCGCTGCTGCCAACTGACCAGGCGACCAGATGCACTCGTCTTTTGTAGGGAAGAGCAGCTGACGTCCGGTGGCGGCGTTTAATGGCAGGTTGGTTTGAAGAGCGCAGTCACGGGGGCCACGGGCTTGTCGCTTATCAGTGCGAAATGCCAACGGATAGCGGCACGCTGGAGTAGGAATCGGCTATCTGTAAAGATGAGCCGTTTTCAGTGTCGCGGCCCTGTGCCGTCGCTGTTGCCAACTGACTAGGGGACCAGATGCACTCTTCTTTTGTAGGGAAAAGCAGCTGACGTCCGGTGGCGGCGTTTAATGGCAGGTTGGTTTGAAGAGCGCAGTCACGGGGGCCACGGGCTTGTCGCTTATCAGTGGGAGATGCCAACGAATAGCGGCACGCTGGAGTAGAAATCGGCTATCTGTAAATATGAGCCGTTTTCAGCGTCGCAGCCCTGTGCCGTCGCTGCTTCTAACTGACTATTGGACCAGATGCACTTTTCTTTTGTAAGGAAGAGCAGCTGACGTCCGGTGGCGGCGTGCAATGGCAAGTTGGTTTGAAGAGCGCAGTCAAAGAGGCCACGGGCTTCTCGCTCGTCAGGGGGAGATGCTAACGGATAGCGGCACGCTGGAGAAGGAATCGGCTATCTGTAAATATGAGCAGTTTTCAGCGTCGCAGCCCTGTGCCGTCGCTGCTGCCAACTGACTAGGGGACCAGATGCACTCTTCTTTTGTAGGGAAGAGCAGCTGACGTCCGGTGGCGGCGTCCAATGGGAGGTTGGTTTGAAGAGCGCAGTCACGGGGGCCACGGGCTTGTCGCTTATCAGTGGGAGATGCCAACGGATAGCGGCACGCTGGAGTAGGAATCGGATATCTGTAAAGATGAGCAGTTTTCAGCGTCGCAGCCCTGTGCCGTCGCTGCTGCCAACTGACTAGGGGACCAGATGCACTCTTCTTTTGTAGGGAAGAGCAGCTGACATCCGGTGGCGACGTCCAATGGCAGGTTGGTTTGAAGAGCACAGTCACTGGGGCCACGGGCTTGCCGCTTATCAGTGGGGGATGCCACCGGATAGCGGCACGCTGGAGTAGGAATCGGCTATCTGTAAATATGAGCCGTTTTCAGCGTCGCAGCCCTGTGCCCCGTCGCTGCTGCCAACTGACTATTGGACCAGATGCTCTCTTCTTTTGTAAGGAAGAGCAGCTGACGTCCGGTGGCGGCGTGCAATGGCAAGTTGGTTTGAAGAGCTTAGTCAAAAAGGCCACGGGCTTGTCGCTCGTCAGGGGGAGATGCTAACGGATAGCGGCACGCTGGAGTAGGAATCGGCTATCTGTAAAGATGAGCAGTTTTCAGCGTCGCAGCCCTATGCCGTCGCTGCGGCCAACTGACTATTGGACCAGATGCACTCTTCTTTTGTAGGGAAGAGCAGCTGACGTCCGGTGGCGGCGTGCAATGGCAGGTTGCTTTGAAGAGCGCAGTCACGGAGGCCACGGGCTTGTCGCTTGTCAGGGGCAGATGCCAACGGATAGCGGCACGCTGGAGTAGGAATCGGATATCTGTTAAAATGAGCAGTTTTCAGCGTCGCAGCCCTGTGCCGTCGCTGCTGCCAACTGACTAGGGGACCAGATGCACTCTTCTTTTGTAGGGAAGAGCAGCTGACGTCCGGTGGCGGCGTCCAATGGCAGGTTCCCAAGCAGCACCAGAAAGTGAATTTCGATCGGCCGACGGTTGGCCAGTGTCTGGACAGCTTGGCCACTTTAAGTGCTTGGCCACCGGAGACATAAACAAGGCCGGCAAGAGTCGGGCCACAAACTAGCTGCTTTTAGCTTGTCCGCCGGAGACATAAACACTGCCGGCAAGCGCCTGGCCAGAAGTGCTGATTTTCAGCTTGGCCGCCGGAGACATAAACACGGCCGCCAAGTGTTTGGCCAGCAGTGCTGATTTTCAGCTTGGCCGCCGGGGACATAAACACGGCCGGCAAGTGTTTGGCCAGTAGTGCTGATTTTCAGCTTGGCCGCCGGAAACACAAGCCTGGCCGGCGAGTGTTTGGCCAGCAGTGCTGATTTTCAGCTTGGCCGCCGGAAACGTAAACAAGGCCGGCGAGTGTTTGGCCAGAAGTGCTGATTTTCAGCTTGGCCGCCGTGGACATAAACATGGCCGGCAAGTGTTCGGCCAGAAGTGCTGGTTTTCAACTTGGCCGCTGGGGAGATAAACAGGGCCAGCAAGTGTTCGGCCAAAAGTGCTGATTTTCAGTTTCGCCGCAGGGACACCCATAATCTAAACTTTCATCGCGTTGACGAAACTTTGGCATAACGACGGGCAGCGAGAGAAGCATCATGAGCGAGTGGTTGGCAGGATATTAGTGCGTGCATCGCGCGAACACTGTTAGCGCAAGCAAACGATCACCATTTTATTCAGTTTTTTTTTAGTTAGACTTGAAAGGCTATTGTCTTAACTAGCACTGTCGTGTGATATGTTCATTTAGAACGTTACCAGAAGTAGGAAAATATTGTGCCCGTCGTTCTATGAACATAAAATACGAAAACAGCGCCCACGTCATCTTCGCGCTAACAATACCGCTCTGTCGCTGCGCGGCCCTCTTAGCGCGAATACCACATCCGCGATTTTTCGGTTAGCGCTCCACATATTTACTTCGCAACTGCACTCGAAGAAAAAAAAGTTGTAGTCAGGTGCATCGGGCGCACATGCTCCCCTTTCCTGGAAGACGCACCCGCCGTTACCCAGCCAGTGTACTTGTACACCGACCATAAGCCCCCTTCTCTACCTTAAAAACCTATAGGTGTATCAATGCACTCAGCTTAGTAAACCGCCACGCTAGCCACGCTTCTTGATAAACTTGTGCTTGAATCGAATAAGATTGGATATTTCAGCCTTTGTGTTTTGGAAGAGCTTAAACAAGACGTCTCTCATATATTGATTAAACTTAAGCTAGTTTCAGTAATGTTTTATATAGGTGCTAGGATACTGATTTCCTGAGCCAACGAAAGCTAACGGCCTCGGTTAAAACCGCCACGGAAACGTTCAAAGTCGAACCACATGTAAAAGAAAAAGAAAATGAACATCTCGACCTAGATGTGCAGAACGCTGGTTTTGTTGTTAACAACGTGGTTGTTGGCGGGTGGTGGGCAAGGCCCTGACGCTATTGACGCTATCGTGGTGATTGACGCCAGTGATGCTCGGCCGTACTACACAGTAAACGTTTTTACACCTTTAAGGGTGTAAAAGGGGTGTTGTAGCAACTTACACCCTTGGCTACACTCTTTTGACTCCCTAAAAACTAGGAATACAACCTCATAATTTTACCGAAAAGGGTGCTGTTTCGTGTTACACCCTACATTTAGTGAAGAATGTGAGATGTGTGTAGAAGAGGGTGCTAAATAAATAAAGTGAAATGGTTTTGGAAAGCTTATATATGGCTCTGTCCCTAATGTACAGGTAAGATTTCTGCTTGAAAAGCAACAGTTTTCAGCAGTCTAGTTTTTTACAATGTCAGTTGTAATTCATGCAAATAGCTGATAATAAAGTGCCTCTTTTGCATACAATTTTTATGTTTGCAAACAAAAATTTATATATGAGTTCATATTTCATTTTCTCACAAATCACTCCATGCTCAGAAATTGGAAGGAAGGGTGAAATGTTCTATACTAGCATTTTTTACAAACATTTGTTGATGGAAGTGTACAGTAAAAAAAATCAGTTAGTCTCGAGTTTATATCTGGCAACATGAAATCAAAATATAGTGAAAATGTTTGACAAATATTAATCACATGCTGCTAGAACCTGTCACATGACCATGTCAACCTGAGTAAAATATTCATTTGAGAATATGGTGACATGCACAAAAACTCACACACATAAAGAGGCAAATCCCATAATAAACCAGTCCGAGACATCCCATACAAAAATGGTCTATGGTCGTCTATGGAAAATTCAATGGCAGGCTGTCGCCCCCTGTAGCTTTGCATGGTGGGCCTTTGAAATTTAAAGATACAGCTACAGCCAGCTATAGGAAGTATTCACTGGCGGCCATAGATGTCTGCACGACTGCTAAGCGCGTGCTGATGACGAGCTTCCACAGTTCTTTTGTCACGTGCATTCCGCACCCTCAAGATTGCCGGTCTTAGCAGCATATTAATGTGGCCTTGTTCTGAGCATGCGCCCTAAACAGCACCCACAAATATGGCGCCCAGTGAATGCTCCTTATAGAAAAGTTTAGGGCCCTGTGTCTAAAGACTCAGGGCTATGTTTCAATAACAACAATTATAATAATAATATTAATAATAATAATAATAATATTCAATAAGTTAGTGTTTTAACAATGTCCAGGGACATCCAATTGTTCTTCTTGCGGGCGCAGTGCAATAGAACGCACAAACAGGCGCTCCCACGCTCGCAGTCGCACTCATACACGCGCGCGCGCACATACACACGCCTGCACACGCGCAAACCCACGCCCGCGCGCAGACGCACACGCACGCACAACCAGAGACGCACACACGCATGCACGCGGATGCATCCACACGCGCGCGCACAAACACGCACGCGCATGCACGCACACACATGCAAACAATTACGACGAAGGAAACTTTGCTTAAGTTAGTTTCGGTTTCGGTTGACACAAAAAAGAAACAACCTAAAGTTTAAATAAAACATAAGATTTACTCACTTTTTGTAATATTTTACATTATTATTTTAAGGACATTCTTATTATTACTAATATAATATTAATTTGCTTAGTATCGTTCTAAAAAAATTAACAATAAAGAAAAAAGAAAAGAGACTCTTGAAGACTGCACAAGACCATCGCTATTGCAATCAGTTTCCGTTGGGCTCGTTTGAATGGTCGTTGAAGTTCCAGAGGCTTCGGAAATCTCTTTTTTTTTTTTACTTTTTTGTCGTTTTAGTGGATATTTTAGATATCTTCCTTAAGAATACCGTGTTCAAGAATAGCAATCGATGACTGAGAGCTGGGAGACGCTGCTTCTTGCCAACGCCCGTAAGTTCAGAACCGCCCATGCACGACTCGTGCGAACGCCGGTAAGCAACTTTCTTTTGTTTCTGCGAAGTGGGCTGCTGTTTCAAACTTTGTCGTGTACGGTGTGCTTGCTAAGCTATGCTTGATTCTAACTATGCTTCTGCCCTGTGTTATTTCGTTATTTGAAAAGAGCGTATCTTCTTCAAAACCTGTGGCTCGTTCCGCAGTGTGAGAAAGATTCCCGTGCGGCGGAACCGTGGGCATGTTCTGGGCGCCGTCGTGCGGCGCTCGTCTGACGACGCTTGTACGGAGCGTTCAAGTGCCGTCTGACGGCAATTCAAGCATTCAGTCGCCGTCCCAAAGTGGTAATCACAGGTCATGCTAGTTCTGACGTCTTGTCCCAACATCAGCTTGCCACCGATTTGTTTCATAAAGCGGGAGCGAGAAAAACGTTACAAGAGCAAGCATGCAGCATGATTTTTTGCATAAGCTAATGCCTGTGCCGTACAGACGCGCGGTCTCTTCATCATATTTCCGAGGGTAAAAGCGCTAAAAACAACGGACAAACAACGCCCTGTGTTGTTTGTTTCTTTTGCTTGTCTGTTGTTTTTAGAGCTTTTACCCTCGGAAATTAGGTCTCTTCTCGTTTACCGAACCGGCACACTTTTTTAAGTTTACGATTGTGTGATGAAAAAAATAAAATGAGTTTAGATGTCACGTTTTTTAGTAGTGGCGAAAGCCCTTACAAAATTCGGAGCAGCTAGAAAACGCAAAAACATGAAAAAAGGCGAAAAAAATTAACTAATGTCAAACCTGAATATTTGATGGAGTTCAAAGACTACCAGCGTACCAACTCGCCCGGTTATTCTTTCTGCCAAAGAATAATAGCCAATAGTAATAAACAAATAAATGCCAACTATTAATTGGTTACAAAGTCGTAATTGGTGCAGTGCAGCCATACGCTACTCTACTCTTTTGATGATATCAGGTAATGTGTAAATGTATAGGGCAGTTCAAGCAACCATTTATGCCCGACCCATTATGTTGAGCTTTTTCTTTATATAAAAGTTATATGAAAAAAGTGTTCTTCCTAAATTAAGCCGCACCACTGAATGTACAATAGCGTGTAACGTTTATGTATGTTCTCAGCAAAAGAAAAGGAGGCATTAAAAAAAGGCCAATCATTTTGTTTTCTCTCTGTTAGAGCTTCTTTCACGTACACGCAAAGTGTGGGTGTCTACGTCTAAAAGAGTGGAATTGACATTTCCTGCAAAGCTGGAAGGCCTGACTCAGTTTGGCTAGCAGCTTGAAACCTATGGGAACCTGGGGAACTGAACCACAAGAGGGTGAGAGTGACACCCACCACAAGAGTGAGGGTGACACCCGCCTTGCACTTCCTGAACGATGGCACCATGAGGAAGGTGGAGCTGCCCTAAAGTGAATGCAATAGCAGGTGGGTCGTTCCAGTGAACCCCTATACAGATGATACCAAGCAGAAAATTATTAATAAATTTGTTATTAAAACATGAAATGTGAATCGCACGGACAAGAATGAGGAGATCAAAACAGCGCTGTGTTGTGTTCATATCCTCTGTTCCCGTATACTTCATGATTTATTTTCAATAATTGGCTACTAACTAGTCCAATCATCACCACTAGTCAATATAAGTATGCTGCTATTTATTAGTATGCATTAACACCGTGCTTGCAGTTGAATCCTACAGTCATTTATTAATAAACAAAAACGAGGGTGCAAGCTAGCTAAACAGGCTAAACACATAATTTGTTAAAGACGGGTTCTCTTAAGGATGACACAAACGCAGAGAAGTATCAAACACAGCTGAGTATTAATGGGCAAAACATGAATAGCCGACCCAAAAATGAAAACGTAGGGGAAGACATGAAATCAGTCTTTACAATTTCTCTTCTGCTTGCCACCACTTTACAAAGGGAATTCCTTTTTGGGCCTTACAGCGTTTTACTGTTCACAACCCCTGACATACCCAAGGACAGTAAACATAAAAAAGCAACCTACTAACATTTAAGTAAATGTGATTGAACAAACAACAGGGAATGCCTTGAGCTTTCAACCTAGGAAATAAAAAATATGCATAACATTAAGATTTGAAAAAAAAAAACAGACGGACGCATCACAACTGTTTTTAACAAAAATATAGGCCAAGAAACTTCTTCCACTCGATGGCAAAACACAGGGAAGGCACTAACAGATTTCTAGGTTTCATCATTGTTAGTGATTCTTTCAGTATACACTTGTGGTCACTCTCTTTAGTCAAAATTATTTCATCATCATCATTCATTAAATCGTCACAGTTGTGTTCTTTAAAGGGGTACGGAAACAAAAATTGAAATATTCAAATTTTGTTCGGAAGTGAGTCAAGCATGATGGATAATAACCGTAAATGATAATCGCACGTTTGTATTTTGAACTACTGGCTATATTTTTCGTTCCAAACGGTGCACTCGAACAAGCTCTCGAAGAGAAGCGAACGGAAAGCGCGATGCGTCATGGGATATTCGGCGCAAACACAAACAGAACGAAAAGATTCCCCGCGTTCGTGGAGTAGCAAGGCAGGCGTGGTTATGAGCTTTGCCCTTGGTGGCGTTATCAGCGTTGTGGTAGTATCAATAGCCTCAGCACGTTACAACCAAGCCGTTCGAAGTACCCGTAGCGCGACGAGCGTGTGGCTGGCCCACGTGGGCTGGCCCAATGAGCACGTAGCTTCCACAACACTGTCAGTTTAGGGCTGAACTAGATGGGGAACACAACTTTTGTTCAAGTTTTAAGCGACGGGCTAATCTTCTAGGGAGAGAATGGCTATTTCCGGTTGCACGAACAAGGGTCCGAGAATGAGGGGAGTCGTTCCTTTCCGTCTTCTTGGACCGTTTGGTACAATGCGCGATTTGTGAGTTGAGCCAGGAGGAAACCTAAGAAAGAAAATGTTGAAATTCTAAAGGGCGGCGCTGCTCCGAAGGAATCTGCTGCGTCACGACTACGAAGCAAGTTCCTCGGTGTTGCTAGATTACCTCCCAAATAGGCTCCGCATCCATCCACCAGGTGCACATTGAGAGATCGTTTATTTAGCTTTAAAATTAGTTTTCTTGTGCCTTTCAACGGAAGACTTGAGATTAGGGTGCAACATGCAACACATTCAAGCTTGAAAATGAGCGCTGAAATTTCGTTTCCCTACCCGTTTAAGGCCACACAATTATTACATTAGATCAGGTGTTTTGACACAGCTGAATACGGATACCTATTTTTCTGCTACATTTATACTAAGTTCAATCGGTCCTTAATGCAGGGTTTCGTCGCATGAAGTGTTCTATGAGTCCAGCGAGTATTTCTAGTGGTCCTTGGGACATGTCGTGCTGTAGACTTATGTATTACTGGCTTTTCTTTGTTACTTTGTGGGATATGGCAAGCGGTATTGAATTTATTGCAGGTCCCAGCTGCACCAAGCGAGTACTCACCGTCAAAGACCGCAAGCCGCGCAGAGTGTTCTATGAGGTGAGCAATCATGTTTGGCAGTCTTTGCCACATGCAGTGCTGGCGGTTTATGTAAAAGTGGCCGTGTCCGTTTGATCCAGTTTTGCTTCAGAAAAAAGTGGACCTCTATAGTGGGATGGTGCACGGCTGCATGCACATGCACCCGGTATTTTTTATATTTATATTTACATAAATACAAAGCTTTCTATTTTGATTCAACCAAAGTAAAAAAAATGGCGTGAGTGTTACTTGGATGTTGACTTCAATGTGTGTTTGTGGGGCTAAGAGGACATTACATAAGGGGAACCCTTACAAAAATATGTATGGACACTTCTAGGACGTTTTATAGAGCAGCGTCCACAGGCAGTAGAAAAGGCGTCTATAGGCAGACCACAACCTCTGTTGCCTCCGTGAAGTCGTCCTATGGCTGCCCTATAGAATATTGGCCAACGGACGTTCTATGGACGTCCTATTCTATGGATGAGGTGTGGTCATCCTATACTCTCTCTATGGTAAGACGCCATATAGTGTCCATAGGGACTCTATAGGGCGTCTACACAGTGTCTTTACGGTGTATATAGGGTGCCTGCAGAAAACCCATACGAAGTCTACAAGGAGTCCCTAGGGAGTTCACAGGAAAGCCATACAAGGTCTACACAGGGTCCTCATGGGGTCTGCAGAGAAGCCATGCAAGGTCTACAGGGAGTCCCTACACGGTCCGCAGAGAAGCCACTCAGTCTGCAGGGGGTCTGCTACGGGGCCGCACCGACCAGCGTTTCTAGAGCAAGTCAGTTGGGAAACGCTAAAGAGCTTGCTCTGAAAAAGCGGCAACGATCTGTACTCGAAAACCGAACTAATTGCGATCGCAACGCCACCATTCCACCCGCAGCGGCCACTCGGATATCTGCACGACTGCGTGTGCTGGTTTGGGACTATCGATATTCGACAGCATGTGACTGTTCTGCTTTGGCTTTAATCAGCCACTTTGGCGCCGAAACATATATGGTAGAAGAGGGGTTTCAGGGATGCCAACCCCCGTCTCCCAGGCGGACGCGCCGTGAATTGCAACCGAAGTTAGGACGCACCCAAGTAGGGACGCGCTACCTGAAGTCGCCGGCGAGGCATGCCTGTAAAAGAAAAATATTAATTGTGCCCCAAAACCCTGTAAGCTAAAAGTGTATGCGAACATCACGCCCTTGTCATTTTGTACTGATCTCCAATAAAGGTTTCTACAAAAAGAACTTTTTCCCATTTGTTTTTACGAAAAAACGTGCTCTGTAAAAGTCATTTTAAAGAGTGTAGGGTCCTTAGGGGTCTGCAAAGAAGCCATACAAGGTCTATAGGGAGTACGTACGGGGTTCACAGGGAAGCCATACAGGGTCCACAGGGAAGCCATACGGGGTCTACCCGGGCTCCTTATGGAGTCTGCAGAGAAGCCATACAGGGTCTGCACGGAGTCCCTACGGGGTCCATAGAGAAGCCACTTTAAGCGATGGTGGTACCGCGGTGTGAGAATCGCACTCCCTAGCTCCTTGATGATTGGCCTCATAATAAAATGGCTTGCCTACACTTTCCTGACGTGAAAAAAAAACAAAAACAAAAACAACAACATAAAGTAAGGTTTTGATACTGCGCGTATAAAGCATAACTAGAATTACTTACGCGTCGCGCGCAGACCCAGTTTAGTATACCGCTGTTCTACGACGATCATCCAGATGACCGCAATTTTGATAGGCACCAGTGCGCCCCCTATGGGTTGTGAAAGTTGCGAATATCTACGGGGGCCGCAGCGACCCACATACATCTACCTCCCACTGAGAAAGTAAAAACATTATGCCGGCACATACTAAACACTTCCATCTCCACAATGAATATACCCTGAGTTTGGATATGCCTCCAGACATCAATGTAACATATTGATACCCGGAACTTAATTAACAACTCTTTAACTCGGACACCTCGCTACGCCTAAAGAAAACGACTACCCGGCATCACTTTATTAATGTACCAATATATAGCTCACACCATAGAGAGGCAATAGGACGTCCATAAACTTGCCAGGACCATAGAACGGAAATAGGAAGGAATGAAAAACTTTTTCTTTCGCGAAGATCTCTATAGCGTTGTTGTGTCCATTCTGTGGCAAACCAGTGGTACATAGACGGTCTAAGAACTGTCTACAGAAATACATAGGATGGACAAAAGGGTGATAGAACGGCAAAAGTAGGGACATAGGACGGCCATACATATTTTTGTAGGGGAAAACCCGTAGCAGTATGTTATTCAAAACTAATTAACCAAAATTTTTAATAATGGTTTTGAAAACTGCTATTGTTAAACCTATTTTTAACGGAGGTCAGCGTGGCCAGGTTCAAAACTATCGGCCAATTTCAATTCTACCATGTATAGCTAAAATATTGGAAAAATTTATTTACATCACTATGTCTTCTTTCGTAGAGAAGTGCAACATAATATCTCCCAACCAATACGGTTTCCTGCCTGGTCGTGGGACTCAATCCCTTCTCGAAGCGCTATCTGATGAGATAAATTTGGGTTTTGAGAACAACCTGTTTATTTGCGCTTGCTTTCTTGATGTAAGAAAGGCGTTCCACACAGTGAGTCACTCTATTTTATTGCAAAAACTTTCAGCTGTTGGTTTCCGGAGTCCTTTTGTCCTTACTAACTAATTTCCTGCAAGATCGTTCCCAGCTGGTTCCAATCAAGGGCATACACAGCGTCAAAGTCTCTTTAAACTCTGGTGTCCCACAGGGCTCTATACTTTCGCGTTTACTCTTCAATATCTATGTAAATGATATGTCTACCTCTGTTTCAAACTGCTCCCTTTATCAATACGCGGACGACACTCTTGTTAACAAGTCATCTTACTTATTCAAGGGCTATGGAGATGCTCCAGGAATGTTCTTCAGGACTAATGAACTGGTTCGCCCATAATCTTATAGATGTCAATGTCTCAAAAACTAAGTTAGTATGTTTTCACAATCCCGTTAAGTTAGTTGATCTAAATACTCCACTTTTCCTCCACACGTCGCACTGTGTCAACTGCCAGTGCACTCCCATCGCTTTCTCAGACACTGTGAAGTATTTAGGAATTATTTTTGATTCTGATCTTTCTTGGAATTCACACCTCACAAGATTGTGTTCTAAGTTAAGGAGTGTTTCTTGCTTAATGTACAACATCAAGGCTTTTCTACCACTTAATCTCAGGAAACTCATAGTTCACTCGTTAGCATATGGCTCCCTCCGCTACGGAATCACCATTTTTGGAATTTGCTCTGGATTATGGCAGGCAAAAATCAATAATATTTTAAAAGGAATGCTGCGTAATGTTTACTACAGGCCTACCACTTCCTCTCAGGATATGTTTCAAATATTATCTATGCCCAACTTTCAATCTCTGTTTTTGGAAACGGTAGTCCTTAGTCATTACTGGAATACTGACTTCAAAACACCTCGACCAAATATCCGGCAACTGCAAACGGTTCCACGATTTGTTATCACCAAATGTTACACTCGATATGGCAAGAACTTGCGGTCCTTCTACGTTCCTCGGATTTTAAATTCTTTACCTGCTAATTTCCGTGATTTCATTTCCAGAAAAAAGCTTAGAAAATCGCTTCGCCTTCTGTCTCCCGAAGAGTCGATGTAAAAATGTATAACATTTTTGTGTGTGTTCTTTCTTGCGTTTTGTATTTTTTTCTCAAACGCCCTTATTGGATTTTATTTAGCAGTTTTTTTGTCCCCACTAGTATTGCCACCAGGTATGTGTCACCAGGTATACGCAAGATGCACCAGGATTGGTGCATCTTGCGTATAGTCCAAAGGTGATTGATTAAAATAGTGCTTTCATTTATGGTTACTATTAATAACACAAATATGGTGCTGTCCTCAAATTGGTATATTTGTGATATAACTCACTTTTGCTTGTGTCAAATTCAGCGTCATATCTTTTGTTTTGCTTTGTTTTCATGACTCGTTTTGTGACTGTTCTCATCCACTGAGAATCTCAATGTTCACCTGGACGTCCCCTGCATCGTGCAACTCTTCAAGGAATGATTCTGTGATTTTTTCTAGTGACAAAACCTGACTTTCTTTTTATTTTTATTGAATTTTGTATTTTCTTGTGTTTCGGAAGCCTAAGCTTCAACTGGAACTATAGCTAATTCTGGTCAAGTTCACATTTTTTTATATTTTTCCTTTTTCTTTCTTCTTTTGTGATAATTATTTTGATATATTTGCAACCTCGGTTTAGTCACACAAGCCCATGAAGGCTTTGACGAAACTGCGTTGTTTTGTGGATATGCTCCTCCATCACAAATAAATTATGAAATTATGAAAATATGAGGTATGATTCAATTCTAGTTTCAACGACAGTGAATATTAAAGACTAACACAATTGACACAATTTACGAATGGCAACAAGTTTCGAAATGTTCAGTGCTAAAAATTTGCCTTTTCGTCGCCCAATTCCAAAATCTTGCGCTCAGAAGGCCTCAGGATGTCGTGCGGACGTGGTTGGTTCGGACGCACCTTCACTATTCTGGAAGTATGACGCCGATGCTTCCGCCAAGGACACACTGTCGAGATAGTGACGACGTACCCGGTATGACTAGGTCACTCTTCTGCCCATTATATACGGCACGAAATCTTGAGCTCAAGCTGAGCACGGTTTTTGCATCCGACATTAAAAACGCAAAAGTTGGACAATGAATACCTCCAAGCCGCTTGGCTTTTTGTGAATGGTTTAAATAGGGATAGCCTTTAATATTGACTGGCTTTTAACACTGCAGTTGCAACCTGGTCCCTAAAGCCATGAATTGCAAAGCTAACAGATTTTGGTCAATTAGTCAACGTACTGTGACAGTTATCCCCTTTACTAATGTCCGCCGAGTCCCACAAACACGCAGTGAAGAAGACGTCGACAGAACTCTCACGGCCTTTTTTTTAATTTTGTTAGCTTTCAAATAGAATGCTGTGCAGAGTGCATACACGTAAAACGACTTGTAGAATGCAATCATGCACATAATTGTTACAAAACTTTGCTTTTCACCCAATTAAGTATTGCATTTGTCATTGCAACCTTCCAAACATAAGCAAAGCATCCAGTTTGGTACTCAAAGTGTATTCTATTCGGCAATAAATCAACGGACTACTACTTGGTTCGCCTTTGGCTTCATTGGGAAAATATTAGGCATGTGCGAATCATGGATTTTGGCTTAAAATTGATAATAATTTGAGCTTATTAACTTTTCAGTTGAATGTCACATAGTTTCTGCACCTCTCTCCAAGCCCGTGAATTCTGGGTCCGTTTACATGAAGTCATCCAGCAGCCGCAGGTTACCGTTTGGGCCGCCGAGATTGCTCTTCTCCTGACGCAGACAGCTCATTGTATATTTTGTCAGAAGACCTTTGTCTGTCACGGATTCGAGGGGTGCTTTGAGGTGCAAACGCCACAGTGTATCATAGATAGCTGTAGAAATATATTATCACGAGCACCTTTTAAGATGTAATCACCCCCTCCACCGTTGAAAACCGCAGCCGTCAACCTCGACACGCTGCATGCTGGATTTTGGATTTTTCAGTGTAGAGGAGGAGGCAAAAAAAATTAACATTGGCCAAGGGACAAATATTACCATCTACCGTTATGGTCAGTCGGCAGCCCGGTATGGTTCATAAATGCAGGGTGGCAAGGTGAGAAGGGTGCGTCTGTGGCAAACATAAATTGTGGCACCTAAGCTCCCCGCCTTCTGTCGGTGTTTGTCCCTTTTTTTTTTTTTTTTTGCAACTTGACTTTCCTTGGCTATGTTCGCTGATACCGAAAAGAACCCATTATCGCACCCAATGAACGCTGGCGACCGGTGACACCACCTGACAAAGCGTGTCTGCCCAAACGTCCCTGCTTTTTGCCTTCTTCTTCTTCTTTTAGACATATTGTTTCTCATCTGTGCATTTGTTGGTGGCCTCTTACCCATACAATAACCTCAAATGTACACAAGAAGGCTGCTGTCAGCAGAAAGAAAACCGGCCGCTGTAGAAGTTAAAAGTGAGAGCAAAGCAAAAAATCACTCATTGCGAAAATAAACCAGTGATGCCTCGGATTTTTCCGTGGACTTTTTTTATCTCCAAACCTGTCAGCTCATTTCTAACAATAAATGTAACAAGATACATAAGTCTAACAACGTATCATAATACATCGCAAAAGTATTTCACCAATGAAACACAAATAGATTTCGAAAATGCATTCGGTACAGAAATAGACATACTCACAAGTGCCCCTAAGATTATATCGCAATACCTGCATGTTGTGATGTTGCCCCGATTGTAATTCCTCATTCGTTTTACACTGCTGCAGACGCCGGTTACTTGTTCCAACATAAGCACTGTATGCCTGTGTGGAGGCTGATGCTCATGGCCTTAACAGCAGCGAATAATAGCAGTTGACAAGAGCAAACATGTTTTGGCCTTCTACATTAAAATATGTTTTGCTTTGTCCTTTTACTTAACGCAGGACGAGAACACCCCACCGGCACCATGTGTCCTCTACAACAAGGAAGAGCTGGACGATGCAGACTTTCTTCACCTTGCTGAGGATCGTGAGCGCTTGTTCTCCGTTTTTAATGCAGAAGCGGGGCTGTGCATGTTGTAGGCAGCATATTGGCTTTTCAGCATCCAGTACGAATGCAAGGCCTCCAACACATTGGTTGCTCTGGAGAGGATTTTCCTTGGCTTGAGCGACACCAATCCAAGGACAGTCGTAATTAAATCTTTGAAAAAAGTTCGCAGAAAGGTATGTGGTTGAAGAGATGTTTTGTGAGCCGTTTTAAAAGTGTATAATCCACTTTTCTCGCCAGTATTATCAGGTTAAGTTTTATTTTGCTTCCAGAACGAATGATAGAAGGTTTTATGGAGGCATGTTTTCTTTTTCTTTCTTTAAATGTTGGGCACTTTCTGTGATAACTAATGCTGACCTTCTGAAGGCGAGGTACTTAGAATTTAACTGTATGAGTTCCTTATACATATTCGTCTTCCAGAACTTTAAAAATTTCTTTGTATGTGAGCAAGAGGATATCGTCTTTTACTAAAACGTTTGCTTTTTGGCCGTAGAGTGCAAGTTCATTTTGTAATATTTCTCATTTTATGTTTGCAGATAGCAATCTTTATTTCGTGGAACGGCATACATTGTACTTTCCATTTCTCAAGTTTTAATAATTGTTCAATTTAACACGTTGTAATTGATGTCATAATGAGCTTCACGTAATTCAATACTGCTGTGGTTGTCAAAGGCTAAACCACCCCCCTCTACCCTGCTTCCAATTAGTAAACAGATGCGCGTAGGATACAAGTGATAAGCGAAGCGTGTTGCCTGCAATACTCTGAGACAAACAAAACATGTCACTTGACCTCCAAACAGGAAAGCTTTACTTGCTTCGTTTGTGGCAGACCATGATGTTCACAATGGTTCAGCCATGCAGTGCGATGCTTCGGGCCATTGCTTACTCACTTAGACTTCGAGAAAGGGGGGTGCCGTAGCACTTGCCAATTGCCCACGGGGTTATGATGTGGCTTGCAAGCAGCTCTTTTGTATTACTTCTTCATGAAGTGGGTAGTGTTTAGTGTGACTCATTATTTCTTTATGACATGCCTCGTATGTGGTAATGTGGCAATCCCTCTAAGTGAAAAAAGTGTAAATGTGTTCAGTAAACATGATAAGCTGTAAATCATATAATAATAATATAAGAATATGCAATACCATATATGATTTTTGTACAATTTACAAGTTCTGATATGTGTATTGGACACATTCCAATGAAATGTTCACTGGGGTCTATACTTCATTTCACCCTTCGTCCGAGCGCGCCGGACGCTACCAGCCAATCCAGCGTCGAGAGAGCGTCATGTGACCTTGTACTCCACATAACCAAAACGTCGCATGATACTCTCCCGGCGCCAGATTGGCTGGGGTGGCCCAGCATCTACTGGGCCACCCCAGCAGGTGCCCATTTCATGCCAAGCACCCTTTACCAACGGTGTAAGCAAGCATCCTTTATGAAGGGTGCTTGCCTGAACGCCATAAGGGTGTTAGCCCAGGGACAAACTGATTTACACCCTTAAGTGTGTAAAAACTTTTACTGTGTACTCAAGGCTTCTCTTTCCCATTAGTGCCAGTAAGCTTGTGTAACGTGAAAAATATTGTAACTGAACAGTAGAGAGTTTTAGTAGATCGCTCCCATGACTCCGATAACGATACACGATACTCCTCCACCGCCTCCCTTGCGCATTCATAGTATCGTTATCGGGGCTGTGGGAGGTATCGGAACGATCTACTAAAACTCTCTAATGTTGCACTGTCCCTTCACCTAAAGTTGCTTCTTTTTATTTATTTTTACTGCTGCACTACTCGGGGATCTTAATGGTGGGACAACATAACATCCCTGAACCCACGACGACTGAAATGGTGGTCGCAACCAGCGTCGTAAGACTTAGTGCTCAAAAAGTCCAATACATATTGAGCAGCCTTGTAGCAGCTTCGCGTGTCATTACTATGTAAGAGTTTCTGGGGTTGAGTTCTCAAACTTGACCTCCCGAAACTCTTGACAGTCTTCTGAGGCACACCCAAATTTTCTGGCAGTCTGTGATAAATTATGTATTAAGTGTATAACTACAGCCACTTTCGGCCAGTGACTGGTCGGAAGTCAATGGCCAGTGGCTGGCCGGAAGTGTCTGGCCAAAGGTGAATGGCCAGCGACTGGCATAAAGTGATTGGCAAGTCACCAGACGAGGACGAAAACACTTCTATTGCCGAACACTTTGTCCAAACTTGGGCCATCGAAAATATGGTTGGCCATAGCACACTTGCCAGCGATGGCCCATTCACAACGTGCTGCTTGGGTTGGTTTGAAGAGCGCAGTCACGGGGGCCACGGGCTTGTCGCTTATAAGTGGGAGATGCCAACGGATAACGCCGCGCTGGAGTAGGAATCGGCTATCTGTAAATATGAGCAGTTTATAGCGTCGCAGCCCTGTGCCGTCGCTGCTGCCAACTGACTATTGGACCAGATGCACTCTTCTTTTGTAAGGAAGAGCAGCTGACGTCCGGTGGCGGCGTGCAATGGCAGGTTGGTTTGAAGAGCGCAGTCACGGAGGCCACGGCTTGTCGCTTGTCAGGGGGAGATGCCAACGGATAGCGGCACGCTGGAGTAGGAATCGGATATCTGTAAAGATGAGCAGTTTTCAGCGTCGCAGCCCTGTGCCGTCGCTGCTGCCAACTGACTAGGAGACCAGATGCACTCTTCTTTTGTAGGGAAGAGCAGCTGACGTCCGGTGGCGGCGTCCAATGGCAGGTTGGTTTGAAGAGCGAAGTCACGGGGGCCACGGGTTTGTCGCTTATCAGTGGGAGATGCCAACGGATAACGGCACGCTGGAGTAGGAATCGGCTATCTGTAAATATGAGCAGTTTATTCGCGACTCCAATTCACTATAGGTGGCGCCACTCGTTTTCCAAGATGGCCGGTTTAGTGAGGGTCGGCGATGCGAGCCGCAGCTGAGCCTGTCTATTTTTCTGGTTTTCACTGAGTGACACAAATTATTTCTTGTAATACGAAGAAGCTAGGGTGTTATGAGCGCAGGTCACCTCTTTATTCTGAAAACAAGAACGGTATTTAGTGTAATATTTAGGCCAGGAGGTACGTTTTCATTCTGGAACAAAACTGAAACTAACCTTTATTTTGGATTTAATTTCTCGGTATCGGTCTTAATTTCAGATTCTTTCATAACTCAAATTGTGTCTCACACCGTAATTATTTAGTTAAAGAGGTTGTTCGCGGAAACCTTTGTCCCTTTAAAGACAGGGTCTTTCATACACCTTAGAGGTAACACAGAATGCTGTAGTTGAAAAATTCAGTGCTGATATTTGTGCGTTCCTGCTGCCTTTTCTCGCTCGCATAATTGTCACATAAAACAATGAACTGCGGGCCTTTTGATGGCTCTTTGGGTATTTAGAAGATTAATTTCTTTAATATCTTTCACGGCACAACAATAACAGAATAAATCCAATTTATACGATATGTTCAGAAAACGTATGAATTAAGACACGCTGTTCTCACTCGTAAACTTCCAAGACAGAATCCGAGTCAGGCAGCTGAAGTGTACGTGTTTTTAAAGCAACGCGTGACGCATATGAGTTTATATTGCATCCAGTGTTTAACTGTTCGTCTATCATGATAACGATGTCAGAGGTCTTCATGTGCTAAAAAGAAAACAAAATGACACCTCTCAGAAAAGACGATTATGGTTAAATAGCGTATTTCTGTGATCGTAGCGTTAATTTGGGGCATATATTGCCGCTATTTGTATTAATAATGATATAAATATTAATATTAGGATATTTTAATACGCCATTTTCAAGCTCTAAAATAATTAGTTGTTTATGGTCTAATTGTAAACGCGCGAACAAGTATGACAATCTAAATTTGCTAATTATCATCACTGGTTCCAATTGCAGCATTTTTAATTACCAAGTTATAAAATAAATAAAGTCTAAAATGAATGAGAACCTCCTAGCTAATGTGAGAATTTCATGTAAAATTAGATTAATTGAGGAGGCTATCAAAGTAGCGACTTTTTACAATTTGCAAAACTTCCAAAGTCGCCGCCAATATTCTTCCAGACCAAATCCCCTCCACCCCCCCTCCCCCTAGAAAAAAAAAGATTTTTTAAATTAATACTCTTGGGTTGCCAAAGGCATGGTAGCGCTTTTCAGACGAGGACAAACGAAAGAAAGAAAAAAGAAAGAGAGAAAGAAAGAGCGCTCGTGTCTGTCTTATTTTTCTTTCTTTTGTCCTCGTCTAAAAAGCGCTACCATGCCTTTGGCAACCCAAGACCAGTACCAACTAGCCCGCCATTCAGCATTGTTAATTAATACTCTTTCAACATTTACTTAATTTCGTATTTGCTCGCCGTCGTTTTGCCATCCTCAGCCTTTCCAGTTCGAAGGAACACCTATCTGCTTGCGCGTCTGCTCACTGCAGCACGTTTCGTTAGTGTTGGAAAACGGTGAAACAGGAGCTTTAGTATTGCGTATACGAGCGAACGCAAGCGCTGTGTGTTTGCGTTAGCTTTGCATGGTCCACGCTGCGCGTGCGCGGAGCCCAAAACTTACGGTCTTGGATCGGAGCATGGCAAGAGGCCACCCTAACGCTAACGCACAGCGCTTGCGTTTGCTTCGATACGCAATGCTCAAACTCTCTAATAAGGTATAATCTCATACCGGCTTCAGCACCACGTTGGGACAGTGAAGAGTGTAGTTTGCATTCGGAAACGACATTTAGCGAGCCATGATCACGAGCAGTTCCGCCGTGCCTGCTGAGCAGGAGATTTGGGGGACCCTCACTAGAGCACTCCCCGTTTCCGCCGCGGGAGGGCGAGCGTCGAGCTGGAGACGCGAATAGCGTCGCAGCCCTGTGCCGTCGCTGCTGCCAACTGACTATTGCACCAGATGCGCTCTTCTTTTGTAAGGAAGAGCAGCTGACGTCCGGTGGCGGCGTGCAATGGCAGGTTGGTTTGAAGAGCGCAGTCACGGAGGCCACGGGCTTGTCGCTTGTCAGGGGGAGATGCCAACGGATAGCGGCACGCTGGAGCAGGAATCGGCTATCTGTAAAGATGAGCAGTTTTCAGCGTCGCAGCCCTGTGCCGTCGCTGCTGCCAACTGACTATTGGACCAGATGCACTCTTCTTTTGTAGGGAAGACCAGCTGACGTCCGGTGGCGGCGTCCAATGGCAGGTTCCCAAGCAGCACCAGAAAGTGAATTTCGATCGGCCGACGGTTGGCCAGTGTCTGGACAGCTTGGCCACTTTAAGTGCTTGGCCACCGGAGACATAAACAAGGCCGGCAAGAGTCCGGCCACAAACTAGCTGCTTTTAGCTTGTCCGCCGGAGACATAAACACTGCCGGCAAGCGCCTGGCCAGAAGGGCTGATTTTCAGCTTGGCCGCCGGAGACATAAACACGGCCGCCAAGTGTTTGGCCAGCAGTGCTGATTTTCAGCTTGGCCGCCGGGGACATAAACACGGCCGGCAAGTGTTTGGCCAGTAGTGCTGATTTTCAGCTTGGCCGCCGGAAACACAAGCCTGGCCGGCGAGTGTTTGGCCAGCAGTGCTGATTTTCAGCTTGGCCGCCGGAAACGTAAACAAGGCCGGCGAGTGTTTGGCCAGAAGTGCTGATTTTCAGCTTGGCCGCCCTGGACATAAACATGGCCGGCAAGTGTTCGGCCAGAAGTGCTGGTTTTCAACTTGGCCGCTGGGGAGATAAACATGGCCAGCAAGTGTTCGGCCAAAAGTGCTGATTTTCAGTTTCGCCGCAGGGACACCCATAATCTAAACTTTCATCGCGTTGACGAAACTTTGGCATAACGACGGGCAGCGAGAGAAGCATCATAAGCGAGTGGTTGGCAGGATATTAGTGCGTGCATCGCGCGAACACTGTTAGCGCAAGCAAACGATCACCATTTTATTCAGTTTTTTTTTCGTTAGACTTGAAAGGCTATTGTCTTAACTAGCACTGTCGTGTGATATGTTCATTTAGAACATTACCAGAAGTAGGAAAATATTGTGCCCGTTGTTCTATGAACATAAAATACGAAAACAGCGCCCACGTCATCTTCGCGCTAACAATACCGCTCTGTCGCTGCGCGGCCCTCTTAGCGCAAATACCACATCCGCGATTTTTCGGTTAGCGCTCCACATATTTACTTCCCAACTGCACTCGAAGAAAAAAAAAGTTGTAGTCAGGTGCATCGGGCGCACATGCTCCCCTTTCCTGGAAGACGCACCCGCCGTTACCCAGCCAGTGTACTTGTACACCGACCATAAGCCCCCTTCTCTACCTTAAAAACCTATAGGTGTATCAATGCACTCAGCTTAGTAAACCGCCACGCTAGCCACGCTTCTTGATAAACTTGTGCTTGAATCGAATAAGATTGGATATTTCAGGCTTTGTGTTTTGGAAGAGCTTAAACAAGACGTCTCTCATATATTGATTAAACTTAAGCTAGTTTCAGTAATGTTTTATATAGGTGCTAGGATACTGATTTCCTGAGCCAACGAAAGCTAACGGCCTCGGTTAAAACCGCCACGGAAACGTTCAAAGTCGAACCACATGTAAAAGAAAAAGAAAATGAACATCTCGACCTAGATGTGCAGAACGCTGGTTTTGTTGTTAACAACGTGGTTGTTGGCGGGTGGTGGGCAACGCCCTGACGCTATTGACGCTATCGTGGTGATTGACGCCAGTGATGCTCGGCCGTACTACACAGTAAACGTTTTTACACCTTTAAGGGTGTAAAAGGGGTGTTGTAGCAACTTACACCCTTGGCTACACTCTTTTGACTCCCTAAAACTAGGAATACAACCTCATAATTTTACCGAAAAGGGTGCTGTTTCGTGTTACACCCTACATTTAGTGAAGAATGTGAGATGGGTGTAGAAGAGGGTGCTAAATAAATAATGTGAAATGGTTTTGGAAAGCTTATATATGGCTCTGTCCCTAATGTACAGGTAATATTTCTGCTTGAAAAGCAACAGTTGTCAGCAGTCTAGTTTTTTACAATGTCAGTTGTAATTCATGCAAATAGCTGATAATAAAGTGCCTCTTTTGCATACAATTTTTATGTTTGCAAACAAAAATTTATATATGAGTTCATATTTCATTTTCTCACAAATCACTCCATGCTCAGAAATTGGAAGGAAGGGTGAAATGTTCTATACTAGCATTTTTTACAAATATTTGTTGATGGAAGTGTACAGTAAAAAAAAATCAGTTAGTCTCGAGTTTATATCTGGCAACATGAAATCAAAATATAGTGAAAATGTTTGACACATATTAATCACATGCTGCTAGAACCTGTCACATGACCATGTCAACCTGAGTAAAATATTCATTTGAGAATATGGTGACATGCACAAAAACTCACACACATAAAGAGGCAAATCCCATAATAAACCCGTCCGAGACATCCCATACAAAAATGGTCTATGGTCGTCTATGGAAAATTCAATGGCAGGCTGTCACCCCCTGTAGCTTTGCATGGTGGACCTTTGAAATTTAAAGATACAGCTACAGCCAGCTATAGGAAGTATTCACTGGCGGCCATAGATGTCTGCACGACTGCTAATCGCGTGCTGATGACGAGCTTCCACAGTTCTTTTGTCACGTGCATTCCGCACCCTCAAGATTGCCGGTCTTAGCAGCAAATTAATGTGGCCTTGTTCTGAGCATGCGCCCTAAACAGCACCCACAAATATGGCGCCCAGTGAATGCTCCTTATAGAAAAGTTTAGGGCCCTGTGTCTAAAGACTCAGGGCTATGTTTCAATAACAACAATAATAATAATAATAATAATAATAATTATATTCAAGAAGTTAGTGTTCTAACAATGTCCAGGGACATCCAATTGTTCTTCTTGCGGGCGCAGTGCAATAGAACGCACAAACAGGCGCTCCCACGCTCGCAGTCGCACTCATACACGCGCGCGCGCACATACACACGCCTGCACACGCGCAAACCCACGCCCGCGCGCAGACGCACACGCACGCACAACCAGAGACGCGCACACGCATGCACGCGGATGCATCCACACGCGCGCGCACAAACACGCACGCGCATGCACGCACACACATGCAAACAATTACGACGAAGGAAACTTTGCTTAAGTTAGTTTCGGTTTCGGTTGACACAAAAAAGAAACAACCTAAAGTTTAAATAAAACATAAGATTTACTCACTTTTTGTAATATTTTACATTTTTATTTTAAGGACATTCTTATTATTACTAATATAATAATAATTTGCTTAGTATCGTTCTAAAAAAATTAACAATAAAGAAAAAAGAAAAGAGACTCTTGAAGACTGCACAAGACCATCGCTATTGCAATCAGTTTCCGTTGGGCTCGTTTGAATGGTCGTTGAAGTTCCAGAGGCTTCGGAAATCTCTTTTTTTTACTTTTTTGTCGTTTTAGTGGATATTTTAGATATCTTCCTTAAGAATACCGTGTTCAAGAATAGCAATCGATGACTGAGAGCTGGGAGACGCTGCTTCTTGCCAACGCCCGTAAGTTCAGAACCGCCCATGCACGACTCGTGCGAACGCCGGTAAGCAACTTTCTTTTGTTTCTGCAAAGTGGGCTGCTGTTTCAAACTTTGTCGTGTACGGTGTGCTTGCTAAGCTATGCTTGATTCTAACTATGCTTCTGCCCTGTGTTATTTCGTTATTTGAAAAGAGCGTATCTTCTTCAAAACCTGTGGCTCGTTCCGCAGTGTGAGAAAGATTCCCGTGCGGCGGAACCGTGGGCATGTTCTGGGCGCCGTCGTGCGGCGCTCGTCTGACGACGCTTGTACGGAGCGTTCAAGTGCCGTCTGACGGCAGTTCAAGCATTCAGTCGCCGTCCCAAAGTGGTAATCACAGGTCATGCTAGTTCTCACGTCTTGTCCCAACATCAGCTTGCCACCGATTTGTTTCATAAAGCGGGAGCGAGAAAAACGTTACAAGAGCAAGCATGCAGCATGATTTTTTGCATAAGCTAATGCCTGTGCCGTACAGACGCGCGGTCTCTTCATCATATTTCCGAGGGTAAAAGCGCTAAAAACAACGGACAAACAACGCCCTGTGTTGTTTGTTTCTTTTGCTTGTCTGTTGTTTTTAGAGCTTTTACCCTCGGAAATTAGGTCTCTTCTCGTTTACCGAACCGGCACACTCTTTAAGTTTACGATTGTGTGATGCAAAAAATAAAAGGAGTTTAGGTGTCACGTTTTTTAGTAGTGGCGAAAGCCCTTACAAAATTCAGAGCAGCTAGAAAAAGCAAAAACATGAAAAAAGGCGAAAAAAATTAACTAATGTCAAACCTGAATATTTGATGGAGTTCAAAGACACCAGCGTACCAACTCGCCCGGTTATTCTTTCTGCCAAAGAATAATAGCCAATAGTAATAAACAAATAAATGCCAACTATTAATTGGTTACAAAGTCGTAATTGGTGCAGTGCAGCCATACGCTACTCTACTCTTTTGATGATATCAGGTAATGTGTAAATGTATAGGGCAGTTCAAGCAACCATTTATGCCCGACCCATTATATTGAGTTTTTTCTTTATATAAAAGTTATATGAAAAAAGTGCTCTTCCTAAATTAAGCCGCACCACTGAATGTACAATAGCGTGTAACGTTTATGTATGTTCTCAGCAAAAGAAAAGGAGGCATTAAAAAAAGGCCAATCATTTTGTTTCCTCTCTGTTAGAGCTTCTTTCACGTACACGCAAAATGTGGGTGTCTACGTCTAAAAGAGTGGAATTGACATTTCCTGCAAAGCTGGAAGGCCTGACTCAGTTCGGCTAGCAGCTTGAAACCTATGGGAACCTGGGGAACTGAACCACGAGAGGGTGAGAGTGACACCCACCACAAGAGTGAGGGTGACACCCGCCTTGCACTTCCTGAACGATGGCACCATGAGGAAGGTGGAGCTGCCCTAAAGTGAATGCAATAGCAGGTGGGTCGTTCCAGTGAACCCCTATACAGATGATACCAAGCAGAAAATTATTAATAAATTTGTTATTAAAAACATGAAATGTGAATCGCACGGACAAGAATGAGGAGACCAAAACAGCGCTGTGTTGTGTTCATATCCTCTGTTCCCGTATTCTTCATGATTTATTTTCAATAATTGGCTACTAACTAGTCCAATCATCACCACTAGTCAATATAAGTATGCTGCTATCTATTAGTATGCATTAACACCGTGCTTGCAGTTGAATCCTACAGTCATTTTTTAATAAACAAAAACGAGGGTGCAAGCTAGCTAAACAGGCTAAACACATAATTTGTTAAAGACGGGTTCTCTTAAGGATGACACAAACGCAGAGAAGTATCAAACACAGCTGAGTATTAATGGGCAAAACATGAATAGCCGACCCAAAAATGAAAACGTAGGGGAAGACATGAAATCAGTCTTTACAATTTCTCTTCTGCTTGCCACCACTTTACAAAGGGAATTCCTTTTTGGGCCTTACAGCGTTTTACTGTTCACAACCCCTGACATACCCAAGGACAGTAAACATAAAAAAGCAACCTACTAACATTTAAGTAAATGTGATTGAACAAACAACAGGGAATGCCTTGAGCTTTCAACCTAGGAAATAAAAAATATGCATAACATTAAGATTTGAAAAAAAAAACAGACGGACGCATCACAACTGTTTTTAACAAAAATATAGGCCAAGAAACTTCTTCCACTCGATGGCAAAACACAGGGAAGGCACTAACAGATTTCTAGGTTTCATCATTGTTAGTGATTCTTTCAGTATACACTTGTGGTCACTCTCTTTAGTCAAAATTATTTCATCATCATCATTCATTAAATCGTCACAGTTGTGTTCTTTAAAGGGGTACGGAAACAAAAATTGAAATATTCAAATTTTGTTCGGAAGTGAGTCAAGCATGATGGATAATAACCGTAAATGATAATCGCACGTTTGTATTTTGAACTACTGGCTATATTTTTCGTTCCAAACGGTGCACTCGAACAAGCGCTCGAAGAGAAGCGAACGGAAAGCGCGATGCGTCATGGGATATTCGGCGCAAACACAAACAGAACGAAAAGATTCCCCGCGTTCGTGGAGTAGCAAGGCAGGCGTGGTTATGAGCTTTGCCCTTGGTGGCGTTATCAGCGTTGTGGTAGTATCAATAGGGAGTTTTCGTAGATCGTTTTCGCCGTCCCGCAACGCCCTCCGCAACCCGCTACGATAGCGGAAACTCCAGAGTCAAGGCTATCAGCGCGCAGGCGCAGTAGCAACTTCTTCGTTGCGGAAAGCTTAGCGGAGGGGGCAACGCGGTCTACGAAAACTCCCTAATAGCGTCAGCACGTTACAACCAAGCCGTTCGAAGTACCCGTAGCGCGACGAGCGTGTGGCTGGCCCACGTGGTCTGGCCCAAGGAGCACGTAGCTTCCACAACACTGTCAGTTTAGGGCTGAACTAGATGGGGAACACAACTTTTGTTCAAGTTTTAAGCGACGGGCTAATCTTCTAGGGGGAGAATGGCTATTTCCGGTTGCACGAACGAGGGTCCGAGAATGAGGGGAGTCGTTCCTTTCCGTCTTCTTGGACCGTTTGGTACAATGCGCGATTTGTGAGTTGAGCCAGGAGGAAAGCTAAGAAAAAAAATGTTGAAATTCTAAAGGGCGGCGCTGCTCCGAAGGAATCTGCTGCGTCACGACTACGTAGCAAGTTCCTCGGTGTTGCTAGATTACCTCCCAAATAGGCTCCGCATGCATCCACCAGGTGCACATTGAGAGATCGTTTATTTAGCTTTAAAATTAGTTTTCTTGTGCCTTTCAACGGAAGACTGGTCTTTTTGAGATTAGGGTGCAACATGCAACACATTCAAGCTTGAAAATGAGCGCTGAAATTTCGTTTCCCTACCCGTTTAAGGCCACACAATTATTACATTAGATCAGGTGTTTTGACACAGCTGAATACGGATACTTATTTTTCTGCTACATTTATACTAAGTTCAATCGGTCCTTAATGCAGGGTTTTGTCGCATGAAGTGTTCTATGAGTGCAGCGAGTATTTCTAGTGGTCCTTGGGACATGTCGTGCTGTAGACTTATGTATTACTGGTTTTCTTTGTTACTTTGTGGGATATGGCAAGCGGTATTGAATTTATTGCAGGTCCCAGCTGCACCAAGCGAGTAGACTCACCGTCAAAGACCGCAACCCGCGCAGAGTGTTCTATGAGGTGAGCGATCATGTTTGGCAGTCTTTGCCACATGCAGTGCTGGCGGTTTATGTAAAAGTGGCCTTGTCCGTTTGATCCAGTTTTGCTTCAGAAAAAAGTGGACCTCTATAGTGGGATGGTGCACGGCTGCATGCACATGCACCCGGTATTTTTTATATTTATATTTACATAAATACAAAGCTTTCTATTTTGATTCAACCAAAGTAAAAAAAAATGGCGTGAGTGTTACTGGGATGTTGACTTCAATGTGTGTTTGTGGGGCTAAGAGGACATTACATAAGGGGAAAACCCGTAGCAGTATGTTATTCAAAACTAATTAACCAAAATTTTTAATAATGGTTTTGAAAACTGCTATTGTTAAACCTCTTTTTCACGGAGGTCAGCGTGGCCAGGTTCAAAACTATCGGCCAATTTCTATTCTACCATGTATAGCTAAAATATTGGAAAAATTTATTTACATCACTATGTCTTCTTTCGTAGAGAAGTGCAACATAATATCTCCCAACCAATACGGTTTCCTGCCTGGTCGTGGGACTCAATCCCTTCTCGAAGCGCTATCTGATGAGATAAATTTGGGTTTTGAGAACAACCTGTTTATTTGCGCTTGCTTTCTTGATGTAAGAAAGGCGTTCCACACAGTGAGTCACTCTATGTTATCGCAAAAACTTTCAGCTGTTGGTTTCCGGGGTCCTTTTGTCCTTACTAACTAATTTCCTGCAAGATCGTTCCCAGCTGGTTCCAATCAAAGGCATACACAGCGTCAAAGTCTCTTTAAACTCTGGTGTCCCACAGGGCTCTGTACTTTCGCGTTTACTCTTCAATATCTATGTAAATGATATGTCTACCTCTGTTTCGAACTGCTCCCTTTATCAATACGCGGACGACACTCTTGTTAACAAGTCATCTTACTTATTCAAGGGCTATGGAGATGCTCCAGGAATGTTCTTTAGGACTAATGAACTGGTTCGCCCATAATCTTATAGATGTCAATGTCTCAAAAACTAAGTTAGTATGTTTTCACAATCCCGTTAAGTTAGTTGATCTAAATACTCCACTTTTCCTCCACACGTCGCACTGTGTCAACTGCCAGTGCACTCCCATCGCTTTCTCAGACACTGTGAAGTATTTAGGAATTATTTTTGATTCTGATCTTTCTTGGAATTCACACCTCACAAGGCTGTGTTCTAAGTTAAGGAGCGTTTCTTGCTTAATGTACTACATCAAGGCTTTTCTACCACTTAATCTCAGGAAACTCATAGTTCACTCGTTAGGATATGGCTCCCTCCGCTACGGAATCACCATTTTTGGAATTTGCTCTGGATTATGGCAGGCAAAAATCAATAATATTTTAAAAGGAATGCTGCGTAATGTTTACTACAGGCCTACCACTTCCTCTCAGGATATGTTTCAAATATTATCTATGCCCAACTTTCAATCTCTGTTTGTGGAAACGGTAGTCCTTAGTCATTACTGGAATACTGACTTCAAAACACCTCGACCAAATATCCGGCAACTGCGAACGGTTCCACGATTTGTTATCACCAAATGTTACACTCGATATGGCAAGAACTTGCGGTCCTTCTACGTTCCTCGGATTTTTAATTCTTTACCTGCTAATTTGCCTGATTTCACTTCCAGAAAAAAGCTTAGAAAATCGCTTCGCCTTCTGTCTCCCGAAGAGTCGATCTAAAAATGTATAACATTTTTGTGTGTGTTCTTTTTTGCGTGTTGTATTTTTTTCTCAAACGCCCTTATTGGATTTTATTTAGCAGTTTTTTTGTCCCCACTAGTATTGCCACCAGGTATGTGTCTGTTGATTGGTGCATCTTGCGTATAGTCCAAAGGTGATTGATTAAAATAGTGCTTTCATTTATGGTTACTATTAATAACACAAATATGGTGCTGTCCTCAAATTGGTGTATTTGTGATATAACTCACTTTTGCTTGTGTCAAATTCAGCGTCATATCTTTTGTTTTGCTTTGCTTTCATGACTCGTTTTGTGACTGTTCTCATCCACTGAGAATCTCAATGTTCACCTGGACGTACCCTGCAACGTGCAACTCTTCAAGGAATGATTCTGTGATTTTTTTCTAGTGACAAAACCTGACTTTCTTTTTATTTTTATTGAATTTTATATTTTCTTGCGTTTCGGAAGCCTAAGCTTCAACTGGAACTATAGCTAATTCTGGTCAAGTTCACATTTTTTTTATATTTTTCCTTTTTCTTTCTTATTTTGTGATAATTATTTTGATATATTTGCAACCTCGGTTTAGTTACACAAGCCCATGAAGGCTTTGACGAAACTGCGTTGTTTTGTGGATATGCTCCTCCATCACAAATAAATTATGAAATTATGAAAATATGAGGTATGATTCAATTCTAGTTTCAACGACAGTGAATATTAAAGACTAACACAATTGACACAATTTACGAATCGCAACAAGTTTCGAAATATTCAGTGCTAAAAATTTGCCTTTTCGTCGCCCAATTCCAAAATCTTGCGCTCAGAAGGCCTCAGGATGTCGTGCGGACGTGGTTGCTTCGGACGCACCTTCACTATTCTGGAAGTATGACGCCGATGCTTCCGCCAAGGACACACTGTCTAGATAGTGACGACGTACCCGGTATGACTAGGGCACTCTTCTGCCCATTATATACGGCACGAAATCTTGAGCTCAAGCTGAGCACGGCTTTTGCATCCGACATTAAAAACGCAAAAGTTGGACAATGAATACCTCCAAGCCGCTTGGCTTTTTGTGAATGGTTTAAATAGGGATAGCCTTTAATATTGACTGGCTTTTAACACTGCAGTTGCAACATGGTCCCTAAAGCCATGAATTGCAAAGCTAACAGATTTTGGTCAATTAGTCAACGTACTGTGACAGTTATCCCCTTTACTAATGTCCACCGAGTCCCACAAACACGCAGTGAAGAAGACATCGACAGAACTCTCACGGCCTTTTTTTTTAATTTTGTTAGCTTTCAAATAGAATGCTGTGCAGAGTGTATACAGGTAAAACGACTTGTAGAATGCAATCATGCACATAATTGTAACAAAACTTTGCTTTTCACCCAATTAAGTATTGCATTTGTCATTGCAACCTTCCAAACATAAGCAAAGCATCCAGTTTGGTACTCAAAGTGTATTCTATTCGGCAATAAATCAACGGGCTACTACTTGGTTCGCCTTTGGCTTCATTGGGAAAATATTAGGCATGTGCGAACCATGGATTTTGGCTTAAAATTGATAATAATTTGAGCTTATTAACTTTTCAGTTGAATGTCACATAGTTTCTGCACCTCTCTCCAAGCCCGTGAATTCTGGGTCCGTTTACATGAAGTCATCCAGCAGCCGCAGGTTACTGTTTGGGCCGCCGAGATTGCTCTTCTCCTGACGCAGACAGCTCATTGTATATTTTGTCAGAACACCTTTGTCTGTCACGGATTCGAGGGGTGCATTGAGGTGCAAACGCCACAGTGTATCATAGATAGCTGTAGAAATATATTATCACGAGCACCTTTTAAGATGTAATCACCCCCTCCACCGTTGAAAACCGCAGCCGTCAACCTCGACACGCTGCATGCTGGATTTTGGATTTTCAGTGTAGAGGAGGAGGCAAAAAAATTAACATTGGTCAAGAGACAAATATTACCATCTACCGTTATGGTCAGTCGGCAGCCCGGTATGGTTCATAAATGCAGGGTGGCAAGGTGAGAAGGGTGCGTCTGTGGCAAACATAAATTGTGGCACCTAAGCTCCCCGCCTTCTGTCGGTGTTTGTCCCTTTTTTTTTTTTGCAACTTGACTTCCCTTGGCTATGTTCGCTGATACCGAAAAGAACCCATTATCGCACCCAATGAACGCTGGCGACCGGTGACACCACCTGACAAAGCGTGTCTGCCCAAACGTCCCTGCTTTTTGCCTTCTTCTTCTTCTTTTAGACATATTGTTTCTCACCTGTGCATTTGTTGGTGGCCTCTTACCCATACAATAACCTCAAATGTACACAAGAAGGCTGCTGTCAGCAGAAAGAAAACCGGCCGCTGTAGAAGTTAAAAGTGAGAGCAAAGCAAAAAATCACTCATTGCGAAAATAAACCAGTGATGCCTCGGATTTTTCCGTGGACTTTTTTTATCTCCAAACCTGTCAGCTCATTTCTAACAATAAATGTAACAAGATACATAAGTCTAACAACGTATCATAATACATCGCAAAAGTATTTCACTAATGAAACACAAATAGATTTCGAAAATGCATTTCGGTACAGAAATAGACATACTCACAAGTGCCCCTAAGATTATATCGCAATACCTGCATGTTGTGATGTTGCCCCGATTGTAATTCCTCATTCGTTTTACACTGCTGCAGACGCCGGTTACTTGTTCCAACATAAGCACTGTATGCCTGTGTGGAGGCTGATTCTCATGGTCTTAACAGCAGCGAATAATAGCAGTTGACAAGAGCAAACATGTTTTGGCCTTCTACATTAAAATATGTTTTGCTTTGTCCTTTTACTTAACGCAGGACGAGAACACCCCACCGGCACCATGTGTCCTCTACAACAAGGAAGAGCTGGACGATGCAGACTTTCTTCACCTTGTTGAGGATCGTGAGCGCTTGTTCTCCGTTTTTAATGCAGAAGAGGGGCTGTGCATGTTGTAGGCAGCATATTGGCTTTTCAGCATCCAGTACGAATGCAAGGCCTCCAACACATTGGTTGCTCTGGAGAGGATTTTCCTTGGCTTGAGCGACACCAATCCAAGGAGAGTCGTAATTAAATTTTTGAACAAAGTTCGCAGAAAGGTATGTGGTTGAAGAGATGTTTTGTGAGCCGTTTTAAAAGTGTATAATCCACTTTTCTCGCCAGTATTATCAGGTTAAGTTTTATTTTGCTTCCAGAACGAATGATAGAAGGTTTTATGGAGGCATGTTTTCTTTTTCTTTCTTTAAATGTTGGGCACTTTCTGTGATAACTAATGCTGACCTCCTGAAGGCGAGGTACTTAGAATTTAACTGTATGAGTTCCTTATACATATTCGTCTTCCAGAACTTTAAAAATTTCTTTGTATGTGAGCAAGAGGATAGCGTCTTCTACTAAAACGTTTGCTTTTTGGCCGTAGAGTGCAAGTTCATTTTGTAATTATTCTCATTTTATGTTTGCAGATAGCAATCTTTATTTCGTGGAACGGCATACATTGTACTTTCCATTTCTCAAGTTTTAATAATTGTTCAATTTAACACGTTGTAATTGATGTCATAATGAGCTTCACGTAATTCAATACTGCTGTGGTTGTCAAAGGCTAAACCACCCCCCTCTACCCTGCTTCCAATTAGTAAACAGATGCGCGTAGGATACAAGTGATAAGCGAAGCGTGTTGCCTGCAATACTCTGAGACAAACAAAACATGTCACTTGACCTCCAAACAGGAAAGCTTTACATGCTTCGTTTGTGGCAGACCATGATGTTCACAATGGTTCAGCCATGCAGTGCGATGCTTCGGGCCATTGCTTACTCACTTAGACTTCGAGAAAGGGGGGTGCCGTAGCACTTGCCAATTGCCCACGGGGTTATGATGTGGCTTGCAAGCAGCTCTTTTGTATTACTTCTTCATGAAGTGAGTTGTGTTTAGTGTGACTCATTATTTCTTTATGACATGCCTCGTATGTGGTAATGTGGCAATCCCTCTAAGTGAAAAAAGTGTAAATGTGTTCAGTAAACATGATAAGCTGTAAATCATATAATAATAATATAAGAATATGCAATACCATATATGATTTTTGTACAATTTACAAGTTCTGATATGTGTATTGGACACATTCCAATGAAATGTTCACTGGGGTCTATACTTCATTTCACCCTTCGTCCGAGCGCGCCGGACGCTACCAGCCAATCCAGCGTCGAGAGAGCGTCATGTGACCTTGTACTCCACATAACCAAAACGTCGCATGATACTCTCCCGGCGCCAGATTGGCTGGGGTGGCCCAGCATCTACTGGGCCACCCCAGCAGGTGCCCATTTCATGCCAAGCACCCTTTACCAACAGTGTAAGCAAGCACCCTTTATGAAGGGTGCTTGCCTGAACGCCATAAGGGTGTTAGCCCAGGGACAAACTGATTTAAAACCTTAAGTGTGTAAAAACTTTTACTGTGTACTCAAGGCTTCTCTTTCCCATTAGTGCCAGTAAGCTTGTCTAAAGTGAAATATATTGTAACTGAACAGTAGAGAGTTTTAGTAGATCGCTCCCATGACTCCGATAACGATACACGATACTCCGCCACCGCCTCCCTTGCGCATTCATAGTATCGTTATCGGGGCTGTGGGAGGTATCGGAACGATCTACTAAAACTCTCTATTGTTACACTGTCCCTTCACCTAAAGTTGCTTCTTTTTATTTATTTTTACTGCTGCACTACTCGGGTTCTTAATGGTGGGACAACATAACATCCCTGAACCCACGACGACTGAAATGGTGGTCGCAACCAGCGTCGTAAGACTTAGTGCTCAAAAAGTCCAATACATATTGAGCAGCCTTGTAGCAGCTTCGCGTGTCATTACTATGTAAGAGTTTCTGGGGTTGAGTTCTCAAACTTGACCTCCCGAAACTCTTGACAGTCTTCTGAGGCACACCCAAATTTTCTGGCAGTCTGTGATAAATTATGTATTAAGTGTATAACTACAGCCACTTTCGGGAAGTGACTGGCCGGAAGTCAATGGCCAGTGGCTGGCCGAAAGTGTCTGGCCAAAGGTGAATGGCTAGTCACTGGCCAAATGTGAAAGGCCAGTCTCTGGCGAAAGGTGAATGGCCAGTCTCTGGCCTAAAGTGAATGGCCAGCCACTGGACAGAGGTGAATGGTCAGTCACTGGCCTAAAGTGAATGGCCAGTCACTGGCCTAAAGTGAATGGCCAGCGACTGGCATAAAGTGATTGGCAAGTCACCAGACGAGGACGAAAACACTTCTATTGCCGAACACTTTGTCCAAACTTGGGCCATCGAAAATATGGTTGGCCATAGCACACTTGCCAGCGATGGCCCATTCACAACGTGCTGCTTGGGTTGGTTTGAAGAGCGCAGTCACGGGGGCCACGGGCTTGTCGCTTATAAGTGGGAGATGCCAACGGATAACGGCGCGCTGGAGTAGGAATCGGCTATCTGTAAATATGAGCAGTTTATAGCGTCGCAGCCCTGTGCCGTCGCTGCTGCCAACTGACTATTGGACCAGATGCACTCTTCTTTTGTAAGGAAGAGCAGCTGACGTCCGGTGGCGGCGTGCAATGGCAGGTTGGTTTGAAGAGCGCAGTCACGGAGGCCACGGCTTGTCGCTTGTCAGGGGGAGATGCCAACGGATAGCGGCACGCTGGAGTAGGAATCGGATATCTGTAAAGATGAGCAGTTTTCAGCGTCGCAGCCCTGTGCCGTCGCTGCTGCCAACTGACTAGGAGACCAGATGCACTCTTCTTTTGTAGGGAAGAGCAGCTGACGTCCGGTGGCGGCGTCCAATGGCAGGTTGGTTTGAAGAGCGAAGTCACGGGGGCCACGGGTTTGTCGCTTATCAGTGGGAGATGCCAACGGATAACGGCACGCTGGAGTAGGAATCGGCTATCTGTAAATATGAGCAGTTTATAGCGCCGCAGCCCTGTGCCGTCGCTGCTGCCAACTGACTATTGCACCAGATGCGCTCTTCTTTTGTAAGGAAGAGCAGCTGACGTCCGGTGGCGGCGTGCAATGGCAGGTTGGTTTGAAGAGCGCAGTCACGGAGGCCACGGGCTTGTCGCTTGTCAGGGGGAGATGCCAACGGATAGCGGCACGCTGGAGCAGGAATCGGCTATCTGTAAAGATGAGCAGTTTTCAGCGTCGCAGCCCTGTGCCGTCGCTGCTGCCAACTGACTATTGGACCAGATGCACTCTTCTTTTGTAGGGAAGACCAGCTGACGTCCGGTTGCGGCGTCCAATGGCAGGTTCCCAAGCAGCACCAGAAAGTGAATTTCGATCGGCCGACGGTTGGCCAGTGTCTGGACAGCTTGGCCACTTTAAGTGCTTGGCCACCGGAGACATAAACAAGGCCGGCAAGAGTCCGGCCACAAACTAGCTGCTTTTAGCTTGTCCGCCGGAGACATAAACACTGCCGGCAAGCGCCTGGCCAGAAGGGCTGATTTTCAGCTTGGCCGCCGGAGACATAAACACGGCCGCCAAGTGTTTGGCCAGCAGTGCTGATTTTCAGCTTGGCCGCCGGGGACATAAACACGGCCGGCAAGTGTTTGGCCAGTAGTGCTGATTTTCAGCTTGGCCGCCGGAAACACAAGCCTGGCCGGCGAGTGTTTGGCCAGCAGTGCTGATTTTCAGCTTGGCCGCCGGAAACGTAAACAAGGCCGGCGAGTGTTTGGCCAGAAGTGCTGATTTTCAGCTTGGCCGCCCTGGACATAAACATGGCCGGCAAGTGTTCGGCCAGAAGTGCTGGTTTTCAACTTGGCCGCTGGGGAGATAAACATGGCCAGCAAGTGTTCGGCCAAAAGTGCTGATTTTCAGTTTCGCCGCAGGGACACCCATAATCTAAACTTTCATCGCGTTGACGAAACTTTGGCATAACGACGGGCAGCGAGAGAAGCATCATAAGCGAGTGGTTGGCAGGATATTAGTGCGTGCATCGCGCGAACACTGTTAGCGCAAGCAAACGATCACCATTTTATTCAGTTTTTTTTTCGTTAGACTTGAAAGGCTATTGTCTTAACTAGCACTGTCGTGTGATATGTTCATTTAGAACATTACCAGAAGTAGGAAAATATTGTGCCCGTTGTTCTATGAACATAAAATACGAAAACAGCGCCCACGTCATCTTCGCGCTAACAATACCGCTCTGTCGCTGCGCGGCCCTCTTAGCGCAAATACCACATCCGCGATTTTTCGGTTAGCGCTCCACATATTTACTTCCCAACTGCACTCGAAGAAAAAAAAGTTGTAGTCAGGTGCATCGGGCGCACATGCTCCCCTTTCCTGGAAGACGCACCCGCCGTTACCCAGCCAGTGTACTTGTACACCGACCATAAGCCCCCTTCTCTACCTTAAAAACCTATAGGTGTATCAATGCACTCAGCTTAGTAAACCGCCACGCTAGCCACGCTTCTTGATAAACTTGTGCTTGAATCGAATAAGATTGGATATTTCAGGCTTTGTGTTTTGGAAGAGCTTAAACAAGACGTCTCTCATATATTGATTAAACTTAAGCTAGTTTCAGTAATGTTTTATATAGGTGCTAGGATACTGATTTCCTGAGCCAACGAAAGCTAACGGCCTCGGTTAAAACCGCCACGGAAACGTTCAAAGTCGAACCACATGTAAAAGAAAAAGAAAGTGAACATCTCGACCTAGATGTGCAGAACGCTGGTTTTGTTGTTAACAACGTGGTTGTTGGCGGGTGGTGGGCAACGCCCTGACGCTATTGACGCTATCGTGGTGATTGACGCCAGTGATGCTCGGCCGTACTACACAGTAAACGTTTTTACACCTTTAAGGGTGTAAAAGGGGTGTTGTAGCAACTTACACCCTTGGCTACACTCTTTTGACTCCCTAAAAACTAGGAATACAACCTCATAATTTTACCGAAAAGGGTGCTGTTTCGTGTTACACCCTACATTTAGTGAAGAATGTGAGATGGGTGTAGAAGAGGGTGCTAAATAAATAATGTGAAATGGTTTTGGAAAGCTTATATATGGCTCTGTCCCTAATGTACAGGTAATATTTCTGCTTGAAAAGCAACAGTTGTCAGCAGTCTAGTTTTTTACAATGTCAGTTGTAATTCATGCAAATAGCTGATAATAAAGTGCCTCTTTTGCATACAATTTTTATGTTTGCAAACAAAAATTTATATATGAGTTCATATTTCATTTTCTCACAAATCACTCCATGCTCAGAAATTGGAAGGAAGGGTGAAATGTTCTATACTAGCATTTTTTACAAATATTTGTTGATGGAAGTGTACAGTAAAAAAAAATCAGTTAGTCTCGAGTTTATATCTGGCAACATGAAATCAAAATATAGTGAAAATGTTTGACAAATATTAATCACATGCTGCTAGAACCTGTCACATGACCATGTCAACCTGAGTAAAATATTCATTTGAGAATATGGTGACATGCACAAAAACTCACACACATAAAGAGCCAAATCCCATAATAAACCCGTCCGAGACATCCCATACAAAAATGGTCTATGGTCGTCTATGGAAAATTCAATGGCAGGCTGTCACCCCCTGTAGCTTTGCATGGTGGACCTTTGAAATTTAAAGATACAGCTACAGCCAGCTATAGGAAGTATTCACTGGTGGCCATAGATGTCTGCACGACTGCTAATCGCGTGCTGATGACGAGCTTCCACAGTTCTTTTGTCACGTGCATTCCGCACCCTCAAGATTGCCGGTCTTAGCAGCAAATTAATGTGGCCTTGTTCTGAGCATGCGCCCTAAACAGCACCCACAAATATGGCGCCCAGTGAATGCTCCTTATAGAAAAGTTTAGGGCCCTGTGTCTAAAGACTCAGGGCTATGTTTCAATAACAACAATAATAATAATAATAATAATAATAATTATATTCAAGAAGTTAGTGTTCTAACAATGTCGAGGGACATCCAATTGTTCTTCTTGCGGGCGCAGTGCAATAGAACGCACAAACAGGCGCTCCCACGCTCGCAGTCGCACTCATACACGCGCGCGCGCACATACACACGCCTGCACACGCGCAAACCCACGCCCGCGCGCAGACGCACACGCACGCACAACCAGAGACGCGCACACGCATGCACGCGGATGCATCCACACGCGCGCGCACAAACACGCACGCGCATGCACGCACACACATGCAAACAATTACGACGAAGGAAACTTTGCTTAAGTTAGTTTCGGTTTCGGTTGACACAAAAAAGAAACAACCTAAAGTTTAAATAAAACATAAGGTTTACTCACTTTTTGTAATATTTTACATTTTTATTTTAAGGACATTCTTATTATTACTAATATAATAATAATTTGCTTAGTATCGTTCTAAAAAAATTAACAATAAAGAAAAAAGAAAAGAGACTCTTGAAGACTGCACAAGACCATCGCTATTGCAATCAGTTTCCGTTGGGCTCGTTTGAATGGTCGTTGAAGTTCCAGAGGCTTCGGAAATCTCTTTTTTTTACTTTTTTGTCGTTTTAGTGGATATTTTAGATATCTTCCTTAAGAATACCGTGTTCAAGAATAGCAATCGATGACTGAGAGCTGGGAGACGCTGCTTCTTGCCAACGCCCGTAAGTTCAGAACCGCCCATGCACGACTCGTGCGAACGCCGGTAAGCAACTTTCTTTTGTTTCTGCAAAGTGGGCTGCTGTTTCAAACTTTGTCGTGTACGGTGTGCTTGCTAAGCTATGCTTGATTCTAACTATGCTTCTGCCCTGTGTTATTTCGTTATTTGAAAAGAGCGTATCTTCTTCAAAACCTGTGGCTCGTTCCGCAGTGTGAGAAAGATTCCCGTGCGGCGGAACCGTGGGCATGTTCTGGGCGCCGTCGTGCGGCGCTCGTCTGACGACGCTTGTACGGAGCGTTCAAGTGCCGTCTGACGGCAGTTCAAGCATTCAGTCGCCGTCCCAAAGTGGTAATCACAGGTCATGCTAGTTCTCACGTCTTGTCCCAACATCAGCTTGCCACCGATTTGTTTCATAAAGCGGGAGCGAGAAAAACGTTACAAGAGCAAGCATGCAGCATGATTTTTTGCATAAGCTAATGCCTGTGCCGTACAGACGCGCGGTCTCTTCATCATATTTCCGAGGGTAAAAGCGCTAAAAACAACGGACAAACAACGCCCTGTGTTGTTTGTTTCTTTTGCTTGTCTGTTGTTTTTAGAGCTTTTACCCTCGGAAATTAGGTCTCTTCTCGTTTACCGAACCGGCACACTCTTTAAGTTTACGATTGTGTGATGCAAAAAATAAAAGGAGTTTAGGTGTCACGTTTTTTAGTAGTGGCGAAAGCCCTTACAAAATTCAGAGCAGCTAGAAAAAGCAAAAACATGAAAAAAGGCGAAAAAAATTAACTAATGTCAAACCTGAATATTTGATGGAGTTCAAAGACACCAGCGTACCAACTCGCCCGGTTATTCTTTCTGCCAAAGAATAATAGCCAATAGTAATAAACAAATAAATGCCAACTATTAATTGGTTACAAAGTCGTAATTGGTGCAGTGCAGCCATACGCTACTCTACTCTTTTGATGATATCAGGTAATGTGTAAATGTATAGGGCAGTTCAAGCAACCATTTATGCCCGACCCATTATATTGAGTTTTTTCTTTATATAAAAGTTATATGAAAAAAGTGCTCTTCCTAAATTAAGCCGCACCACTGAATGTACAATAGCGTGTAACGTTTATGTATGTTCTCAGCAAAAGAAAAGGAGGCATTAAAAAAAGGCCAATCATTTTGTTTCCTCTCTGTTAGAGCTTCTTTCACGTACACGCAAAATGTGGGTGTCTACGTCTAAAAGAGTGGAATTGACATTTCCTGCAAAGCTGGAAGGCCTGACTCAGTTCGGCTAGCAGCTTGAAACCTATGGGAACCTGGGGAACTGAACCACGAGAGGGTGAGAGTGACACCCACCACAAGAGTGAGGGTGACACCCGCCTTGCACTTCCTGAACGATGGCACCATGAGGAAGGTGGAGCTGCCCTAAAGTGAATGCAATAGCAGGTGGGTCGTTCCAGTGAACCCCTATACAGATGATACCAAGCAGAAAATTATTAATAAATTTGTTATTAAAAACATGAAATGTGAATCGCACGGACAAGAATGAGGAGACCAAAACAGCGCTGTGTTGTGATCATATCCTCTGTTCCCGTATTCTTCATGATTTATTTTCAATAATTGGCTACTAACTAGTCCAATCATCACCACTAGTCAATATAAGTATGCTGCTATCTATTAGTATGCATTAACACCGTGCTTGCAGTTGAATCCTACAGTCATTTTTTAATAAACAAAAACGAGGGTGCAAGCTAGCTAAACAGGCTAAACACATAATTTGTTAAAGACGGGTTCTCTTAAGGATGACACAAACGCAGAGAAGTATCAAACACAGCTGAGTATTAATGGGCAAAACATGAATAGCCGACCCAAAAATGAAAACGTAGGGGAAGACATGAAATCAGTCTTTACAATTTCTCTTCTGCTTGCCACCACTTTACAAAGGGAATTCCTTTTTGGGCCTTACAGTGTTTTACTGTTCACAACCCCTGACATACCCAAGGACAGTAAACATAAAAAAGCAACCTACTAACATTTAAGTAAATGTGATTGAACAAACAACAGGGAATGCCTTGAGCTTTCAACCTAGGAAATAAAAAATATGCATAACATTAAGATTTGAAAAAAAAAACAGACGGACGCATCACAACTGTTTTTAACAAAAATATAGGCCAAGAAACTTCTTCCACTCGATGGCAAAACACAGGGAAGGCACTAACAGATTTCTAGGTTTCATCATTGTTAGTGATTCTTTCAGTATACACTTGTGGTCACTCTCTTTAGTCAGAATTATTTCATCATCATCATTCATTAAATCGTCACAGTTGTGTTCTTTAAAGGGGTACGGAAACAAAAATTGAAATATTCAAATTTTGTTCGGAAGTGAGTCAAGCATGATGGATAATAACCGTAAATGATAATCGCACGTTTGTATTTTGAACTACTGGCTATATTTTTCGTTCCAAACGGTGCACTCGAACAAGCGCTCGAAGAGAAGCGAACGGAAAGCGCGATGCGTCATGGGATATTCGGCGCAAACACAAACAGAACGAAAAGATTCCCCGCGTTCGTGGAGTAGCAAGGCAGGCGTGGTTATGAGCTTTGCCCTTGGTGGCGTTATCAGCGTTGTGGTAGTATCAATAGCGTCAGCACGTTACAACCAAGCCGTTCGAAGTACCCGTAGCGCGACGAGCGTGTGGCTGGCCCACGTGGTCTGGCCCAAGGAGCACGTAGCTTCCACAACACTGTCAGTTTAGGGCTGAACTAGATGGGGAACACAACTTTTGTTCAAGTTTTAAGCGACGGGCTAATCTTCTAGGGGGAGAATGGCTATTTCCGGTTGCACGAACGAGGGTCCGAGAATGAGGGGAGTCGTTCCTTTCCGTCTTCTTGGACCGTTTGGTACAATGCGCGATTTGTGAGTTGAGCCAGGAGGAAAGCTAAGAAAGAAAATGTTGAAATTCTAAAGGGCGGCGCTGCTCCGAAGGAATCTGCTGCGTCACGACTACGTAGCAAGTTCCTCGGTGTTGCTAGATTACCTCCCAAATAGGCTCCGCATGCATCCACCAGGTGCACATTGAGAGATCGTTTATTTAGCTTTAAAATTAGTTTTCTTGTGCCTTTCAACGGAAGACTGGTCTTTTTGAGATTAGGGTGCAACATGCAACACATTCAAGCTTGAAAATGAGCGCTGAAATTTCGTTTCCCTACCCGTTTAAGGCCACACAATTATTACATTAGATCAGGTGTTTTGACACAGCTGAATATGGATACTTATTTTTCTGCTACATTTATACTAAGTTCAATCGGTCCTTAATGCAGGGTTTTGTCGCATGAAGTGTTCTATGAGTGCAGCGAGTATTTCTAGTGGTTCTTGGGACATGTCGTGCTGTAGACTTATGTATTACTGGTTTTCTTTGTTACTTTGTGGGATATGGCAAGCGGTATTGAATTTATTGCAGGTCCCAGCTGCACCAAGCGAGTAGACTCACCGTCAAAGACCGCAAGCCGCGCAGAGTGTTCTATGAGGTGAGCAATCATGTTTGGCAGTCTTTGCCACATGCAGTGCTGGCGGTTTATGTAAAAGTGGCCTTGTCCGTTTGATCCAGTTTTGCTTCAGAAAAAAGTGAACCTCTATAGTGGGATGGTGCACGGCTGCATGCACATGCACCCGGTATTTTTTATATTTATATTTACATAAATACAAAGCTTTCTATTTTGATTCAACCAAAGTAAAAAAAAATGGCGTGAGTGTTACTGGGATGTTGACTTCAATGTGTGTTTGTGGGGCTAAGAGGACATTACATAAGGGGAAAACCCGTAGCAGTATGTTATTCAAAACTAATTAACCAAAATTTTTAATAATGGTTTTGAAAACTGCTATTGTTAAACCTCTTTTTAACGGAGGTCTGCGTGGCCAGGTTCAAAACTATCGGCCAATTTCTATTCTACCATGTATAGCTAAAATATTGGAAAAATTTATTTACATCACTATGTCTTCTTTCGTAGAGAAGTGCAACATAATATCTCCCAACCAATACGGTTTCCTGCCTGGTCGTGGGACTCAATCCCTTCTCGAAGCGCTATCTGATGAGATAAATTTGGGTTTTGAGAACAACCTGTTTATTTGCGCTTGCTTTCTTGATGTAAGAAAGGCGTTCCACACAGTGAGTCACTCTATGTTATCGCAAAAACTTTCAGCTGTTGGTTTCCGGGGTCCTTTTGTCCTTACTAACTAATTTCCTGCAAGATCGTTCCCAGCTGGTTCCAATCAAAGGCATACACAGCGTCAAAGTCTCTTTAAACTCTGGTGTCCCACAGGGCTCTGTACTTTCGCGTTTACTCTTCAATATCTATGTAAATGATATGTCTACCTCTGTTTCGAACTGCTCCCTTTATCAATACGCGGACGACACTCTTGTTAACAAGTCATCTTACTTATTCAAGGGCTATGGAGATGCTCCAGGAATGTTCTTTAGGACTAATGAACTGGTTCGCCCATAATCTTATAGATGTCAATGTCTCAAAAACTAAGTTAGTATGTTTTCACAATCCCGTTAAGTTAGTTGATCTAAATACTCCACTTTTCCTCCACACGTCGCACTGTGTCAACTGCCAGTGCACTCCCATCGCTTTCTCAGACACTGTGAAGTATTTAGGAATTATTTTTGATTCTGATCTTTCTTGGAATTCACACCTCACAAGGCTGTGTTCTAAGTTAAGGAGCGTTTCTTGCTTAATGTACTACATCAAGGCTTTTCTACCTCTTAATCTCAGGAAACTCATAGTTCACTCGTTAGCATATGGCTCCCTCCGCTACGGAATCACCATTTTTGGAATTTGCTCTGGATTATGGCAGGCAAAAATCAATAATATTTTAAAAGGAATGCTGCGTAATGTTTACTACAGGCCTACCACTTCCTCTCAGGATATGTTTCAAATATTATCTATGCCCAACTTTCAATCTCTGTTTGTGGAAACGGTAGCCCTTAGTCATTACTGGAATACTGACTTCAAAACACCTCGACCAAATATCCGGCAACTGCGAACGGTTCCACGATTTGTTATCACCAAATGTTACACTCGATATGGCAAGAACTTGCGGTCCTTCTACGTTCCTCGGATTTTTAATTCTTTACCTGCTAATTTCCCTGATTTCACTTCCAGAAAAAAGCTTAGAAAATCGCTTCGCCTTCTGTCTCCCGAAGAGTCGATCTAAAAATGTATAACATTTTTGTGTGTGTTCTTTTTTGCGTGTTGTATTTTTTTCTCAAACGCCCTTATTGGATTTTATTTAGCAGTTTTTTTGTCCCCACTAGTATTGCCACCAGGTATGTGTCTGTTGATTGGTGCATCTTGCGTATAGTCCAAAGGTGATTGATTAAAATAGTGCTTTCATTTATGGTTACTATTAATAACACAAATATGGTGCTGTCCTCAAATTGGTGTATTTGTGATATAACTCACTTTTGCTTGTGTCAAATTCAGCGTCATATCTTTTGTTTTGCTTTGCTTTCATGACTCGTTTTGTGACTGTTCTCATCCACTGAGAATCTCAATGTTCACCTGGACGTACCCTGCAACGTGCAACTCTTCAAGGAATGATTCTGTGATTTTTTTCTAGTGACAAAACCTGACTTTCTTTTTATTTTTATTGAATTTTATATTTTCTTGCGTTTCGGAAGCCTAAGCTTCAACTGGAACTATAGCTAATTCTGGTCAAGTTCACATTTTTTTTATATTTTTCCTTTTTCTTTCTTATTTTGTGATAATTATTTTGATATATTTGCAACCTCGGTTTAGTTACACAAGCCCATGAAGGCTTTGACGAAACTGCGTTGTTTTGTGGATATGCTCCTCCATCACAAATAAATTATGAAATTATGAAAATATGAGGTATGATTCAATTCTAGTTTCAACGACAGTGAATATTAAAGACTAACACAATTGACACAATTTACGAATCGCAACAAGTTTCGAAATATTCAGTGCTAAAAATTTGCCTTTTCGTCGCCCAATTCCAAAATCTTGCGCTCAGAAGGCCTCAGGATGTCGTGCGGACGTGGTTGCTTCGGACGCACCTTCACTATTCTGGAAGTATGACGCCGATGCTTCCGCCAAGGACACACTGTCGAGATAGTGACGACGTACCCGGTATGACTAGGGCACTCTTCTGCCCATTATATACGGCACGAAATCTTGAGCTCAAGCTGAGCACGGCTTTTGCATCCGACATTAAAAACGCAAAAGTTGGACAATGAATACCTCCAAGCCGCTTGGCTTTTTGTGAATGGTTTAAATAGGGATAGCCTTTAATATTGACTGGCTTTTAACACTGCAGTTGCAACATGGTCCCTAAAGCCATGAATTGCAAAGCTAACAGATTTTGGTCAATTAGTCAACGTACTGTGACAGTTATCCCCTTTACTAATGTCCGCCGAGTCCCACAAACACGCAGTGAAGAAGACATCGACAGAACTCTCACGGCCTTTTTTTTAATTTTGTTAGCTTTCAAATAGAATGCTGTGCAGAGTGTATACAGGTAAAACGACTTGTAGAATGCAATCATGCACATAATTGTAACAAAACTTTGCTTTTCACCCAAGTAAGTATTGCATTTGTCATTGCAACCTTCCAAACATAAGCAAAGCATCCAGTTTGGTACTCAAAGTGTATTCTATTCGGCAATAAATCAACGGGCTACTACTTGGTTCGCCTTTGGCTTCATTGGGAAAATATTAGGCATGTGCGAATCATGGATTTTGGCTTAAAATTGATAATAATTTGAGCTTATTAACTTTTCAGTTGAATGTCACATAGTTTCTGCACCTCTCTCCAAGCCCGTGAATTCTGGGTCCGTTTACATGAAGTCATCCAGCAGCCGCAGGTTACTGTTTGGGCCGCCGAGATTGCTCTTCTCCTGACGCAGACAGCTCATTGTATATTTTGTCAGAACACCTTTGTCTGTCACGGATTCGAGGGGTGCATTGAGGTGCAAACGCCACAGTGTATCATAGATAGCTGTAGAAATATATTATCACGAGCACCTTTTAAGATGTAATCACCCCCTCCACCGTTGAAAACCGCAGCCGTCAACCTCGACACGCTGCATGCTGGATTTTGGATTTTCAGTGTAGAGGAGGAGGCAAAAAAATTAACATTGGCCAAGAGACAAATATTACCATCTACCGTTATGGTCAGTCGGCAGCCCGGTATGGTTCATAAATGCAGGGTGGCAAGGTGAGAAGGGTGCGTCTGTGGCAAACATAAATTGTGGCACCTAAGCTCCCCGCCTTCTGTCGGTGTTTGTCCCTTTTTTTTTTTTTTGCAACTTGACTTCCCTTGGCTATGTTCGCTGATACCGAAAAGAACCCATTATCGCACCCAATGAACGCTGGCGACCGGTGACACCACCTGACAAAGCGTGTCTGCCCAAACGTCCCTGCTTTTTGCCTTCTTCTTCTTCTTTTAGACATATTGTTTCTCACCTGTGCATTTGTTGGTGGCCTCTTACCCATACAATAACCTCAAATGTACACAAGAAGGCTGCTGTCAGCAGAAAGAAAACCGGCCGCTGTAGAAGTTAAAAGTGAGAGCAAAGCAAAAAATCACTCATTGCGAAAATAAACCAGTGATGCCTCGGATTTTTCCGTGGACTTTTTTTATCTCCAAACCTGTCAGCTCATTTCTAACAATAAATGTAACAAGATACATAAGTCTAACAACGTATCATAATACATCGCAAAAGTATTTCACTAATGAAACACAAATAGATTTCGAAAATGCATTTCGGTACAGAAATAGACGTACTCACAAGTGCCCCTAAGATTATATCGCAATACCTGCATGTTGTGATGTTGCCCCGATTGTAATTCCTCATTCGTTTTACACTGCTGCAGACGCCGGTTACTTGTTCCAACATAAGCACTGTATGCCTGTGTGGAGGCTGATTCTCATGGTCTTAACAGCAGCGAATAATAGCAGTTGACAAGAGCAAACATGTTTTGGCCTTCTACATTAAAATATGTTTTGCTTTGTCCTTTTACTTAACGCAGGACGAGAACACCCCACCGGCACCATGTGTCCTCTACAACAAGGAAGAGCTGGACGATGCAGACTTTCTTCACCTTGTTGAGGATCGTGAGCGCTTGTTCTCCGTTTTTAATGCAGAAGAGGGGCTGTGCATGTTGTAGGCAGCATATTGGCTTTTCAGCATCCAGTACGAATGCAAGGCCTCCAACACATTGGTTGCTCTGGAGAGGATTTTCCTTGGCTTGAGCGACACCAATCCAAGGAGAGTCGTAATTAAATTTTTGAACAAAGTTCGCAGAAAGGTATGTGGTTGAAGAGATGTTTTGTGAGCCGTTTTAAAAGTGTATAATCCACTTTTCTCGCCAGTATTATCAGGTTAAGTTTTATTTTGCTTCCAGAACGAATGATAGAAGGTTTTATGGAGGCATGTTTTCTTTTTCTTTCTTTAAATGTTGGGCACTTTCTGTGATAACTAATGCTGACCTCCTGAAGGCGAGGTACTTAGAATTTAACTGTATGAGTTCCTTATACATATTCGTCTTCCAGAACTTTAAAAATTTCTTTGTATGTGAGCAAGAGGATAGCGTCTTCTACTAAAACGTTTGCTTTTTGGCCGTAGAGTGCAAGTTCATTTTGTAATATTTCTCATTTTATGTTTGCAGATAGCAATCTTTATTTCGTGGAACGGCATACATTGTACTTTCCATTTCTCAAGTTTTAATAATTGTTCAATTTAACACGTTGTAATTGATGTCATAATGAGCTTCACGTAATTCAATACTGCTGTGGTTGTCAAAGGCTAAACCACCCCCCTCTACCCTCCTTCCAATTAGTAAACAGATGCGCGTAGGATACAAGTGATAAGCGAAGCGTGTTGCCTGCAATACTCTGAGACAAACAAAACATGTCACTTGACCTCCAAACAGGAAAGCTTTACATGCTTCGTTTGTGGCAGACCATGATGTTCACAATGGTTCAGCCATGCAGTGCGATGCTTCGGGCCATTGCTTACTCACTTAGACTTCGAGAAAGGGGGGTGCCGTAGCACTTGCCAATTGCCCACGGGGTTATGATGTGGCTTGCAAGCAGCTCTTTTGTATTACTTCTTCATGAAGTGAGTTGTGTTTAGTGTGACTCATTATTTCTTTATGACATGCCTCGTATGTGGTAATGTGGCAATCCCTCTAAGTGAAAAAAGTGTAAATGTGTTCAGTAAACATGATAAGCTGTAAATCATATAATAATAATATAAGAATATGCAATACCATATATGATTTTTGTACAATTTACAAGTTCTGATATGTGTATTGGACACATTCCAATGAAATGTTCACTGGGGTCTATACTTCATTTCACCCTTCGTCCGAGCGCGCCGGACGCTACCAGCCAATCCAGCGTCGAGAGAGCGTCATGTGACCTTGTACTCCACATAACCAAAACGTCGCATGATACTCTCCCGGCGCCAGATTGGCTGGGGTGGCCCAGCATCTACTGGGCCACCCCAGCAGGTGCCCATTTCATGCCAAGCACCCTTTACCAACAGTGTAAGCAAGCACCCTTTATGAAGGGTGCTTGCCTGAACGCCATAAGGGTGTTAGCCCAGGGACAAACTGATTTACACCCTTAAGTGTGTAAAAACTTTTACTGTGTACTCAAGGCTTCTCTTTCCCATTAGTGCCAGTAAGCTTGTCTAAAGTGAAAAATATTGTAACTGAACAGTAGAGAGTTTTAGTAGATCGCTCCCATGACTCCGATAACGATACACGATACTCCGCCACCGCCTCCCTTGCGCATTCATAGTATCGTTATCGGGGCTGTGGGAGGTATCGGAACGATCTACTAAAACTCTCTATTGTTGCACTGTCCCTTCACCTAAAGTTGCTTCTTTTTATTTATTTTTACTGCTGCACTACTCGGGTTCTTAATGGTGGGACAACATAACATCCCTGAACCCACGACGACTGAAATGGTGGTCGCAACCAGCGTCGTAAGACTTAGTGCTCAAAAAGTCCAATACATATTGAGCAGCCTTGTAGCAGCTTCGCGTGTCATTACTATGTAAGAGTTTCTGGGGTTGAGTTCTCAAACTTGACCTCCCGAAACTCTTGACAGTCTTCTGAGGCACACCCAAATTTTCTGGCAGTCTGTGATAAATTATGTATTAGTGTATAACTACAGCCACTTTCGGGAAGTGACTGGCCGGAAGTCAATGGCCAGTGGCTGGCCGAAAGTGTCTGGCCAAAGGTGAATGGCTAGTCACTGGCCAAATGTGAATGGCCAGTCTCTGGCGAAAGGTGAATGGCCAGTCTCTGGCCTAAAGTGAATGGCCAGCCACTGGACAGAGGTGAATGGTCAGTCACTGGCCTAAAGTGAATGGCCAGTCACTGGCCTAAAGTGAATGGCCAGCGACTGGCATAAAGTGATTGGCAAGTCACCAGACGAGGACGAAAACACTTCTATTGCCGAACACTTTGTCCAAACTTGGGCCATCGAAACTATGGTTGGCCATAGCACACTTGCCAGCGATGGCCCATTCACAACGTGCTGCTTGGGTTGGTTTGAAGAGCGCAGTCACGGGGGCCACGGGCTTGTCGCTTATAAGTGGGAGATGCCAACGGATAACGGCGCGCTGGAGTAGGAATCGGCTATCTGTAAATATGAGCAGTTTATAGCGTCGCAGCCCTGTGCCGTCGCTGCTGCCAACTGACTATTGGACCAGATGCACTCTTCTTTTGTAACGAAGAGCAGCTGACGTCCGGTGGCGGCGTGCAATGGCAGGTTGGTTTGAAGAGCGCAGTCACGGAGGCCACGGCTTGTCGCTTGTCAGGGGGAGATGCCAACGGATAGCGGCACGCTGGAGTAGGAATCGGATATCTGTAAAGATGAGCAGTTTTCAGCGTCGCAGCCCTGTGCCGTCGCTGCTGCCAACTGACTAGGAGACGAGATGCACTCTTCTTTTGTAGGGAAGAGCAGCTGACGTCCGGTGGCGGCGTCCAATGGCAGGTTGGTTTGAAGAGCGAAGTCGCGGGGGCCACTGGCTTGTCGCTTATCAGTGGGAGATGCCAACGGATAACGGCACGCTGGAGTAGGAATCGGCTATCTGTAAATATGAGCAGTTTATAGCGTCGCAGCCCTGTGCCGTCGCTGCTGCCAACTGACTATTGCACCAGATGCGCTCTTCTTTTGTAAGGAAGAGCAGCTGACGTCCGGTGGCGGCGTGCAATGGCAGGTTGGTTTGAAGAGCGCAGTCACGGAGGCCACGGGCTTGTCGCTTGTCAGGGGGAGATGCCAACGGATAGCGGCACGCTGGAGCAGGAATCGGCTATCTGTAAAGATGAGCAGTTTTCAGCGTCGCAGCCCTGTGCCGTCGCTGCTGCCAACTGACTATTGGACCAGATGCACTCTTCTTTTGTATGGAAGACCAGCTGACGTCCGTTAGCGGCGTGCAATGGCAGGTTGGTTTGAAGAGCGCAGTCACGGAGGCCACGGGCTTGTTGCTTGTCAGGGGGAGATGCCAACGGATAGCGGCACGCTGGGGTAGGAATCGGATATCTGTAAAGATGAGCAGTTTTCAACGTCGCAGCCCTGTGCCGTCGCTGCTGCCAACAAATGGAGGAGGTTTCCGCGTTGTGCGGTTAAAATATGACTTACTGATATTTAGTTATTCTCTCCGTGCCCGCTGGCTTGCCCGAACCCCAAGAGACGTGGAAGCCGCAAAAAAGGTAGATGCTTAAATATGATTGCAGGGCCCCTTTAAGGCGGCGGTCCCACGGCCCCAACCATAATACCGGTGGCAGCTCTGCTAACGCTCCTATTTGCAGTGCAAATGTCGCGCCTGTGCGCATCCACGTATTTCGTGTTTTTTTTATTGTTTTTTTGGCAAATAAATGTCCAATTTATCATCACTCTTTGAGAGTAGAATGTTACATGGATTTTCAAAACTTACAATAAGAAAACAAGAAGTAAAAGTTTTGATATTTTCAGAGACATACGTCTATGCATTCCAAGTTTGTAGACTTGTAATGCATCCAAGACTCGTTTCGTCTAATTCGGTGAATGCGTGGTGTTCCTAATTAGCACACTCACATTTTTTAATCATTATTCAAAAAGAGCCTTTTTTATGCTTTTTTTAAGCGTCGCAACTCAGTTTCGCATCATAATGCAACCACGATATTTAAGGAAATCATAGGAACTTAGAATAAAGAATGGAAAACATAGGAACTTAGAATAAAGAAATATTAGAAGTGCGACTCAAGCAGCTTGTTTCTTGTAAACACCACTTAACTATGAAAAAATTCAAAAAATTCTTTTCACGCGTTCTTGGTTCTTTCAAATAGCGTTCTGGCGTCTCATTTGATTTTCCTAAAATTGTAAGCTAGAGGAACTGGGCTGAATCTTTATGAGGCTGGTTTTGCTGTATTTATATTTCAATTTGTTTAAAAAAAAAATTTAAATCGTGGCACTATTTTGAGGCTCGGCTCTGTACGCAAGAAACCGGTTTCAGAGAAAAAGACAGCTATTTAGGCAACGACTCTTTGATTAAAGCTTTTCTCTTTCTAATTAAAATAACTTTCTATAACTGTAATTTTCTAAAGCGTATTAATTTTCTTAAATATCGAACAACTACTTATGTTGTAGCAGACGGCGCGCATTTGCGCCATTTTTTGAAAGGTGGCTGAAATTCGAGGTTCAGAAGTTCAGGAAAAGTGGCGCTGATTTTATACCTGACACAGAGGATTATCGTCTCAAATATTTCCTCGCTCTTCTTCCTTGCTATTGCAGTAAATAACGAGCTAGTCTTGCGAGAAGAAAATAAACGAGAAACACGTCAAAAGGGTTCTCGAAAACATCTAGTGCCATCAATAAGCAATTCAATGCGGCCCGCCATGTTCTTTCACCACGGAAGTTGCAAATATTGAACTACATATATAGCGACGACGTAGGGGAATTTCGTTTCCTTCGCTTTAAGATAAACGAACATACATTTTTTTTAAAGTTCCAGCTTTCCAACCGGGCCGGTTAAGTTCTGTTTGCCATCGTGCACTTTAACTTTATTAATTTTCCTAAGTGGGCCCCTAGCCGATTGCCAAAACGCCACAAGCCTTTTTTCGTTGCGATGAGTAGTTTTCGCAGGAGCGATTTGGCCTGCGTTCTCTGACAGACCCTGTATATATATGCATATGCATGATTTCATCTCAACTCAGGCACGGATTTAGGGTCGAATTTTTAATTTTGACGAAAAAAATATATGTTTTGGAGCAATTCCTATAGTAAAAGAAGACGCAAACGGTTATTTCGTCGGATATTTTTAAAAACTTTTTGAAAATGCAAAAAAACGGGCAAGAGTTCTTCGAGCCTGTCTTCAATCATTGTGAGCGCAAAGAGCGCGTGTGCAGAAGCATGACAGGTATCGTCACTCACGACGCCGAAACATAGAGTTCCCTTCGTGGTCGTCGCAACGCAGGTGAAGATTGTCACCATCTTCGTTTTCCACTGGTACCCTGCACTGCACGTTGGAGCACAATACTCCAGTTTCGGCGAAATCAAAGTGGAGGACTACAACACGTGGCTTCACATTTGCTTTTTCATGCCATATTCTCTGTTGTGCGCGCCGAATATAATAGTGGGGTATGTATTTCTTCGTCCACTTGCTGAGTTCGTTAAGAAAAACAGTGGCCTCGAAATGTTTTTTCACCAACTCGCCACCAGATTCCCACAGTGCCAACTCCAGTTCATCTTCAGCGCTCATCCCTAGCATCTCGAGGGATATGTCCTTCCGGTTCGAACAGGCTTCACACCTCAGCAAGAAGCAGTTTTAGGAAGGATTTTCACAAAGAAAAGGTTTCTGGATGTCTTCAAAGGTCATGGTCTTTCCAGCCGCATTTGACAGAGATGTCAGACAGAGTATGGAGTTGGCGCAGCATACACACACACACTCTTCATGTACAGGGTGTTTCTTAACCCACTTGGGCCGAAGAGAATAAAATTTTGTTAGGCCCATTTTTGACTCGGGATTGGCCGCCTTGAATTCTTTGTAGGTTTCCCTAATAGATCTCGTCACAAATCGCTTCGTGACCGAAGACTTCCTGACCATCAATAAAAAGCCTTACGACATCCATCTTGTTCAAGCTTTGTTTTGAGCAGTCTTTCGCATCTGATGTGTAGTAAGTCAACGCAAGAGCGACATCGTTTTCGTTGAGAGCATGTCCTTGGTATGGGTCAGGTGACGCCCAGACCCCCATTTTTTTCAGCTTTCTTGATTGGTCCAAAGCATGCTTCGTCACTTCAGGAATTGCTTTCAGGATATCTTTCTTTTTGAGGTTAGATGGAAAGAGAGTTAAGTGGTGGTAGCGTTCTAGCTGCGACGCGCTCTTGACGTAGGCTGTTCTTATATTGCTGACCCAGTCAGAGCACGAGGAGCATGGATCTTTTTTGCCTGTACCCGTAGGTTCTCTGTACACGTCACTTAGTTTACGACCAATTTTCTTTTTGAAGTCCGCGGTTATCTCGGATTTTTTTCGCTTAACATAGCCGGTACGACTTCGTGGGGTCACGCTAGAAGGGAGTTTAAGTGGTGTCACACTTACTTCGGCAGCATCAATTGCTTCAGACACTCCTTGGACCGGGGCTTCCTCGTCAACGAATGATCTGTTCGCTGGTTTCAGGGATGATGACGATGAGCTTGATGACAAAATTCCCTGTCCTTGTTTATATTCTTCAATCTGACCCAAGAACATTGTGTAGCTGTTATTGCACAGAACGTTTCCAGGGCTTACGCGCTGGGCATCCTCAGCCGGTAGAACTTGCTTAAGAAAACTTAGGTTTAGCTCCGAGACTTGACGAAAATGGCGTCCGTAAAACACTATTCTCTTGTGTCTCCTTGAATAGCCGGCGCACACTTTCCGGTCTTACCTGAATAATGTATTAGCCATGGCAGTAACGAACACTTCTGGCTTTCTGAAAGCAGGAGAAGTTTTAAGTTCATCCAGCTCAGAAAGCACGGAGGTAGAATGAGTGCCAGCTTTCCGCCGTGGCTTAGGAATTCAAGTAAAGAGCCAGAAAGGGACCGAGAAGGCTATTATCAGTTAAACGACGTGCGAAGATTCGGCTTCCTTTCGGTCCCCAATCTTCCCGTCGATCCATACTTAAACATTCGCTCTCCGCCTCGCGCGTAATCTGAGTGCCACGCAGCAGCGGCGTCTCTTTTAGTGCCCGCGGATTAGTGGCACGGTTGTGTTAGAAGGACGAGGAGGGGAGCTTGGAGAGACAGAGGGGGGCTTGTGACGTAAACTCTAACCTCGAAACGCCTGTTCTCCCGACAATCAGGGTTTCCGTGTCGGTCGCATCCAAAGGCATATTCCTTAGAGGCTCCAGGACCCCGACGAAGATAGAGGCGGTAGCCCCGTGATGTTCAAGATAAAGTATTCCATACACGCCGCCTGACTGGGGTGGAATCTGTAAAATTTCGGAGCCGAAAGCAAAAGGCCTCAGAGGACTTCTCTAACGATCTGCATTCCCCAGTATTGGGAGAAAAAGATGCGATCGCACTTCTGAATACGGACTTCTAAGTAACTTTTTTTTAAGAGCACTACTCAAAATATTTTTTAATGTTTATGGTTGGATATTGGGTAACTGCTAACGATAAATAGAAAACCTTATATAGGCCAAAATTCTGCTCAGCAGAGCGCCTGTGCGAAGTCCCGTTCAAAACGCTCATAGCACGAGATTCGAGTCTTAATAGCGGCCATACAAACAATATATTACAATTTCTGTTGGTATTTCCTGATAGACTACTATACAGTCATGTCTCGTTAATATGGACCCCGTTAATCGGGACACCCCGCAATATGGACGAAATTTTCGGCGACCGGTCTCCCGCCATGCAATTCTGTCCCGTTAATACAGAAACCCGCAGTCCGGACTATGGACGGCTATTTTGGGGACGAAACGGGAAAATACAGGCATTTTTGTCTCGTTAATATGGACACGTGTCCACGAAAAAAACATATTAGTGACCCCAGTGTGTACTACTCGGAATTCACCATTGCCTTTTTGTTCCCCGTCTGGTTACTTTGCAGGCGAGTCCTCATACCCGACAGAAGAAAAGGTTAGTGAATCGTAGAGGTCACAGTTTGTACCCGGAATTCACTATTGTCCTCCGCCCTTGAGATAAGACCTGCGCGCCTGAAAATGGTGTTTTTTTTTTTTTTTGTCTTTCAATCTTAATCGTATGCCATCTCCTTCCGGGTTGGCATACGTGATGAATCACATTCGTTGTGCATAAGAGGCAAGAGGTAAGGCTGGACGCTTCTCCGGTCATTTCGGAAGTGGAGGCGATGACAGGTGTTAAGCGTAAACGAACAGAGCTTTCTGCTCAGCTGAGAAAGGAGATATGCAAATTCAAAATTGAAACGCCTTCAGCGTCTGTTCAGTACGTGAAAGAGTGGAGTGGAAAAAACCTTGGCGTTGATCTCGGAAAATCGACAGTCCACGCAATTCTAAAAGAATCAAAGAAATGGATGAGCGTTCTCACAGCCAGCCCCAGTTCCTGCCGGCAGCGACCCCCAAAGTTTAAAAAGTTGGAGGAGGCCGTCAACATCTGGTTTGCGGAAATGCGCTCCAGAGAGGCCGCCGCCAGCGACGAGATGCTGCAAGAAAAGGCGAAGGAGTTCGGCACAACGATGGGTAAGTGAGTTCTGAGCGTATCTTTTTAAGCACTGAGTTTGAAAATGTTTTCTCAAAATGTTACGCATTCCTCCCCAAAAATGTTGTTTCTTCTAATGATTTTTCTAGTTGCTCGTTCTTGTGCAATTACGCATCTACGTTAAAGTAACTGTTCTCTCTTCAGTCGTTTTATTTTAATGTCTGCAATCTTCACGTCTTTATGCAGACATGCATGCCCTGAACTACTCAAGTGGTTGGCTCAGCAGGTTTAAGAGAAGGCATGGAATTTCAAGCCACCGTATTTATGGAGAGAGTGGAAGCGTGGATACAGCCGCCGTTGCCAGTGCTCGGAAACAGCTTGCGGAATTTCTTGCTCAGTATTCTCCAGATGATATTTACAACTTCGACGAGACTGGCTTTTTTTACAAGTTGGGCCCATCTTCGACACTGGCATCCGAACCTGTGGCTGGAAACAAGCGAAGCAAAGAGAGAATCACAGTGGGATTCTTGTGCAACGCGAGCGGCACCCACAAGTGGAAGCCCATTGTCGTGGCAAAAGCGGAGCGACCACGATGTTTTGGAAAGACATTTGACCCGAACATGTATTGCTCTTACAATTGCAACAAGAAAGCATGGATGACAGGAAAGATATTTGAAATCTTCTTGGCGAAATTTGACCGCTTCTTGAAGGCTGAGAAGAGGAGGGCTGTTTTTGTTGGTTGATAACGCGTCATGCCATTCTGTTCGTGCGGACTATGGAAACCTTACCTTGAACTTCTTTCCACCCAACATGACTGCCAAAATACAGCCCTTGGACGCAGGAATTATTCGCGCGGTTAAGGCACACTACAGAGGTGAACTTGTGCGGCACTACATCGCTTGCGCGGAAGACAGCGAACCGCAAACTGTTGACTTGAGGTGGTGCCTTCAAAAGCTGAAGAGGGCGTGGGACGCGGTGAGGCCTCAAACTATTGTGAACTGCTGGCATCACGCAGGTATTCTTGTTAACAGCTCTGCTATGGAGGTGGAGGATCCGATGGATGAACTTCCGCTCGCGGCCCTTCGTGAAGCTCTTCGACAACTCGGGGAGAAAAACCCAGATGAAGAGACATCAGCATTCTTGGATATAGACGAAGAGACTAACAGCTGGGAGCCAATGAGCGACGAGCAGATCATGGAGCTTGTCGGTGAATCCGCTCAACAGGGCCATCAACTTGTCAAAAACTTTGCGCCGACAGAAACAGACCATGAAGAAGAGAGACCAACCGTTACTCGATGTGAAGCTCGCCGTGGCTTGGAGACAGGGATCGCCTACCTTGAGCAGGAGGGGGACGGAGAACGTGCACTTCAAGTGGCCGAAGTGTTGCGCTTTTTGGACACTAAAGTGGGATCGAAAGCGTCAGTGCACACCCATATCTCCTCGTCCTTTGGCGAAATAAACAATGCTTTTTTTTAACAATTATTACCTAATGTTTGTGTTTTTGACCTTGATTCGTTATTATGGACGATTCACATTATGGACGATTTTTCTGGGGAACGGAGGCGTCCATATTAACGAGACATGACTGTATTTACGGCGCTCCTCTATCGCGATTTGGTCAGTTTCTGTTTCAGTATTGCAACTTTTACTGGTTTCGGTTTCATACTTTAAGGATCGCGTCTTCGACGCCCCATCGGTAGCGACACCAGTTCTTTGTTTTTTTTTTCTTTTTTCTGCACGGTTTCGGCAGTTTTGCGACCGTTGCAACTTGCTTTTGTGGTGCGTTGGGCCATTAGACATGGAAATCTGCTAATTTAATCAAGTTTATCTATCTGCGAAGTTTTCTCTTGTGATGATTATGTTCAAGAAAAGCGCGGAAGACCGACGACGCGACAAAACGAGCAACTTAACGCAGTTGCTAAGCATACTTTTTTGTTTGCATTGTACGCGTTGAACGAGAAGTGAACATGAATAAAAAATGAAAGTGGGTTTTTTTAGAAAATCGACTTCAAACTTGCTAGTTCTTCGAAATATTCGTTTTTCAGGCACATGTAGCGCATTATATATTTGTGGCAAAAAATTGAAATTATACTCAAAAGAAAGAGCATAATTGGTGCTTTACGGTGATATAAAGATGATAAAAATATGGTGATTAGGTCACACAGCACAGCTTGCTGAACTTTGTCAAATATCGTCACAGAGAGGCGGTTTGACAAATAAAAAAAAAGTATTTAGAATGTTATGACCTAGACGCTTAATTAGCATGAAAAAGCCTATGTCTAGAGTGTTCCCAAAAAGTTATATTGATGTAGCGTAAAAATTAGGGAAAAGGGATGGAGTGAAATATGGCACCTCCGATAGGCTGGAAAAACATCAATTTCCACCTTGACCGCTTCAACGGTTCATTACTTGAGAACGAAAAATCTAACGAAATAACCGTTTGCGTCTTCTTTTATTGTAGGAAGTGCCCCAAAACATACCTTTTTTTCGTAAAAATTAAAAATTCGATCCTAAATCCGTGCCTGAGTTGAAATGAAATCACCCATATATATATTTATATCTATAATAGCTACTCCGACGAAGAGAAAGAGTGTGCCTGAAAAATGGCTAGGGCGTGCGACAAATCGAGCTGAGCCCGGGAGTTCAAAATAAAAGCCGACCGCCAGAGGCTGACTCTGCCCAGGTAGCGCAAAGCTCCGGGCCAAAATTGTCCGGAGTTTAGGGCTTTAGGAGTTTAGAGGAGCCAAAATTGAGTCAAACCTGACCTTCCTTGGCAAAAGTGCGTATTTTGGCCCTAATTCGTCAAACAAGTGCCACACTTAGGCTTAACTGCCTGGTAGTTCGGCTGTCATCGAGCAGCTTTGGGCGGAAATCGCCTAACCAAATGCCAGAGTTAGGCTTACTGCCCGGTAGTTCGGCTGACATTTGGCATTTTTTCGCCAAAATCGCCAAACCAAAGCCAAAGTTCGGCGTCTCTTTTGATACTTCGGCTGTCATCTGGCGCCTTCGGGCCAAAATGGCCACAGATGTGCCAGAATTAGACTTACTGCCTTGTAGTTCGGCTGACATTTGTCATCTTTAGGCCCAAGTCGTCAAAAAAGTGCCAAAGTTAGGCTTTGCATCCTGATAGTTCGGCTGTCACCTGACAGCTGCGGGCCAAAGTCACCAAACAAGTGCCAGAACTAGATTCTAAAAACGTTTGCGGGTCTACTTTTACACACAACTCCTGGAGAGCCAATCACAGCAACTTACGGAGGCAGCTCACAGAATGACAATGCCGAAGCAAATGTTTAGACCAAAAACGCAGTCTGAGTTGTGATATTAAGCAATGCAAAACGTCACGCTTGCACTGATTGATGTCACAACTCAGACTGCCTTTTTTGGTCTAAACATATGTTTCGGCATTGTCATTCGCTGAGATACCTCCGTAAGTTGCGGCGATTGGCTCTCCGAATGTTGTGGGGGAAAGCAGATTCACGGGATTTTTTTAGAGTGTAGGCTTATTGCCTCGCAGTTCGGCCGATGAGGTATTGGATGTAGGCGGGTGGGCCCCAACTTGATTAAATATAAATCAAGTTTTATACTTCTGGCAACTTTTGATTTTATTTTGGGTGTCTCTTGATTTCTCAAGGCCAGAGGTGGGTTGAAAGTTTTGCCCCGGCTGGTCTAGGCTTTTCAAACGCAGATCTCGCCGGATTGTTATATTCGGGCGCAGGTACACACGCCAATATCGGGACGCGCAGTGAGACTGTTTCGGCGCTCCAGAAACTGCTGCCATCGAGCAAGCGCTGCGCGAGACTGATGTGCGCACGTCTCCTTAACAGGTATCATTATTAGGCAGCGTATTGTAAAAGCGAGCGCAGCTCTGTGCGTATCTTGCTTTGCAATTGAGCACTGTCAAAACCTAATGATAATAAAAATTGGGAATGCAGAAGGAGCTTAGCTGCATTGTTCGTGCCTCTTCAACCTAGGCTTTTCCCAAGCCTCCCCACCTGCTTTTGTCTTCGTGTGGCTGTCAGCGAGCGCGACGGCAGCATTAAGCAAATCAGAAGGGTGGAGCGAAGCGCGCGTTCTCAATCCGCAAGACGCGTAGTACAAAAACGCTTGGACGAAAATTTATCACGTGACTCCCTCTGTTGTGCTGATGGGAACTTTGGGGCTGTTGTTTACGCCGTTTGCGAAGTTCTAGAAACGGACGGACCACGTAGGGTGCCTTCATGTGCGCTTCGCATAGAGTGATGCCAACTGCCTGTTTCCCTTTCCCACACCCTCGTCCACCGCCATTTTGTTCCTCATTGTTTCCCCGTGCGCCGGAAAGTGGCCTTTGTGTCCATCGGTCCTCCCATCCGAGGAGGGAAATGCTAATCCTCCCTCCGTGGGTTCCACAACGCAGCTCCGAACTTGTGAGATAAGCTGCTTGTTTCTGGGAGGGTTATAAGCCCACGGATTATCGCCGAGGACCAAAATGGCTGCTGGTTTGTCGGCGAGTGCTATTACAAAGGGTGGCATCACCCTAGCAAAGCACACATGAAGGCTCCCTAGGGCCACGTAGGTCCGGTTTCCGAAATGCGCTCTTCAGTGTTCTGTTGCTTTCGTGCGTTGCAGACGCGGCCGTGCTTTTTGGTTGTTAACGGCCGGAATACGTCCACGCCAATTTTTTGGCATTGGCTAATTTTTGTGCCGGAGTCCGTGGAGTATACCTTTTGGCGAATATGTGCTGCCACCTAGATACGCGACTGAGTTCGAGACTTAGTGGCTAGAAAACAACGCGCACGCAAGGCCTCTCCCACCCGTTTGCCACCAAAGCGTCAATCACCCCTGTTCACCCATTGAGACGCTGCGACCTTGATGCGGCTCCCAGAAAATCGCCTTTGTCCCCATCATGCGTTATCTTAAGCCAAATCGACACAAAGAAACCATATTCGCTCTCTGCTCGACCAGAACGAAGAAAGAGAGGGTACTATAGTCGGTTACAAGTCAAGAAGGTAGCGGCAAATGCCCCTCAAAGGGAATCATATATCCCTCCGCCACCTTCGCATCCAATAGCGTCCCATTGTTTCCGTGACGTCGCGGCCAACGCGCGAGGAGGGTCTTGCCTTTCTGTACATATTTGCTTTGTCTTTCGACTTTGACTTAGCATTGTGGAAGCCACGAGAGGGAGATTAGAGTTTTGCCCCTCCGATGGAAACAAATAAGACTTTCGGGGATTAGCTTCCCCCTCCGATGGATACAAAGGCTGCTTTCAGGGGCTCGGTTCCCTCTCCGATGAATACAAAGGTCGCTTTCTTAAAAAGTGGGATCGGAGACAAGTTGCTAATCCATTGAAGCGGAACAAGGAGCGTTTCCAGTGAACTCTTCTTTCGACTGCGGAGAGATTTGAAACGGGCGCATCACCCTTGTGGGAGGAGCTTCTCCTACCTTCTTGACTTGTAACCGACTATAGAACCATTTACTTTCCAACCGATGTTTCTGAAAATGGTCCATACCTGTGCTTGTGTTTGTAGGACGCGCTTCGACGAAGACTGCTCCGCGCGGACGAGGAGACGTCAGTTGAATGTGCGCAAACTTCTTTCATGACTGTGTTCTTGTGCTTCCCGAGTCGGATTATGCATCTATCAAGTATTGCGTACTATCGCTTTTATTAGAAAGCACACTGCAAGCATGGTTTAGATAGTAGTTCTGCTTTCGTTAGACACTTCACGGTTGTTTGTGTTTTAATTTAAAGAGTTTTGCTTGGCATGAAATCAGTGTTGATTCTATTTTACAATTTGCTTTGCAATTTACAGAGAAGTATGACTTTTGTTAATATGTTGAGAATAAGCTGTGTGTGATTAGAGTGATTTCATAAACTTCTGGGAGCGTTCGAAAAAGTTTTGTTCGTCCGTGTATGTTATTGATATGCGACAAATGATATGCAACGTCCTATAGAACATAGACTTGCACGACGTCCGGCCAATCAGAGCGTATGCATCGTAGAGCCTTCGTACGATATTGTGCGAACACTAGACCAGGTGAAACGACTGTGGGGAGATACCTGCCGGATATCGAGTGTTGGTGCAAAACTAGAAAATGGAGCGATATTGTAACTGACTCTCAGCCGGTACTGGCACTAAACTGCCAAGTATCGCCGTGCTGCTTGGAGACGGAGATAACGAGATCTGACCATCGTATTTACAGCGCTCCGTCCGTTGGACGAAGCGCTTAAAGACGACGACCACACACGAGACTCTGCAAGGCAGAATATCTTCCTCACCCTGGCGGAGAAGGAAACAGGCAGCTTTGGACCGGGTAGAAGGGGGAGAGGAGGAAGCGGGAGAAAAGTGAAAAGCCCGAGCAGGTCGTCCGTCTTTAACTGTAACGCGCTATAACAAAAGAGCACCCAAGACGAGTGGTATTTCCAGCTATGGTTATTTGTAGCGAGTGCACTTCTCGTCAGCGCGTAGAAAAGCGCAGTTGAACAGGTGACTGCCGGTTCTGGTGGACTCGAGGTGGATGCGCCTGCGGCGCCACGTGTTTCGCAGGTGTAGCAAAGATCGCCGGATGGACCAGAGTCATCAAAGAAAAATTGGCGGGAACATGTCCACTGGGAAGATACCTCTTTTGGCTCCAAACTCCTTCTGCGCAACACTCACTCCTCTCACTTGCTCCGGCTCTTCAATACTCTCCGACTTGGTCTGTGGTGCTCTCTGCTACGACTTGCGATTTGGATACTTTCGTTTTGTATGATGTGGTGTGGCAGCGAACGGGTTGCAAAGCTATGCAAAGCTTGCACGGCAGTTGTTTTTAACTGTGTTTTTGGTGCTAGTATTATGCTCGCCGTTGAAGAAGCAACGTCCGAAAATACCCTACTTTTGGCGGGGAAATGGTCGGACGGCCCTACAACCCTGCAGTGTACCTAAAATGCATAAAATACCTTACCAGTAGGGTAATTACGCTACGAATGGCAACTCTGAGCGTAGTTGTATACGTGTTTGTATAAAAAAGCACCGACATTTTTCAAGCTTCACTCTGGCAAGTTGTATGTCAGAAGATGTATGCCCCGAATACATCCGACCTTAATAATAATAGTCATGATTGATTTTACAGCAGTGCGTTTCCTTATCTAGCGTGATACAGTAGGAAGCGAACAAAATGCTGCAAGCACGAAAGGGCACCAAAGCCTGGCGACGTGGGGTTTCCCATGGTTTCATGTAGAAAGACGAGTTTCATTTTCAGTTACCAACGTTGAATTGAACAATTCTCGTATAATACTGCTGTAAAAATAGAGATTACGGATGAACAGAAGCCGCTAAGCAAAGCCTTTTTTTTTAATCGAATAAACGGAGAAGGCCTTTACCTGCGCAAGAGTTTTTTCTTGTTTTTTAGAGAAAACCGTGAGGGTGCAGGCGAGCTGGTGAATATTAACCATGTTGAATTGATCTGAGACTGGGGTAGAGAATCTGAGTTTGAGACGTCGTCCTGTCTATTTTCTTTCCCTTCTACGTTTTGATGTTTCTTCTCTACCCCAGTCTCAGTCTCAGGTTAATTCAACATGGTTTTGTTTTTCGTTTATGATTTCGGAAGTCGAACGAGCTAAAATGGTTAGGACGTCCGGAGTTTCTTAGTCCTAATTGTTTATAAGCTTGCCTAAATAGAGGGTGATTCAGGGAGACGCCGGGCTCTTTAAATCGACCGCAAAATTCGGTTTCTTAACCTATCGCGCTACGACTTTGTCCAGCGTTGCCCACAGATGGCGCATTTTTTTTTTGTATAATTTGCAAAGAGCGAACTTACCTCAGGAAAAGGTAAAGAAAGAAAAAGGATAAGGTCCTATGGAAACGCAGCGACGCCACCGGTCTTCAAGCAACATTACAGCGTTTCGCACGGGAGACAAGAGATGGCGCAAGCGGTCGCGACGCCAAATACCGTCATCGAACGAGCACACGACGCCGAGAGCCGGCGTCTTTAGCAGGCAAGGAACTGCAGTTCCTTGTTGTTACCGCGCCTGTTTTTGTTTCTGCGACTGTCACCGCCTGCGGAACGTGCGCCGCTTTTGAGTCGAAAAGATTGTCTGCTAAACACGGCGGCTCTCGGCGCCGTATGCTTGTTCGCTGGCGGTGTTCGTTGCGCCATGTCTTGTCTCCCGTGCGAAACGGCGCCGTGTTGTTTGAAGACTGGTGGCGTCGCTGCGTTTCCATAGGAGCTAAGCCTTTTTCTTTCTCTACTTTTTCCTCAGGTAAGTCCGCTCTTTGCAAATTTTACGAAAAAAAAATGCACCAACTATGGGCAACGCTGCACAAAGTCGTAGCGCGATAGGTTAAGAAACCGAATTTTGCGGTCGATTTAAAGAGCCTGGCGTCTCCTTGAATCACCCTGTAATTATGCCTTGCGACTACCTGTGTGTTTTTAATTTTAGAGCTACCGCTTTACAGGAAAGCTGCGACATAGACAAAGCTAAAGTTTGTACTGTCGAGCATGATCTCAAACAAACAGGGATGTACCGTTACACGATACCCGTATAAAATGTAGCAATAGTCTGTTACTCGTTCCATCCTCCTGACGTATAATAACAAAGCGGGCATTTTTTTGAGCAAATAGTATAGAGTATCTTGTTAGCTTTGTGTATTGGTCGTGTTTGCTTTGTGTTCGTTGTTCGGTTTATGTTGAGGGTGAGGGTACTGTGTAAAGTGGGCGAGGAGGTCTTTTGAACTGTTTTGGAGGTCGGTGACGTGTATATAAGACGATGGTTGTTAAATAAATTTTCAAGCTGTGTTAGAGACTTCGTTGTACTGTCCGTTTTTTTATTTTTCCTTCGTCTCAGGTTTATTATGGATACCGTTCACCAGCTCGCCTGTGTTTTTTACCTTTCTTCACTTAGCTTTATACATGTTTTATTCGTTTACTACTTAGCTCTCAAAAGAGATTCCAAAAGAAAGGCTCATTATTCACTTGGGTCTGGCAGATTTTTGCTAGGGATACGCCAGCTGCTACATCAAGCAGGGAGAGGAAGCGTGCTGTAAAAATCACTTACTGGAGAGCGCATTTCTAGAGTGGTCATCAAACTTATTTGGAAGATGCAAGTTATATCTTGCTCAAGGGAGCACCAGTCTTGCGGGAGCTGAGCAATGGCACCATGGCGTAGCACGCATTGGAATTACCCCGGGCAAGGGAGATATCTAGCATGTGGCCGAAACGGAAGCTTTTCCGGGTTACACTGGTTAATATCTACGCCAAACAATCTACGATTTTCGCCCCTCCCTTAAAGGACAGTGGATAAAATGGCTTTCGAGATCGTCAGTTATTGAATAGCTATTTCAGTGAAATCATAAAACGCCTACTGAATGAGCCAATCAATAACTGGAACATACAGTAGTCACTCACGCACTTCTGTGCCAGGAAGTGACGATATCGCGACAGACAAGTAGACTGGCTGACTTGCAAACTTTCTGCGGAGCTATAAGTTCAGCTGCGGTTTTGATCTTGAACGAGCGGCCTGCTCATTTCGGTAGTTTGCATGGAGCGATACATTGGAAGGTCGTTCCCATTAAATGCCAGAGTCCATATTGTCACAGGTGGTGACCAGAATAACAATAAATAAACAGGAAGAACTAAACGTTTAATGTGGCGAACTTGTGCCAAAACAAAAAGAGAATAGAAAATAATAACAAAGCGTCGCGAGCGTCGAGGTCGGCGAGACAGCAGAGTCGAGCGCTGGGGCGAAACTGACTGTGGCTCGCCACGCGGAGCCCCTTATGTACATGAGTGGTCTTCTGGAATAATCGGCGTAGAAATTTCGACGCGTAGAACATTCGGGCCTGGAACAAGCAACATGATTCTCGAATTCTCCAGAACACTGAATTGCCGGAATAAACAAAAGACACGTCGCTTCCAGGATTCAAACCCTAGCTTTTCGCGTGGGAGGCAGGCGCGATAACCATTAGGCCACGCGCGCGCTTCCTACTTCGCTAGCGCGCGCGGCATTACTCCCCCCTTTAAAAAGTGCATCGCCCCGATGCAGCACAAAACAAAACAAAGCAAACAAAAAGAACGGTAAACTAAAGAGTCATTTGGAATACGTAAGGTCCACTGTCCTATCGAGCGTAGTACGGCTTCATGCGCACGACGTGGACGACTTCTGGTCGTGGAGGGCGGCGTGATGAAGTCCGTGTTCCATCGGGCATCACCTCGTAGTTCACATCACCAAGTCGACGAAGCACTTTGTAGGGTCCAAAGTAGCGCTTCAGGAGTTTTTCGCTGATACCACGGCGGCGGATCGGTGTCCACACCCACACCCTGTCTCCGGGCTGGAAGTAGACGTCCCGGCGACGAAGGTTGTAGCGGCCAGCGTCGACGCGTTGCTGGTCTTGAATCATGAGTCGGGCGAGCTGGCGGACTTCTTCGGCGCGTTGAGCAACCGCCTGGGCGTCGTCGCTCTCATTGTCAGATGGCTCATGGGGCAGCATTGCGTCCAGCATGGTCTTTACCTTCCGACCATGTACCAGCTGGAAAGGGGTGAATCCAGTGGTCTCCTGAACCGCCGTATTGTAGGCAAACGTGACGTAAGGCAACACCTCGTCCCACGTCTTGTGCTCTACGTCGACGTACATAGAGATCATATCGGCGATTGTCTTGTTGAGTCGCTCGGTCAGCCCGTTGGTCTGCGGGTGGTATGCAGTGGTTCGACGATGGCCGGTGCCACTCAGACGAAGAATCTCTTGCGTCAGCTGGGCCATGAACGAAGATCCGCGATCTGTAATCAGAACTTCAAAAGCGCCGTGCCGGAGGACGATGGACTCGATGAAAAACTTGGCGACTTCCACAGCAGTCCCTGAAGGAAGAGCTTTCGTTTCGGCGTACCGCGTGAGATAATCTGTGGCGACGATGATCCAGCGGTTCCCCGACGTCGAAGGCGGAAAAGGACCAAGTAGATCCATTCCGATCTGCTGGAAGGGTGTAGTTGGAGGAGAAATGGGCTGCAGAAGTCCGGCCGGCCTCGTCGGCGGTTTCTTGCGTCGCTGGCACTCGTGGCATGATCGTGTGTATAGGTGGACGGTCTTGGGGAGCTTCGGCCAGTAATACTTTTCACGAATACGGGCCAGTGTCCGGCTGTAACCAAGGTGTCCGGATGTCGGGTCGTCGTGGCAGGCTTGGAAGATCTCTTCTCGAAGGTCACTCGGGATTACCAGCAACCACGGTGTGTTGTTGTCGCCGAAGTTCTCTTTATAGAGTACACCTTGTCGGATGGCGAAGGTCGGCAGTACTCGTGAGAAGACACGTGGCACGGTACTCCTGCCCCCTTCCAGGTCCTCGATTAATGCGCGCAGCTCAGGATCGTCCCGTTGACGTCGTGCCATATCGTCGGTGTTCACTGCTCCTAGGAAGCACTCGTCGTCATTGTCGTCGCTGCAGCCGGAAGAGGTTTCGACGGTGGCTCTGGACAGGCAGTCGGCGTCGCTGTGCTTGCGGCCTGACTTATAGACCACTGTCATGTTGAACTCTTGTAGTCGAAGACTCCATCGAGCGAGGCGTCCTGACGGGTCCTTCAGGTTCGCAAGCCAGCAGAGCGAGTGGTGCTCCGTGACTACACGGAACGGGCTCCCGTACAAGTACGGACGAAACTTCGTTATTGCCCAGACGACCGCAAGGCATTCTTTCTCAGTCGTGGAGTAATTTTTCTCCTCCTTGGACAATGTCCGACTTGCGTAGGCGATGACTCGCTCGATGCCTTCTTGCACTTGGACTAGTACTGTGCCCAGTCCCGCGTTACTTGCGTCCGTGTGAATTTCTGTTTCCGCATCCTGGTCGAAATGTCCAAGCACAGGAGGAGTCTGGAGTCGTTGTTTCAGTTCGTCGAATGCCTGCTGTTGCTCCTCGGCCCATTCGAACTTCTCGCCGTCCTTCGTGAGATTCGTAAGTGGTGCGGAAATCCTTGCGAAATCCCGAACGAAGCGTCGATAATAGGCACAAATTCCAAGGAATCTTCGCACGGCCTTCTTATCGGTCGGCGCTGGAAATGCCGTTACGGCGCGAGTCTTCTCGGGGTCTGGGCGGACGCCTTCGTTACTAACCACGTGGCCAAGGAACTTCAGTTCGTCATAGGCGAACCGGCACTTTGACGGCTTGAGTGTGAGTCCGGCGGTCTGAATGGCTTGAAGAACAGCTCGGAGTCGTCTCAAGTGCTCGTCGAAGTCAGCTGAAAACACTACGACGTCGTCAAGGTAGACGAGACAACTCTGCCACTTCAGCCCTGCCAGTACAGTGTCCATGACACGCTGGAAAGTTGCTGGCGCCGTGCATAGTCCGAAGGGCATCACCTTGAACTCGTACAGTCCATCCGGCGTGACGAAGGCTGTCTTCTCTCGGTCCCGTTCGTCGACCTCGATTTGCCAGTAGCCGCTCTTCAGGTCCATCGATGAAAAATATCGAGAGTGGCTCAGCCGGTCTAGAGTGTCGTCGATGCGGGGGAGTGGGTAGACGTCTTTCTTCGTAACCTTGTTGAGCTGCCGGTAGTCCACGCAGAACCGAAGAGTTCCGTCCTTCTTCTTAACCAGCACGACTGGAGAGGCCCATGGACTGCTTGAAGGTTCGATTATGTCGTCATTCAGCATCTCTTGAACTTGCTGATGGATAACCTCCCTTTCCTTAGCGGAGACTCTGTACGGCGATCGATGCACAGGGCGCGCGTCGTCCTCGGTAACGATGCGGTGCTTGGCAACCGCGGTCTGGCGCATCTTCGACGACGTCGCAAAGCAGTCGCGGTACTCGGCGAGGAGGTTAGCCAGCTGACGCCGTTTAGGGTCCGGAAGCTTAGGGTCAATGTCGAGCTGCGCTGGCGACGTACTGTCTTGCTGGGGCGGCGAGGATTCGTCAGTAATCGCGGTGATTTCGGCGGGGTTTCGGACATTCTCGACGTGGCCCACGGCTGCACCTTTCGTGAGGTGTTGCGTTTCGTTTCGGAAGTTCGTCACAAGGGCCACCGTCCGCCCGTCCTGAAGTTCAGCTACTCCCATTGCGACGCCTATGCCTCTTCCCAGGAGCAATTGGAGGCTTCCCTCAAGAAGAACTTCGCCACAGGAAGCTTCATCGATCCCGACAAGTACGAAAACACTCGATCGCGGTGGTAGGTTTACGTGGTTTGCGAGGACTCGGACCGTGGGTGACGTCGCTTGGGGTTCCTCCGCTGGTGGAGCAGGTTTTCGTAGCGTCAGCCGGTTTGTTCCGAGGTCGATGACGGCACCATACTCACAGAGAAAGTCCATTCCGAGGATAACGTCCCTCGAACAGTCTTGCAGAACGACGAACTTGACAGGGCACGTTTCACCGTGGATCTCGACGCGAGCAGTGCATCTCCCGACTGGTGTGATGAGATGTCCTCCGGCGGTTCGTATTTGGGGTCCTTCCCACGGCGTCATGACTTTTCGAAGGCGGCGGGAAAGCCTCCCACTCAAGACTGAGTAGTCTGCTCCGGTGTCCACGAGTGCCGATGCGTCGAGGCCGTCGATCACAACGTTCAGGTTGTTGGACACCGATGCAGGAGCGTCGTTGTGATGCTTGGGGTCGGGAGAGTGGGAGCGCTCCGTCGTTCTTGGAGGCTCTTTACGTCGGTTGTCTTCGGCAACTCCACCTCCAGGGGTTGCCGCGCCTAGTTTCCCCGGTGAGGAGCGAGGGGTGACAGGCTTTCACGTCGGGGTCGGTGCATCGGCGAAGCTGGACGTGGGGGCGATGGCGACCGGAACTCTCGGCGGGACGCAGGCTCGGGGGACTGGGGTCGTCGCAGGTACTCGTCAATCTCCCGAGGGCGTTCACCATACCGGGGGCGCGGGTCGTTTGGGTGGAATCCGCGCAGCCCGAGTCGTCGGTATGGGCATCGGCGGTACACATGGTCGGCTTCCCCGCAGTGGTAGCAGAGCGGGCGTCGGTCGGCCGTTCGCCACACATCGGTCTTCCGGGGTACACGGGGCTCCTGGCTGGCGTACTGGGGCTGGTCGTCGTGGCGTCGGTCGTGCTGCGGCGCAGGAGACTGGCGTCGGGGCGGCGCGACATAGGCGCGAGGAGGAGGCGGTGGCCGTCGGGCCACTGCGGCGTAGGTCACGGTGGGCTCCTCGGGTGCAGCTACGTTGGCAGGAGCCTCCAGTTCAATTGCCCGCTGAACCTCGTCGCGGACAACTTCGGCTATTGACACCGAAGCCGGCTGGTGGGTAGCAGGCAGGAGCTTCTTAATTTCCTCCCGGACGACGTCCCGGATGATCTCGCGAATGCTGGAGATGCTGGAGCCAAGGTCGCAAGCGGACGGCGGAACCGCGCTGACGCCGGGTAGCCTCTGGTAGTGGCTGGCTCGGGCTTGCAGTGCACGCTGAATGTTCGTCGCCTCGGTTACAAATTCTTGAATCGTCGTCGGTGGGTTGCGTACGAGGCCACCGAAAATGTCGTCCTTCACGCCGCGCATCAGGATACGCAGCTTCTTTTCCTCGGTGAACTGAGGGTCGGCGCGGCTGCTCAGGCGGAAGACGTCTTCAACGAAGCTGGTTACCGTTTCGTTGGGCCCTTGAGTTCGTACTTGAAGGAGGTCTTCCGCTCGCTGTCGTCGTGTCTGGTTCGTGAATGTCTCCTTCAGGCCAGCGATACAGGTGTCCCACGACGTAAGCGACGCCTCGTGGTTCTCGAACCACTGCCTCGCGGTACCCTCCAAGGAGAAGTAGAGGTTTTGGAGGCGCTGCTCAGTGGTCCATCCATTATGGCGTGCTACACGTTCGTAGTGCAGGAGCCAGTCCTCTACGTCTTCGTGGGTCTCGCCATGGAAGGTCGTCGGGGTTCGCTGGGCAACAGGCAGGTAGACGACGGCGGCGGCGGTCGGGGACTGCGATTGCTGGTCGTCCATCGTCGGCCTCGTAGGCTGCCTGGTCCTGGGTGGCAGAAGTCCGTATTCTGGGTGTAGACCTTGGGTTCGGCGACTGGTCCGAGTTTCAGGTTCCGCGTTGAGTGGTCTTGTCACAGGGCTTGGAATCGGGCTTGCACTGCGGGCCCTGGGAGGGGAACGCTGTACGGGCATGCGGTACCCCGCACCTCCACCAAAATGTCACAGGTGGTGACCAGAATAACAATAAATAAACAGGAAGAACTAAACGTTTAATGTGGCGAACTTGTGCCAAAACAAAAAGAGAATAGAAAATAATAACAAAGCGTCGCGAGCGTCGAGGTCGGCGAGACAGCAGAGTCGAGCGCTGGGGCGAAACTGACTGTGGCTCGCCACGCGGAGCCCCTTATGTACATGAGTGGTCTTCTGGAATAATCGGCGTAGAAACTTCGACGCGTAGAACATTCGGGCCTGGAACAAGCAACATGATTCTCGAATTCTCCAGAACACTGAATTGCAGGAATAAACAAAAGACACGTCGCTCCCAGGAATCGAACCCTAGCTTTTCGCGTGGGAGGTAGGCGCGATAACCATTAGGCCACGCGCGCGCTGCCTACTTGGCTAGCGCGCGCGGCAATATGCCACTCACAGAGTGTCACTCAGAGAGTGTTACATAAACACTTGAAAAGTAACACTACCATGCCTTTACGAGCTATGTTGATTGACATGTATGGGCCTCTCTGGCTTTGTTCAAGCGTATGATAACTTAGGCAAACAATTAGCGCGATTTTACATACAGTTTCATTAGACGGACACGTGAAGGTTACGCGTCGCTGAAACCCGATTTCCCATGAGTCAACCCCGATGTCCTGAAGGGGGCGTCTTCTATTTTGGATGCCATGAGTGTACAGTAATAATATCGTATTTTACTAATTAATAAAAACAATTACGCTCGAAGTATAATAGGCACATATATGTGAATTTTAGAAAACATGTCACATCTGGGAAAGGTATTAACATTATCAGTAAAATTTAATAAATGGAGAACATCTAAGCGGTACATAACTAATTTGCCATGTGTTACATAACGTCGTCTTGTCAGCGTCCTTGAAACATCGGTCGTCTTGACCTCTAAAAACTTAATGTAGAGGAATTTGTATAAAAATTCATATGCGCCGGGCTATGTGACACCAGGTCTTGCGTGTTTCAATCTGCAATATATTTTAAGATAACACTTTTTTCAACATAAAAGGACTTTGCATTCTGGGTTGATTTTTTTATTATTAATTTGATAATTCAGTCATTATAAATCCAAATTATAATTCTGGGAAATATTAAAAAAAATCACAGAAACACCGCAGACTCGTGGCCTATTGTAGGTTTTGCTTAATCTACTTGACCCGCAAAAGTTGGAACTCAAAAAAAAAAAAAAAAAAAAAAACGCAAATGCATAATAGACAGGTGAAGCCGATAAGGATATAGATTCATCGAGCATTTCTGAAATCGGCGGTTTGATAAAAACGAATGAGGTCAAGCTTACGAAATTTATAAATCAGCCATAAATATGGGCGAAAAGAATGAAGCTTCGGAACTAAAAAAAAAACGTTATAGAAATATTTATATGGGTAATTTCACGTGTGTTCGTCTATTCGAACCATAACAAATTTGAAAAACAAAAGTAATTGATGACGGGTGTATGGCTTAAAGCTAAACTAGGAAAAGCAGAAGTGAATTTTTACTTATGAACATTTGTGGCTTGAATACCTATTCTTTGGGAACGGCATTATAGATTTCTGAAGTTTATTTTATTTAGTCCGCGGCAGAAACGGTCTCCACAATATGGAAAAAAAAAGCGATCTCGTGACCTGCGTTCCCTTTGTAACCAGCCCGTGGCGCTGATGGCGTAGTTGAGTGTGCCAGTGGTCGAACAAATCTCTTGCGTAAGATGTTTTGAGCTATCAGCATTTTCATTCTCCGTTTCGCTCTAGATCTGACCACAGCGGGAGTTATGTTTGAGCCAAAAATGTAGCGACAAAAGTGCCTTGTCATGGCGCTCATCACCTTTCCACGTTTGCTAACCCCGACCAAATCAATCACGCTTAACAAATGTGCCATGTTCCCGTGATGTTTCCTGATTAATGCTAAAGCATTAACTGTCCCATGAAGCACCGCCGGCGTAGGCTGTGACCGAGAAAAGTGATCGACTATTTTGTCTGAAAAAGAGGGTGCTGGTGAGCGAGCAACTGAAGAGCAACTAAGGAGAGGGTGCGCGCAGCTCGGCAGCCACTCCCTCCCCCTTCTTGAGTCACGTTCAAACCGCCTCTACCCTCTCTTGTGTCACGTGTGGGGCTTGGCCGAAGGCCCGGAGAGGGGGTGAGGAGTGGCCGCCGAAATGGAAAAGGTGGAGGGGCAGACAGGAGATAAGGGGAGAGCCTCGTGACTGGCGTCCTGGTGCGGCGAAACGCCGAAACACACTTTTCCCGAGCGAACAAGTGTGTTTCGGGTCCTCGCTGCTGCAAAAGCTGTGCGCTGACATCCAGGTTCCCCAACAAACTGCCCTCTGGTTCTCTGTGCCACCATAACCTCGCGCTCAGAATCTGTGACCGGGCACTCTATGGCTCCATTGTCGAGCTGCCAGGCTTCGTGAGTATAGACGCTTTACACAAGCGCCAAATTACAGCAGCCATTGATGACCTTCAGTTGTCTTTCTCAGATACCGAGCAACTAAAGCGGGTGTTGACGAGCCTCCACAAAGGTCAGTGCTGTGGAGAAAGAAACAGTAGAACCTAAAGGGGCCATAACCTGCCCTGCTGTGGTAATGATCAAATGAAAAAAACAAAAACTGAAGGCCGCTTATGGCGGCACCCATGCACAGCTTCTGCAAAGCGTCTATAGAGGAGGCTATAGTTCTACGCCTTTTAGCACCTCGAAGGAGAGCAGAACTCGCTGTCCGCTGTCCCCTGCGCCGCGGACAGCGGGGCGCCATGCTTATAGGAATGTGCCGCGTGTAGGAATGCTTCCGCATTCCTTCACGTAGAAGTCTTAAGTGTACTGCCGTATTTTTTTATTCTCATGAGTTGGTTTGTTCGCTAATTCTAAATACACAAAGACAACGAGCGTCGTGACGATGCACCTTTAGGGCTCCTCGATTGGCTACATGCTATCGTAGCGTCGGCTGTGGTCAGATTAAAAATTACAGCAAAAATAAGGCTTTTTTTTTGTCAAACGCACTTCACCAGTTTGAGCAAAGGGAGAGACTGATCCAGACGGGTGCAGCCTCGTCTGACAAAAAATATTGGGCCCAATAATTACATTGCAAAGATTAATTCTGAGTACGGCGCCAAGATTGCGTCTTCGACAATATTTCGTTTCAGCTCAAGTTCAGACGGTACGATAGCGCGTAGCGTCTTAATCAGCTTCTTAATCAGTCCCGTCCCCTGGCAGCGGGGACGGGACTGATTAAGCAGCTTCTAAAGGGTAAGTCAATTGGTAGGCCTTTTCGGTTTATGAATGCTTCAGCGATTGTAGAATACATGACGAAAACCATAATGGTTGCTCTTTTGACGCTTTCTGACTGATCCCACCAGCTCGCAGCTTCTACGACGCCTCAAGAACTCTTTCAGCTCGTGCAGGACGGGTTCGCCTCAAGCACCATCACTCCCTGGCGAACTAGAAAGGCAAATGAATGATGAAGAACACTTTCACATAAACAAGCAGTGCTTAAAGTAACTCGTTCGGGTAAACATATGGGCAAGCGCGAGAACTTAAAACATATTTAGGAGACACCATGCTGGACAAACCAAGCATACACATGTGAGGAGAACGAGAGAGGAGCATTCAACCGCTGGTTGAATGCGTCTCTCTTCCCCGTGGGAAACTTAAAACAAATTTTAACTCCTGATCTTTTGGTGGATATTGCCGCGCGCAGACTTGCAGAGGGTTCTCGTTTGTTCTTGCTGCGAACATAACTGCTATCGTTTTTGTTGTTCTAGAAAGTGCGTGTTCATTCTCGCCCCAAGCGCGCTACGCTCGAACGTTCCCCGCCGACTCTTCGAGATAGTGACTCATTCCAGATAAGAGGCCGCCCGCTACCTTGTCGAGTCAGTCTCGCCTCTGCGCTCGATCCTGCGGTTTCGCCGACATCGACGCCAGCGACGCTCTGCTGTTTTCTTTTGTACCCTTTTATTTTTGGCACAAGTTCGCCACATTAAATGTTTATTTCTTCTTGTTCATTTTTCTGTTTTCTTTTGGTCACCACCCGTGACATTTTGGTGGAGGTGCGGGGTAACCGCATGCCCGTGCAGCGCTCTCCTCCTAGTTCCCGCAGTGCAAGTCCGAACCCAGCCTCCCGAGGACCGAGCGAAGACCAGATCGATACCCGATCCAGTCTACGCACCCAAGGTCTACCCACGGAACACGGACTTCTGCCACCCCGGACCAGGCAGCCAACGAGGCCGACGATGGACAACCAGTCCTCGCAGAACCCGTCCGCCGCCGCCGTCGTATACCTTCCCGTCGCACCCCGAACTCCGACGCCATTCCACGGGGAGGTCCACGAGGACGTTGAAGATTGGCTGCAACATTACGAACGAGTTGCCCGCCATAACGCATGGACACCGGAGCAGTGCCTCCAGAACGTCTACTTCTCTCTGGAAGGCACGGCACGCACGTGGTTTGAGAACCACGAAGCGTCCATTGCGCCGTGGGAAGAATTCCAGGCCGAGCTGCGACGGACCTTTGCCAACCAGCACCGACGGCAGCGTGCCGAAGAACTCCTGCGAGCGAGAAGCCAAAGGCCGACCGAGAGCGTCACAAGCTTCGTCAAAGACGTTCTTCACCTCATGAATCGCGCCGACCCAACCGCTCCCGAAGAGAAAAAGCTGCGGGTCTTGATGCGCGGTGTGAAGGAAAACATCTTCGGTGGCCTTGTGCGGAGCCCGCCTACCACCGTCGAAGCTTTCATCGCCGAAGCAACCAACATCGAGCGCGCGCTTCAAGCTCGTGTTTCTCACTACCAGCGACATCCAGGCATCGCTGCACCCACACTGCTTAACGGCTAAAACACTCTGGGCACACCGGACATCCGAGAAATTATCCGAGAGGTTGTCGGGGAGGAACTGCGAAGGTTGCTGCCAACTACCAGCCGTCCGCCAACCCTTTCCATCGCCGAGGCTGTCCGAGAAGAAGTGCATCGGGCGCTCCAACCAGGGGTTCCCGTCACCACGGTGGCACCGGAGGAACCGACGTTGAGCTACGCCGCGATGGCCCGACGACCGCCGCAAGCTCCCCGTCAAGCCACGTCGCCACCCCGAAGAGACGCCCCAACGCCGCAGTGCCCCCGACGACAGGAGGATCAGGCGCACCCAGAGCAACCTGCGCCGAGGAAGACAGACGTCTGGAGGACGGCCGACCGACGCCCGCTGTGTTACCACTGCGGGGAAGCTGACCATGTGTACCGCCGATGCCCATACCGACGACTCGGGCTGCGCGGGTTCCACCCGAACGACCCGCGACCCCGTTATGGTGAACGCCCTCGGGAAATCGACGAGTACCTCCGACGACCTCAGTCCCCCGAGCCTGCGTTCCGCCGAGAGTTCCGGTCACCTTCGCCACGACGTCCAGCTTCGCCGATGCACCGACCCCGACGTGAAAGCCTGTCGCCCCTCGCTCCACGCCGGGGAAACTAGGCGCGGCAACCCCTGGAGGTGGAGTTGCCGAAGACGACCGACGCCAAGATCCTCCACGAACGTCGGAGGGCCCCCACTCGAACGCTACCAGAGACCGAAACGACGCCCCTGCAGCGGTGTCCAATAACCTGAATGTCGTCATTGACGGCTACGACGCATCAGCACTCGTGGACACCGAAGCAGACTACTCGGTCTTGAGTGGAAGGCTCTTCCGCCGCCTTCGCAAAGTCATAACGCCGTGGGATGGACCCCAAATACGAACCGCAGGAGGACATCTCATTAGACCCGTCGGAAGGTGCACTGCTCGCGTCGAGATTCACGGCGAGACGTGTCCGGTAAAGTTCGTCGTTCTGCAAGACTGTTCGAGGGACGTTATTCTCGGAACGGACTTTCTCTGCGAGTATGGCGCCGTCATCGACCTCGGAACAAACCGGCTGACGCTACGAAAACCTGCTCCACCAGCGGAGGAACCCCAAGCGACGTCACCCACGGTCCGAGTCTTCGCAAACCACGTAAACCTACCACCGCGGTCGAGTGTTTTCGTACTTGTCGGGATCGATGGAGCTTCCTGTGGCGAAGTTCTTCTCGAGGGAAGCCTCCAATCGCTTCTGGGAAGAGGCATAGGCGTCGCAAGGGGAGTAGCTGAACTTCAGGATGGACGGACTGTGGCCCTCGTGACGAACTCCCGAAACCAAACGCAACACCTCACGAAAGGTGCAGCCGTGGGCCACGTCGAGAAACTCCGAGATCCCGCCGAAATCACCGCGATTACTGACGAATCCTCGCCGCCCCAGCAAGACAGTACGTTGCCAACACAGCTCGACATTGACCCTAAGCTTCCGGACCCTAAACGGCGTCAGCTGGTTAACCTCCTCGCCGAATACCGCGACTGCTTTGCGACGTCGTCGAAGGTGCGCCAGGCTGCGGTTGCCAAGCACCGCATCGTTACCGAGGACGACGCGCGCCCTGTGCATCGATCGCCGTACAGAGTCTCCGCTAAGGAAAGGGAGGTGATCCATCAGCAAGTTCAAGAGATGCTGAATGACGACATAATCCAACCTTCAAGCAGTCCATGGGCCTCTCCAGTCGTGCTGGTTAAGAAGGACGGAACTCTTCGGTTCTACGTGGACTACCGGCAGCTCAACACGGTTACGAAGAAAGACGTCTACCCACTCCCCCGCATCGACGACACTCTAGACCGGCTGAGCCACTCTCGATACTTTTCATCGATGGACCTGAAGAGCGGCTACTGGCAAATCGAGGTCGACGAACGGGACCGAGAGAAGACAGCCTTTGTCACACCGGACGGGCTGTACGAGTTTAAGGTGATGCCCTTCGGACTATGCACGGCGCCAGCAACGTTCCAGCGTGTCATGGACACCGTACTGGCAGGACTGAAGTGGCAGAGCTGTCTCGTCTACCTCGACGACGTCGTAGTGTTTTCCGGCGACTTCGACGAGCACTTGCGACGACTCCGAGCTGTTCTCCACGCCATACGAACCGCCGGACTCACCCTCAAGCCGTCAAAGTGTCGGTTCGCCTATGACGAACTGAAGTTTCTAGGTCACGTGTGTAGTAACGAAGGCATTCGTCCAGACCCAGAGAAGACTCGAGCCGTCGCAGCATTTCCAGCACCAAGAGACAAGAAGGCCGTGCGAAGGTTCCTTGGGCTATGTGCCTACTATCGGCGCTTCGTTCGAGATTTCGCAAAACTTTCCGCACCGCTCACAAACCTCACGAAGGACTCCGAGAAGTTCGAATGGGCCGAGGAGCAGCAGCAGGCATTCGACGAGCTGAAGCGACGACTGCAGACTCCTCCTGTCCTTCGACATTTCAACCAGGAGGCGGAAACCGAGATTCACACGGACGCAAGTAACGCAGGACTTGGCGCGGTACTGGTTCAAGTACAAGAGGTCACCGAACGAGTCATCGCATACGCAAGTCGGACATTGTCCAAGGCGGAGCGAAATTACTCCACGACTGAAAAAGAATGCCTTGCGGTCGTCTGGGCGACCACGAAGTTTCGTCCGTACTTATACGGAAGCCCGTTCCGCGTAGTCACGGACCACCATTCGCTCTGCTGGCTTGCGAACATCAAGGACCCGTCAGGACGCCTTGCGCGATGGAGTCTCCGACTACAAGAGTTCAACATGACCGTAGTCTACAAGTCAGGCCGGAAGCACAGCGACGCCGACTGCCCGTCCAGAGCTCCCATCGAAACACCTTCCGACAGCAGCGACGACGATAACGACGAGTGCTTCCTGGGCGCAGTGAACACCGACGACATGGCCCGACGTCAACGAGACGATCCTAAGCTGCGCGCACTAATAGAGCACCTGGAAGGGCGTGGTATTGCCATACCACGTGTTTTTTCACGAGCCCTGCCGACCTTCGCCATTAGACAAGGAGTTCTCTACAAAGAGAACTTCGGCAACAACAACTCGATGTGGCTGCTGGTAATCCCGACCGACCTTCGAGAGGAGATCTTCCAAGCCTGTCACGACGACCCGACGTCCGGACACCTCGGTTACAGCCGGACACTGGCCCGTATTCGTGAAAAGTATTACTGGCCCAAGCTCCCCAAAACGGTCCACCTATACACACGATCATGCCATGAATGCCACCAACGAAAGAAACCTCCAACGAGGCCGGCCGGACTCCTGCAGTCAATTCCTCCGCCAACGGCACCCTTCCAACAGATCGGAATGGATCTACTTGGCCCTTTTCCACCGTCGACGTCGGGAAATCGCTGGATCATCGTTGCCACAGATTATCGGACGCGGTACGCCGAAACGAAAGCCCTTCCTTCCGGAACTGCTGTGGAAGTTGCCAAGTTTTTCATTGAACCCATCGTCCTCCGGCACGGCGCTCCCGAAATCCTGATCTCAGACCGTGGATCCTCGTTCATGGCCTAACTGACACAAGAAGTCCATCATCTCAGCCACACCAGCCATCGTCGCACCACGGCGTACCAGAGTGTCGAACCGATATTTTTATCGGTTCGGTTCGGGTTTGGGTTCGTGGCTTTCGGTTCAGTTCCGGTTCAGTTCCGGGGCGCAAGAAATAACGGTTCAAACCGGTTCGAACCGGTTTGAACCGCTAAGTTGAGAATATATAGGGTGGTTTAAGTAACGAGGCTCGATCTAAAATGGACCGTAAATATCGACGCCTGCACGTAGCCATCTAAAATTTTCGTCAAAGGTGTATTTCGGAGGTCGGTTTTTTCTTGTAAAATTACAGAGCGTAGTTCTCTTTTAGTAAAAAATAGGGCCACGAAACTTGCCACGATCTACGGCAGGCAGTAACGCAGACGACAGGGGTCCAGTAGCAGGCTGTGTCTGCCGTTCGTATTGATAGATGGCGTCGGGAGCAGCGTCTGAAGGTGCAGCCGACCAGCGAAAGATAGCAGACGACAGGCAGACGAAATCCGTTGGCAGCAAGAGCGCCGCCGTCATGCAGACGCGTTTTTTTACTTTAAGTTTTGCTTTTATTGTTCGCATTCATGTTTTAACCGAAGGTACATTGCGAAAAGATTATATTGATTTGAATAAACCACGGTGGTCGCGAGCCGTCGCGATTAGGAGCTAGCGCCATCTATCAATAGGAACGCCAAACACACCCCGCTACTGGACTTGGTCGTCTGGGTCGCCGGCCGCTGTAGACCCTGGCAAGTTTCTTGGCCCTATTTCTTACAGAAAATGAGCTACGCTTTGTAATTTTACAAGAAAAAAAACGACCTTTGATATACACCTTTGACTAAAAGTTTAGATGGCTACGTGCAGGCGTTGATTTTTAGGGTCCATTTTAGATCGAGCCTGGTGACTTGAGCCACCCTAAATTTTCCGCGTTGTTCGGTCAATAGGCACTATTTACGCCGTGAAACTAACTACTGTAAGCGACCTAATTTTTGCGAGGACCTAATTTTTCAGAATTTCGCGAATCGCCTACAATACGCGAAAAATGGGCCCCGCGAACACTTTTCGTAAAATGTAAACTCATTGGAATTTATATTGAGATTCCACCGCGTCGCGAAAATTACAACCCGCGAATTATTTCAAAACTTCTGCTTTGACCTAAATCGCAAAATGTTGAGCCCAGAAAAAATAACTCGTTTACAGTATATAGTTTTTTTTTCTTCCTATCGTTTCTTCAAGCCAGTTTTATTTTTAGGTACCAAAATTATAAAATTCTGTCATTTATTTCTACGCAACAACAAAATAAAATCTACATTAACAAACAAAACGTCGTGCTTATACGACTCAACATCCATTCGTTTACCAGAGTCAGATATATTTTACCTGAATCGAAATGTTTTAGCGAAGTGAGGTAGGTTACCTAAAATACCCGTGATTGGTGCAACTTTGCATCGCAGCATTTGAAGTTGAATCGGGGTTTTATCCTTAAACTAAGGAATTAATTACAGTGTATAAAATCATGAAATAGGCACCTCGTCGCCATATAAATCATGATATGTGTTTTACAAAATACGTTTCACAATATATATATATATATATATATATATATATATATATATATATATAATGACGACACGACTGAGCTTAAAGCAATATAATTTTCAAAATGTCACGAAAGCCACAGGACAAGCCCTTCTAGTCTATATTTTATAGACCGACACGCGGAGCGGCTCTGTTTACCAACACGGCCGGAAGGCCGCGCATGCGCGGTAGCTATGTGGGCAAAAGCAACCCGGCTCTCCGTGTTTTCGCCATTGCGCTCTATGGCGTGCGCTCGTTGTTGACGTTGTAGGGACGCTTGTATCTTTATTTGTGCGTCGTATTTCTTCATAACGTATGTCGTACGCTATGCCCGACTATTTGAGCTCGTTGCCCGAGCCTGAATGGTAGTGGTATCGAAACAAACTGTGCGTGGACGGCGTTGCCTACGAGGATCCGTACGCCGTAAACAAGACCTGCTGGACTTCCGACGTAAAGTTGCTGCCATGCAAGTCGACGGCTCAGGTCGTCGTTTATTCAGTTTTTTCGCCAAGCCAGTTCACGGCCGACACGGTGCAGGCGTACAAGTCTCTCGAGGCCTACGATTGGATCGAGTCGGTTTCCGCACTGCCGGCGGAATCAGCAGACTGTGGGTCTGCGGAAGTGTGTATTCATTAACTGATTAAATACACAGAGCGTCTTCAAGTCAAGGTATGATATTTTTCATACCCTCATGACCACAAGGCATTACAACCACTAAAGGTTTGTCCGTTCTGCAGTCTTGGCGGTAACAGGTTACAAGTAACGGCGTTACCAGGAACGCGTTACTTTTTTCAGTAACGTAGTAACCTACTCGTTACGTTTTCGACACAGTAACGGGTAACGTACTTGTGTTACTATTTCAAGTAACGTAGTTACGTTAGTCTTTACTACTTCCCAAGTCTTAAAAAAATTACACTTCAATTGTTTCCGTGTTTTAGGCGTCAAGCCATGTTTTTCTTTGCGTTTTTTCTCGTAAGTATTTAGGTGAAACAGTAAAAAGAGACAAAGTAATTATGTTCAGTTTCTGCTTCATATATGAGCTGTATCGTCAAAACCGTAAAATGTGTTAAATCATAATTTAAAAAAGTAACGCAGAAGTAACGTGCCTTACTTTTTATCGGTAGCGGTAGCGCGTTCCTTTTATTTTTAGGTAGCGTAGCTCAGTAACGCGTCCCTTTTATTTGCAAGTAACGAGTAACGTGTTTTGTTACTTTTTTTTTTTTTTTGGTAACGCCTACAACACTGCCGTTCTGTCGCCGATCCCCTTCTGCTCGGTAGCACGGGCGTAGCGAACCTCCGACGAGCGCTTGGCCGGTGCGTTGTGCGCGAACACCGTGGGAATAAAATCCGGGTGGTCTCGATCAGACAACGGTTTCCCTGTACATAAGCAAGCCTCGGGACGGAGATTGAAATGGAAGCCGCATTTGCCTCCAAGAAAGTGTTCGCCGCACAAACGGTCGTTCGCGCGAGGCGACCATTCTTTTCGATCCACGGATATTATCCACCTTCTATGCCTTTCAGAGTATGCCGGGAACTTGTGGAAACTCACTCTGCTGCTTTTCTTGTACATTTTGGCGCAATTAACGGAAACACAGCTCCGCGGCATGCTGAAATGCTATGACGCCCATGCGAAACGTGCGCGCTCTTGCCCACACCCCCCGGCTCCGGCGCGATCGCAGCGCCGCCGCAGCTCCGTGATGTCAAACCCGCGTGTCGGTGTATAGAAATACTAAGCGCCAATCGCAATGCTTCTTTTTCTAACCAGCATTGTTTGCTCTCAGCACCGTGATGCGGGCGACGAATCATGCAGAAAGGAGTGACTGAAATTTTTCACTCTAACCTATAAGCACCTTCGTATTGAGATCGAATCTGGCCTAAAACAGTGCTTACCCAAGGGAACATTTTCTTATACTGGATAAACTGGCATGGCCTGGATGTTGAGGTTTGTTCTTTACAAGATGCCGGTCAATTTAATTTGCAAATAAGCATCACCCTCGCTGATTGATGATTTTTCGTTAAATAGAACAAAGTCGTATTTCATGCTCAACTCGATTTGGAAGCTACTTAATTGGTCAGTTTCTGACAGTTTGCTTGTGTAATCGTCATAGTTCCACCATTCGTCCCAGTGTATTTTGTTTTGGTCCGACCCACAGACACGTAAAAGTTCTGTACACCACATAAAAACGGGATAATAAACTTGCATATATCTGAGAAGTTACATACGCGTGAGGAACACGTAGTTATTTAAATTAGCTTCAAAATCAAAAATTTATTTGAAGCTTTCCCAAATCACCTATAACGTGTCTATCGAGGATAAAAGCGCCGAGAAACATTTGCGAACATATTTCATGTAATTTGAAGGTGCATTTACTTATATATCTTTGAGGTGAGGATCTTCTATTTATGTTGCCAAATCTTCAGACAGGAATTAAATATATTTTTATTATCATTGTTAAATTTGACTTTATGAAGTTCACATAACCACCTGAGACCGACACGGAAGGACGATACTCGAAAATACGCCAGCTGTTGAGTCTCCGGAAACGTGCTTTTGTTAGCTGTTTTGCAGTGTAAAATACTGGGCTGCAGGGTATGCCAAAAAAGACTGTGGTCACATGATATATCGGAAGTAAAATACACGAAATGTGCAGAAATAAGGAGATGACAGGTAATTTTTCTAAATAATCCCTTACACAACGCTTTACTAAAAAAAGAGATGCATAGAAATGCATAAAATTATATTCCTAATTAAATATAAATTGCGCGCAGGGCAAACGAAGATTCTTAGAATCCTAAAATATATCACATTTGGCCTCAGCTTGCTTCAGCTCGGAACGTCGCGAGATACTGCCTCGGGAGGCTAAAGTTATATTCGGTTTTACGTGCACTTGTTTTGGGACCTTACTTCACGACTCTGTTCTTTGTCAGTCCTGTGCTCCAACATTTCATTAGGCTGCCGTATATCATTGCGAGACTGCTATAAATACTACACAACTTTACACTTTGGACGTCTACTGCTAGTGTTGCGAAAGTCGCACTTCACCAGAAAGCTGAAGTGTTTAACATGGTTTGCACGTGACGTAATCGCACTATCTGCTGGTGGTCCTTGCCACTTGTTCTTGCTGAGAAAATCAAATCCGGTGGGGCAAAATGCAGGCTGCAAAAGGTTTGCGCTCAGTGCAAGCTATGTACTTGAGAGGCGGACATTTTTCTTGTTGGTGCATCGTCGTTAGGCACGGCGTGAGTATCTGGCACGACGAAAACGTGCTTTCTCTCAAGAGTGTTTTTGCAAATAAACGTTGTACCAACTACCCATCTGTCACTATCGTTACCAGACCACGCTTTCTGGTCTGCGCCGAAAATGCGGGGCAGAGGAACTTAAAACTACCCCCCTCCCCCCTCCCCACTCCTTTTTCTTTTTTGTTGCTCCTCGAGAGAATGCATTTTATTCCTCAGGGATTGTCTGCTCCGTATTGAGTGGTGTTCATTCGACAATCATATTTGTGTCACTTGTTAACAGTAATTGTTCCTTGCTTTTACTTTGCAGTGCACCAAACTGTGAAGTTTAAACAAAATACAGGGGCGGTCGAAACGTGGAGAACTTGAGAACGACACTTCTGTGAGACTTAGAGCCGCTGCCAAGATAGGATCTTTCTTTTCAGGTATCCCTCCCCTATACACTAATAGTTCTATGTAACGTTGGACAGATACGTCACATTTAGACCTTTCAACACTTCTATTCTCGGGACAACTTTCTGGGGCAGTTCAGCAACAACGAAAGCATGTTTGGGAGCCTCAATGGTGTGTATACATGTAAAATGGGTTGCACAACATTTTTTTTTCACCTTAAGTTCAGTAGATACCGCTAAGATGTAATCCCTGACGTTGATAACTTGCAAAAACATCCATTTGTTTGCCCCTTCGCGAAATGGCAGACGCAGTCGAAAGGAAGAAATAAAACAGCTTTCCTCTCCTCAACTCGCAATTAGAACTATATATCAGCCACGTGATCTGATGCTAATATATACACCGTCAGTGTCTATCATAGTCGTACGCAGGGTTGGCAAAGCATAGAGCATGGGCTGAACTTCAGATATAGTTTTAGTTGGCCTATAATGCCTGAGCCCCACTAAAGCGACCAACAGAAACAAACGACAGCGGCAAGCCTCAAATCAGAGTATTTCGCGATTTGACAGGCTTTGTAGAATAAAGAAGGCTGTGCTAAAACACGAGCATCATGCACACGAGGGTACCATTTGCAGGCTTGTAAACACTCGTGCTAACTTCACGAGCACCGAACGACTCAAAGCCGTATAAAGGTACCATCGAGAGCATGCTGCATGTGTCTGAGGCATGTCGCTGTCGTTTATTTCTGTTTCTAGCTCTAGTGGGACTTGGGCCCATTATAATCTTTGAGTTGAACACGAGCCGTTACCCGAATGTTTGGCGATGCTGGTAGTCATGAAGCAGAGCATTTAAGTCGGGGTCATAACAATCGGGTACATCATGGTGTCACGTGACTCTCAGTGTGAAGTTGTGATGTCATGTGACGTCACGGTATCAACAACATTAATAGATCTAGTGATGTTCTCAATTTGAATCGACTTAACGCGGTGAGGCACGTGACGTCAGGGGGTCACGTGATGTGACATTACTTGACTGCATGTCTTGACATTATGACGTAACGTGACCATGTGACACATGTTTAATCAAAGTGCCGATAAGAAAGCGCCGCAAAAACCCAGGATTTATTATACATTGCAATTCCGTATATGACGATTTGATCAATACGTAGAGGAATGCACGTCCCAATTTTTTATTCCCAAATATTAAATTTGTAATCCTAACAAAAAAAAAAAATACCGTTAACCGTTTTGAACCGGTTACCGTTATATTTTTTTCCGGTTCAGTTCCGGTTCGGTTCCAAGATGGTGGCGAAGATTTCGGTTCGGTTCAGTTCCGGTTCAGCTCAAAATAACGGTTCGGTTCCGGTTTTCGGTTCGGTTCGGTTCCGGTTCGACACCCTGGCGTACCACCCTCAGACCAACGGGCTGACGGAAAGACTCAACAAGACCATCGCCGACATGATTTCCATGTACGTGGACGTGGAGCACAAGACATGGGACGAGGTGTTGCCGTACGTCACATTTGCCTACAATACGGCCGTGCAAGAAACCACCGGGGTTACACCCTTTCAATTGGTTCATGGTCGCAAAGTGACGACAATGCTGGATGCAATGTTACCCCACGAACCGGCTGTCGACGGAAGCGACGACGCCCAAGTGGTTGCTCAACGGGCAGAAGAAGTCCGTCAGCTCGCCAGACTCCGAATTCAAGCCCAACACCGTATCGACACTGGCCGCTACAACCTTCGTCGCCGGGACGTCCACTTCCAGCCGGGAGACAGGGTGTGGGTCTGGACACCGATCCGCCGCCGTGGTCTCAGCGAGAAACTCCTGAAGCGCTACTTTGGACCCTACAAAGTGCTTCGTCGACTCGGGGATCTGAACTACGAGGTGATGCCCGATGGAACACGGACTTCATCACGCCGCCCTCCAAGACCAGAAGTCGTCCACGTCGTGCGCATGAAGCCATACTACGCTCGATAGGACTGTGGACCTTATGTGTTACAAATGACTCTTTAGTTTACCGTTATTTCTGTTCGCTTTGTTTTCGGTTTGTGCTGCATCGGGACGATGCGCATGTAAAGGGGGGGGGGGGGGGGGGGGTAATGCCGCGCGCAGACTTGCAGACGGTTCTCGTTTGTTCTTGCTGCGAACATAACTTCTATCGTTTTTGTTGTTCTAGAAAGTGCGTGTTCATTCTCGCCCCAAGCGCGCTACGCTCGAACGTTCCGCGCCGAATCTTCGAGATAGTGACTCATTCTAAATAAGAGGCCGCCCGCTACCTTGTCGAGTCAGTCTCGCCTCTGCGCTCGATCCTGCGGTTTCGCCGACATCGACGCCCGCGACGCTCGGCTGTTTTCTTTTGTACCCTTTTATTTTTGGCACAGGTTCGCCAAATTAAACGTTTATTTCTTCTTGTTCATTTTTCTGTTTTCTTTTGGTCACCACCCGTGAGAATATTACGCTTTGACCGCGGGAGTAGAGAAGTCATTCAAAGCTGGGCCGGCACATCTTATATTCACCTGCATCTAAGGAGAAACCCGTAACTTCTATTAGAATGATTTGTATTTTCTCCAAATCTTTTAACAATTTTTTTACTCGTTAGTTTTTTATGCCTTGACGCGTGTACGACTTTCTTTCAGATGTAGTCGCAAAGAGGCCTCAGAAAGTTCGTGTTACAACAAACCCTAAGCCCCTGAGCCTCTTTTCGATTCGGTGGTGGCGGCAAATACATTTTGTGATTATTTTTCAGTGTCTGTCTTAATCTTTGCAAGGCATTGAAAACAAGGTAGCCATCGAAAGGCAAAAAAAAAAAAAAAAAAGGAAATCAAACGGAAGGCTTTTCTGTTCGGCAAAAACGTGTCGTTTCGAAAAATGAAAAGAAAGGATGACACGATAAAAAAGAAGGTAAAAAACGCTGGAGCGCAAGGAGAAATTCAGTTTTGAGCCAAACTTAAAGATTTCCTTTTTCAACACTTTCGTGTTTTCCATGGCTCTGAATGGAGTTCTGCGGTGTACAGCGAATGTCTCAACCGTGAATGCTTTCAGATAGGCGTGACGGATCTTCGTTCGAGGCACACGATGTCTGAACAGAGAGACACTGGTATCCTCAAAATGCAAACCCTTTCGAATGTAAGGCCTGGATAGTACTTAACAGAAAGTAAAATTGATCTCTTTAAATTAAATTTCACAAATAAAAACAATTCTGAAAAGAAGAATTTGCTCCTTGAGATTTTTGTTTTATTTGAATGATAAACGCGGAGATAAAAATACAAAAGAAAAATATCACATACTTGAGCCGGAAGTTTTGTCTTGTTTATATATTGAAGCATTACATTGTGGATGACAACCAGAAGAATTCCAACAAAAACAATATCATTTCCTGTGCTGAAAGACAATCAGTGTGTGCGCCATCTCAAACTCATAACACGTGAAAAATAAATACGCTTCACTCAAGTGAATGAAGATTAAGAACAAATAAACAAGCAGGTTGCGTTAGGCTGCACAAGATGCTCGCATAATGAATATATACCGTAAATTGAGTAGAACCCATTAGGGGTGAGGATTGGGCGGTATTAGGTAATGATTTTGGAGCTGAAAGCCGTTTCTGCGAGCATTAAGAACTCGCATGTTTTGGGTGAAAACCAAAGAGGTGATTTTCCGGAAGTTTTATTGGCTACATTGGGATTATTTTCAACCACAATGATTAACACGAATCCTGGAAACGGCAAAGCACATTTGGTGCCTCTCATTTCGACAAAAAACTCTGCCTAATGAAGGGGTGACCATTGTGCAAAACAATGGCATCGTGCCCGTGAAATTTGAGATGAATGTCAGTAATAGGGCCTGCCCTCAGCGCTTATTGGGCCGCGGCATGTAGCTTTGATGGTGAAGACATCACGGTGTTCGAGTTACCTCATCCGCATTTTTAAAGTTTCACGTAAGTTCATTCATTGAAAACCGCGATGACATCACTGTTTTCACGGACGTCATTGGGGTGGCGGTTGTCACGGTACGCGGCAACGTTAAATGGCACAATCCCCTCAACTGACCCGGTGACTTCATGGCGTCGTGACGTAAGTTGATGTACCAGGATGTTCCAGATGATATATGAACGCTACGGATTTTCATTAGCTTTAAGATAATTACAAAATCTCGCCGCGAAGAATCATCAGAAGGTCCAAACAGTCTGTCTAAAGTTTAAAGAGTATACGAAATCCTGACAATATATCAAATTACCTCAAAACCACGCTCAGTTACCCCTGATGCCATATGTATTCTATGATTTTAACACGAAAGGTCTGAAAAAACAGATAACTAAAAAGACTCAGATACCTCTGGAAGGTGCTGCTCTTAAAATGTCAGATTTCTCCCGCTTGTCGGCCGTTGTGGCATCGATGTGGGGAAGCGATTGCCTAAAAGTGGACGAAGGTGGTTTTTAGAGTCTTGTTTTATAATTGCAACGCCTATCAGAGGTACCCAGCTGATGGAGCTAACTAGCAATAAGGTTAGTTATTCTTGCGATCAGGGTGACTCCGAAGAAGTTTGTGTACGGAACGTGGTCCGCCCACTTAGTTGGCAAGCATCAATTTTTGGCTTGTGCTGGCGGGCAGCAAGCGCAAATTCTACTGCGGCTGCCTAAACGTGGGTCTTAAAGAATACAACGTCTTAATGGCCATCCGGTTCCAGCACGTTCAAATGCAACTACTGCATCCGGCGAAACCGCATCGTGCCCGGCAAGTTGTGGTTTATAAATGCACATATAAATAGTTAGCCTTAAAGGGCCCATGAAACAGATTTTGGGTTGGGATAAATCATTTTCGATTGGGATTTTACTAATAGCACACCGTTCAGTGGGCCAAAAGAAAACAAGTAGAAAGACAAAAGCCTGACTTTCAGTGCGAAAATTTGAAAACACAGCGGAATATTTCGTACCTCCTCCCCTTCGTAAGCTCTCTGCATTTTCACAGTGATACATCCGCGGTCCCAAAAGCGCGTCATCGGGTCCAAACTGACGTCACACAAAACCGGACCTCACTTAGTCCCTTCATCCCTAAGCTGACATTGTGGTGAAAGCTACGTGCTTACCGAACCAATCAGCCGCCTCCCTTTATCACCTAACCTCAATCTCTGCGGTGGGTATGCGCGGAGGAGCGTGATCATGTGGCAGTTGTGGCTGGCCCAACGAGCACGTAGCTTCCACAGCACTGTCAGCTCCGGGGTGAACGGATGGGGAAAGCAACTTTTGTCTGAATTTTGAGCGACGGGCTAATCTTCTAGGGGGACATTGGCTCTGTCCGATTACACAGACCAGATTCCGAGCGAGAGGGGCCTCCCCTCTTTTCGTCTTTTTGAGCTGTTTGGTGGAATGCGCGATTTATGAGTTGAGGAGGAAAGCTAAGCAGGAAAAAGTTGGAAAAGCGCTTCATGACCCCTTTAAATAGACCGATCTCACTAAGCGTTGGGCGCATGCGTGACGCCGCCATAACTTTAGTTCACAGGAGGCAGGTGCCAGTGCCCGTGACAGCTCGTGCCGTCTCGGGCTCTGCCCGCGCAGAGTCTAGCTAGGCTCTCGCACGTGCATAAAGACTAAAGTACCCTCGATGCATTGCGGCAGCGGTGGCGTAACTAAACTGGCTGGCGAGATCGGTCTATTGAGCTTTGGGCATCACTAATCAAAAAACAAATTGATAGCGAAAGTGACAAAAAAGTATACCGGAGTCAAAATCCTTATCATCATTATGAACTTACACCAGCTGGCCTGCGCAGTGAATACTTTTTTTGCAATATTATGGTCCCTTTTCGCATATTATTTTCTAGTACCATGAATAATTTAACCTTAGCCCTAGGTGCATCTTGTCAGGAAGAGATATTTTTTTTTACAGGAAATTGAATATCGGGCTGATTTCAGCCGTATTTGCCTCAAAACCTTAAAACTACTTTCTACCGGTTTTTTTCAACACAGCTAGCGTGCAATATTAGCGGTATTTTTGTATTGATTCACTCAATAGGTAGATTGTTTAGGCGATAGAGCACCCAATAGGAAGTTCAAAATTCGCTGTGCCAGTCAGTAGGTTGTGACGACATTTTATTTTAAATTTTATTACGGTTACCACTTGGCACTGATTCACCAGCGCAATGACCTTCGCACCGCAGTGCTCCCCAACGGAGGAGGGTTTTAGAGCTTCAGTTTAGCAAACCATCAGAAACAAGCTTCCGAACAAACATACTTTTTTTATATAACAGTCATTTCCTTATTCAGATGAAGCTTTTATAAATATCCTTGTCCCTTAAAAATGCGGACACCATTTAATGAAAGAAAGCAACATTCGCCCGAGCAAGGCTGAGCGCATGCCTAAAATTTTAACATCCAAATCAGTTGCGCCAATAATTAAAATAACAGTGCTTAAAATATCGGGCAGTTATGCAGCAGAGAGTCAGTTCTGAAATATGCGCACCCACAAAATGGGCTGCAGGTGATTCTCAACTAGTGAAGCAGTGATTTTCAAGTAGGCCGTGCCGCACACCGATGGCGGAAATAATAAGGAAAGCGCGCTGGAAAGCTTAAAGGAGCTTTGCAACGATTTTAACGTTGAAAGAATTGGCATCTTCAGCTTTTGATATAGTTCACCTTGTCACAAATGAGAGAAAAGACACCTCCTTTCATTGAAATGTTGCGATTCTGCCGCGTAATAGCGAGGCAAAGCTTAGAATATTCCCCGACCTGCAGCCGCGAGCGGCGGCCTTGAGAAACTCGCGGCGTGACGTCAATGGGGAATCTTGTAGAAATATAGCAAGTTGTGCGAATACCTGCTTGATAAAACGTAACATTTCTATAAGTCTTGTCGTTCCAATATCTATACAAATGTATCAAAAACCTGGTATCATCAACAAAACTTTTATTGTACGGAGTTTTTGTAGCGCCATCAATCCTAGGTCCACAAAACCGTAAGCTCTCTCTGCTACCGCGAACAGCCGCCAGAAGCCAAAGAGGGAGGGGGACAGGGCCGGACAGGTATGGCCGGACCCGGATGAGACTTTCCTCCTTACACCATATTGTTGGCGCGGCGCCCGCCAGCACGTGGTCACGCGGTCGCGAGCGGATGAGTTCTCGCTGCTCACTGATGGCTCTGAAGAGAGAACTTTTCCGGAATCCCGCGCCTACTCCATCAACGTCACTGCGCACGTGACCCGGAAGACGACGTACGAGTTGAGAGGCGGCAAAAACCTGGATCTTTTTCATTTTTTTTAAAATAGAAACTAGAGGGTATCCAGGCAAAATCTGTTTTCTGCAGTTCACTTCAGAAGTGTCAGGCATCAACTTCCACAATAATTTAAGGAAAGCCTTGAAATTGTTGCACAGCTCCTATAATGGATGAAGAAATAGACAAAGGAAACGGAAGAAAACAAAATTTCAAATAAAGCTGTGATTGTGACTTGCGCGTTACCGGGAACTAATGCCCGCATCGCCTGGAAAGGGGTGTCCCATTAGTGCCGAAGTGCTTCAGCATTACTGACTGCAACTGAGTGGCATTCGTTCTTGCGAGGGTTATAACAGAACACACCCACTTAGCCAGAGAAAGCATCCAAGAAAGTGGTTCCGACGTTGCCCCTCCCCCCCCCCCCTCTTTTTCACGGGCGTGTCACGTCACGCGTCCGCCATAACCGTAACCGACTCGTCCATATCGCAGGATTGTTGTCGCTTCTCTCTTTCCTACCGTCGAGCGGCAATAAAGAGAGAAAGAAGGAAGGGTGGCCGGGGAGCCATTCCTAAAGCACAGTGACGAAAGCGCCATTTTTTTATCTGGCTCATCACGTTCGTCGCGACCTGCCGTTCGGCGTCTGTTCAAGCCATGTCGTTCATCATGTTGTAGCGACCGGTAATCCGGTAGAATGGGCGGACACATTTTTGTGGGTGTGCAGTAAAATCCCATTACGACGTGGTAACTCTGCGAACATGGCCTCGTCTTGAAACGGGAGCGGTTGTTCTAAAAATAGGGTCCATTGTCCGGCATTTCGATTTAGCACTGGAAACGTGCTCTTGTTTGTTCGAGAGTTCGTGGTAAGAACATCACAATTCCGCGCTCCGTGAGAAAAAAAAAATATAGAGGTCTCGCTGGAGAAGCCTCTGACTTTCCATGTCTTGTCGACAGGGCGTCGAACCGAAATTTTTATCGGTTCGGTTCCGGTTCGGGTTCACGTCTTTCGGTTCGGTTCCGGTTTAGTTCCGGGGAGCCAAAAATAACGGTTCAAACCGGTTCGAAAGGGTTTGAACCGCCTAACTGAGAATATATTTTCCGCGTTCTTTTGGCAATATACACTATTTCCGTTGTGAAACGAATAACTATATAGTTTCTTCGATCGTCCGTGCAATTTACTTTTGTTCTTAGGTACCAAAAATATTAAATTCAGTTATTTAATTTTGACGCAAGAGTAGAAGAAAATCTACATTAACATACATAAAGTCGTGTTCGTACGACTCAATATCTATTTGTTTACGAGTAAAATATATTTTGCATGAATCAAAATGTTTAAGTACAAGAGTAAAGAGTTGAGCTTGTTGGTACGTACCTGTAAATAGATCAGCTTCTAATTTAGACTATACTGTATTTTCTTGTCCTTTCTTCGTGTTAAAGTAAAATTCTAGAGTTCAAGCTGATCTATTTACACGGTATAAAATGTGGTCGCGAAGTGTGGTAGGTCGTCTAAAATACCCATGATTGGTACAACTTTGTGTGTCAGTATTAAAAGTGAAATCGTGTCATTGAACTAAGGAAATAATTAGATCACATAACAATATGAAATGAGCATGCACCTCGTGGCCATATATTATGAAATAAGGTTTACGAAATACACTTCACGATATATATATAGAACACGGGCACTTCACACCATCGTACGTGGTCTCCGAGAAGGATATGAACGAATATGTGCAGATTAATAAACCGTACTTAATCCAATGAATCAAAAAATCAAAGTTTTCAGGAATCCACCGAAAGCCAAAAATTGGCGGAGCCAGGATTTGACCTCTGGCCCTCCCAATGTCCGGTCGGGTGTGCTAACCTCTACACCACTCCACCTTGGCTTTCTGGCATTTCCTACCTGTCTTATTAATGCATAAGAAACGAAATGTATCCCATCGGAGGTGTTCTGGAAACACACGCCACCGCGTGAAACGCGGTACGACGCTTAGTGTCACGTGGTACGTGCTCGTTTGTGCTCCAGAAATCCTCCCACTGTTTGTCTCCCCCCGTGTACATGTAGTATTCTTTGTTTATGAGCTTTTAGAGACACGGTATCATCATCATCTGCGGGAATCAAGAGCCACGTTATTGAATACACAACACGGGCACTTCACACCATCGTACGTGGTCTCCGAGAAGGGTATGAACGAATATGTGCAGATGAATAAACCGTACTTCATCCAATGAATCAAAGAATCAAAGTTTTCAGGAATCCGCCGAAAGCCAAAAATTGGCGGAGCCAGGATTTGAACTCTGGGCCTCCCAATGTCCGGTCGGGTGTGGTAACCTCTACACCACAAACGAGCACGTACCACGTGACACTAAGCGTCGTACCGCGTTCCACGCGGTGGCGTGTGTTTCCAGAACACCTCCGATGGGATACATTTCGTTTCTTGTGCAGTAATAAGACAGGTAGGAAACGCCAGAAAGCCAAGGCGGAGTGGTGTAGAGGTTAGCACACCCGACCGGACATTGGGAGGCCCAGAGTTCAAATCCTGGCTCCTCCAATTTTTGGCTTTCGGCGGATTCCTGAAAACTTTTATTCTTTGATTCATTGGATTAAGTACGGTTCATTCATCTGCACATATTCGTTCATACCCTTCTCGGAGACCACGTACGATGGTGCGAAGTGCCCGTGTTGTATATTCAATAACGTGGCTCTTGATTCCCGCAGATGATGATGATACCGTGTCTCTAAAAGCTCATAAACAAAGAATACTACATATACACGGGGGGAGACAAACAGTGGGAGGATTTCTGGAGCACAAACGAGCACGTACCACGTGACACTAAGCGTCGTACCGCGTTCCACGCGGTGGCGTGTGTTTCCAGAACACCTCCGATGGGATACATTTCGTTTCTTGTGCATTAATAAGACAGGTAGGAAACGCCAGAAAGCCAAGGTGGAGTGGTGTAGAGGTTAGCACTCCCGACCGGACATTGGGAGGCCCAGAGTTCAAATCCTGGCTCCGCCAATTTTTGGCTTTCGGCGGATTCCTGAAAACTTTTATTCTTTGATTCATTGGATTAAGTACGGTTCATTCATCTGCACATATTCGTTCATACCCTTCTCGGAGACCACGTACGATGGTGCGAAGTGCCCGTGTTGTATATTCAATAACGTGGCTCTTGATTCCCGCAGATGATGATGATACCGTGTCTCTAAAAGCTCATAAACAAAGAATACTACATATACACGGGGGGAGACAAACAGTGGGAGGATTTCTGGAGCACAAACGAGCACGTACCACGTGACACTAAGCGTCGTACCGCGTTCCACGCGGTGGCGTGTGTTTCCAGAACACCTCCGATGGGATACATTTCGTTTCTTGTGCATTAATAAGACAGGTAGGAAACGCCAGAAAGCCAAGGCGGGAGTGGTGTAGAGGTTAGCACTCCCGACCGGACATTGGGAGGCCCAGAGTTCAAATCCTGGCTCCGCCAATTTTTGGCTTTCGGCGGATTCCTGAAAACTTTTATTCTTTGATTCATTGGATTAAGTACGGTTCATTCATCTGCACATATTCGTTCATACCCTTCTCGGAGACCACGTACGATGGTGCGAAGTGCCCGTGTTGTATATTCAATAACGTGGCTCTTGATTCCCGCAGATGATGATGATACCGTGTCTCTAAAAGCTCATAAACAAAGAATACTACATATACACGGGGGGAGACAAACAGTGGGAGGATTTCTGGAGCACAAACGAGCACGTACCACGTGACACTAAGCGTCGTACCGCGTTCCACGCGGTGGCGTGTGTTTCCAGAACACCTCCGGTGGGATACATTTCGTTTCTTGTGCATTAATAAGACAGGTAGGAAACGCCAGAAAGCCAAGGCGGAGTGGTGTAGAGGTTAGCACTCCCGACCGGACATTGGGAGGCCCAGAGTTCAAATCCTGGCTCCGCCAATTTTTGGCTTTCGGCGGATTCCTGAAAACTTTTATTCTTTGATTCATTGGATTAAGTACGGTTCATTCATCTGCACATATTCGTTCATACCCTTCTCGGAGACCACGTACGATGGTGCGAAGTGCCCGTGTTGTATATTCAATAACGTGGCTCTTGATTCCCGCAGATGATGATGATACCGTGTCTCTAAAAGCTCATAAACAAAGAATACTACATATACACGGGGGGAGACAAACAGTGGGAGGATTTCTGGAGCACAAACGAGCACGTACCACGTGACACTAAGCGTCGTACCGCGTTCCACGCGGTGGCGTGTGTTTCCAGAACACCTCCGGTGGGATACATTTCGTTTCTTGTGCATTAATAAGACAGGTAGGAAACGCCAGAAAGCCAAGGCGGAGTGGTGTAGAGGTTAGCACTCCCGACCGGACATTGGGAGGCCCAGAGTTCAAATCCTGGCTCCGCCAATTTTTGGCTTTCGGCGGATTCCTGAAAACTTTTATTCTTTGATTCATTGGATTAAGTACGGTTCATTCATCTGCACATATTCGTTCATACCCTTCTCGGAGACCACGTACGATGGTGCGAAGTGCCCGTGTTGTATATTCAATAACGTGGCTCTTGATTCCCGCAGATGATGATGATACCGTGTCTCTAAAAGCTCATAAACAAAGAACACTACATATACACGGGGGGAGACAAACAGTGGGAGGATTTCTGGAGCACAAACGAGCACGTACCACGTGACACTAAGCGTCGTACCGCGTTCCACGCGGTGGCGTGTGTTTCCGGAACACCTCCGATGGGATACATTTCGTTTCTTGTGCATTAATAAGACAGGTAGGAAACGCCAGAAAGCCAAGGTGGAGTGGTGTAGAGGTTAGCACTCCCGACCGGACATTGGGAGGCCCAGAGTTCAAATCCTGGCTCCGCCAATTTTTGGCTTTCGGCGGATTCCTGAAAACTTTTATTCTTTGATTCATTGGATTAAGTACGGTTCATTCATCTGCACATATTCGTTCATACCCTTCTCGGAGACCACGTACGATGGTGCGAAGTGCCCGTGTTGTATATTCAATAACGTGGCTCTTGATTCCCGCAGATGATGATGATACCGTGTCTCTAAAAGCTCATAAACAAAGAATACTACATATACACGGGGGGAGACAAACAGTGGGAGGATTTCTGGAGCACAAACGAGCACGTACCACGTGACACTAAGCGTCGTACCGCGTTCCACGCGGTGGCGTGTGTTTCCAGAACACCTCCGATGGGATACATTTCGTTTCTTGTGCATTAATAAGACAGGTAGGAAACGCCAGAAAGCCAAGGCGGAGTGGTGTAGAGGTTAGCACTCCCGACCGGACATTGGGAGGCCCAGAGTTCAAATCCTGGCTCCGCCAATTTTTGGCTTTCGGCGGATTCCTGAAAACTTTTATTCTTTGATTCATTGGATTAAGTACGGTTCATTCATCTGCACATATTCGTTCATACCCTTCTCGGAGACCACGTACGATGGTGCGAAGTGCCCGTGTTGTATATTCAATAACGTGGCTCTTGATTCCCGCAGATGATGATGATACCGTGTCTCTAAAAGCTCATAAACAAAGAATACTACATATACACGGGGGGAGACAAACAGTGGGAGGATTTCTGGAGCACAAACGAGCACGTACCACGTGACACTAAGCGTCGTACCGCGTTCCACGCGGTGGCGTGTGTTTCCGGAACACCTCCGATGGGATACATTTCGTTTCTTGTGCATTAATAAGACAGGTAGGAAACGCCAGAAAGCCAAGGTGGAGTGGTGTAGAGGTTAGCACTCCCGACCGGACATTGGGAGGCCCAGAGTTCAAATCCTGGCTCCGCCAATTTTTGGCTTTCGGCGGATTCCTGAAAACTTTTATTCTTTGATTCATTGGATTAAGTACGGTTCATTCATCTGCACATATTCGTTCATACCCTTCTCGGAGACCACGTACGATGGTGCGAAGTGGCCGTGTTGTATATTCAATAACGTGGCTCTTGATTCCCGCAGATGATGATGATACCGTGTCTCTAAAAGCTCATAAACAAAGAATACTACATATACACGGGGGGAGACAAACAGTGGGAGGATTTCTGGAGCACAAACGAGCACGTACCACGTGACACTAAGCGTCGTACCGCGTTCCACGCGGTGGCGTGTGTTTCCGGAACACCTCCGATGGGATACATTTCGTTTCTTGTGCATTAATAAGACAGGTAGGAAACGCCAGAAAGCCAAGGCGGAGTGGTGTAGAGGTTAGCACTCCCGACCGGACATTGGGAGGCCCAGAGTTCAAATCCTGGCTCCGCCAATTTTTGGCTTTCGGCGGATTCCTGAAAACTTTTATTCTTTGATTCATTGGATTAAGTACGGTTCATTCATCTGCACATATTCGTTCATACCCTTCTCGGAGACCACGTACGATGGTGCGAAGTGGCCGTGTTGTATATTCAATAACGTGGCTCTTGATTCCCGCAGATGATGATGATACCGTGTCTCTAAAAGCTCATAAACAAAGAATACTACATATACACGGGGGGAGACAAACAGTGGGAGGATTTCTGGAGCACAAACGAGCACGTACCACGTGACACTAAGCGTCGTACCGCGTTCCACGCGGTGGCGTGTGTTTCCGGAACACCTCCGATGGGATACATTTCGTTTCTTGTGCATTAATAAGACAGGTAGGAAACGCCAGAAAGCCAAGGCGGAGTGGTGTAGAGGTTAGCACTCCCGACCGGACATTGGGAGGCCCAGAGTTCAAATCCTGGCTCCGCCAATTTTTGGCTTTCGGCGGATTCCTGAAAACTTTTATTCTTTGATTCATTGGATTAAGTACGGTTCATTCATCTGCACATATTCGTTCATACCCTTCTCGGAGACCACGTACGATGGTGCGAAGTGCCCGTGTTGTATATTCAATAACGTGGCTCTTGATTCCCGCAGATGATGATGATACCGTGTCTCTAAAAGCTCATAAACAAAGAATACTACATATACACGGGGGGAGACAAACAGTGGGAGGATTTCTGGAGCACAAACGAGCACGTACCACGTGACACTAAGCGTCGTACCGCGTTCCACGCGGTGGCGTGTGTTTCCGGAACACCTCCGATGGGATACATTTCGTTTCTTGTGCATTAATAAGACAGGTAGGAAACGCCAGAAAGCCAAGGTGGAGTGGTGTAGAGGTTAGCACTCCCGACCGGACATTGGGAGGCCCAGAGTTCAAATCCTGGCTCCGCCAATTTTTGGCTTTCGGCGGATTCCTGAAAACTTTTATTCTTTGATTCATTGGATTAAGTACGGTTCATTCATCTGCACATATTCGTTCATACCCTTCTCGGAGACCACGTACGATGGTGCGAAGTGCCCGTGTTGTATATTCAATAACGTGGCTCTTGATTCCCGCAGATGATGATGATACCGTGTCTCTAAAAGCTCATAAACAAAGAATACTACATATACACGGGGGGAGACAAACAGTGGGAGGATTTCTGGAGCACAAACGAGCACGTACCACGTGACACTAAGCGTCGTACCGCGTTCCACGCGGTGGCGTGTGTTTCCAGAACACCTCCGGTGGGATACATTTCGTTTCTTGTGCATTAATAAGACAGGTAGGAAACGCCAGAAAGCCAAGGCGGAGTGGTGTAGAGGTTAGCACTCCCGACCGGACATTGGGAGGCCCAGAGTTCAAATCCTGGCTCCGCCAATTTTTGGCTTTCGGCGGATTCCTGAAAACTTTTATTCTTTGATTCATTGGATTAAGTACGGTTCATTCATCTGCACATATTCGTTCATACCCTTCTCGGAGACCACGTACGATGGTGCGAAGTGCCCGTGTTGTATATTCAATAACGTGGCTCTTGATTCCCGCAGATGATGATGATACCGTGTCTCTAAAAGCTCATAAACAAAGAATACTACATATACACGGGGGGAGACAAACAGTGGGAGGATTTCTGGAGCACAAACGAGCACGTACCACGTGACACTAAGCGTCGTACCGCGTTCCACGCGGTGGCGTGTGTTTCCGGAACACCTCCGATGGGATACATTTCGTTTCTTGTGCATTAATAAGACAGGTAGGAAACGCCAGAAAGCCAAGGTGGAGTGGTGTAGAGGTTAGCACTCCCGACCGGACATTGGGAGGCCCAGAGTTCAAATCCTGGCTCCGCCAATTTTTGGCTTTCGGCGGATTCCTGAAAACTTTTATTCTTTGATTCATTGGATTAAGTACGGTTCATTCATCTGCACATATTCGTTCATACCCTTCTCGGAGACCACGTACGATGGTGCGAAGTGCCCGTGTTGTATATTCAATAACGTGGCTCTTGATTCCCGCAGATGATGATGATACCGTGTCTCTAAAAGCTCATAAACAAAGAATACTACATATACACGGGGGGAGACAAACAGTGGGAGGATTTCTGGAGCACAAACGAGCACGTACCACGTGACACTAAGCGTCGTACCGCGTTCCACGCGGTGGCGTGTGTTTCCGGAACACCTCCGATGGGATACATTTCGTTTCTTGTGCATTAATAAGACAGGTAGGAAACGCCAGAAAGCCAAGGTGGAGTGGTGTAGAGGTTAGCACTCCCGACCGGACATTGGGAGGCCCAGAGTTCAAATCCTGGCTCCGCCAATTTTTGGCTTTCGGCGGATTCCTGAAAACTTTTATTCTTTGATTCATTGGATTAAGTACGGTTCATTCATCTGCACATATTCGTTCATACCCTTCTCGGAGACCACGTACGATGGTGCGAAGTGCCCGTGTTGTATATTCAATAACGTGGCTCTTGATTCCCGCAGATGATGATGATACCGTGTCTCTAAAAGCTCATAAACAAAGAATACTACATATACACGGGGGGAGACAAACAGTGGGAGGATTTCTGGAGCACAAACGAGCACGTACCACGTGACACTAAGCGTCGTACCGCGTTCCACGCGGTGGCGTGTGTTTCCAGAACACCTCCGATGGGATACATTTCGTTTCTTGTGCATTAATAAGACAGGTAGGAAACGCCAGAAAGCCAAGGCGGAGTGGTGTAGAGGTTAGCACTCCCGACCGGACATTGGGAGGCCCAGAGTTCAAATCCTGGCTCCGCCAATTTTTGGCTTTCGGCGGATTCCTGAAAACTTTTATTCTTTGATTCATTGGATTAAGTACGGTTCATTCATCTGCACATATTCGTTCATACCCTTCTCGGAGACCACGTACGATGGTGCGAAGTGCCCGTGTTGTATATTCAATAACGTGGCTCTTGATTCCCGCAGATGATGATGATACCGTGTCTCTAAAAGCTCATAAACAAAGAATACTACATATACACGGGGGGGAGACAAACAGTGGGAGGATTTCTGGAGCACAAACGAGCACGTACCACGTGACACTAAGCGTCGTACCGCGTTCCACGCGGTGGCGTGTGTTTCCAGAACACCTCCGATGGGATACATTTCGTTTCTTGTGCATTAATAAGACAGGTAGGAAACGCCAGAAAGCCAAGGCATAGTGGTGTAGAGGTTAGCACTCCCGACCGGACATTGGGAGGCCCAGAGTTCAAATCCTGGCTCCGCCAATTTTTGGCTTTCGGCGGATTCCTGAAAACTTTTATTCTTTGATTCATTGGATTAAGTACGGTTCATTCATCTGCACATATTCGTTCATACCCTTCTCGGAGACCACGTACGATGGTGCGAAGTGACCGGTGTTGTATATTCAATAACGTGGCTTTTGATTCCCGCAGATGATGATGATACCGTGTCTCTAAAAGCTCATAAACAAAGAATACTACATATACACGGGGGGAGACAAACAGTGGGAGGATTTCTGGAGCACAAACGAGCACGTACCACGTGACACTAAGCGTCGTACCGCGTTCCACGCGGTGGCGTGTGTTTCCAGAACACCTCCGATGGGATACATTTCGTTTCTTGTGCATTAATAAGACAGGTAGGAAACGCCAGAAAGCCAAGGCGGAGTGGTGTAGAGGTTAGCACTCCCGACCGGACATTGGGAGGCCCAGAGTTCAAATCCTGGCTCCGCCAATTTTTGGCTTTCGGCGGATTCCTGAAAACTTTTATTCCTTGATTCATTGGATTAAGTACGGTTCATTCATCTGCACATATTCGTTCATACCCTTCTCGGAGACCACGTACGATGGTGCGAAGTGCCCGTGTTGTATATTCAATAACGTGGCTCTTGATTCCCGCAGATGATGATGATACCGTGTCTCTAAAAGCTCATAAACAAAGAATACTACATATACACGGGGGGAGACAAACAGTGGGAGGATTTCTGGAGCACAAACGAGCACGTACCACGTGACACTAAGCGTCGTACCGCGTTCCACGCGGTGGCGTGTGTTTCCGGAACACCTCCGATGGGATACATTTCGTTTCTTGTGCATTAATAAGACAGGTAGGAAACGCCAGAAAGCCAAGGTGGAGTGGTGTAGAGGTTAGCACTCCCGACCGGACATTGGGAGGCCCAGAGTTCAAATCCTGGCTCCGCCAATTTTTGGCTTTCGGCGGATTCCTGAAAACTTTTATTCTTTGATTCATTGGATTAAGTACGGTTCATTCATCTGCACATATTCGTTCATACCCTTCTCGGAGACCACGTACGATGGTGCGAAGTGCCCGTGTTGTATATTCAATAACGTGGCTCTTGATTCCCGCAGATGATGATGATACCGTGTCTCTAAAAGCTCATAAACAAAGAATACTACATATACACGGGGGGAGACAAACAGTGGGAGGATTTCTGGAGCACAAACGAGCACGTACCACGTGACACTAAGCGTCGTACCGCGTTCCACGCGGTGGCGTGTGTTTCCGGAACACCTCCGATGGGATACATTTCGTTTCTTGTGCATTAATAAGACAGGTAGGAAACGCCAGAAAGCCAAGGTGGAGTGGTGTAGAGGTTAGCACTCCCGACCGGACATTGGGAGGCCCAGAGTTCAAATCCTGGCTCCGCCAATTTTTGGCTTTCGGCGGATTCCTGAAAACTTTTATTCTTTGATTCATTGGATTAAGTACGGTTCATTCATCTGCACATATTCGTTCATACCCTTCTCGGAGACCACGTACGATGGTGCGAAGTGCCCGTGTTGTATATTCAATAACGTGGCTCTTGATTCCCGCAGATGATGATGATACCGTGTCTCTAAAAGCTCATAAACAAAGAATACTACATATACACGGGGGGAGACAAACAGTGGGAGGATTTCTGGAGCACAAACGAGCACGTACCACGTGACACTAAGCGTCGTACCGCGTTCCACGCGGTGGCGTGTGTTTCCGGAACACCTCCGATGGGATACATTTCGTTTCTTGTGCATTAATAAGACAGGTAGGAAACGCCAGAAAGCCAAGGTGGAGTGGTGTAGAGGTTAGCACTCCCGACCGGACATTGGGAGGCCCAGAGTTCAAATCCTGGCTCCGCCAATTTTTGGCTTTCGGCGGATTCCTGAAAACTTTTATTCCTTGATTCATTGGATTAAGTACGGTTCATTCATCTGCACATATTCGTTCATACCCTTCTCGGAGACCACGTACGATGGTGCGAAGTGCCCGTGTTGTATATTCAATAACGTGGCTCTTGATTCCCGCAGATGATGATGATACCGTGTCTCTAAAAGCTCATAAACAAAGAATACTACATATACACGGGGGGAGACAAACAGTGGGAGGATTTCTGGAGCACAAACGAGCACGTACCACGTGACACTAAGCGTCGTACCGCGTTCCACGCGGTGGCGTGTGTTTCCAGAACACCTCCGATGGGATACATTTCGTTTCTTGTGCATTAATAAGACAGGTAGGAAACGCCAGAAAGCCAAGGCGGAGTGGTGTAGAGGTTAGCACTCCCGACCGGACATTGGGAGGCCCAGAGTTCAAATCCTGGCTCCGCCAATTTTTGGCTTTCGGCGGATTCCTGAAAACTTTTATTCTTTGATTCATTGGATTAAGTACGGTTCATTCATCTGCACATATTCGTTCATACCCTTCTCGGAGACCACGTACGATGGTGCGAAGTGCCCGTGTTGTATATTCAATAACGTGGCTCTTGATTCCCGCAGATGATGATGATACCGTGTCTCTAAAAGCTCATAAACAAAGAATACTACATATACACGGGGGGAGACAAACAGTGGGAGGATTTCTGGAGCACAAACGAGCACGTACCACGTGACACTAAGCGTCGTACCGCGTTCCACGCGGTGGCGTGTGTTTCCAGAACACCTCCGATGGGATACATTTCGTTTCTTGTGCATTAATAAGACAGGTAGGAAACGCCAGAAAGCCAAGGCGGAGTGGTGTAGAGGTTAGCACTCCCGACCGGACATTGGGAGGCCCAGAGTTCAAATCCTGGCTCCGCCAATTTTTGGCTTTCGGCGGATTCCTGAAAACTTTTATTCTTTGATTCATTGGATTAAGTACGGTTCATTCATCTGCACATATTCGTTCATACCCTTCTCGGAGACCACGTACGATGGTGCGAAGTGCCCGTGTTGTATATTCAATAACGTGGCTCTTGATTCCCGCAGATGATGATGATACCGTGTCTCTAAAAGCTCATAAACAAAGAATACTACATATACACGGGGGGAGACAAACAGTGGGAGGATTTCTGGAGCACAAACGAGCACGTACCACGTGACACTAAGCGTCGTACCGCGTTCCACGCGGTGGCGTGTGTTTCCGGAACACCTCCGATGGGATACATTTCGTTTCTTGTGCATTAATAAGACAGGTAGGAAACGCCAGAAAGCCAAGGCGGAGTGGTGTAGAGGTTAGCACTCCCGACCGGACATTGGGAGGCCCAGAGTTCAAATCCTGGCTCCGCCAATTTTTGGCTTTCGGCGGATTCCTGAAAACTTTTATTCTTTGATTCATTGGATTAAGTACGGTTCATTCATCTGCACATATTCGTTCATACCCTTCTCGGAGACCACGTACGATGGTGCGAAGTGCCCGTGTTGTATATTCAATAACGTGGCTCTTGATTCCCGCAGATGATGATGATACCGTGTCTCTAAAAGCTCATAAACAAAGAATACTACATATACACGGGGGGAGACAAACAGTGGGAGGATTTCTGGAGCACAAACGAGCACGTACCACGTGACACTAAGCGTCGTACCGCGTTCCACGCGGTGGCGTGTGTTTCCGGAACACCTCCGATGGGATACATTTCGTTTCTTGTGCATTAATAAGACAGGTAGGAAACGCCAGAAAGCCAAGGTGGAGTGGTGTAGAGGTTAGCACTCCCGACCGGACATTGGGAGGCCCAGAGTTCAAATCCTGGCTCCGCCAATTTTTGGCTTTCGGCGGATTCCTGAAAACTTTTATTCTTTGATTCATTGGATTAAGTACGGTTCATTCATCTGCACATATTCGTTCATACCCTTCTCGGAGACCACGTACGATGGTGCGAAGTGCCCGTGTTGTATATTCAATAACGTGGCTCTTGGTTCCCGCAGATGATGATGATACCGTGTCTCTAAAAGCTCATAAACAAAGAATACTACATATACACTGGGGGAGACAAACAGTGGGAGGATTTCTGGAGCACAAACGAGCACGTACCACGTGACACTAAGCGTCGTACCGCGTTCCACGCGGTGGCGTGTGTTTCCAGAACACCTCCGGTGGGATACATTTCGTTTCTTGTGCATTAATAAGACAGGTAGGAAACGCCAGAAAGCCAAGGCGGAGTGGTGTAGAGGTTAGCACTCCCGACCGGACATTGGGAGGCCCAGAGTTCAAATCCTGGCTCCGCCAATTTTTGGCTTTCGGCGGATTCCTGAAAACTTTTATTCTTTGATTCATTGGATTAAGTACGGTTCATTCATCTGCACATATTCGTTCATACCCTTCTCGGAGACCACGTACGATGGTGCGAAGTGCCCGTGTTGTATATTCAATAACGTGGCTCTTGATTCCCGCAGATGATGATGATACCGTGTCTCTAAAAGCTCATAAACAAAGAATACTACATATACACGGGGGGAGACAAACAGTGGGAGGATTTCTGGAGCACAAACGAGCACGTACCACGTGACACTAAGCGTCGTACCGCGTTCCACGCGGTGGCGTGTGTTTCCGGAACACCTCCGATGGGATACATTTCGTTTCTTGTGCATTAATAAGACAGGTAGGAAACGCCAGAAAGCCAAGGTGGAGTGGTGTAGAGGTTAGCACTCCCGACCGGACATTGGGAGGCCCAGAGTTCAAATCCTGGCTCCGCCAATTTTTGGCTTTCGGCGGATTCCTGAAAACTTTTATTTTTTGATTCATTGGATTAAGTACGGTTCATTCATCTGCACATATTCGTTCATACCCTTCTCGGAGACCACGTACGATGGTGCGAAGTGCCCGTGTTGTATATTCAATAACGTGGCTCTTGGTTCCCGCAGATGATGATGATACCGTGTCTCTAAAAGCTCATAAACAAAGAATACTACATATACACTGGGGGAGACAAACAGTGGGAGGATTTCTGGAGCACAAACGAGCACGTACCACGTGACACTAAGCGTCGTACCGCGTTCCACGCGGTGGCGTGTGTTTCCGGAACACCTCCGATGGGATACATTTCGTTTCTTGTGCATTAATAAGACAGGTAGGAAACGCCAGAAAGCCAAGGTGGAGTGGTGTAGAGGTTAGCACTCCCGACCGGACATTGGGAGGCCCAGAGTTCAAATCCTGGCTCCGCCAATTTTTGGCTTTCGGCGGATTCCTGAAAACTTTTATTCTTTGATTCATTGGATTAAGTACGGTTCATTCATCTGCACATATTCGTTCATACCCTTCTCGGAGACCACGTACGATGGTGCGAAGTGCCCGTGTTTTATATTCAATAACGTGACTCTTGATTCCCGCAGATGATGATGATACCGTGTCTCTAAAAGCTCATAAACAAAGAATACTACATATACACGGGGGGAGACAAACAGTGGGAGGATTTCTGGAGCACAAACGAGCACGTACCACGTGACACTAAGCGTCGTACCGCGTTCCACGCGGTGGCGTGTGTTTCCGGAACACCTCCGATGGGATACATTTCGTTTCTTGTGCATTAATAAGACAGGTAGGAAACGCCAGAAAGCCAAGGTGGAGTGGTGTAGAGGTTAGCACTCCCGACCGGACATTGGGAGGCCCAGAGTTCAAATCCTGGCTCCGCCAATTTTTGGCTTTCGGCGGATTCCTGAAAACTTTTATTCTTTGATTCATTGGATTAAGTACGGTTCATTCATCTGCACATATTCGTTCATACCCTTCTCGGAGACCACGTACGATGGTGCGAAGTGCCCGTGTTGTATATTCAATAACGTGGCTCTTGATTCCCGCAGATGATGATGATACCGTGTCTCTAAAAGCTCATAAACAAAGAATACTACATATACACGGGGGGAGACAAACAGTGGGAGGATTTCTGGAGCACAAACGAGCACGTACCACGTGACACTAAGCGTCGTACCGCGTTCCACGCGGTGGCGTGTGTTTCCGGAACACCTCCGATGGGATACATTTCGTTTCTTGTGCATTAATAAGACAGGTAGGAAACGCCAGAAAGCCAAGGCGGAGTGGTGTAGAGGTTAGCACTCCCGACCGGACATTGGGAGGCCCAGAGTTCAAATCCTGGCTCCGCCAATTTTTGGTTTTCGGCGGATTCCTGAAAACTTTGATTCTTTGATTTATTGGATTAAGTACGGTTCATTCATCTGCACATATTCGTTCATATATATATATATACATATATATATGATGACGACCGAACTGAGCAAAAAGCAATGAAATTTTCGAAATGTAACAAAGTTTTAGGATAACTCCTTTCAGTCTATCTTTTATAGAAACACCGAGCGGCAATCCAAATGCCTGTTGTTCTACCCAAACATTGTTTACTCTCAGCACCGCACACATGCGACTAATCATGGAGCAAGGAGTAATTGCAATTGTTCACTCTAATATATACGCACCTTCGCACTCAGGTCGAATCTGGCCCAAAATAGCGCTTGCCCAAGTGAACATTTTCTTATACAGAATAAGCTGGCATAGCCTGGCTGTTGAGGTTTGTTGTTGACAAGATGCCGGACAATTTAATTTGCAAATGAGCATCACCCTTGCTAATTGATGATTTTAACACGATAGCGTTAGCGAGCTCATGTCGCAGAAAAACCGATGTCGGTCGCGTGACTGGAAAATCCTGATGGGTCGATAGGTTCATGACGTCAGAGCTACATACCCTAGCGCAAGAATTTCAAACAACCCACAATGCTTACGTGAAACGTGACATCACGCGTGGAATGAGGGTGATTAAAACATGATATGTAATGCGAAATAAAGGTCACCGAATGTTTCAAATGATTTCACTTTTGAAACTAACTCCGTTGCCTTAAAAAAAAAATTATAAATTTTAGGCAGGATTCGAACCCACAACCCTTTAGTTGCGAGTCAGACGCTTTTCACTAGGCCACGCGAGGCACGCTTGCGCGGCAAATGAGAATGCGATGCAAACGAGGCCCGTTGACGCGATCGCGTTCCACTTTTAAAGGTGAAGCTTAAGCGTTCTTTAAAATTCTTTTTTATTTAGTAAAACGAAGTAGTATTTCACGTTTTACTCGACAAGGCAGCTACTTAATTGGACAATTTCTGACGGTTTGCGTGCGTAATCATCATAGTTCCACCGCGCGCCCCTGTTTACTTTCTTTTCGTCCAGCCCACAGACACATAAAACTAATGTTCATCAGATAAAAAAGGCAATAACAGATGTCTATATGTTTGAGAAGTTATATGTGCGAGGAACACATAGTTATTTAAATTAGCTTCGAAATCAGAAATGTATGTAAGGCCGTCCCATATCACTTACAACGTGCCTGTCGAGGATAAAAACCCTGGAAAAGATTGGCAGAACCGCTTTCAAATAATTTGGGGGGCATTGCTTTAGAGTGGTCGGCCCTCTATTTATGTTGTCAAATATTCAATTAGTAATGAAATATATTTTATATTGATAAAAAAAATTTACTTTATAAAGTTCACATAACCGCTTGAGACCGACGCGGAAGGACGATACTCGAAAATACGCGAGCTGTGGAGTCTACGTAAAAGTGTTTTTCTGTTTGCTGATTGGCAGTGTGAAACATCGGGTTGCTGGGTGCGCTAAAAAGGACTCTATGCTCACATGATGAATTAGAAGTCAAATACACAAAATGTTCATAAAGAGAGAGATAATTAATGTTATGTTTTCCAAATAATCCCTTCCAGAACGCCTTACTGCAAAAAGAGATGAGTAAAGATGCACGCAATGATATTCATGATTTTACATAAATAGCGCGAAGGACAGACAAAGATTTTTGAAATCTTATAATATTACATTTCATCAGCTTGCATGAGCTCGAAACTTCCGGAATACTGCCTCGGGAGGCAAATGTTATATTCGGTTTTACCTGCACTTGTTTTAGGCCCTCACTTCACAGCACTATGCTAGAATAGTCATGCGTTCTAACATTTCTCTAGGCTGCCATATCTCATCGCGAGACTGCTATAACTACTTCACAAATTTACAATTAGGACATCTATGGCTAGTGTTGCGAACATCATATTTCACCAGAAAGCTGAACTATTTAGCATTGTATGCACGTGGCGTTATCACACTATAGGCTGGTGGTCATTCTGATTCCTTCTTGCTGAGAAAGTTGAATTCGACGGTGCAAAAGGCACGCTGCAGGAGGTGCAAGCTCAGTGAAAGCTAGGTATTTGAAAGGCTAGTAATATTATTCTTAGTGCACCGTCGTGAGGAACGGCGCCAGCGTCTGGCACGACAAAAACGTGCTTTTTGGCAAGAGCGCTTTTCCAATCAAAGTAGTTTCCGGGGTCACACTTTTTGGTCTGCGCCAAAGATGCAGGGAAGAGGAACCTTTACAACACAGTATGTTTCTAAAACTCCCCCCCCCCCCCCCCCCCCCCGGCCCCACACATAAACGCACTCCTGCATACAGCGGTGCTGTTAAGGGCTAGTCATGCGTTACCGCCATCTATAAATGGTGACGGCAACCAGACAGCCGGCTTGCCAGTTGTTTGGTTGCCACCGTCGCTCATAAATGGCGGCAATCCCTCCAGCCTTTCCAGTCTGGCTTGCCGACTTGCGGCCGGCCATTACTTCATTCCCACCATAGTACAGCATTTCTGGACTTCCTTCTTCACCAAAGTGGAAAGGCTGAAAGTATTCCTGAGCAATTGCCTCCCTCGTTTGTGTCTGCTAATTCGACAATTTTATTTGACACTTGTTAACCGCAAGCTTTCATTGCTTTTATTTTGCACCCCGTGAAGCTTAAAGGGGTCATGAAACGATATCGGGTTGGAATGTGCATGACTTTTCCGAGGAGTACTGGTCCCCTGGTTCAAGTGTACGCGCACAGGGCGCCACTGATTCAGAAGCGTCTTTGTCGCGGTGAAATTGCGAGGATTGAACGAGACTATTTCTTTCAGTCTTGCCTTCTCAAAGATTGATGTTGTAATTGTGGGATCAAAACCACCCGCCTGTCGACAGTCGAGCGCGACTCATGGATTGGGCAGGAGAACTGTGTGAGCACCGGACATCGGCTCGTAACAATCAATGCCTCGGCGGACACTTGGGTAGTGGCTCGTGTCCAACCTCTGTGGTGATGAGAATAGTCGAACTCTAACAATGCCTGGAGCTCCAGCACGCGTTTTCTTCCTTTAAAACTCCAGCGCGAGGGTATGATTAACGTTGGCGGCATAAGATAGGCACCAGGCCACGTGGCCGCTTCTGGCTCCGAGTTCAGAGGATGAACGATGCTCATATTTCTCTAATTTTTTCGGCGACTACCATTGCCTAGAAAAAAGAGCAAAGACGAGTTCAATCAGTTATTAACGTTAGGGACTGATCCTGAGTAGTATTTAGTAATGTATAGAAATATGTTATAGCTCATTGATACAAAATACAGAGGGGTCGAAACTTGGGCAATAACTTGAGAACGACGCTCGTGTGAGGCTTACAGCGACTGCCAACGTTCGGCTGTTCCTCTCACGTCACTAAAATATCTTCTTTTTTTAGGTATTCCTTCCGTACACACGTGTAGTTCTATGTAACGTCATATTAATAGGTCGCATTTAGTCATTTCAAAACTTCTATTCTCAGGGGCATCTTTCGGATATGCTTCAGCAACAACCAAAAAATGTTTCAATGCCTCAATAATGTAAAATTGGTCTTGCAACATTTTTTTTGTACTTTCAATAAATAGTGTTAAGAAATAACCCGTGACGTTGATAGGTTGCGGAAACATAAAAAATAAAGGACAGAGACAGCTGTCGATATCTCCTCAACTCGCAATTTGAACAAGCGGCCACGTGATCTGACCCTAATTATATACCTCCAGTGTTCATCACAGTCATGCCCTAGGCTGCAAGGGTTTGCAAAGCAAAAGCTTGGGCTGAGGTTCAGATATTGTTAGTGTTGGGCTATTGATTATCATATCTAATTGACATGAGCCGTTACCTGAATGTTTGGCCATGGTGATTGTCATGAACCCGAGCACTCGACTAGGGGTTATGAAAATCGCTTACGTCACGGTGTCACGTGACTCTCGGTGCGAAATCGTGATGTCCTGTTACGTCATGCTGTCAACAAGGTTAATACATCTAGTGACTTCCTCAAATTAAATCGATTTAACGCAGTGAGTTACGTGACGTCAGGAGGCCACATGACATTATTTGACAACATGTATTGACACCATGACGTCACGTGACAACTTGACACATTGTTAATCATAGTGCCAACAAGGGTGCCATGAAAACCCACAATTTATCATACGTTGCAATTATGTATATGACTATTCGATCAACAGATAGAAATACAGCCGCCAATTGTTTATTCCCATATTTTCATTTTGTGATACTAGCAAAGAAGAAAAAAAATATTACCTTGAACCGTTTTGAACCGGTTACCGTTATATTTTTTTTCGGTTCGGTTTCGGTTCAGTTCCAAGATGGCGGCGAAGATTTCGGTTCGGTTCAGTTCCGGTTCGGCTAAAAATAACGGTTCTGTTCCGGTTTTCGGTTCGGTTCGGTTCCGGTTCGACACCCTGGTTGTCGACTCAGCAGAGCACAAAATGTTTTAAATGTCTGCAGTCGGCATCGTGGTTGCGGTGTTTAGTCACATTCGGTCAATTCATCTTTACTTCTCTAGTCTTACATTTGAGTGTGGCTTTGTTGACGAGTATATAACGCTTAAGGAAATGCTTCAAAATCTACTTCCCCGCAGACCAGGTTGAAAACCTCTGCTTGGTGCATACCAATGGTTGAAGTGAAAATGATCGAATAACCAAAGTACATTGATTTTCGGAATGGCAATTTGCGCTGATGCACTGATAATTCTGCAAAACTCAAAGAAAATGGAATTTCAGTGAATCAGATTTTTGAGCTCATTATATTAACGGCTGAAGAGCGTACGCCGTTAAAGAATATAGAGGCTGGTACTAACAATGCTTTGACTCCTTACCTCCTTACAGGCACCGAGGGTAGTAACCCACGACGCCTGTTTATTATCACTTTTATTGGCGCGTCTAGGCACACTGTTGCCAGATGCATTAATTGTACTAATACAATTATCTTTTGGTCGCCATTTGTGTTGGCCTTTAGCAGAATTCCTCACGTTATCTGTGGAGAAGTAGGCACTAAATATTAAGGTGCTTCTGTTTCTTACTTGTAAGAATCATTATTCGTATTTTTGGGAAATATTGAATTATGAAAAAAGAGCACAGAGCAGTGTAGCTTGCATGAATTGAGTTTCTCAGTTTAAACCAAAATTAACTCTTCTGTTAAAATATTCTTAAGCGCTACATACATTCGCAAACTGTATTTAGGAATTACGGAATCATTTTTTTGTTTACTTCTGCGTTTGCTTTTTCAAGGCGTTATTAGCTTACTTTATCTAAATTTGCAGTTATATTTTTTCAATGTGTCCTTGGATACGAATAAAATCGTGTATTTTCTATGATCTTGCGTTTCAGAAAAAGATGACCAGAAAAAAAAAAAAAAATGTCCCACTAGAGCTTCGCAGTAGAAAAGGTTTTTTTTTTTTTGTTTTTTTTTTTTGTAAGACAGCTCAATCGGTTTTTGACAGGTTTAAGTTTTGCGTGTTCCAGTTTTGTCTCGGCATGGCCAAAATATAAATTTGTAACATAATACCAGTTGGCGGGCCGCCCTTGCTGCGTTATCAATAAGAATAAATTATATATAAATATATATTTTATTCCCGCTTTTCAGGACTGATATCTGAAACGTAATATCACAGCCAAAACCTCATCACCAGGTTATACGACAAACAAAATATATTGACGCGAAGAGTCTCACGACACTTTAGCCCAATCGAAGTAATAATCAATCCGTTTATTCTATAAAAAAATGCCATTGATATCTGGCCACCTCTCTCACCTACGGGAATTAGACTCAGTTAGCGAACCGAATAACTTAACTAACTAGTGTACACAGGTGTTGTGCTGATCTCCGCTCCGTCAAAACCTTATAACAACGCGCGAACAAAAGTGACAGGAAATCTATGTTTACCCCAGACCTCAGCGCACAGCCGTGCACGCAGCTCTTCCTCGCGCCAGCGAAGCCCCTTGGCGTGCGAAATTGGAGTCATCTTTTCAGCTAATGGCATCATGTCGCCACATAGTGAACTCGCCCGCGATGACCATGCGATCCGTTTTACTGCACACTGATACGAAGCGGACGCCAAGAGCTATCACGGTTAATTCAGCGCTGCGAACGAGCCACGTGACAACGCACAGCCTGTGCGCCTCCCGAATGTCACGCCATCTTCGGTCGGCATTGCATATGCATTGATGACTTGCAGCGTCCGCTGCGGTCTATCGTAAGGTAAACGTAGGATGGCAGGTGACAATTTGAGTCACGATCTCGCGCCGTGAGACAAATTTGCGAGGACCGCGCCTCGGCCTTCTATAGAACAGTCCCTTTCTCATCTTGACTCGCTCGCGTTTTTAATTACGAGTCACGGGCGTGGATTCAGTTTAGCGTGTGGCACTGCACAGTGTGCTGGGACCGAGGTGAGGTCGGAAGGCGAATGGAGGCTTGGGTTAAGCGGGGTTATGGGTCCGGTTGTCGGGCTGTGTCCACGAGAAATTGCTGCTGATGACGGCACGAGCTTTAACTAGTTGGCTGCAACTGTGGACCTGAGTGGTTGGCGGACTGTCCTACCGGGTTTGTTCACACTTCTGGGTCGGGTAATTTCGTGTGGGCATCGACGTCGCGTTTCACGACGCTTTATTACGAGTAAACTTATGCCGGTTCTTTCCATCTTCTTCCCCACTCAAAAGTCTGCAGTGTTCGTACAGAGCAGTGTGCGAGACAGTGGCTCTCTTCTCGGGTTGGGTCACCGTGGGTTCGGTTCAGGAATATCGCAGACATTGGAGTGGGAGGGTGGATCTACGCTCTGATGTTTAGTCTGCTCGAGCTCACGCAAATGCCAGTTTGTATAAGGTCAGAAGGTGAGGAAGAGGGTAAAAATGTTCACGGGACGTCGGTGTGCCGATCTCTGATTGGAATGATAGCTTGGGGACGCAAAGGCTAGCGGCCTTTGTCTCTACCGCGGTGTCTCTACTCGCTCTTCGAACGCGTCCATATGCCAAACGCCCATGCCCGGCATTTAAACGCAACATGGTGCACAAGGGACAGACGACCTTCTTGTTGGCTTTGATTGGAGGGATTTAGTGGTTAGAGACAAAGACAGGCTAAGCTGTAAGTCTGCCCACTAATCCCGCTAAAGCGCGGACACGTCAGTGCTTGACGCTCTGACGTGTTCGCGCTTTCTCAGCTCCTCCTCTCCCTCTGTATCTCCTCGTATTAGCAAAATGTTCTTTGGACCTTTGCCTCAAGGAACGCTTGCACAGAAGTCTGCGACTTGCGTGCGGCCGCTTAAAAAAACTGTCAAATTTTGCAATCATCTTCTTGCCAGCTTTATTTCACTGTGCACAATTACGGAATTTTGTACCGGCCGTTTTAAAAAGGGTTAATATCTCGTGCCCTTTTCTTCGCGTGATTTTAGTGGTTGGAAAGCCTGGTCTAACTTCTCTAAAGCAACAAAAGCGCGCGTATTTGGGCTGCGATTTGCATATCAGAATACTGGAATGTAGACAGTTAAAATTGGCACCGATAGACTCATCAAAGATGAAGTTGGGACCGTTGTCTGCGAACTGCGCCGATTAGAATGTTTCAGCGGCGACGCCGTAGTTTTGTCTCAAAAGATTTCTGCCCCCCCCCCGCCCCCCCCCCCCCCCCCCCCCGCTCCGTAAACTTCAACTTCAAGTGTTTTCTTTTTTTTTTTTTTTGGGGGGGAGGGGGGGAAGGGGCTGCGCTAGCACCTTTGAACGTTAAAGGAATGACGATGTTCTACGGAGCAGATTCGGTTTCAATCCTCTCTCTCCGTTCTCTGAACTTCGAAGATAGCATAATTCCTCCTTTTTCTAACTGTCTTGTTCATTTACGTCATCTCGTCGATTAAAAAGTTAACATTGTAGCATGGATAGAACTGGCCGTTCCATGACCGCGTCCCCCGAAGAAATAACTTCTCATCCTGCACGTTCCTTTTCCGCAAAGCATGCCGGCTCGCCAATCACTGCCATCAGCGGACCGAACGAAAAACGAGGGTCAAATTACGTCTACCTTAGAAATGCTCTTTGCTGAGAAGCAACGAGTGAGTGAGCTTCGGTTGACCACTAACTCGGCGGGAACCTCGCTTGCGAGTTCAACCCGGCACATCGCAGGAAAATTGGCTTCCTTAAAAGACAGAGGAGGAGGGGAGACCCCAGAAATGCCTGCGATATTGCCTTGTCAGGAGCCATTCTCCAATACATATCTCACCGTCAACTACTGTTTTCATAAACCTAATTTGGAGGTTGGACGCAGTATGGCGCTAGTATTATGGGTCTTTATCTTTATTTTTTTTTTTGCATTCATTTAAGTACATATAGAGGTCCCGGTCCGCCCTTGCATACAAAGGGGCATCGTAAGAATTTTTTGAATAATAATAAAAAATCTCGCAATAAAATGTTGAAAAAGATCACCTCAAAATGATTATAAAAATTAAAAATTTGCGATCTTAATTTACAGGCACCAAAGCACATACACGCACACAAACACACTCACACGCAAAAAGATAAATTCAAGTCGATAATCACGAGACAAATTCATAAGAGATAGTCACGGTCACCAACGCGCCCAATTGAAAGACGCGGATAATAATCCCGAGTGATGCCGTTATGTCGGCCAAAAACAGGTTTACAAGAAGTGGGTCATCTCGTTAAGCGGCAGCAACATGAAGTGATCGGGATTTCTGGTCAGAGCCATTTCACTTGCCAACTCATTCCAGTCAGTCGGGGCTAGAACAGAAGGGAGAAATTAAAACAAGTGAGTCATCGCGAAAGGAAGAGAAACTTTAAAATGCTTACAGGTGTTAGGACGCGATCTTGACGAAATTCAATTGAGCTTTGAAAAAACGCTTGAAAAAGGTTACAACCTCGAAAAATACCTTTTCTGATTCAGCGCCAATAAACCGATTGAATTTTTAAGCTAAGTAAAACTTACACTTGAATATATTTCTTAATGAACCTAGTTTCCCTCAAGACTGTTAATTTGATATTTTTCTTGTGGGTTTCAGATAGCAGACGTATATTCTAAGCTAGGCCTAATACGACTAGTGTACGCAAGAAGTTTAGTTTCCAGCGTTTCCATAAACAAATGCCCTCTTAAGAAGCACAATGTTTGATTAGCACTCTTATTGAAATATTTTTTATGGGTGTTCCGGAATAGGTTTGGAGTTACGTAAACTCAAAAATATTTATATGATCTTACTTTTTATAGGTCTGAATCTATAATTTTGTAGTCGTAATGAAAGGTCGAACGACGGCTAGTAAATGTCATTCTTTTCGCTTTTTTTTTCTACATCTATTTCTATCTGCCATGTATTACACCATGAAAGTATGCTGTCCAAGTGTTTTTGATGAGCAATATTGTAATGTTGATCAAATATAAAAAAAGTTCGCTCCTCTTTTCTTTATTTCTATCCTTAAATTAATTTGTATATTTATTTACTCATTTATTCACCATTAAGTCATAACGCACTGTGGAGAAGAATGAATTAATAAAACTTGACATGTAAATGATACGGTGAAAAGCAAAATAAAAAGTTATAAGCACCAAATAATCAGCATATAAGTTGTTATTGATGCCAACATATAAAATTAGACGCAAAGGAAAACTAGAAAACAAGTTCGAGATTAATATTGTCACGAATGAACAGGCGAGGAGACATATAATAAGTGGGGAAACTGAAACGTTTATTGGACCGAACTTGTGGCCAAAATAAAAAGGAAACAGACGATAACAGCAGAGCGCCGCGGGCCTCGAAGTCGGCATAACCGCGTAGTCAAACACTGGTGCGAGACTTCCCGCAGATCGCCACGCAGAGCCCCTTATGTACGTGCGTTGGCTTCTAGAACAATCGGCCTAGAAGGTTCGACGACTAGAACATTTTGAACTCTATCAGACGAGAATGATTTCAAACTCATGAGAACGCAATGTTGAAAGGGTAAATAAGAGAACATTCCACTGACTGGAACCGAACCTAGTCTTTTCGCGCGACAGTCAAGTGCGGTATCCACTCGGCCACGCACGCAGTCGCTCGCCGACGCGCGTGGCAATAAAGGGTATAACGGAAACAAGCCAGCTCAATTTCAGTAAAGGTTTCTTGTTGATATCTTCTAGAGTGTGTATGTTACTCAAAGTTTTGCCATCACAAGTTTGTTCAAGATACTCCAGAAGACTATGAGGAGCTAAAAAAAAATTATAGTTATATTTAATATGCAGGCGTAATGTTGCCGTACTTAGAGTAATCAGCTTCTGCTTTATGATCAGAAACGTTTCCTCCTTTATATTTGCTTAAACAGATCCCGCAATAACTGCGTGATGCCATCAGTTGAGGCATCAAGCAAACAAAAAAAATATTTTGGATTGTTTGGAAAGCGCCTAAGATTTATAGTCAGTGTTTCGGTTGCTTAGTAAGAAGAATAAAATTTTATTTCCGGAAAAGAAAAAGATAACTTTAAAGGGTTAAACAATGGCGGCTGATCATTTTATTATTACACTTAAGACAAAAAAGTTTCATTGGAGAAGTGACGAAAACGAAATGTAATGTCTGCAGTTGATTGCGGAGCCGCAAACGAAAATGAATACGGAATTTTCCCACACGAAACCTTTGATCGTCCCCAATACTTATTTAAAAATTTCAATGCATCTCAAAAGTACCTCTCTAGTTTATCTTCTTTTTTATTTTCTGCCTGGAAAATGTAGACGGAAAAGTTGCGCAATGATACGAGCACATGAACAAACTACATAAAAAACTAAAACATTAAATATTCGGCCCTGTAAGACCTCTGCAATTGCATTCCGTCAAACTCATACAAAAACAAGGAAAGGGTTCCTCGTTGTTCATGAACTCATTTGTAGGTTCCTTTTCATGCCCTGTTGTCATCCGAATTGTGCGAACTGTAGACCCTTAGCACAATATATAAAAAAAAGAAGAGCTGATATTCCAGATGAAATATCTGCTGGTGAAAGTGGTACGCAAATTCACATTCTGATGGAAATTTTAAAACCTTCAAGGAATGAGGCGCAGGGCAAGCACGGGCGAAAGATCACCAAGTCTGTGTCTCGTAGTCCTTTCCATCTTCACTAAAAGACCTGGATCCCAACTTTCTAAACAGCGCACTTCCTGACTTATTTGTGTTTCTACTTTTGAAAGGGTCGGCGCCCCAGTGTTTTGATAAATGTGCTTCCTATCCGGCGACGCATTGCCTCTTCTAAGCTCCCTAACCCCTGTTCAGTGTTTTGTTCTTTACTCGGCAGGAGATTTAACGTGAGCAGTTGCAAGGCAAGTGGTATTAATGTTAGTGAATGAGTTTACGTCGGAGGGTGCTAACCGAATCTTTCGTTGAAGGATGACTAGAATTCCAGTGCTCATATCAGAGAACATGTCCGATATATGTTCTGATAATAAACGACGGCACAAAGATTTAAACTTTCCATATGAAAAAAGTCAGCATTTTTAGCGAAAGAAGCGGTGCATTGCCTTGGAGTGTTCTTGATTGCACTCGTCAACCCTGTCTAATTTTATGCGAGAATGGCCTGTGACACGCTTAAAATGGCAAAATTTTCACTTTAGTGGCGAGAACATGGATAATTTTATTACACGAGAGAAAACGGATCATTCCCTTAGACAAATTAAACAAAGTGTAGTGGGCGTCGTTAAAAACAATAATCTCAATTTGTGTTTTGAAATTTAATTCGAAGATTTGTTTAAAATAACAATTATTTAATGCTAGTCGTATGTTCATATTTAATTCGTACCCTTATATTGTATTGTGAGCAATTTCTTTTCTAGTGTCTGCCCAAAAAGCCTACCAGAAATGGTTGGTGCAATTAAAGTACACAGACTTGCCAAAATCCACGAAATTTCTAATACATTAGTCTACATGCCTTGTGGCAGTGAGTTTGTGTACATCAGAAAGTTCGGGTGATTTAAGGCATCCTTCAGTGTTGAATCCCCACATGTGTGCAGTAGGGTTAGTTCGTGAATACAATATTCTGCCGTCCTAAGAGGTAAAATAATTCATCTTCTTACACGCAAAAAAAGTAGGTAAAAGCGTAGGAGGCTGCACTGTACTTACGTAACTGTTTTCACTTTCCTTAAGACTTCGCAATCATACAATCAATGCGAACAACTGTCGGATCCAAGAAAATTACAAAACAGATAGCAGGAGTAGATTTAGAAAATTTGATGCGTTCAAGGACAATAAGCATGCCGTTTCACTGGGTTGCCTTTCCTGTGTACATCGCATTTTGAGGTTTAATAGTCCTGAAAGTGGTAATACAATGGGGTCCTTTTCAGCTCTCAAAGTAATTTGATAAATATAAGATTTAGTTGATTCAACGCCACGTTTTTTTTTTTCTATTTTAAGTGTGCACGAGAGAGGAAATATCAATCTACTCAAACTACATGTTTCTACAGCAACTTCATGAACACCAGATATGGCATTCCCTTCCGAATGTTTAGAACGTGCATATCAGAACAGAGATATTCAGATCCTGAAGTAAAGCAATGTATCGTTGCTTGGTTGTCTGAGCAATACGTCTCGCGTAGGAATATAATACATGTGATACAAATATCCACTTTTAAAACAGTCATAATCTACAAAGGTACCTCATTTTTTCTTCTACTAGAGAACTATAACTTTAGAACTCCAATATAAACTCCTGCAAAAAATGGGATTCCGGGCATTATCTTACTTTCAATATAAAGAAACGTTATGTCACCCCCATGTGTGACGCCGCTTCTGCGCAACGTGCACGTCAAGCTACACGTCAGAATACTTGTTTATTTTGCAGTGGTTACTTTCAACTCCGCACCCGAGACAAATGCCCTTGTATTTCGGGCTGCACCGACTTCCCTTTGAATATAGATGGCGCAAAGATGGTGTGTATTGCTCTATCTCTCAACTATAATACATTTCGGCTAACGTTGTGTGCCATCATTCGGAATGGAGTGAATGATTTACAAAAGTTGTGGTTAATTTGATCTGAACATAAAATTAAATTTAGAATAATTAAATTACGGTGGCAATATAAAGATCTGAAATAGACTTCATATTTCTCTAAAAAGAAGTATATTCTTTTAGGGATTTCCTCGTGGGAAAAATATATTTTAGAATACATGCAAATAAGATAATCGGGTGAAAAACTAAATGTCTTTTGGGGTAGACTTCACTTTCCGACGACTTTGGGGAAAGCGGGTAAGTCCCACGCTCAAACTGCATGCCGAAAATATATACAGGATATCGGACTGCATAAAGGGAGATTTTCAATAACATAAAACTGTAAAAACACCCAAGCTTTCATTCTTTAGCCTTTAAAAACAAGAGCCTAACACTGTCATCTCCGTAAAAAATGGTGTCGGCACTACATGCTATCAAATTTTGTAAAGCTCTATAGAATAGGTAACGCGCTGGCGAGCAGGTGATGGATAATTACAAAAGAATATCGTGAAACACAGGAGATAAAGAAAAAGAGAGGCATTGATTTGTCGCTGCAGCGAGCACAGTCGTTCAAAGCAATACGACAGGGATCGGCATGCCTTTTGTGGAAACGGGAGATATTGCCTCAAAACGGAGACGGATCGGGCCGGACGCAAAAACAAAGATGGTGGGGAGGGGTGGAGAGGAAATCTCGCATACTCAAGATGTTCTCTTCAAAGAGGCACGTGTAACGGAAGATTGCTTGAGATTTTGGGTGTTGGATCTTACTTGCCAAGCTGCGAAGATTAGCAATAATATTTTTAACTGATAGTTGCAAAAATATTTTTTTCTTTCTTTTCCTCTTTTATTTGTTTTCCTTCGGGGAGGGGCCGAAAGAAGGGCCAGTGAAGAAGGCTAAAAAAGCCTGACGTGGCAGCGGTCCGTTACAGTCCACACATAAAAAATCACATGGAAATGAATTCCATCTAACAAAATAATACATGATGAAAACTTCTACAGTACTGAGACACACACATAACACAAATCCAACAATAAAAGCCATGTAGATAAGGAAAAACTGCGTGCTGAATGCAAAAACCGGTAATACCGAATATAATCAATTGAAGGACTCATCTCTCATTTTTAAGACCGAAGTTTGATTTCGTGGTCTTCTTGAAAAGTATGTTCATAAATATTTACGCGATGCAGAGAACATTTCAATAAGAACAACTGCAAATTATCCAAAAAAAAACTTTAAGTCAGGGAAATTGTCATGAAGCTAATTTATTTAAGTACCCTCAAGGCCCTGGGGCATTATGAAGCAGTTCGCTGAAAAAAAAAGTACTAGTCAGGTTACTGTTTGCATCGAAACCAGCTGATCAGCAAATTCAACGTGTCAAATCTCTTGAACTTGGTAAGAGTAAATACATCCGACTTTACCAGACATACCTCTTGTCCTGGGGTGAGTGCTTTGGGGGAACATTTCTGGCGTTTCCCCGAGCCGCCGGTTGCTGACCCTTGTTCTACTTGGACACAGTAAAGTTACTGGATCTTGAGTAAGCAGTGCCATTGCCTTAACCTGCTTTCTAGCCGCACACGAAAATATACTAACATACAAGCATACAAACCTCGCAAGGTGATGAATTGATCAGTCTCAGTTGCTATGGCAATCACGATCTCGGTTCATCCGTTCTGAACCAATCGTGTCAAGATTACTATGAAGCATGATCCTACTGAAAGCATTCGTCGCCTATGTAAGCCTCTTAGGCACTGTTGATGCAGTCTAATGATCAATCATGCTTATTTCCACAGATCTCTTACAATGATATTGTCGTTCTTGCGTATGCCAAGACAACCCTACTGAAAAAACCTGTACAAATGTATACCGGCCTATACCGGTTCACACCGGAGTCCTGTATTCTCATATCGGTAACCGGTAGCTCTGTACCGGAGACCTGTAACCACGTACTGGCGAAGCCGATACGCCGTACCGGCTGCCCATACCATGTACAGGCGGCCGGTAAACGCGTACAGGAACAGCCGGTAGGCCACACCGGTAACCGGTAACCACGTACCGGCGAAGCCGATACGCCGTATCGGTTGCCCATATCATGTACAGGCGGCGAGTGAACACGTACAGGCGAAGCCGGTACGCCACACTGGTGGGCCGTAATAACGTACCGGTGGCCAGTAATCGATGCGCGGCTAACAGCAACCACGTATCGGAGCGACCAGTAACGCCTTACCGGCGCCGGCACTTAAACCGGCGGTCGGTAACCTTGTACAGGCTCTAGCGGTATACACAATAGACCGATCTCACTAAGCGTTGGGCGCATGCGTAAAGCCGCCATAACTTTAGTTCACAGGAGGCAGACGGCCGTGCACGCGAGGGCTCGTGCCTTCTCGTGCTCTGCACGCGAAGAGCTCCAGCGAGGTTGTCGCACGTGCCCAAAGACTAAAGTTCCCTCGCTGCATTGTGGCAGCGGTGGCGTAGTCAAACTGGCCGGTGAGATCGGTCTATTTAACGCGACCAGAAATTATCAGACCTCGACGGGAACGCGCTCACCGCGAAACTAAACTGTGATATTTTTTTCAATGAAGAATTTTAATCAGAAAATCACATATTAGGTCATTTCAGTTTAACAGTTTCAGCTATCAAACTCAACCATTTTATGACATGCATATTTAAAGTCATAAAATGAGAAAACCAAATCCATGGGAAGCGAGGCCGAGATAAACGAGAGTTTGCTTCATAGCTTTGAGCCCTGTACCGCGGTAGTTTCGGTTTTGGTTTATTGACGTCGGATTGGATTGGATTTCGTAGCTGCAAGCCAGAGTGGAGAAAAACAACCAACGACGGACAATGTTTTTCTTAACAATAAATAAACTTAACATGGTAAGTTTCTATGCTTTTAAATGTTCTAAAACTATTTTGAGTAATAATAGTATTAATATAAACTAAGGCAGATTATTTATTTAATCCAATCCAATCCTTACATACCAGCGCCGCTGGCTAGCCGGCCAGTGCCAGCCAGTGCTGTGAACCAAAGCCGCATTGACGTTAGGGCTATCTCGATCGGTGTGTATCGGTGTCGATATGTACTAAGCGTACGTGATTTATATTGATGGCGCGAAGGCAATAGTCAGCGTGGTGAACCGTATCAAGAAGTTCAAACCGGCGAGCGTTGGCGACTTCGACCCCGACGTGCCGAAAAGCGTCTACTGGGAGGCTGTTGGAGCGTGCGCCGGGGAATGGTAAGTTGTTGTCTACGCATCAGGGGCTTGAAGCGCAACGTATACTGCAAACCGTTAATAGGGAGTTTTCGTAGATCGTTTTCGCTGTCCCGCAACGCCCTCCGCAACTCGCTATATACCCGGAACTCTACAGTCAAGACTATCGGCGGGCAGGCACATCTTCGTTGCAGAGGGGGAAACGCGGTCTACGAACACTCCCTAATGTTCGCCAGCCCCCGACTTTTTGCAAATTCCACGCGTCCAAAAATTAGCGAAATTTAAGGACACGTGGAAAGCGGAAATTTCGTGGGCCCCCGTTCCGGCGTCCCCCGTTCCGGCGTCTAAAATTCGCGAAATGTGGTGGGCACGAATATGTCCTTGCGCCCGATTCGGTCCTTGCGCCCGATTTGTGAAGAACTGGGCGGCAAGAGCAAAGGGTTTTACGTTGTTTAACTACAGGGCGCTCCAGACGGTAGCCACGCCACTCAAAATAAATCGCAACAAATCGGCTTTGTAAGCTCGACAAATTTGCCACATAAGTTCGACTAGGTGGTGCATTTAATGTGTAAAAATATCGAAAAAAATAATTTTTGAAACAAGGGTTATAGCGCAGGCTGGCTGGTGAACGGTCATATTTATAAACCCCGATACAAGAAGGGAAAGGGAGACGAACACGACGACTTTGAGATGTAATTCAGTTTGCATGTTTTGTTTTACAGAGACACGAGCTGAGCTGGCTGCTGCTTTGAAAAAGAAGCACGTGGCCATCCCTATGGTATTGAACTCAAGGTTCGAGGTTTATGTGTGCCTTTAGGCTGTTTTTCTTACCTCATCTTCGACTCTGTTCAGAAGGAGGGGGTTCGTCTTTTGTTTCCCTTTTTCAAATCAGCAGCATACTTCACTTCCATTACCAGTGGGCAGTAATTGTGGGTAAAATTGAACGGTTAGGCTAAAGAATATCTTGCATTTTGTTCGCTTTATGAGTAATTGTGTCCATTCATTATGGCTGGTCAGGACTATTTGTACAGACACTTTTTTAAATTGCTTGCTATTCTGGTACACAGATCCGGTGGGTAGAACGCTCTATCAAAGTGGACCACAAGCCGCACTTTAACACACAAAGTGCCGCAGCTTGGCCACTCCTGGTCTCGACTGTGCTGTAGCTGCAGTTGTCCCTCTTCAATTTCAAGAGACACTCTCCTGCTCGTTTCTCGACCGCATTAAATCTGAATTCCACACTCTTCAGTCTTACGAGATGTGCTCACCTGCTCTAAGTCAAGTCAAAATCTCGCTGTACACGAAGTTACATCTCTTCTCCACTATCGCAAGACGTCCTCATTTGTTTGGCGTCCTGCTTGTGTTGCAGCCGAAGTTTCCTCTCTTTAATCTTTTCATCCGCTTCAATGGTCCTCTTGTTGCTACTTGCCTCTCCAGCTTTCAACAAACATGTTTTATGTTGTTCCGAAGTACCCTAGGCACTTTGCTTTCACTGTGCCTCAGCACGCTTGCGTAATGTTCCTCTGGTGAGACCTGCTTTCGCATACCGACAACGAAAGATGATACTCAAGTCTGGTTCACAGAGCTCTCCTCAGATGTGGCTATGTGCGACTGCGACCAGATGCAGCGCACATTGCTATGGCAACAACGGCGTTGAGTCACTGGCACGTGCATCAACGCAGCTCTTGCCTGCAACCAGTAGCTCTTTCGCAAATGCTTACCCATGTATGCTCGTAGTGAAGCGGATACGATGCCCGGCTTAGACTTCAACGGTTGTGGGTTTGAGGCGCAGTGCCGGCGGCATGTTTTTCTTTTCTGAATTATAATGTGCCGGCACATGCTGTTTTCAAAAGCAGTTACAAATCCTCGGACCAACAGACGCCTAAAGTGCATATGCTTTGCTTATAGATGCTATCGTATTTAAAAGCACTGAATTGCAAGTACAAAGCAACTGAAAGTTTACGTTCCTCATAGAAAGTACACTGGGAGCAAAGTAGTATTATCATATTTTACTTTCTAACTTAGAAGTACCTTTTAACACAATATTTTATCATACTATTTCGTTTACCTACACAGTGTTTTCTGACAACAGGTATCGTCCTTTACACACTAGAGTATGTAAAGGACGATATACCAATTATTTCCTGTACTGACAGTGAATACCGGATATCTTGTCAGGGGCGTCTGGAAGCATTTCTTCAGGGAGGGGGCAATCACAGGTATAGGGCTGAAACCTGCACCCAAAAAATAAAGGGGGGGAGCAATTTAGTGTGAACTATGTGTGTCCCAATTATGTGTTGGAGTTTATATTAAATAAATATTACAACACCTGGACCTTTTTCTTTTCCAGATTTTGATGTCGCCATCCCCTGCAGTGGGTGGCAAGTACAAGAAAAAAAAAAAAAAAAAGACAGAGGACAGGACGTCCGCTGTGTCGCTTGGGGAGCATGCCCGACTGGTTGAAAAGCTGAGGTCGGCAAAGCAGAGGGTGCTGAACCTGGAGCAGGAGCCCCAGATAGAGAGGACGCTATCAAGAAGCAGCTGCTGGCAGTACTAGGTAAGCGTGGAGGCACTTTCAGTTGCTTACCTCACACACTACACATTATGTGCTCACACTTTATCTGAGGGATCAAAAGTAATTTTAATTTTTTTGTTTTTGGTCGCAAACAGAAGTAAGCATATACTACAGGGGTGCCTCAATGTATCAATGAGTTTAAGAGGTGTCTATAATTCTCTTTTCTTCTCTTAGGGTGCAAATGGAGCTTTGAGAGTTTGTTTCTTGTTGCTGATGGCGACCCGAAGGAAAAATCCATCAATGTAACCCTGTTTGGCATTCAATGTTTTCTAGTGGACCGCTGACTGTGCCTGACTGTACGTCAAGCATGTCTGATTGGCCAACAAGTTACTCTGACCGACAGTCAAACTCCAGTCAGACTCTGCTTGTCGGCTTTCTGATGGTTTCCTGGTGGCAGTCGGCCGCCGCGAAATTCCATCAGGATGTCTTGGTGGCGATTCTGACTGTACATCGATTGTCTCTGACTGTACGTCAAAAAGCTTTGACGTGCAGACAGACGTACGGTCGAAGGACGTAAAGTTCGTTCGGACACCACTATTTCGTCAAATCTATGAATACGAAAAGTAATCTATGCACGAGAAAACGATTTCGGGACGTGAGCCCATAAAACCGCTGACGTTAGATATTTGACACGCAACCGACCGACAACCTTGATCAGATGCCCGCTGAAGCGCCGAAAACGACACTTCGCTTCCTTCGCTTCGCCCATAGAGGCTTCGTCGCTTCGCCGCTTCGCCGAGCTTTCATGAACGATCGCTCTCGACTCGTTTTGTTTGCCCGCTTGCTCCAACCTGTCGATCCTGCCAGGGTTCTACAATGACTTCTGTTTTAGTAGAATTTCTACCCGACAAGACCCAGCCTGTTGTGAGTACCGACGATGTAAGGGACTTTAGCGGTGTAGTTGAAGACGACAAGGTGTACCAGGTCTACTGGGCCGGTGACGCGCGAACAAAAGGATCGTTCTACGACGCGAAAGTACTCTACATGGCAGGTGAGTAGAACTGAAGTACGGCGAGTGATGTACGGGTGCTTTGCATAACATGCTGACGGCTTAACTGCATTTGCAGCCGAAGCATCTCAAAGATAACGATTAGTTAATTCGAGTTTGAAGAACGGTTCCATAGCCTAGCGGTTAAGGTATGCGAATTCTACGCAAGTGGTCGCGGGTTCGAACCCGCGGTTGTCCTGCTTTTTTTTTTCTTTTTTTTTCTCTCGAACATTTTGTTTTATCGAGGCATTTGGCGATATTTATGAGTGCGTATAGCTTTACTCTTATATAAATGCTGCCCTTGTTGATGAAATTCCCTTGGCAGTGGCAGTCAGACGTCATCTGATGGACCATCAGATGACGTCTGATGGTCCATCACGTTCCACCAAGGCTGCTGACTGGCAGTCAGTGTCCCAAATTACGTACCTTGATGGAATTTTCAATAGGGGATGAGCCCGTTTTGCTCGGCAGCACTTTTGCTTTGATTGAAGAAATATTTTTCTGGTTCTGCAGTATGTCAAACAATTATGTCATACCAAGACACCATGGTCTGTGCGCATAGATGAGGCTTGAAGTGAAAGTTTGTTCTGTCAGTCAAAACATTTTAAATATGCGCTTTCTGATGAGCCTGGCCAGCACACATCCTTTCGTCATTGGGGAGACAGGAGTTCTTTTTGTTGAGGAGGAGGGAGTGAGGAAGCTGGTCGTAGGCATGACCACAGCACCAACAAGGCTGAACTTTAATCGGGCGGCAGATTGTGCCTAGGGACGCAACTGTGCAACTGGTTAAAAGGTGAGCAGACGATCTGCTACAACATTGGATTTCGTCAGAAAGATTGAGCTTATATCTCGCAAACCGTTGGAAATGCTTGGCATGAATATTCATTAGCTATTCACCGGTATTTTTTTTGTAAACTAAACAACCTCTCTGCCGCCCACTGCCGGCGAACTTGAGCGCATTTCTTTTCTTCCTCTTTTTCTTCTTTGGTTTTGTTTCTCATCCTTTTGTTTTGTGTCCTGCTTGCGCTACTTTTCCAGTCCCGGTGTGTTACGTAAAAACAAATAAGCACACTGCCGGTAGTCTTCTGTGGCATGAAGTACTATGAAGCCCTCATGCCATCAACGAACCAGGAAAGTGCTGAAGTCCGAATAATCAAGCTTGTCTGAATTTTTGGCGTCCGAAAAGTCGGTTGACTCCTGAACTGTGTCTTGTTTCTAAAGAGTGTTTTATTATGTTGCAGTGGACAATGTCCCGTCTGGCGGTGTTGGGTCAGCTCCTCCAGCTTGCCCAGCAGTGGTTCCTGCAGCTGGCGCTCCTGCTTCAGTTCACGTAGTGCGAGCTGGTGTGGATCACGCTCGACCTGTACCGGCCGCTGATGCTGCTGTTCCAGCAGCGGATCTTGTAGCAGGCCCGCCGGAGGCATTTCCCGAGTGTGTGCCAGTGCTTGCAGAGGCTGATGACGAGGTAAGTTCAGAATTTCATGGAATATGCATTCCAGATATTGGGCGAGTGACTAAATTTTATTGTTTCCACAGCTCCTTGAATGAGGTTATTTATATGCTTCCTTAAATTGAACCATCGGGCTGCTTCAGAATGCTGTTGAATGTAAAGAGTAGGGCCGGGCACTGATAAGATATTTCTTTCCCAATTAATTGGCACTTTTCTGAAACGTTTTCTATCTAGTGTCTTTGTCTTATTTCGAGCTTTTTCATAAATCATGTACCAAGGAGCCCAATTAAAATTGTGTTATAATTGGTACCCTCCTTTCGCTTTCTCTCTTTACTCTGAACTCACTTAAACGGACACTTAACCCCCCAATAAAAGTTTTCATTTTTGGCCAGCCGATTTTTAATGGTGTCGAAAGACTACCAAATTAATATTTTGCAACAGTCACATATATTTTTATTAAAGCCAAAAAACGCAACTGCTCAGAACTGAAACTGAAAGCCGCGCACGGAGGTCGGAGAAGTGGAGAGGAGAGAGCGAGTGGGCGGAAGTCACGTGGCTACACCCGACCGTGAGCTTTTTTGTTTTCCCCTCCGTGTTTTTTTTGTGTGCATAGCAGACGACATGCGTGGCTGGAACTGTTTGCTATGCGATTCTTTTGCAGTTATGTTTGTTCCACTCTCTGTTCTGTACTTCAAGATGAGGTGTTCTTTACATTGAGAAGTTGGAGACGAGTAGTGAGTGCCCGTGGTGAATTTCTGTGATTGGCTTTGAAAAGAATACCCCCAAGATGTTGCGTGAAGAGCTGCCTTGCATGTCCTGCGTCCGAAAAAAGTGGCATTGTGCGGCAGACGTCTGCACAAGTTTCCGAAAGATCAATGAGATCGGGACCAATGGCTGGCTGCATTTCCTGTAGAGCATTTCTATCTATTTCTAGGTTCACCTTTGACATGGTGTCTTGGTGGAAAAGGACAAACTGTTCTACGTGAGGGGAGCCCGGGGAGACTCCATGTTCGTTAAAGAGGCCACGAAGTGGATCTTCGGCAGGGAGAACCTGCGTGGGCGGAGTGTGACTGGGGTGCTATGCCGGCGCTTCAAGGGCGCTGTCGCCGAGAGGGCCCTGACTCCAGTCAAGTTGGCAGCAGTAAGTGCCCACTTCTCACAGATGTCTCATACTTGGTGAGTCACTCAAACCTTATGGCTTCTGAAGTTGCAACCTGCTACGACAAAATTAATGTGATAAAATATTCCAAGGCTTTCAGAACTTTCAGTGTTATAGGCTGTTGAAAGGTCACGGTTCGACTAGTTCGAGCTTTAGGAACGTGAAGCTCTGAGCGCAAAACCGAAATGAAGAAGCCCTATCTCCCTCTTTGTTTTTAATATATGAAGAAAAGTAAAGTGACCTTGTCACGGTCATCTAGGTGCCTTGGTGTTTTCTGATGTATTTTTTTTTTACAGTAACATGCTCCGCATTGCAAATATCTGCTAATCCCTGCAAGTTTTGGGGGAGATCCATGATATCAGTGGCCTGCTTGCAGGACCTTCTGCTGAGGCATTTATTTTTTCTTTTGAACGAAAAGCTGGCACTAGCAAAGTTGTGAAAGTGAGTCTGTTTGTTCACTAGAACTGCTACAACCGAACTATGTTTGGCTCTGTCCTTTGAGTACTGCCCATTTTTTCTGAACCGCCTTCTCACCGTGGGTGTTCCTCCTTTCTAGTGCTCAGTTTTCTTACCAGGGAACTATCTCGTATGAATAGACCATTGAAGGGTCGTAACACGGATATTAGATTAGTTAAATGGTTCTTGATATCAAATCTGTGTTGTCAATTTATATGCATGCCCAGAACAACAATTGCAGGTCAAAATCTTTCTTTCGCACTAAGACTGCCGGTCGAGAATTGTGTGTTCAGTGTTCATTTTACTTGTTCCCATGGTGACATTGTTGGGCATGAAATAAGTTATAGCATCCTCGATCATCCGCACCGGTGCGCACCGGGGCACTGAGGTGCGCCCCTTCATCTTCGATCAAGTGCACCGGTGCGCACCGGACGTCCTCGATCAACGAAGCGCACCCTCCCGGTGCGGCTTTTCGTTGCCCCAACGCGCACCAAGAAAATCGGCGGTGCGCCGGGGGGCAGTCCCATCAGGCATTGCGGCCAGGAGCGGGAATCGAGAAGATGGCGGGAGTAGCAGACGCGCAGACTATCGAGATGGCGATCTTGCAAAAACGAACACGCCTCGCAGCTGCACTAGATAACTCCTCGGGTCTTCTGACGTCGAGACGACGAGCTTCTCACCATCGCCGCGATTACTGGCGATTGGTGCGGTGGCAAGGAGCGCCCGAGAAGCACGAACTTCGTGGAAAGCGGCGCGAGGCGTTTCGATGACAGCGAGGTACGGCTATTATCTGGTGTTTCGTTTTCTTGAACCAATAATGATGGCCAACATATACATATGGAATTGTCACCCCCTTCGTGACTCCATCGACAGTCACGTCCACGATGTTTATTTCTGTGGGACCGTCAAATCCGCGAGTAAAACAATAGAAAAAATTGACAGCAGACGGGCACCGTGCGCTGACCTATGCAAGAAAAAACGAACAAAACGCGAAGTGACGCAAGGTGGAGCTCGCCGCGGTGCACCGGCGCGGCGCAGTTTGTCCTCGATGTTGCACCGACATCGCGCTGCACGACCGAGGAGCGCTGTGCACTGTGCTGGTTTCAGGGCGATCCTGGTGCGAGTTGATCGAAGATGCTATTAAAGGTTGTAGGCAATCAGAGGCCCATGTTCATAATTGAATATACATATTTAGATTTATAGAACATACTTTTACTTAAGTTAACAGGCAGGCGAGCTGGTTAAGGATAGACGTGGTTACCCGGGAACATGGGGAAAAAAAGGGACAGACAGACACAAAGCTCTGGAGCTTCGTGTCTTTCCGTTCCTTTTTGTCCCCTGCTCCAAGGTCTATAATTTTCATAAACACTGAAATGCAAGGAACACACTGTTGCAAGCAAACTTTAAGTGCATAGTTGTGGAAAGTCACACTAGGTCTTTTCGATTTGCTTGAACTGGCCGATCTAGTTCAAATAGTGTAAGAACTGACTCATTAGATTCAACCCGAAGTTGCATGGACGCTGAACTGGCCTGTTAGATTTATTCCAGTGCTGCACGAGCTCAGCCTCAGTTCCACAGAATCTTGCGCTGGCCGAAGTCAGTTCAGCGTTCATGCAGTAACAGATGGCAACTCTTCGGTCTTTCGGAAACCAATTACAGGGTCGTTTGTAACGCTGCAGCTTAAGTTCACGCAGCCGCAGCCCGACTTGCGCACTGCTTCTGCACTCCTCTGAACTCGGTCTGAACTGGTTCAAAACTTTCGGGCCGAATCATGCATGCCTGCTGTTTTAAGCAGACTGCGTAATCGTAAGAAGTTACTCTTGGGGTCTACATGGTATCACAAGATATTAACAAAGCATAAATTGTAGCGGAAATTGCTTACTTATAATTGCAGGAAGTAAAATATTAAATTTTTCAGGGAACTGTAGATATACATGACTTATTGTTGTATTCTTTTCCCCTGCAGATGCCTTCAACGAGTACCTATGGAGGCATCCTCGAGAGGCCTCTCCAGGGAAGAGGACAGCTCGGGTGAATCTACTGCAGTATGCAAATTTGTTAATATCCTACTGCAGGATATTAACTAGAAGTTTGACTTCTAAGCTTGCTTAGAGGTTAAGCTTCTTGTTGGTGTTCTGCAGATGCCGATTTGCGTTCTCTAAATACACGTATAACCTGAAATGACCTGGCTCATGCTCATTCTTTGCATGACAAATGCATGCGAATTGTTAAACCTGCAAAGATCCATCCATCCGTTTGCAAACGTTGGACACCATGTTGATTCCTATTACTGCGTCAGAAGGGATAAACCTTTAAAGATATAGGTTTCTCTATCTGAACAGATGAACATGCATAAATATTGGTTCCTATATCTAAATGGGTCAACCTGTAAGGTACGGGTTCCTATATCTAAACGGGTCGACCCGTACAGGCACGGTTTCCCTTACCTAAACGGGTCAACCCGTACAGGTACGGGCCCCGTATCTGAACGGGTTCCTGTATCTGAATGGGTCAACCTGTACAGGTACGGGTTCCCAGTATCATACGGGAGACCCGTATCCCATAACACCGTATGAGATATACGGGTCATCCAGTATGAATTTTCATACGGGTTTTTTCAGTAGGGAAGAAAATCATTTATAATGCCTCCAAGCACCGACGCCACATATGACCTCAGTAGGAAGTGTACGCTTGTTTCGCCGGTGTGTGAAGAACAAACTCTCGGTAAAAAAGAAAAGTCGATATAAAGCTACCGGTCTCCAGCAAGTTTTGATCAGATCACCAACACGGAAAAAGTAAAAAAGAAACTGCTTATTGCATGAACCGAAACGGCGACCATACAGGGAGCTTGGCGCTACTTTCAAAAGATCTAGTTACCTTTTGAGATGACATGCAAACAAAATACAAGCAGCGATTTTAGAATTCAGAGCACGGGCGGGATTAGAAACTGGTGTTTATCGGGTCACTGAATGATCTAGCGAAAGGACGTGATTACGACGCCTGAGCAAGCTATTATCAGCTTAACTTAAAGACAGCTCATGGCTGTTTGAACGTAACTTACCTTACACGAATATTAAATGGCCTTAGGGAGCAGTCGCGCCCTTCCGATCGGAGGAAGCTCCTATTACCTAACGACGTGCCGTAAACCCTCCCGGCTTCGATCTCAAAAATGGGATTCCGCTCACAGGCAAAATGGGAAAACGATGGAATTATGAACAAAATGCGTCGCCTCTGCGTACTGAAGCAGCGACAAGTAATGGCCTAAGAAAAGTTTCTCCTAATAAATAGAGTTTTCTTGTTGTTTTTTTAAGCTTCGCATCTAACTTGGAGGAGGTGTTTGGGAGGGGAACACATTAAGATTTACGTTCACAGAAATACTCCAGAAAGATGAGCACTTACATAACTAAGATATGTATACATATACCTATATGTATACGTATAGGTATATGTATACTCTTCATTCTGTAAAATTACTACATAAAAAAAAAAAAAGCTCTTGCTTAACTTTTAAAGTCGAGTACTTTATTTTCCGCGCTATAGTCCCCACACGGTTTATGGTTCGCGTGGTCCAATTGTTGCAGAAAATATTTTTCTTGGATAATCCGCACGTGTAATACAGTGCCATAGAGCACACATTGAAAATGCATTCCTTACTGTCACACAAATACGTTTTTATTATACGGGAATCATTATTAACATATTGCGACATTCACAATCACTCACGTCTCGCCATAATCAATGATTTGAAGAAAAAAAAATATTGTATGGTCCGTACCTGTAGATATTCCTCACCGCGTAAAATTTAAACGTTAAAATATATTGTAAGCAAACTGCAGTTCGTAAAATACAGTAAAAGTTTCACCAGTATGATTCGTCGTATCTAACATTTTCAGCTGCGCTTCGAGAAACGGGAGGGATATGACCCGCAACTGAAGATTTGTCTCCTTTTTCCGCCGACAGCGCCAGGAATAGGAGAAGAGGGGGGAGCGCCCGTCGTACAGAAGCAAATAGAAGTCGCCAGCAAGTTCTTAACGAGGACAGGAAGACGCGCCTGAGGATGGCAGGGAGAAAAACTACCGATAGCTGCCTTTGGTGGCTCTCCCCGCTGCCTCGGAATGTTGGGGACAAGCCCCCTCCGCTCTACACCCGTCACTCCTCAGCTGACAGTGTCGTGGGAGTAGGTTCCAACACTGTCAACTGAGGTGTGAGGGGAGTAGAGGTTGCGCAGGTCTTTAGTATTCTTCGGAGTACCTCGAGAGGCGAGGGCCCCTGATGTAGTCAGACTGTCTTTGAGACGCGAGTATGTCCACTAATCAACAAGATGGCAGAAGGAAAATGACAAGGGAGAAGCGTGGGTGACGCCTGTAATACGAGTCGTTTTGTGTAAAGTGAATTTTAAATACATTGATACTGCGAATTAGAAGCTTAGCTGCAAAGTTTTTACAAACTCTCGTTTGAACTGAGCGTTTCTTTTTCACTAAGGATGCGAATATTTTAGCACTTAAAAATTTTAATGTATTAGAGGATGTTGTCTAGATGATTTTAAACTAAAAAATGAAAGCCATTTACAACTCCCTTTAAGGCCGAATCAGAGCGCAGCTCTTGAGGAGGAGGGGGGAAGAACACTGAGGGGGGTCACGTGACCTCGGGGAGGGGGTCACGGGACTTCGGGGGGGGGGGGTGTCACGTGACCTCGGGGGGATCACTAGACCTCGGGGAGGGGGGTCATGTGACCTCGAGGGCGGGGGGGACCCGTGACCCCCCCCCCCCCCTCCCCGAGGTCACCGAAGATACCCGAGGTCCTCCCGAAGGGACCCGAGGTCCTCCCGAGGGAACCCGAGGTCCTCCCGAGGTCCGCCCGAGGTCCTTGGTGGGGGGATGGGGGGGGGGAGGCTCGCGGTTACGCCGACGGCGACGGCGACGGCGACGCCGCTTAAGCCGGAAACGGGCGTCTAAGAGCTGCGCTCTAAAATCGCAGCTCTTTTTATCTGAACTTGATTTTCCACATGTCCGTTAAATAGCGGGTTGGTCTTTGTTCATATTAATGACTTGCCTATCAGTATAACTGATATAACCCTGCGAGACAGAGGGCAATATCTTAGGCGATTTTTTTTAATTTGATCAGGTAAATGTTGGGTAGCGATCTTTGCAAAAATGTTTGAAATTCACTAATGAATGTTTTAATTTTATCCTTTTAAGAGACACTCAAAAATAAATGGTAAAACATTCTAGTCTTTTAGCTTGCAAATGCTGTACTAAAATACATTTTATTATTTACACACTTGTTACAAGTGTGGGTGGACACCCCTTGCAAAACTAAAAGACATTTCAGTCTCCGACGGGTTAAGAAACGCAACGAGTAACTTTTTCTGTTAAAAATTTCTGTTTTTTTTTCTTCGGCAATCTTATCGGCTGATGATGTATTCTGATTGGCTATTAGCGATAATGATATAATAATATTATTAATTCAATTCAATTCACTTCAATTTTTATTTCCAACACAGTGTTGGGGGTCCCCGGGCGAAAAAGCTGTCATTGAAAGCTTGAGAGTGCCTGGGGGCCCATACAGGCAGCAACATATTGTGAAAAAAATAACAAAAAAAAATATGACGCGTAACAATATGAGTACACATAATGACCGTGTGAATGTATATAATTCTATATGGTACATGTCAAAGACTATATAAAGATTATGAACCGTTGAAGGAATTATAAATGACATAGATCAAATTTCTCACATGGCCTGTTTTCTAGCAAAAATTACAAAAAAAAGGCTTCAACACGAAAACTTTCCCAATGCATTATCATCTGTTTTTTACAAAAAAATTATCGCATTTTTTTTCTAGTAAATGTATCAAAGTAAATATTTTGTTCTAGATACTTGTTTAGAGTAAAAGGTACGTTCTGCGAGAAGTATTCAGTGCGCCGGATCGGCACGGCACTAACCACCTGTCAAGACTGCGGGTGCGAGGGTCACTTATTTGTTTCGAAAGTCAGATGTCCTTTTCAAAAAGGAGCTGAAACTTTCATTTGACAAGAACAAAGATTGCGATAGACGAAATTCATATATATTTTTTACGCTTATTATACCATACTGAGTGTACAATTGTGCGGTTGAGTGTAATCGTGGCACATTAGCAATATATCGAATCGCTTTATTTGTTTGAAGAACAAGGGTGGTGTGTGCGTTTCCTGCTGTGGTCGTGCCCCATGCGAGCGTGCAGTAATTTATGTGTGAAGTGAATAGGGCATGATAAATATGAAGTTTTGCATTGTATGGAAGGATATGTTGACATCGTGACAAGGCTCCTGTCGCCGATGATAAGGACATAGCTGAAGCGTCAATGTGATTTGTCCGTGTCATATTGGCAGAAAATGTAACTCCAAGGATCCTGTGTTTGTTAAATATTTCAATAAAAGTATCACCGAGTAATAAATCGTGTAATATTTGTGTCTGCTTAAGTGTGGTTTTGAATAAAATAGAATTAGATTTATTTGTATTTATTTTTAGACCATTCTCATTGGACCAGTACCACAGTTTCTAAAGTTCCCTTTCAGCTTTTAAAATTATTTCACTTGTATCCTGTCCGGAAATAAACAGGTTCATGTCATCCGCGTAGATCACGGAGACTGCGTTACTATATTGCTGAACAACATCATTAATATACACATTGAAAAGGAACGGTCCTAGAACACTTTCTTGTGGAACACCGGCAGTAACTAATTTGGAAGATGAAATGTTATTATCTATTGATACGCACTGCTTCCGGTCGTAAAGATAAGACTGAAAAAACGATTGGGCAACACCGCGGACACTGTATGCGTGCAAATTTTTTAGCAATATCTCGTGATTTATGTAATCGAATGCCTTACTATAGTCAATAAATACTCCGAGGGTAAGCCGATTTTCTTCAATATTCTCAATGATAAGTTTCTTTAGTGTTAAAAGTGCTGTTTCTGTTGATTTTCCCTGGCGAAAGCCATGTTGACTGTTTATTAGTATATCGTGTTTAGAAAAAAAAATTATTGATGCGTGAGAAAATTATTCTCTGAACTCCTTCAGAGAACACCGGAAGAATGGATACTGGCCTATAATTGTTAAAGTTATTTTTCTCTCCTCCTTCAAGGATGACCGAAACTTTCGCCTTTTTCATTCAACTGGGAAAGCAACCAAACTCTAGAACTAGATTAAATATGTAGTTTAGACAGGGAGCGATAGCATCAATTACGTATTTTACAGGCTTTATCTGAACGTCCTTTATGTCTGTTGAGTGAGTGTTTTTTAAGCTCCTAAACGTGCAACAAATCTCGATTTCATCCGTAGATTCAAGAAACGCAGTTTCACTACATTGGTACCCGGGTTTCGAACCATTGATGTTATTCAGCGGTCTAACCATATTCACAAAGTGCGTATTGAAATGCTCGCTAATGTGACCACTGAAAGTTTGTTGTTTCCTATTGTCAATTCAGTTGTGTTAGATTTCGCGTTTTTTCGTTTTAGAACCTCATTTATTATCTTCCATACTCTTTCAGGGTGCTTTTTGGACACCTAAAAAAAAGAGGTTATTATAGTAAGATGTTTTTGCCTTCCTTAACTCGGCGGTTAGCTTGTTTCTTTGTTTTTTAAAAGCTGCAAGTTTACACGGTTCCCTCGTACGCAAGAACGCTTTGAATAGTGTGGTTTTTTCATTGATCACTTTTAAATGTTCAGATCCTACCCAAGGCTTCCTAATTTTTTTTTTTTTGCTTTTCGGTTATGCGAGAAAAAGCGGCATTATAATGGTGAAGAAATATTGATAAGAACTCGTCATAAGCGTCACTAGCGTTGGTTTTTCTATAGACGGATGACCAGTCAGGCATTTACGATATACCTACGGAAGGTATCCAGATTTCTACTGTATAGGAACCGATATGTTAATTTAGTTTGACGTGTTTTTTCCCACGATGTAGGAGTAGAATACGCTATAAAAATGGGACAGTGATCACCAATATCGTAGCATATTGTGCCTGCCACTTGAATAGGTGTGTCTATATTTGATAATATTAATTATTTAATAATATTAATATACTTATTTAAAGTTCCCCAAAACACCACGCCCCCTCCCCCGCGCCCCCTCCCCCGCGCCCTCTGGGTTAAGCCTCAGCAAGGCCAACCACCTGGGCAACCTTCCCCACCGCGCCCCCACCTACAGTCACCCGTGACCAAGGGACCGAGCGGGTCCCGAAACGTCGGGTTTATGTGTTTTTTAAATAAAACTTTGGTTAGAGTCCGCAAAAACTGTCAACACCACAATGAATGGTCTGAAGATTGGTGCACTTCCACTTTCGTTATTCGCTAAAATGCGCTAAAACGCGCTTTCGTTATTCGCTAAAATGTCGATTCACTCAAATTCCGCTGTTCGCTAAAACGTCATTCGCTCATGTTATATGAACCCGCTTCAACTGCATGACTAGGGCTACTCATTTTTCGTTTCAAAAGGGCCTGCTGATATAAATATTCGAAAGCCGCTTATATAAAAATAGTAATAACTCCTATAATATCGTATAAGGTCACTAAATTAACAGTTACAAGATAACTGCTTGACTGTTTTCATTTCGAAAATATTCTGACGATTTTGAATAAAATTAAGTTCAAAATAACCGGCCTCAAAATATAGATGAGATCCTTCATTACACCAGGAAATCACCGATTGGATAAAGTATCAAGTATTTTGCATGGGATATCTTAGTTTCAAAACAGTCATCTTACGAGACCATTTTTTCCTACCTTGGACTTGGCACCATTAGTTCCGGGACCATTCGTTCCGGGACCATTAGTTCCGGGACAATTAGTTCCAGGCCATTTGTTCTTACACCTATTGCCAGGTATTACGATAATTGTGTTAGCAGTCCATCGCTCAGTTTATGAGGAAAAATACCTTATCTTTAACTATAGGATGACCGCACATGGGGATCGTCATTTCATGGGACGTAGAAGAAAAAGAAGTCAATATTCACAAATGTACCGAAAAGGCGTAGATGAAAAACATGTGCAAATATAGATTGAGTTGTGAGTCAGCAGTGCTGCTTGAGTGTTTTGTCTGCTGTGATTGTGTTACTAAGCTGGGTTGTTTCTGTAGCCGGTGGGTGACTTGTGTCTGTGTAACCCCATACTTGCGCTGTTATCTTGAGACACGAAAGACCAACTCGCCCAAGCCGCCGTTTTGTATTTTAGGCTGTTTTAGAGCGCAGGTGTTAGGCGCCTGTTTCCGGCTTGAGCGGCGTCGCCGTCGCCGTAATTACGCGGTGCATTATGGAAAATATCCCATAATGCACCGCGCGGGACCCTCGTGACGTCACGTGTGACGTTATTCGTGATGTCACGTGTGACGTCACGAGGGTCCCGCGTGGTGCATTATGGGACATTTTCCATGATGCACCGCGTGGGGAGAAGGGGGAGAGAAGGAGGAGGACGAGGGGAAGGGGGAGGAGGAGGGGGAGGAGGAAGAAGGGGAGAAGGAGGATAGAGTGAAGGAGGAGGAGAAGAAGGGAAGAGGAAGGACGAGGGAGTCCCCTCAGCATTCTCCCTCCCCTAAGTACCCTCCCCTCCTCTCCTCCTCAAAAGCTGCGCTCTAATTCGGCATTACAGGGTGTTGTAAACGACTTCCATTTTTAAGCATAGACGTATATTAAATATGTCACTCCGGTATTTACACTCTTTCGCAGAATTATTAAGATATGATTTATCTGTGCTTCTTTTTATACATGTAAAACGTAATATACAAGAAATTAAATTCGGTCACCGAGATCCACGAAATTAAATACGGGTCGAAAGAGGTCCGTAGAATGCTGTGTCGTCGAGTGAAATTTTATAGGTAGCATCAGATAGCGCTGAGGAACAAAACGTACTGTAAAAAATCGAGTAAATTAAGATGACATAAGATTGTTTGACTACTCAAATTGGTTTTACGGTGTACCTCATTATTGTAAATGTTTGCCGTCGCTCATCTGTTCTGACTCGCGCACTTTGGTTGTGAATATTTTTTAATGACCCTTCGACAAAATATATTCCTGAGTGTTAGACGTACGCCAGTCCTGCCATTAAGTAGAAATTTTTAAAATATGTTTAGTTTAACCATTGACTTCTTTTTGTCCTAAAGTACATCATTGATGGAGAACTATAATTTCAGGGTTTCTTCCTCAGTAAAGTGCAATTAATATATAATGTTGATTTATTTTATTTTATTAGGACATCTCAGGCACACATTTAAGAATAAAAGTATTAATACCCAAAAATACAAATTTGATGGTCAGCAAAAATTAATTATTATCATAATGTATTAAGGTTGATAGCTGGGCTAGTCGACACTCACTGTAGATAATGAGGTACGATTGCGCAAAGACAAATGTAGGAAGAATAATGGGGCAGGCAAAGCAAACTCAAAACTAGAGATTTTGCTCTAAGCAAGGAAGGAAAAGTCCGACCTGTGCTTTTGCGATATCTCAGCTCAGTATTTTTGTATAAAGACAATTTCAATCCGCAGTCGAGAGGAGCAAGACAACCGAAGTGACCTCCACAGTCTGATATCAAAAATTTTCAAACAGGCCATCCTTTTTTGTTACTCTTTATTTCTTGGTAATACACGGATTTGTAGTTTTGAAAAATATGAGCGGACGATTTATACAACGCCTCGGCTATATATATATGGGTGATTTCATTTGAATTCGACCAAACTTGTCGGGGGGGGGGGGGGGTCTTTAGATTTAATCGTAAAAAATATATATGATACCCGAATACTTGTGATGAAAGAAACTGCCTTTGAAAAAAATTAGAATTGTATAGTTTGAGAGAAAAAAATTCTGAGGCGCTGCAAGGTAGAACACGTCAAATTCCCAATTTGATTTTATCTCGACTTTAGCCGCCATTTACAAAATATCGAAATCTTGCAGAATTATTATATTTATTACGCAATATTTACGCAGAGTTGGCTATTTTTAGAGGTAAAGTTCTGTCTTCTGTTATTTTAAATTAATTTTCTAAAAAATCTCAAACATGCAACCTAGAGCAAGTGTGACGCAACTTCGGACAGCCATATAAAACGAACGGTAGGGCGCAATGACGTGAGACAGATATCTGTGCGTAGCTATCAATGTAAGCTATCGATTGACATGTATTTTCTGGTTATTGTGTTTACCGTGTTGTTTTTATTCTGCCACAAATATAGACAAAAATGAAAAATATGCAAATTTTGAAGACTATTTTTTCAAAAAAGCCATTTTTTATTTCGTTCATACTTTTTTTAATTTATTGCCCAGATTCTGCTTAATAACCGGGTATAAATATTGCTTGACCTTTTTTGTTGTAGTTTTAGGACAACCAGTTAATAAATCTTTTTTATCGCGTAATACCAACCTCCGGCTCCGGTATGCGGGCTTCACCGCAACATTGATAATTGGCTCAGCAATATCAGATTTCACTGACAACCACTTTACCTCGTTGCATTCCTAGTAATATACTTTTTACAAAAAAAGAAATGTCACAAAAAAATGACAGAAGGCAAGTGGCGTAGGCAAATTTTTTTTTCTCTTTCAAACTTTTTTAATTGATTTCCCATGTGTTGCTTACCAGCTGGGTATGCACGTTTTCTGGCGCTTTTCTTTATGTTTGTTTTTACATCAAAAGAAAGAGCCCTGTTCGTTACATCAGTTGCAACTGGTCCAGTTGTTAGGTGAAGTATAGGTTCAGTAACCTCTTCGCGAGCGCCAGCAAAAGGCTGCGATTCTTATCATGAAGATTACCTTGCGACTCTTAGTTGACCTCGGCGTGCGCCGTTGCAAGAGGGTTATACTAATCTTGTTAGAGTGGAACTCGCGTCGTCACAGGCTGTCGCAATGCATCACAGCGAAGTGGAACTGTGTGAAGCAGTCCTTGTCCTTCTCCCAATAAATTTATGGGCGGAAGCTTGAGACTCTTTGGTGCCCGAAGTTTCTGTAGCTCGGCTGGGTCAAGTTTGTCAAAAGGAGAAAACAAATGCAGTAAACACTAGACATTATCACGCCGGTTGAGGGAGTCGTAACTGTATACATACAGCTTTTGCGGATACTTATTTGTTTCAAGGGTGGCAAGTTATCACCAGTACAAACATGGCCACAGTGTCGGCAAGAGCATCAGAACAAAAAGGAAGGTTTGGTTGGCTTATCATTTTGTGTCTTCGTTGCAGCGCTTTTCTCCGGAACTAATGTTTGTAGTCCTCTTTGAGCCCCTGGTGCTATGGTCTGTCTGTTTCTCTTATCCATTATTTATTTTTACTTGTAAGCGAATAACACGCACCATGACATTTCTGGCGTCCTTAGGTTGATTCGCTAATCAGTGTCTATATTTGACAAACTCATCTAGTATAAGAGAATAAAAAAAATATAAGAAGAGGGCTTGCAGCAATGAATTTGTACAAGAGAACTGCGGAACTGCGTCGAAAGCAGAAAGCCGGAACCTCCCGAGGAATGAACGCGTTATTTTGAACTCAGTCATGGCTGCAGTTTTCAGCTTTAAAAGAAAGAGTTGCGCGGACTACTTCGAGAGACATAAGCGAAGGGTATACCGCAACCGACGTTTTCGTTATGTCACCGATCTCAACGTAGACGCCTTGAAGATGATCCTGTCTCCATCGAAAGCCGCGGCTCTTGCGTTGGATGACGTGCTCTGCCAGAACTGCTTCCAGTACACCGGTGAGAAGCTTTCATCATCTGTCAGTGATCCATGCTCGAGCTCTCCAGCAAGCTGCACCGAAGAGCACGAAGTAGTGGAAGGTCTTAACGAAGAGATTTCTGCTGCTGGGCTTGAAACAACTCCTTTGCGCATGCCTTCTACAGTAAACCCGAAAAGCCGTCAGGCATATGCTGAAAGAAAACAGCGGGAGATTGAAGGATCACACAGCCGACAGGTACGAAAAAAGTTGGCGACTGCCTATACCTTGGAGCCAAGTGGGTCAAGTTCTCGCAGTGATCAACCATGCCTCGGCTGCGACAGGTGGTGGGCAAACATCAGAGAGGCCTTTGTGAAGGCGGCATCTTACCAGGAGAGATGTCAGCTCCTCACGCTTGTGCCCAAGGGCGTAGCCACTAGGGAGGTAGAACGGCTAATTCCTGAGGCATCGAAGTACCTTCTGAAGAAATCAAAGCAGCTTCGTGAACGGTTCGGCGTATGGGAGCGTCCGGAGCCTTATCACGGTGGAAGCATAAGCGAGGACACCATACGGGCAGCCACGCAATATTACACCGACGACGATCTCGACTGTTCTCGGCAGAGCCCAAACAAAAAAGATGCTGTTAAGCTTCTGAAGGATGGCGAAGAACATGTGGTCGTGAAGCGGTATATGACAAGGTCTGTCCGAGAGACGTACAGGCTGTTTAAGGAAGCAAACCCGGACTCAAAATTAGGTCTGACTAAATTTTACTCGCTGCGGCCAAAGTGGGTCAAGCTAAACCCTGAACAGACTGTCTGTGCATGTGTGTGCTGTGCGAATTTCGATTTGTGCTTTTCCACCCTGAACAGCATGCGAGAAGAAAAAATAACAAAAGAGGAGATTCTCGCCTTGTGCCTCTGCCCTGAACCCTCGTCCGAATGTTTCAGAGGCGAATGCAAAGACTGCCCCTCGACTGACAGACTCTCCTTAGAATCATTGGAAATGGTGCCTGAAGAGGAAATTACATTTTTCACATGGGAGAATGGTAATTTGATAAGCAAGACTGCCGACTCCAGCGCCTTTTTGAAAGAGCTACAGAAATGGGCCACAAGGTTTTCCACGCACGATTTTATTCGTAGGACACAACGGGAAGCCATACGGATTGAGAAGTCTAGTGTGACCTCAAGACACATCGTCATGCACTTCGATTTTGCGGAGAACTGGACGGTAATTTTGCCACACGAGATACAGGAGTACCACTGGCACAAGCGTCAACTCTCTGTGTTCACGTGTGTGGCATCCACGTCGCAAGGCTCAAAATGCTTCGGCGTTGTCTGTGAGGACTTATGTCATGACACTTCCCATGCGCTGCTGGCTCTGAGACTTATAGAAGACTGGCTGGAGGAGCACATCCCAGTTTATGCTTCACTAACGTACATATCCGACTGGGCACCTGCTCATTTTAAAAATAGATTTCAGCTGCATGAGTTCGAACGAGTGGGCCATACCCAATTGAAGTGGATATTTTCTGCCTCTGGGCATGGTAAAAACTCTTGTGACGGGGTTGGAGGGCTTCTCAAACACCACGCAACGGTGCACAACCTCCGTTCACCGGAGGAGCAGCTCGTCCGAACATCAGTAGATTTTGTGGACAAGGTTGGAAGGCGTGTCAAAAACGTAACTCTTATGAACTTAACCGAGAAGGAGGTGAGTGACTTCCGCAGAATCAAGAAAACAGAGTAGAGTTGCGTACCTACTCGGAAAGGCATCCGCGCTTCGCACGTGTGGCGACGCGAAAGGGGCGAAGTGCAGCTTGAGCGAACTGTTCTATCTTCGTCTTAATGCATGAACCTCTGTGGTGCACGTGCAGAACTCTCAGATGATCTACGGCTTTGTTTTGTTTTGTTGTTAAAGCCTCTTCTTGTACATTTGCGCTTCTGTGAAAAATTATGTGTTTCTATAGGTGTGCCTTGTTAACCCAAATAAATTACTCAATAAATAGAGTGATTTTGTTAAACTGTTACCTATGAATGTTTTATTGCATACTGCCAACAAAAGAGTATGATTACTTTAAGCTGAAAAGCAACTTCCGATATGCTGTGCGTAGCCCAAAAAATTTAAACGTATGCAACAAGTAGTCCAAAAGCCGAAGGATGGACAAAATGTAGTCAATTTTTTTTTTCACGTACCTCGGAATACTAAGGGCCAATGAAGGATAGGCGAAAGAATGCCATGTGGTAAATTTAAAAAATTCGAGCCGATTTTCCGATAATGTTTGTATAAAATAAAGATTGTCCGAAACGCATAAACGGGGATATTGTTTTTCTGGACTGGATAGTGCCGTAGAATGCAACCCGACATGATCGAAACGGATGAAACGTCTTGGATCTCTCCACTCGCTTAGGCTAGTTAACATTGATGTTAACTAAATTTACTTTTGTTGTTGTTTATCACGGCACAATTTTCAAACAAATAATTTAAATATATAAGTTTCGTGCAACCTCAGTAGTAAAACGTTGTCGTGGCGACGTTCGAAAATGCAAGCTGTGACTTCGCAGACATCACTTTGTCAATTCAGCCATCTCTCATTTCTTTATGACGTTACTGATTTTTTTAAAAATATATTAGTAAAAGTTCAACGGGGTAAAGTAGTTTTCAGTGAAATCTGATATTGCTGAGCCAATTATCAATGTTGCGGTGAAGCCCGCATACCGGGGCCGGGGGTTGTTATTACGCGATAAAAATGACTTATTCAACTGGTTGTCCTAAAACTACAACAAAAAAGGTCAAGCAATATTTATACCCGGTTATTAAGCAGCATCTGGGCAATAAATTAAAAAAGTATGAACGAAATAAAAAATGGCTTTTTTGAGAAAATTGACTTCAAAATTTGCATATTTTTCATTTTTGTCTATATTTGTGGCAGAATAAAAACAACACAGTAAAACACAATAACCAGAAAATACATGTCAATCGATAGCTTACATTGATAGCTACGCACAGATATCTGTCTCACGTCATTGTGCCCTACCGTTCGTTTTATATAGCTGTCCGAAGTTGCGTCACACTTGCTCTAGGTTGCATGTTTGAGATTTTTTAGAAAATTAATTTAAAATAACAGAAGACAGAAATATACCTCTAAAAATAGCCAAGTCTGCGTAAATATTGCGTAATAAATATAATAATTCTGCAAGAATTCGATATTTTGTAAATGGCGGCTAAAGTCGAGATAAAATCAAATTGGGAATTTGACGTTTTCTACCCTGCTGCGCCTCAGAATTTTTTTCTCTCAAACTATACAATTCTAATTTTTTTCAAAGGCAGTTTCTTTCATCACAAGGATTCGGGTATCATATATATTTTTTACGATTAAATCTAACGACCCCCCCCCCGACAAGTTTGGTCGAATTCAAATGAAATCACCCATACACACACATATATATATATATATATATATATATATATATATATATATATATATATATATATATATATATATATATATATATATATATATATATATATATATATATATATATATATATATATATATATATGGGTGGTTTCACCTCAAATCGTGCAGGCGAAAAGGGTCAAAATTTTAATTTCGATGAAAAAATTATATGTTATGGCGCCGTTTCTAAAAACGCAGTCGCCACAAACCTCAAGTTCGTCGGATTTTTTGTTCTCGACTTATGAATTTTTAAAGGGGCCGCGGCGAAAAGCAGTGTTTTTCACACCCGTCGTGGGTTGGATGTTTCACTTGATCTCCCGCCATGGATTTTCAGTCCACATTATATTATCTTTTTTCAAGCACTCTGTGGACACATTTAAAAGGCTCCAATACCATAAAATAATTTAGGCGTTTTGCTTTTTTTTTTTGTAAAAATGTCAAAAACGCCCCCTCGGTCAATTGTTGACGAAGGTTGACAATTAAATACTGCCGATCTATTTGGGTTGCATTGAAATTTTTGACGTCCACGGAGAGCCCAAAATACGCTCTTTATATGTATAATAAAATGACTTGGCTGTATAAAATATTTTTTTCCGGTACGTTTACGTTAATGTTATGTGAAAACCAAAAAGTACCATTTTTGAAATTGATTTTCTCAAAAAACCCATTTTTATTTTTTTATTTTTTGTTCAAATGTAGATATGATAGTCGTCTACACAAAAATCAAGTCGAGAAAGTGTACATTTTGTTTGTATGTTTTATATTTAGGCCTCAATATCGGAAAAAGACGTCTTTGTTTAGCTAGAGCTAAGTCAGACACAGCGACCCATGCGCCTCTATGAATTGTGAAAAAGTTTCCTTGAATTTTATTCTGCATTCTGTAATCAATTATAAACGGATTTTGTGGTATTGAATATTTATTTATGTTCTGATAAGAGCTGGAACCACGAGATACATATCTAACCAAATCGGCAGGCCTAGTAGAGTTTCAATAACCAAAAGGCACAGACGTTGTATTGTTTCGATTTATAAACCTCTCACAGTAAACTAGCACGACTAGCTGTTAGCTGTTATATTACTAAGACAAAGAAAGTCACCACATCGTCGATATATTATACACAATTCTTTCCGAAACCAAACACTGGGGTTTGTTCACCGCACGTCGCACAGATCACCAGGGAATGGACTTTAGCTTCCGTAATACACAAAAATGAAGACGCAGAAACGATCCGAAACACGCGGAGAGATTTTCACGGAGAAGGGCAGAGAATAAAAAAATAAATAAGAATAAAATTACCCAACCCTGATCTCAACGGAAATTGCATTAAAAAAAAATTAAAGATTTATGTTCGAGCGGTGGCAAGGCGATAGGTCCGCCTGGTTGAGGGTCAGACGAAGAAGTCGACGACACTAAGGGGTAAAACAAAAAAAGAAAAATTTAATCAAGACGGAAAAACTCAGTCGCACACGGCAACAACAGAAACCAATTCCTCCGGGAATTCCCTAAACGGGACACAACCAAATGCGTGCGAAAAGGCTCTCTACAGCGCCGTCAGGCCGCTACACCATGACAAAATAAACCGAACAAGTAAACAATGCTAACAAAAACGAAAACATTCCAAAAAAACGTTCAGCAGAACCGCATCAAAGAAACAAAGTTCAGCGGGGCGAAGAAACACACACGAAATAAAAAGAAGTCTTAACTGACCGACGCCGAGTCCAGTCCCACGACACTGAAGCCTGGCAGGATGGCGGTGTCCAGATGATGCTCGAATCTATTCTTCACTCTGTTCCGCACAGCCACGGCGGCCGTGCGGAACAGTGGCTGAGCGGAAAAGAGTGAAGAATAGATTCGAGCAGCGATGCGCGAGAAGGTAACCGAGACGTAACATGACTCGAGCTTCTTATCGGGAGAGGAGCTTTCGATGTAGTTACTGTAATTACTCAAACTTTCTCTTTCACTTCCTCTTTTTCAAATGAACACGTCAGCCAGCGCTAACTTTTCATCTCGAGAGAAGACCACTCTTCACAAACGGCTATAGTTGATAAGGAGGTTGACTTCGACCCAACTAGTCTCCGGACAGTATAAACACAAGTACATTTACCAACATGCTCGTTTTTAATGTTAGTCTCCGGGCTTTGCTATTTTTAAAAGAGAAAGCAACCCTTCGGTACTATCGGTTTCCCGCGAAGAGAGATAGAGCACGGCCGTTTCAAGGATAGGGCGCTTGAAGCTTGGGCAGAAACGCGGTATCGTTTAACGTCTGGTTTCAACATTTCCCCATATCCCTAAAAGGAACCGGCCCATCTTCGTCCTTGGCTGAGTTTACATGGATGCGATCGTAGCCAATCGAATCGAGATTAACCGCCTATGATTGGGTAGACGAGGAAGGGAAAGGAGGATCGCGGGCGCGTGACTGGTCACATCTCGATTCGATGCGCCATGGTCGCATCCATGGAAACGTAGCCTGTGTGTGTCTGCGAGATTGTTGTCTCGCGCCGCCGGTTTTAGCGCGCACGCGGCGCTGTTTTGGCCGGCAGAACCGTTGTTGACCGTCAGTATTGTAAGGCCGTGGCGTCCTCATCCTCCCAGGCAACAGTTCCTTCGCTTTCCCTTCCGCAATACTCTGACTGACTGACTCCTCCTGCGTGGCCGTCACTGTTCGCCTCGTCAACGACACATTCGTACCATTTCACTCCTCGTGACACAGGGTGCGCTGCTCGCTTTACTGTCACGGGCCGTCCTATCTAACACGGCGAGCGCGAAAGGTCGTGGTCATCTGCTGGTCCCGAAAGAACGGGACGTTCATATAGGCCAATGAGGACCCCGAACCAACACGACGTCTGACGATTTCTACACATCAAAAATTTGCGACGCCTGCTGGTCTGTTAAGAAGCGTTGGTTTCTCTTCTGAACTCCTCCCATGTAACTTGTCGCCTACAATAAAATTTAAATGATCAATAAATATAACAGGGTGGAACTACTGTATTTCATTTTTATGTGGGAACGTTGAAAAAAGGCAAAATACTTTTCTAAGTTTGTGAAGACGCGCAATTCGCAAGTTTGTTTCGAGCCGTAAAAACACGTTTTTCTACGAGATTGATGCTTAAATATAGAACATACAAACAAAATACACACGTTCTAGACTTCCGTTTCGCGTAGAAAACTATCATATCTACATTTTAACAAAAAAAAAGATGTTTTTTTTTTTTAGAAAATTGATTTCAAAATCTGTACTTTTTGGATTTAGCATAATATTAACGTGAACGTACCGCAAAAGATATTATATACAGCTGAGTCATTTTATAATCTATATTAAGAGCGTGTTTTGGGCTATCCATAGGCATAAAAATATTGATGTAACCATAGTAGATCGCCAGTATTTAATTATTAAATTTCGTCAACAATTAACCGAGGGGGCGTATTTGACAATTGTACATAAAAAAGTAAAACGCCTAAAATTATTTATTGTATTAGAGCCTTTTAAGTGTGCTCACTGACTGCAGGAAAAAAGTTAATATAATGTGGACTAAAACTCCACGGCGGGAGATCGAGCGAAACATCCGACCCACGACAGACGTGAAAAACACTGCTTTCCGTCGCGGCCTCTTTCAAAATTCGTAAGTCGAAAAGAAAAAACCCGACGAACTTGCGATTTGTGGCTGCTGCGTTTCTAGAGACGACGCCATAGCATATATTTTTTCACCGAAATTAAATATTCGACCCTTTTCGGCTGCACGATTTGAGATGATATATATATATGGTATCGGTTTGAGCCTGCATGCGATAGAGTCAAGGTGAATATACACTCGCTCAGAAGCACTCCAACCACGCGCGCCCATGACTGATCGAATATTGCCGTTTCATATACGAGCCGCCGCAGACTACAATTCGTAAAAATACCAGACTCTACTCTGTCAAAGTGCTTTGCTGCTACAAAGCACTTTGATGGTTCATCGCCTGATGGTCTGGCGGACCATGAGGTGCCGTTATGAGCTTCTGGCGGACCGTCAAACGCTTTTCATGTTACTCCAGGTATGTTTGATAGACAATTAGCAGCCATTGGAGCCCTTGGCGGACCATCAAAACGCTTTTGATGGCCCATCAGGGAAGTCGGATGAACTATCAGATGCCATAGGTGCTCTGACGGACCGTCAAGACGCTTTTGATGGTCTATTTGGAGGGTCTGATGGATCATCAGGAGCCATGAACTAGGTCTGGTAGGATATCAAGGAAGCCTGATGTGCCATCAGGCACGTTTGATGGGCCATCAAAAAAGCTTGATGGGCCATCAGATCTTTTTCATAGTCTCCGATCCGGGCTGGATCAGAATCTACATGACCATATGCCGAAGCAAACATCACCAAGACCCAGTGCAAAAAGGCGGCGAATGATGGTGACTTCGATGCTGGCTGTTTATTTTTTTTTAAACAGTTTGGAATACCGGACAGGCACTTTCTAATGCACATCGGAATAGGAGTTCGTGCCTTGCCTTGATCTGCACTTCCAATGGGTCCTTGATCTCTCCATTTCAACTTGCGGTAAACATGTTTTGACTATTATAATTTAAGTACCCGAGATTTTATACGTTATTGTTGGTAAAGACCAAAATTATGTAATAATTTGAATATATTTCCAGGCTCTTGAATCTTTTGCATGGTAGACACGCTGGTTCATTTGCACGCTTAGTCCGATACGTTGTCATGGAGCTACAGGGCAGTTTTTCGCTACATTAAAGTTAACCCGTTTGATTCTACATAGCGAGCTCGTAATTCCTCATGTGAAAACGCATTAAGCAAATGTTTGTCATTAATTAAAAATATAACAAAGTCTCGCGAAAGGAGGCTATATAATCTGACATATTTTTGATATCACTATCTGAATAATTCTTGAGCGAAGATGTGATCTCTTCCTTTGTGGTCATTTACCTGGTTCAAACGTCTATGAAGTAAACGTCGGACTTGACTATAATGTGTGTAATACAAACTATGGAAATTCACTTTTAAATCATTAGCAGCTTTTTTTATTTGGTGGTGATATTTGTTTATATCTGTAATTTACTGGAACTTTCCAATAACACAAGGATTGAAGACCGAATAGTGTTCGACAACTGTGCTTGCAATACTTTTTCTCCAGCTAATGTGGTAAAAAGTAAGCTTCTCTAAAAGTTAATAAGCAAATATATCAAAACTATTCGACATCAAAACTCATCATGTCAACAAAAAGGCAAAATTTTATAGGACAAGATACGGAGATGGTTTTACAGAAAATGTCAAAATACCAGTGATAGTATTTCTTCTGCGCAGTCTTGGAAACTCGATCGCTATAGGCTTTTACCGAGATGGCTGCGTGAGAAATAATTTTCATGTGTTTGACATAAATAGTAAATTGGAGCTAAAAGGGTTTGTGGGACGCTTAAGCTTCGCCTTTAAGAGTAGAACGCAAAAGCCTTAGCGGGTCCCTATCGCAAAGCCTTCGCATATAGACCCGCGCTAGTTTCCATGCCTTGCAAGAGTGTTTGCGTGGCCCAGTCGGCGGGGTAACGTGCTTTCATAGAATTGTTTCAGCAAAATTCGGTTGGAAACTTTTCCGCTACATTTTGAGGAAAACGTTACCGCTAAATTGGGGCAAAACATTTTTCGCTAAATTTGGTGCAAAAATTTTCCGCTCCATTTCGCGAAATATATTCCCGCCATATTAAACGGATCAATGGGCTCATGACCTTACAGGCACTTGTAACGTCACACGTGGCTGCGCGCTTTGGATTATGAAATTTTTCGTCCCATCGACGCCGACGCCAGATATTTTGCGACAAGATCTGTTAAACGTAATAGCGCTAATTGTTAAAAAAATACATTTCTGGCGTAGCGTCAAGTAGGCATACATTTTCGCTACCTTTTCCCTGGGTTTACCATTACGTTTTCATTATTTCATTGGATGCCTGAAGATACTCAATGACTGCCATAAATCACTAAGTACTGGACTGCATAGTGAAAGGGTAAACAGTGACTAAAGAAAGTCATTAGAGGGCTGCAACTTTGCCAAGTCCTTTCCAATAAGACTAGAGAGAATATCTGAAACTAGTTTGAGGCTGCCGTGTTCTCTAATATTTGATGGAAAGCACCTCGCAGGAATGAAGTACAAATTTTAATTTACGGTGTCGAACTATGGCCATTCACTGCAACAAAATGCTCACGTTGTCTAAGCACGAGTTTTTTTTAAATTTAAGATGTTTTGAATCAGGGGAAAACAAATGACCGCCACACTTCCACGAAAACGCGTCTGGCGCCAACCGAAATACATTACTGTGCTTTCAGAGGAATATCGATCAAGATATTCTAGCAGGTGTGCTGAAGACGTTCCATCTAGTTTCGAAATCTTTATCTAAACAGTAGTAAATCTATTCTTTTGGAGTCAAAAGCCTGGCTGCAACGCTGTAAGAAGATTTTTTTTTTTTTGGAGGGGGGGGGGGGGTTGTATTCGTAAATGTATTTCCTAATGGAAGAGTGGAGACAAAGCGTTAAATAGGGGCATTTTCACATATACCAAAGCAACCTGCAAGAAGCTTTTCTATCACTACATAGCTTGCATAAAAGCTCTCCCCTCCAACCTCCTGGTCCCCCCCCCCCCCCGGCCCAAGTAAAAAAACGAACAAACAACAAACACAGATTTTACTTTTGTTCGTGTCTGACAACATTTCGCGTAAAGGTAAGACTCCCCTCAACGATTTCCAGGTTACCTCAACTGCCAAACTCCCTTCCTGCAACGCTTCACGGCGCTGAGATGGATGGCTGTAATGTGACTGCACCTCCGTAATCAAATTGAACCGGGGCAACACGTCGCGTATTAGTATTTGGGTGTTCTTCTCGCTTGCCGCCCCATTGGTAATGTTATTTATTTATTTATTTACATTGTACCTACATCACCCTGTGGGCATTATTGTAGGGGGTTTCAGAAAACATTATAACAAGTGGAAAAAGAAAACGTCATTATCATCAATGGACACAATATCTTCCGGGAGGTCGTTCCACTCTCTCGCGGTTTTGACAAAAAATGAATTCGCAAAACTGTCAGTCCTGTAAGTGGGAACAGCAACCTTTCTAGAATGATCACAACGGGAAGAAACGTAGGATGGCTCCATAAGATAAGTGGCTTTATGAATTCCTGTTATGTTGTGAAAGACACGGTGGAAAAATTTTAGTCATAGTTTTTTTCGTCTACATTCGAGTGTTTCCCATCCCAGCATGGCTTTCATATCTGTAACACTAGCATAAGGGTCATAGTTGTTCAGTACAAAACGCGCGGCCTGATTTTGAATGTTTTCTAGTTTATTGATAAAGAAGTCGTGATAATGGTCCCACACAACGCACGCGTAATCAAGGATCGTTCTTACCAAAGAAAAATAAAGTGTTTCTTTAACGTTTCGCGACGCGGATCTAAAATTTCGACGGATAAAATAAAACATTTTACTAGCCTTTCCGATTGTAGTGTACGTTCTATATGGCTGTTCCATTTTAGGGAATCCGCAAATAGCACTCCTAGGTAAACATATTCAAACACAGTACATAAAACAGTCCCGTTGATTAGGTAGCTATGAGAATTGTGCAGCTTACTTCTCGAGAAACGAATATGTTTGCATTTACTTAAATTTAGGCAGATTTTCCATTGATTGCACCAAGAAGATAAAATATTTATGTCGGTTTGGAATATGGCCAGGTCGTCTGACGTGTTTATTTACCTGTACAATACGCAGTCATCGGCGAACAGTTTAATATCAGACTGTATGTTTTCGGTGATATCATTTATGTATATGAGAAAAAGTAAAGGCCCTAAGACACACCCTTGTGGCACACCCGACGTAACCCGAGTTGATGTGGATATAGTACCGTTTAAAACAACCCGCTGCTCTCGACCTTCTAAATAATTTTGTATCCAATTCAAGACGTTGAGATCTATGTTTAGCAAAGCTAATTTATACAATATTAACTAATGGGGGACCGTGTAAAATGCCTTTCGAAAGTCTAAGAACACGCTGTCGACGTATTTCATGCTGTCTAGTGATCTGGATGGGCGGCGGAGAAAAGCTCACCGGAGAAAAGCTCACAGGAGAAAAGCTCACCGGAGATAAGCTCACCGGAGAAAAGCTCACCGCAAAACTGGCAGATGCGGAGAAAAACTCACCGGCCTTTGAGCGGATGCGGAGAAAAACACACCGATATTTTTAACTTAGCGGATTCTGCGTCAAACGTTGCAATTTAACATAATTCGCACTTATCACTTCATTAAAAATATATTCAGTTTTTTTCAGTGTGTCGAATCGAAAAAAATACGGGTTCGGTTACGGTTCAGGTTCATGTAAATTTATTTTGTTCCGGTTCAGTTCCGGTTTGATTAATTCGATCCGCGAACCGGTTCGCGAACCGGTTCGGGGCGCTGAACCGGTTCGCGAACCGGTTCGGAAATTATAAATGACAAATTGCAACATCAAAATAAATTACAAATAAAACATCTGAAATCAGCACATACGAAACGGGATACGTCGTAGTGTAAGGCTCAGGGATTTCTACCAGGAATGGTTTCTTTATGTGCATTCAAAGGTTACCTCACCGACGTTTACGCATTCGGACTTCATCTAATTGGGTCCGACGCAGTAGCTGTAAAATCCGCGACCTCCTTACAAACCCACTTACAAGTAGAACTCGCTAACTATCCCGCCACCTCGGCGTGTAAGTAATTGAAGGAACTGTGGGGAGAAAATACAGCTTTCTTTATTTGAACTAGCCTTCGGTAAGTCAAATTAGACCCTTGAAGAATTTTTCATTAAACAAGATACGGAATATGAAAAACACTTCACCGAACGCAACGCCAGAAGGACGTAATAGGATAAATAGTAAAAGAGAAGAGTTCGCTGTCTCACAAATGGGATCCGGCCAACTCATCGAAAGCCAACTCGTCGACGGCCAACTCGTCGACGGCCCATTCGTCGAATAGGGCAATTCGTATGAGGGCAATTCGTCGAAGGACAACTTGTCGAAAGGGGAAATTGGTTGAAGGGCGATTCGTCGAATGGGTTGAATGACGGTCCAAGGTAAAATATCGTGGTTTCTTTTTTCATCTTTGGGCCTATATTTTTATTTCAGTCTGGACTATGGACAGCGCCTTCGGTAAGTTACAAGATTGAAAGAAAAATTACAAGAGGGCAAAAACAGGAGAGAACTTTTAGACAAGTTAAAAAATGTGTCATCTTAGGATCGTCCCTTTGCTACCTTTCTTTATTACTTATTTTGTAATGAGCCGCCGCAGGCTGTCGCCGCGAAGCGGCGTCAACTGATGGGCCGGGTAGGTTAACACGCGCCCCAGTGATACACGAGCGACGTAGTGATTGTGCACCACTGCACCGTGACAGTGGCGAAAGCTGCCAGTTACATTAGACAAGAAAAGGGGAGACTGGAGGCCAGTTTTTTCAGAAGGAGAGCGCTATTGTTCACGTTTGTTTTTACGAAAGAATTACACATAAAAAACGGAACGCGGTTTATTATAGGGCAGTATGTGCTTTAAAAGTTAAGGGGAAAAAATTATATATTTGGCTTTAAAAAACGGCAACCAGTTGGCCTCTTCGACGAGTTTGCCTTCGACGAGTTGCCCTATGACGATTGGGCCTATTCGACGAATTGGCCGCCGACGAGTTGGCCGTCGACGAGTTGGCTTTCGACGAGTTGGCCTAGACCCCTCACAAATATGTTAGCTTCTAAGTGCCTATACGAAACCGGATGCATTATTATCAAACTCCACAGCCTTTTCTTTTCTCATTCCGATGGAAGCAAGCTTCAAGAACTCGCGCGTTCTAGAAACGTGTTATGAAATGAGCACACAGCAGCATTTAGGATTTACGAGATTGTAGAAAAATGAAATCCCGTGACGCGATTTTTTTTTTTTTTGCACAATCTTCCAATTCTCTTTTTTCCGTGCAAGCCGCGAAGAGCGTAATACTGGTTCCTATGTCAAGATTCATGGATGCAGCGTTTATATTCCTAAGACCTAGTGGAGAAGAAAAATATGTAAGCGAGGAGTGTGTCAGTTGACGGCACTTAAAAAACAAATGGCATTGATAGCACATTCATTGTCAACAGCGCGTGGCCGAACCGTTTTGACATGAGCCGGTAACCGTTATTTTTTTCCGGTTCAGTTCCGGTTCGGGTTCATCGCGATAACAATATAACGGTTCGGGTTCAGGTTCAGTTCCGGAAAAAATACCGGTTCGGTTCCGGTTTTCGGTGCGGTTCGGTTCCGGTTCGACACCCTGTTTTTGTTGTAATATTCTTGAAGTTCATTGGGCAGATTCAATAATACATCAGAAATTAGGAATCACCCATTTTGTATATTAATGAATTAGCAAGTATGAAATCAGAACATCTTACACCGGTAAAAACGAGCAGTTGCCGTCGTTCTTGTTCTTTGCGAGCTAGTACGAATAGCGGTGTGTGAATCGTTTCAGTCCAAATATTGTGTAGTGCCTAATAGATAAGTAGGTGTTTGTTGGTGTAATCAGTGTCGGCTACACTGTTTTCCTTCGGTTGATTTCACTTACAAAACTTTAGTAGCGAGAACAGCTTCGTCCAGTCGTGTTTGTTGTCTTCACTCCGTCGTCGTCGTTTGAGCGGTTTTCATCGTGTATAATGTTTAACAACTCGCCCGATTACAGAAGGCTATTTCTTCTATAGGTCACCTTACAGAAGACTAGTTTTTATATAGGTCACGAGAAACAACGGTGCCAGTGGGCAGCTCTGAAGGTCACGGGTACTTCGCAGTTGAAGGGCACTATCACACAAAGGGAACGTGTGGAACCACCAGCACGAACGACTAAAAAACGTGCTTCTCTGTGAAAAAAAAAGAAAGCCCTTGATATTTTTGGGTTGTTTTATCCTGTTCTCAAAGGTTAACAAAAGCTTCAAAAAGAATTTCAGGCACCGCGTTGTTAGGCATGCGCTTTCGGATTTTCGGCATTTACAGTTTTGATTTTTATGTTTTAGGCAGACATTATCAAGTTTTCGAACTTTTTCCTCTTCTTCAAGTTCATAAAGTGTTGAGTTGGGCTTTCGTTGCCTATAGAATAAGCCACAAAAAACACTCGCCCGTAATTATTAATTTGGAAGCAATATATCCAGTAAGCTTAACAAATAATACAAAACGACGTTTTCTCTTTCTACAAAGCTCACGAATTTTAATGATAACAAAATGATATATATGTTACGCCTGATCCAACAGCCTACATCATCATCATCATCATTTATTTTCCTTGAGGGCCCGTGGGGCATTATACAAGGGGGTGGCAATAGAACAAAAACAAATAGAACAGTAAACACAATTATAACACTGTAAGCTAGCTAGGTAGGTTAGATAAAGAGAGGGTAATGGCTTCAACAAATTTAGTAGTATCATTAACAGAAACGATGTTTAGAGTTAGTGATTTCCCATTCCTCGATGGCCAATGGTAGTGTGGAAGTCTGGTGAGAAACAGTTGATGATCGAATTGGACGTAATTTACATAGGTGATCCAGACGCGGGAAAATACGATGGGGAGGTGATAGCAGTGATTCTTTGAGGTGGCTATTGTGATAAAAAATTCGATGGAGGAGAGAACGGCGTGATACTCGGCGGCGAAGGGAAAAAAAGAAAAAAAAAAATTGAGGAGCTTTTCTCCGCATACGCTCAATGGCCGCTGAGCTTTTCTCTGCATCCGCCGGTTTTGCGGTGAGCTTTTCTCCGGTGAGCTTACCTCCGGTGAGCTTTTCTCCGGTGAGCTTTTCTCCGGGATTCGATCTGGATATATGATGATAAAATTCTACCAGCTGGATGTTGCAAGAGTAGCCGCTTCGAAAACCATGCTGTGGGGGGGAAAATAAGTGTAATGAATCCAGGAACGAGTAAAGGTTACTGTAAATAATGTGTTCAAACAACTTACATGAGATCGATGTCAATGAAATAGGGCGACAATTTTGAACACTGGCTTTAGAACCCGATTTAAAAACTGGTGTAACGTTTGCCATCTTCCAATCCATTGGAACCATCCCCGTCTTTAACGATTCACTGAATATAACAAAAAGATAACGCGCTATAGATTCACTGCACTTAAGAAAAATAACAGGGGAAATGCCATCAGGTCCGACAGCCTTGGTTGCATCAATTCCGCGCAGCGGCTTCACTATACCGTTCATGTCAATTGTAATGCTGGGCATTACGCTTTGCTGCGTTTGGTAAGCCACTGGAGACACCAGATGCGGAGAGTCTTCCGAAAATACCGACTTAAAATACGAGTTAAAGCATTCAACCTTCGCGTTATCAGACACCACAGTACTACCATCAACTTTCAACGCAGGAATAGAAGTGTCTTCCTTTCTGTTCGCGTTGACGAACTTCCAGAATTCTTTAGGGTTTCTTTTTAGATTTTCGTTAAACCTGTCAAAGAACACTTTTTTGCTTAATTTTATTTGCAATTTGAGAAGCCGGTTAATCTCTTTGTACTTCTGCTCAGTTTGGACTGACCAACTTTTGGTAAGCGTTTTGTAAACACGTCTCGCTTTACCTATAAGTCTGCGAATTTCTACATTAAACCAAGGTTTATTTTTTTACGCTTCCTTATTTGTTTCGATGGAATATACACCTCCGCAAGCTCTAATATTTTATTTCTAAAAGCATGCCATATAGTTTCGACGTCACTATTCTCGGACAGACGACTAAATGTATAAAAATAGGATTCAAGCTCTGCATCGATCGCTTCGTAATTACCTTTGTCGTAGAAAAATACTTTCCGTGGACACTCCGCTTGCTTTCGCGTTCCGGGCTCCGAGAGCTTAGCAACAACCGCGCAGTGATCACTTATGCCGGGAAGTACAGTGACCTCGGATACAACGCCAGGAAAATTGCATAAAATTAAATCCAAGACAGCCCTATTGAAAAAGGCCAATATGAACTCGGCTTATTGGAAATATTGTATTCCAATGAAGTTGATGGAAACCAATAAAAACTTATTGTTATCCGATTAACCCAATACGCACGATGGGAATTCATATCGGAGCACAATATCCCGATATTGTATGCGGTTATTGGTATACAACAGGATATTGGAGCACAATATCCCGATATAACTTGCGGTTATTGGTATACAACACGATATCGAAGCACAATATCCCGACAGAACTTACGGTTATTGGAATAGAATACGACACCGCGTGCATATTGGTGACCGACATGGACATACTGTGCGGCCACACGATATATAAATATCGGTCGTCGATCACGGGCCCAAAGGAGAATACAATATCGCGTGGATAAATCTCAGAACGAATTCCAAGTTACCAACATGAATTACGTCGGCATATACCGCGGACTAAGAGGATACGTAACACAGTATTGATCGCCCGTGAAGCAACATGTGGTTATCGGTACGCCCACAATACGACATCGCGTGAATGATATTGTAGATCAGCAGGAGTTACCATACGGCAATACGAGAGAGAACGATATTGGAGGGGGATACACACAGAACACAAACGTTCCGCGTTGCAAACACATTCACATTGATCGAAAGCGCAAGCGTACGTACGCACACAGTACACACAGCCTCGAGCGCTTGAAATGCTAGACAACCACCAAACCATTCAGAATAACTAGCTGGGACACCCGCGACCTACCTTTCAATGAGAAAGCCCAATAACGACGTGCTCGTTGGAGTGATCGTTTTCAAACAAATGTTTATTGCAGTTTTAATGCAACAAAAGTTAGGTTACCGATGTTGGAACCCAAATCGAACGCGATACGTGACAATGTCAGTTCGCACGATAAAATAATGAGGATTAATGGGCTTGACAGGTCACGTGCTTCTTACCCGCACATTTATCGATATTGACCCACCTTTCTGGGTAATCCTACGTCGTACACAAAATCCACAACCACACGCGAGCACATTTCACCCACCACTCTTCGTCGCCCGTTTCGCAAGATTCACACACTGTAAAAAACGACGGGAAAAATACGTGCATTTGCGCCATCAAACGATACGTTACAGACTCGTTTTACGAGAAAAGTTTCCATCGTCAACCCGCGCGCGCGAAAGCTCGAGCGCTCGAGCTTCGGAGGCAGTTCGAACTCCGAAGGAAGGCGAGCCGGCGCGCCTGCGCGCATGCGCTGCCAGACAAGCGGCTGAGCGAGCCGCCGAGATTGCGCCGCCATTGCGCAACGACCGCGACCGCGCCAACCCGGCGGAACCGACGGATAACAGCTCGTCAAGTTCGTCGCACACTTTGCTTGTGGGTTCCAAGTGAAACCAACGCACTTTCAATCGCTTCGAAAGGAACGTATAGACGACTTTATTACTTGCAGCATTGAGTGCGTTGGTATACACAGATCAAAGTGGACACTGAAGGACAGAAGGGAGACATGATGTTTTGAAATCGCAGCTTATTTGAACGCATGCGTCCCCTGCTGAAAGCGTCTGGCTGTGCTCTGTTGCAGACGTCATTTCGACTGCGTGTACTCTGATGTAACTTCAGTCAGTGTTTACACTCGGCTAGCTATCACTCGGCTTGTTATCTCATGTGCGAAATAGACGTAGAAACCAGCGCCTCGTCTCTTTCGGATATTCAACCTCCAGCCCCCTGGCTCCCAGCGTGCTTACCGGCGCAAACCGTTCGACGTGTTGGATTCGTGGGCTCGTTCGAAGAGGCGTTGTTTAACGCTCGCGAGTCGCCGAAGTGTTACCGGAGCTTCTCTTTACGAAAGTCGCGATCGACGCTGGGCTCTGAGCTCGTACTTTTTTCTTCCCTGGTAGACTAAGAGTGCCGACCATTCATCTGTGGTGCCGACTGGCGCCGTACGAAGTTGAGAAAAGCTAGCGAGTCTGTCAGATTTTCGTGACGCCGCCCAACTGCTCTGCTACCGGCTGCGCTCAACAAATAATGTAAAAAAAAAAACAAAAAAACGCGTTTTTTTATTTTCAAAAAATTTTTTTTGCCATGTTTCATTTTAGTTGTTGCAAAGTAAATCGCGGCCGTACGTCGGTTGACTCCCGATTACTGTCTCTACATCGTAGATTGTCTCACCACACTGGTGCCTCGTTGGTGTGATCTTATTCTGATATCGTTACATCTTGCTTTTTCATCTTGGCACACTTCTAGACGACATTCTACACGTTGCACTCCTTGTCGACATGTCGCTGGTGTTAGAGACAAATCTGAAGTCGCTGTTTGCTCACTCCTTGGTGCACATATTTCATGTTCAACATCAGGTATCTGAAGGAGGCGCCATGAAACCCTGGAGTTTGTTTAGAGGCACCTCAACATACTGTATACAAGTGTCGTTTTGTGTGTTATAGTTTCCTACAAAACCAAATTGCACTTTGTTCGTAATATACGCTATAACTGTTCACAACAATTAAAGTTGCTATGAAACATTGGCCACGAGAGGTGACTCGGCCAACGCAGCCTGAAAATTCCTCGCATAATTTTCTTCATGGGTCATTTTGGACATTGACAAATTTTCTTGTGAATAATGAGTGTTATGCACATGTGTTCTACTTTTCGTACAGGTACCTCAGTTAGATAAACCCCAGTAAAGGCAGCAAGACCGTCTCATGGGGTCACACCAAGGATGACTGCATTCCTGCTCGAGTCCCGAGTCTTGTCACCAAACTTCACTGAACATAATGGTACATTCCGTTTCCTTAACTTTTTCTTCTGAAATGTGTTATTTTTTTTATTGTTGCTTTTTTCTATTGAAAAAAGGGTAGTACAACGTTTAAACACCCAATTTTTTTTTTCTTTTTGTAAAATGTGTAGTACATCGTTTAAACACCCAAGCGTTCATAAATGGTCTCTGTACCAGACAATAGGGTGTCTTATACTCTGTTTCATACTCAGCGTGCAACGCTGTCAAAGGTACTAAAGTGGTGCGCATGAAAAAATAGAAAAAGTGTTACTCCGCGCGTTTCGTGGACGAGTGGTAGAAGGCGCTGCTCTGGCGATATTGACGTCTCGGTGGCCGTGGTTCAAACCCATTTTACGCGCAAAGATTTTTTTTTTCTTTTTTAGACATTCTTTTCCTGCAAGATTGTGCACATTGACGAAGTGCATATTTCAGTTCCTCCTTCTTGATTTTTATTTATAAGTCGCCGAGAGGCCAGATTTCTACCATCTGGTCTGCCGCTTTGCAAGTGTTATTTGCCTCCAGCACAGAGTTATATTTTTCTTTCGTGCAGCGTGGAATGAGGAATCGCCCTGATAGCGGCCTTGTCCCAAAATTTATAATAAAACATTAACGACAATAGTTGTGGCCTGTACAGTTTATTTTGAAATAGCTGTCAAGGGTAGGAATCTCCCTCTCGGAGCACTTGCAATGCACCTTCAGGCGAATGGCGTTCTGTGTGAACTCGTCATGCTTGACGGTCCCCGTGCTCGAAACTTTCTTGCTGCGAGGTCTTTGCTTCGGGGACGCCACCTTGCCAGATAGGCACTGTGCCTTGCACTTCGCGACAGTACAGGGCACACTCCAGTGTTGTTACTGGCCGTCTCCAGGACTTCACGACCGAATTCTCCGGGGAATGTGTTCTTACACTCCCGTACACATTGGCGATCATCTGCTTGCACTCTTTCAAGATTTTCGCACAACGAATCTTCGAAAACATCCGAGCAGGAAAGGTACTTGAGCTTGCTGCGTAAGACGCCATCTTCTCAAAACCAGCGGCTGCCACACGGATGAACACGAAAACAATTTAAGGTGGTTTACATTATATTTTCCTTTTTCTTGAAAAACATTTGTGCTCCGTTGAAATCATAACGCCAATATCAGTTACTAGCCCTGAGGAGGCACATTTTCCGACTTTTTAAAATTTTTCTGCAGGGGATGCACTATCTTATGGGGCGAACGTAGGCACGGTCAGCAATGCAAACCGGTGTGCTAGCTTTGACTGCGTTGCACTCTATGTATGAAACAGAGTATAGGATCGCTTCATACGGGGCAACCTTTCCAGCAATTTTGGGGCTGCTGGCGGGTTGTTCCCTAGTTTTCCCTACATCGACACGAATTGCTGAGATTGGGTCCGGCTCGAAGCGGACGAGCAACTCTGACTACTCGGAGATGTTTGAAGCGGCAGCAGCCAATCAGGAATGCAATATTTTCACGTGACACCCCTGTGGTCGTGATGATGAGAACTGAGGACTTAGTTCTGGTTTGAAATGGATCATTTTTTGAAAATAAACTGTTTCAAAAAGACGAGTATTCTCAGCCAAATTTAAAGATATAAAAACATGTTTTTAGGATATAACTGTGTGTCTAAATACTGTAAGAAAAATAAAATTTCATGATGATGATGGCAAGTCGTAGCAATTCGTTTGCTGCATGTGAACGCGGGCGGCCCGTGTTGCTGGTGTTGCGACATGAAGTTGCTGGGCGAAATTGTTCCGTCTGAAGCGGGCTTTAAGGAACTGAATTCAAGGGCCGTGGAGCTCTGGGGGCTAGCCCACCTGGAAACATTTTTTTTTTTCTTTTTTGCCTTTTTTAGTATTTAAATAGATATATATATATATATACATATATACTTTTTTTAAGTTTTAACATATAGATGCATAATTTACACACTAATTCATTTTCAGAAGCGCTTTTATTCACACTCTGTGGATTTCTAGTGCTTGCAATAGCTTCTCGGTGAGCTAATGCCAGCTCTGCAAAGGGAGAGGGATCTTCCCACGCTTTGCAGGCAGTAAAGCTGTGGCTTGCACAGCTCTAGTGTGTCACACCTCGCTCACTGGCTCCATCGCGAAGCATAGGTGCTTCATGAGTCGCGCCACACCGTAAGCCCAAAAAACGGTTGGGTGACAAACCTGGGACCATTTGTCACTGCACTCAGCTATGGTATGGTGGCATGGTCGGGGCATGAAGCAGGGGTACTGCTTGGAAATGCTGATCTTCATGACATTTTAAACACATTTTTCATTACTTTTGTGTCGAGTTGTCAGCATTCTAAAGGTGAGAAAGCAAGCAGCAGCGACAGCAAGAAAAGAAAAATTTAAGACCGCTTTCACCAAGAATCAATTACGAGCACTAGAAAGGCATGGAGTGTAATTAAGACGCTTCTAAAACTGAATTAGCATATAAATTAAGTAGTTGTGCCTCAAAAATACAAAAAAAAAACAATGTAAATATAGTTATAAGGATAAAAATATACACCAGGTGGACTTAAACCAAAACTACAGTCTGTAAGTTTGAAATTCGACACCTTAAACCACTTGGCCACCACCCAATTTTATTTCCAGGTCGTTCATTGAGGTATATGAATTTTGTTTGCAGCTGTCGGCTGCAAGAGAGATTGCCTTATTTTCATTTACTTTACTATTCCCACCAAATATGACAAGTGATAAAGAATAGAACCTCATTTGGTTGGCCGAGGCACTGTGCTTGCATGAAGGCAAACTAGCCTGTCTTGCTGTGTTCATATTTTGTTTCATCATCTGTTTAGGATTCTGTTGTCGCTCATCAAAAGAAGAAAAAAAAACTGACTAATTCTGACTTATTCTGGTGTGCAGGTACCCTTCGCAGTAAACTCTGCTAAATGGGGCAAAATATAGATACTTTTTTTAGCAAATATGCATCGTTTTAGCAAAATGAGCTACACTATTTGACTAACATGAAACAGAACGAGCCTCTCCACTTGGGTCTTTTTTCATCTCTCGCAGACACTATTTCCTGCTTTTTGTGGTTTGTATCAGACTTTTGTATTCTGTCCGGCCAAAGCATCTGTGTTACACTAAGACTGGGTTCTTTAGGATATCTACAGGTATTCTTCGCAGCAAATGGCTTCCAATCAGGAGCACGAGTTTGTCCTCGGCCACCGAGAGCAAGTATTTTCAAGGTGAGCTATTGCCCGCCTATGAGTTTTGTATTTCATTCCTCTTGAATGCCATAACTTATGTGTAGTGGTCTTGCATTAGTATTTTGTTGTCTCTCTTCTGCAAAAATACCCAAGTTTGACTAAGACCAGGTTCTTTCTTATACATGCAGGTCTTGGTGGCAAGCACCAGCCAATCGAGGCCAGAAGTTTGCTCTTTGCCGCGCATGGCAAGTGTTTTCAAGGTGAGTGATTCACGCCTATCTGAGTTGTGCTTTTCATTTCTCACAGACACTCTATTTCCTGTCTGTATAGTGGCCTTGTTTCAGGCTTTTGTGTCTCTGTCCGGCCAAAGCATCTGTGTTAGACTAATCTTTAGGATATGTGCAGCAATTCTTGGCAGCTAGTGGCTGCCAATCAGGAACACGAGTTTGTTCTCGGCCACCAAAAGCAAGTATTTTCAAGGCGAGCTATAGCCCGCCTATATGAGTTTCAGCATTCATCAAGTAGCGCAAAATCAAAGCCCGGGGGTTGGCCATTGCAAAAATGTTGACTCGGAAGCGCATAGGGAGGAAGCTTTACAAAAGTATCCACCTGCCTCTACAAGTAAAACCGAAACTAAGAATGTGGGTTCCATTTGAAAAAAAAAAAAACAACATTGTCAGCCCGAATTAACTCGGGGGCGGCACTGAGCAAACAAGCCACAGTACGAGTATGCTTGGTTCAGGCGTTTGTAGGGGTGGTAGATGATTCGGTGTTTTCTAAAAAAAATATTTTTTTTTTCTAAAAGTGTGGTGGTCGAATATTCAGGGATGGGCATTGAGTCGGGATGTTAAGGTACAAATTTCATCCACATGCCGGGATTCATGTGCCTTGTCCCCCTAGCGAGGGGGACAAGGCACATGAATCCCGGCATGTGGATGAAATTTTGAAGGCCTTGTCCCCCTAGAGAGGGGGACAAGGCCTTCAAAATTTTGGGTTCGCAAAAGGGGTGTGTCAGTATTGACGTCTCATTTTACATCATTCGTCTCAATTTAAAACGCACTATAAATGACATGCCTGAGATTCGTTTGGGTGCACTTCCTCTCAGCAAGTATATGGTTCTGTCTCAAAAAGGTCTAATCTGATGTTGACCGCTCCTCAGGTCTCCACCGACGATTCATCAGGACGAGACCCGACCAGGACACTAGGGAGGAACGGCTTAAGCAAGGGAGGCTACATATACGACAGCTTCTTGCGGACAAAAAACGAAAATAGATAGATGGTGTGTGTTTCATTTGCTATGCCTTTTGGCGTGCACATTATGTTTGTTATGTTTCAAGATTCCTGCAGAGTTCGGTTTCAACTATTGTAAAATACCGAGCATGCGCCCAGGTCGCAGAAGCGCCTACCCTCTGATTCGGAACGATCCGCAAATAAGCAAAGGTCATACCAGACACCCATCCACCTGTTTTGAGCCATGCTCAAAATATTGAAAGAGCACATCAAGCGTCAGGTGCTGTGGCGCCTTTGCCACAATAGCGCCAGTCGCAGGGCTGACAGATCCGTGACTGGCGCAAGCCATGGCATGGCCTTTGGGAACCAGGGAATTGAGATTAAAGAAGTAGCGCAGAAATTGGAGGCGAGTGGTGAAGGTGAGCAGAGTTAACAGAAAACAAGGACGAAGGGAGTTCCGTCGCATGAGGCATCTGTGTCCCGTGCATGTAATTTTGAGTGTGCTGTAGGTGGCTACCCAAAAAAATTGTTACTTGGACGTAACTAATCGCAAACCTCTCTTGCAGTTTCCATGGCCCACAAGCCAGCCGGCGCCAGTTCGTTCTCGTTCAAAGGTGAGGATTCTAGATTTTCTAGATTGCTCTGAAGCAGCAATACTGAAGCCAGAGAAGCGGTGCGGCATATTTAATTGACAGAACAACTGGGGACGCTTTCACTGAAGCTTGTTTTGCTGCAATACACGTGTGTATTGCAGCAAAACAAGCTTCAGTGAAAGCGTCGCTACTCGTTCTGAGCTCCGTCAATTAAAGGTGCCGTACCTGTTGTCTGTCTGGCTTCAGTGTTGCTGTAGGCGACAAAACGTGTGCCCAGTTTTGTCACAAGAGGCATATTATGTCACGCACATGTAATTTTGAATTTATCGGGCTTAGTGTGCTGTAGGTGGCTGGTCAAAGAAATTGATACTTGGACGCAGCTAATCGCAAATCTTTCCGGCAGTTTCCACAGCCTAAGAGCCAGCAAGTCCCAGTTAGCTTTTCTTCAAAGGTGAGAGTTCCAGATTCCCGAAGGAGGAATACTGAAGCCATATGACCGGTACAGCATTTTTAATTGACGGAGCTCAGAACGACTGGGAGCTCCTGCAGTGAAGCTTATTTTTCTGTAATACAAGCGGGCGACATTGACACGTGCCCAGTTACGTCGCAAGAGGATATCTATGTCCCGCGCATGTAATTTTGAATCTTTCAAACTTAGTGTACTTTACGGGGCTACTCAAAGTAACTGCTACTTGGACGCAACTAACCACAAATCTCTCTTCCAGTTTCTACGGCCTACAAGCAAGCAAGCACCAGTTCGTTTTTCCTCAACGGCGAGCATTCCAGATACTCTAGTTAAATGCGTGCGAAGCAGGAATAGTGAAGCCGGAAGAGAGGATACGTATATTTAATTGACTGAGCTCAGAATGACCTGTGGCAGTGGCATTGAAGCTTATTTTTCCACAATCAAACGCAGACATAATTTTGAATCTACCCGCTTGGTGAAGGATTGCTACTTGTCGCGAACTAATCACAAATTTTTATTTTGCAGTTTCTATATGGCTACAGCTAGCAGGTGCTGTTTTCATTAAGGTGAGGATTTCACATTCTGTTTTCAAACATCAAGTTTTTGAATGAGAGTCCTAAACAATTAACTTTCTTTTGCAGTAAATGCCAGATCCTCCAGTTCAGGAATATGTTAAATATATTTGGTATGGATAAGTCCAGTGTTTTTCTTCTTTATTCTCAATTTCACAACAGCAACATTTTTTTAATTTATCACTCAGAAATACACACAAGAAGAGACTGCGTTACAGAGAAATGTTGCGCTGAACGTGATATTCCAACTCGTATATAGTTTTATTGGTAGCCAATATAATATATTGGATTCCAATATCCATAATACGCTGAGTATATTGGAATCGTAAACCCTTATTGGATCCCCATACGACACATGGGGATCCAATAAGGGTTTATACGGTATTGGATTCCAATATTTTCAGCGTATTATGGATATTGGAATCCCATAACAAATCCTTATTGTAATACAATACAATAAATGTAATGTTTTCCAATACACTGTCTATATTGTATTGCAATACAATAAAAGATATTGTTTACCAATATCCATAATACGCTGTTTATATTGGGGTTTTCCAATAGGGAGAATTCTCTCGCGTCGGTTTTTTAACATATTGTTCAAATCCAAATGCACCGATTATGTCAGCAAACATTGAGTAAGCGCGGGGTCCATCTGTAGCAAGAACTTCATCAGACCAATTGAACCCTGGTAGATTAAAGTCTCCTCCCAAGAATACACTATCTGGAATTGTCGTCAACAAGTTACCCAGTTTGTCTATTGAGTACGCATCACTATCTGGGGGGCGATAAAATGTACCAAAAACTAAAGTGGTCCCCTTAGGTAAAACTACACGACACCATACAGACTCCAGTGTCGTTTTCGGAAAAAACTAGTTCACTACTACTCCAGTCTGATGAAATTAGCAAACACACATCACCTCCGTGTCCATTTCTATCTTTGCGGTATACGAAAACACCAGGGGGAAAAACTTCGCAATTAGAAACCGAGTCATGCAGCCATGTCTCTGTTCCCATAATAACTTTGGGTCTGATTGTCTCGACTAGACATAAGAAATCGACAACTTTATTTTTTATGCTACGGAAGTTCACAACTAATACCGAGGCATCTACATCTGATAAAGCGGCATTTTGACAGATATCTCTCGCACTGCGTCAATCCTGCTGAACCGGTGGAGCCTTTTTACGAACGAGTACAGGCATGCTTTCTTTGAAATCCCAGGCGTACGAATCTCCGTTGATAACGAGCTTGTCGTAAGTGAGATATACTTTGTTGTTCTTATCTTGTCGTTTTTCTTTGGAATAGTCCCATAGCTTGCGCAATTTTTCTCTGACAAGTGCAGTGAAATCCTCGGAAACGCTGTAAGCAGAGTTTTTGAATTTAAAGGCGTTGCGCATGATGTTGTCACGTTCTTTCCAATTTTGAAAGCTTGCTATAATCGGCCGACAGCTACGTTCCTTGAAAGTACCTAAACGGTGGGCCCTTTGTATTGAGGTGACATCAATATCTAGATTACCTTTACAGATGCGTCTAACAAGAGTTTCTGACTCCTACCATGACTCTCGCACTGTGTCATCAGGTATGCCAAAAAACACCAAGTTTGTCCTGCGGCTCCGATTTTCAAGGTCGTCTAGTCTTGCTTCCAGCTTTCTTCTATTTACTTCAACATCTGAGATCCGTTGTTCAAATTGCTCGTTTTTGCAATTAAATTCACTATTTTATTGTGAATCTCGGTTTGTTTGCTTTCTATAACATTTAACTTCGCGAGGACACTTTTTTGACCGTTTTGCAGTTCTGTGAACATAGATTGTATGAGTTCCATTTGTTCCTTAGTTGCAGGACCAGGATTAGTTTCTACGTCGCCACTCAACAACAGCAACAAGAGCACAAACATCGCTTTTTTCCTGTAATAGAGGTTGCGTCTATTACCCACTATGGCATGAAAGTGCTTATTCCTAGTGCTCGCAATCAAGAATAGTTGGTTCGGTGGAGCTGGCAGGAAACCACCAACAGATCGGAAAGGGCCAGATGGGAAATCACTAACCTGCATCAAGAAAGGTTTTCGTGAGCACATGGCCTCGTTCCTGCCAGCTCCGAAACCCAGGGATTCCATGACAAGCGTCGGCTTATATGCTGACTCGAACAGTCCACTCGGTTGACTGGAGGGTGGGACGGGTGGAACTCTGAAGAACTCTGAAGAACTTGGAATCGTCTGACGGGAAGGCTGATAGGTCGTTGACGTCGCATGCAGCTGACGCTGCGCTGACGTTGGACTCAGGAAACTGATGCCATCGGTGACGAGGCAGAACGAAACAATCGCCTGCATCAAGAAAGGTTTTCGTGAGCACATGGCCTCGTTCCTGCCAGCTTCTCTGGTATGTTTTTGTGAAAATATGTTTTCTCAAAGTTAAGCCCTTGCATTTTGGATTCCGCGTTCGCTCTGTTCTCAAGGCTCTAGTGACATCGAGGCTAAGCCTAGCGTCAGAGCAAAGTATGTAGTTAGATCGACATTCCCTTAATTGAAATTTAAAGATACCCGTTGAACCTTTATTCTACTTCACAACCTTTCAATTAAACCTCAGTTGTGAGTTCAGCGCTTGTCCTGTCTGCGTATTTTTCTTGTCCTTGTCCTTTACGCTGTAGTGTGTATTAAGTCTAGCGTGTGGACAGTACCCTGCACAACCAGGGTGGGCAGACCTGTTAGAATTATTCTTTCGCGAAATATACTCGAGGGCCTGATATTGTAAGCCAGAGCGAATTTTACCTTCCAGCCGATATTTATTTATCAAATGTACAGAAATCTTGTGCGCGAATATTATATAGGTTTTGGGAATATTCTTTTAGTGGATCCAAGGAGCCACTGCGTCAATGTCAGAAGCCACTGGCACGGGAAAACAGCACATACAGCAAAAAATACGAAGGTTGCGTAGAAGACAATGAGTCATCTGCACAATTAGAGCCAACTTATTTTTGAAGATGTGTGTAACGCCCTCGGGACAAAAACACAGTGCCTGCTCTTATATATGACTCAGAAGCTTGGAAAGGAACCGGGGAATGTAAGATTTTGGAAGGTGAAGCCGTACGAGATGGCCACGGTTGACTGTATATATTTGCAATTATCTTACGCAATCCCGTCCCATGGTTAAAGTGAGCAGAAAGAGATGCAAAGACAGTGAAGATGATTTTAACCCTTCTATTTTAAGGTCCTTACTACACGGTTGCACCTGCTGGTTTTCACGCGAATATGTCGATTTCTTTTTTTTAAGAAAAGGAGCTGTACGACAAGTACCGCAAGACTGCTCGGTTAAATCAGTGTTAGGATATTCAGAGAAGCAAAAGTTGACATCTGTCTAAAATTAAATGGTTAATAAGATCAGTTACCTTCTTTTTTCATTTATTCGTCAATTTAATAATATTTTCTCCAGGACTCAAGGAGTTTCGACTTTTAAAATTTTCCTGTCCACCTACCCAAAAAGGGGCCTGTATTCCAGGTAGGTTCCACGCATCTCCATCGCAATGCTGTCCACAGACGTGACGCTATGACTCAAGACTGCATACCTATATCGCGAACAGTATAAGCAGGAACGCCAGAACGTGTGGCCTTCTATACATGCTGGTCTACCTCGGGGCTGGTAAAATTGTGGAGTGAAAAGGGGGCTGCGGGATTGTGAGCCCACTCCGATGTGCACACACTCGCGGTTTTTTATATATTCCGTAGTTTAATGAGCCTTGAGGTGGCGCAACATGCATCAATGCCACAAGGCTCCGGAGTTCCTGCTCGTATTGTCCACAATAATACACGCTGGTGAAACCAACAATACAATCGCTTGTGGTTCGTGGGTTGGCACAGGGGGGCACGCCGTTCATTTCTAGAAACGCTCAGCAGTGCTAAAGGCAGTCAAGGGCACGTTACTGCTAAAATGTAACAGTGTTACAGTTACAGTTACTGAGGTAAAAAAAGTAACCCTCTTACAGTTACAGTTAGAAAATTGAAAGAGTAACTTGTTACAGTTACAGTTACTTCTCTAAAGTAACGCCGTTACTTCGTCGTTACTTTACAAAGAAACATGAGAAAACATTCAAAATGTACGTTCTTTTATATGCCTTAAATTAGCATAGATTTCTCATAAGACATTGTGCTGTTCACGGTAATGGATCTGATTATTTCGAGAAACTAAGATTTTCTTAGTAATATATATTAATATATTTGGTTCTTCCTGTTTCAATTTTTACTATGAATAGCTCAGATCATAATTTAAGGCAGTGTCCGAGTAAATCCACTATATGATAAAGAATTGGAGTCTCTTGGTTGGCAAAATTACAGGGGAATTTATTCTTTCAAAATTTTAGCATAGCTGATAGCTGGTCTATAAAGAACTTTAGAATAAGAGCGACCACCATATGGTATACACGAACACAACGGCACGCGTTCATATCTCGTGTATATCCAATCATGGTGCCAGTTTACAATCGGTCAATTCTAATTTTGGATTTCTTTTTATGAGGCGAAATTGGACTGAAGCAATATAAATCGTGCAAATGTGAAGTCAATATTAATATGTCCTACCTTGCAATCAGCTTCGTAGATGTCTTCTTATGCCACTCTAATCCACTCGTCGGTCAAATCGTTTTCTACTGCATGCGCACAATCTTTCATCAAACACGGAGCTTTTCTTGAAAACTTGGAGAGCAATGTTGCGGCTACATTCCTTCGTCAAATTAAGTACTGATCGAGGTACAAACGACCACTGCGCGTGGAATTCCAAACGGCTGTTGCCTTTCCTCCGTCGCATCCTAACCAGATCGAACTTGCTCCTCTATCTCGCCACCCGAAATAGAAGAGACCACCCGGAAAGCCCATGCCTTGAATATCTATAAGTCAACTGATGCTAAGTGCCCCTGGTCCCAGCTAGAGCACTATATAGCTCCTACGGAGCAGAGTGGCGCAATCCTTTGATCCGCGTGTTTCACCGACAACATGGCCGAGAGAGCAGCGCGGCGCAAGTCACGTGGTACTCAGGATTCCAGGAATTACAGGAGGCGGCCCTTCGTATGGGAGAATACATGGAGATCGACTCAGCACGGCTGATTAAAAATAAACGCCAAGTTCACACTTTTCGAAAACTAGTCTGTCGTGAAGTTGGTGAAGCCCCGAACACTCTATCAAAGTTTTTATAATATCGAATGCGTGTGAAAATGTTGAGAAGGCAATTTCCAAGGCAATGGCGTTTGAAGCAGACGATTGTTGTACGCAGCGGAGATGGATTTCCTGGGTTGGCCGGAGCAAGTCACGTGGACGTTGCGACGTCTCCGTGACGTCGCCACGTCGTCTGCTGCGTAATGCCGCTCAGGCATTTTTTAAAAACAATTACGCCCTTACATGGCGCGCAACTTAGCGCAAATTATTCTAAAATGTTTTTTAGTATGTCAAAACTATTGACGTTCCGTACATCCCCACAATATTGAAGAAGCAGCAATTTTCGCACGTTCCCCATGCATTTCTGATCAGAGTTGGAACCCCTGCACTCTAAGAAAAAGTGAGCACCCCACCTCGTCATCGTGCGTTTTGACGGCTGTAACTACCCCACAGGCTTACTGAACTACCCACTGGGCTCGAGCCATTGAGATTTAGCACCTTGTTGGCAGGTGACAAGCATGGGGTAGTCACGTTTTATAAACTTTTGAATCGAACATTCAAGCATAGAGTTATTATAATGTACGCTAGAGGTTCAACTGGCGCTAGTGTGCTGCTGCAAATTGAAGCAGACAGCAACCAGTCAGATGTTGACTTCCGGTAATGCATTTCTATGGGAAAAAGCGAGTGCATTTTCTCGCTGCGCTCAATTATAAGAACAAATATCACGAATATTTCGTACGTACTAGGCATATAGGAACATTTCTCAATCACGCAGAAGAAATAATTGGTCAGTTACGGCGTTTTTATTTGAAATTCGTGGCATAAAAAACGGTGCTAAAACCGCTTCGTACATGTATTTATGTGCACTGTCGGACACTGTTAGCGCGAACACGGCGTCGGCGCTTTCCATTATGGGGGATATACGAGCCAAACGAACGAAGGACATGTGGAAAACCAAGAGAGACGGCAAGAACTACGCAGTAACACTGGATAAGTAACTCCATGTGCACGCAGACGATCAAAATAAATTGAAAGCCACGTAGTATAGTCCTATTTGCAATAAATAAGTACTGCTTTATTCTTTCTGGTCATGAATATGTGCGAACATGCACGTTCTGGGTTCAAATCATCAACCGCACGCTCCAAATCTTTGCAAATAGGGAGAAGTCCGAGAACAGGTGCCCGATAAGAACTGCCTGACATAGGAAATAATAAAAGACACCTTTCGTAGCCCACGTGCTTTATTTCTTACATTCGAAAGTTCTTTAACCGATGGTAAAGATGCACTACGGAGTCATTTTCATAGAGTGACAGGACGGGCATATTAGCCATATATAAGCGCCGCCGCAATGCTAGCGAACCTTGAACACACTCTACATTCATTTCGATCGTTAGTTTGCTTAGAATCGTCGCTCGTTTTTACATACCTGCCATGGAACAGAGGTTTGGGACTGAAATATAGCGAAGCTTAACATCGCTCAGTAGTAAAGAAAAATGCTGTAATTAAAACAATTACACTTTCACAATATTAATAAAGGTACATACTATCCTCTACAGCCGAAATAACAGAAGTTGTTTATGCTATTTTCCGGCGAGGAGGCCGAATTCACGCGCGTTTTCCCATAGGAATGCACGGGAGCACCGCAAATGTAGACTGGTTGCTGTCTGCTTCAATTTGCCTCCCGGAAGTCACATAGACACTAGCGCCAGTTGAACCTCTAGCGTTCATTATAATAACTCTATGCATTCAAGTGCATGCAGTCGTTCAATAGTAAAAGTCACTTCAAAAATCTCAAAAAGTACTTGAAACTTGTTTTCTTTGTGCGTTGGTTATCATTTATTCAAATTTGAACCGGTCGAAACAAGCGTGTGGCTCAGTTCGCCTAAACTGGCAGAAAACAAACAAGTACAGGTAACCTTGGTAGGCACCTGCTAAAACCCGAGGCAGATAAAAAGTATCGCGGTTGTCCTTTTTGGTTCCGTCGCGGGTTTTACCATGTACAGCAGTAAACAGCTGGCAGCTGGCGTCGTGCTCGAGGAATTTAACCAAATCTCTAGAAAAGCACAGGAAGCTACGCACAGGCGTGAGTTGACTTGAATGTTCGCCGGACGAGATACTCTCGTCGTCTTTTATTGTGCGGTTCAGTAAAGAGCGTGCTCTCAATAAAGGTGTGATCGGTCAGTTCTGCGTGCAGATCAGTTGCAACTGGCCTCCTCGGTTCCGCCGAACTTGCGCGCCTGCCGTACCCAATTTTTTTGCTTTTACGTGCAGTGAAGTATGAAGCATTGAACACAACGACTGAGGCGGGACAGGACCAACGTACACAGATATCTGGGATCATGTCCGTGTATTTCACTATTTCTCTGTCTCGAGGTACATGATTCGCCTTCTCTGGTTCATTTGGCACATTTCATCGAGCATACTCGATAAACAAATGCTTTAAACAAGGCCGGTTCAGACAGTAGCGTTTGACAGCGTTGCGTCGAGAACCGAAAGCCACTCACCGCCACATCTGTGCTTCGTATCAAGCGTGGAATCCAATTCAAGGAAACATCTTGGCACGCGATATAAGCAGCAGGGATGTCCTGATTTCTTGCTGCCGCAACGCAGTCAGACGCACGCAGTCCAACACTACTGGGGGATCGGTGGCCGAGTGGTCTAGCGCACACCGGCTCGGAGCACGTGGAGCGAAAGCTCGCGCTGCAGAACCCAGGGATCCTGGGTTCGAGCCCCACCCCTGCCCGTTTCGATCTGGATGAGCATCGTACCGGCGTGCGGTCGTGTATCACTACTGCGTGATGCACGTTAAAGACCCCAGGCTAGCGGCTGTACCGCACTGGCTAAATTTCTCATCTACAGCTGGGAGACTCGTCGCCCCTGTGAGGCAGACCAAGTTCTAGGCTGTATAAACACACACACAACCCAATTTTTTTTTTCCAACACTACTGTCTCAACCAGGATTTAGATAATTTAGCATACGTATTTCGCGTTCGTTGCAGGTGAAGGCACGGGCCCGAAAGCAGCAATTCTGCACTGTCCTCTTGGCGCGAGCGCGAGCGCGGGCGCATGGAACGGATATTTAGCGAAGAAGAAAACTGAAATAACGCTTCGGGGAGGACCGGCGGACGGGCTTCGCTAAAATCACCTGCGCGTGCTCAGTGTACTCAACGTGTACCCAACCGCCGCTAAAGTCAGTCTGGATATGTAAAAAGAGAAAAGAAAATGCATCAGTGTGTTCAGAAAGTTGTGATTGCAGAAATTGGTTTCGCTAATTAATACAATTAATTAAACAGGCTTCTGTATACTTGAAGTGTAGGCAAGCGAGAAAACGAAACTGTTCAAAATGTGACGTGTAGCAACTATTCAAATTTATTTATAACCTGCAGTTCACTTTGCAATGGCCCTACATTAAAGATACGAGCGCTTTCCTAAGGGCAGTAGAGGAAAATAATATATACGGCTAAATCTTGCACAGTCTTTTCGTATTTATGCAAAATATGACAGTGGTCACCATCCTAATCGGTCACATAAAATACAGCAGTATATGAGCTGGTGGTGTCGACTAGACGCGTATGTATAGGAATGTAGAGTGTCAACATGTGATGTTGTATCTTGTGCTGTTTCTGAATGCTGTGATGTCTGTATGTCGCGTATTAGTGAAGTGTGGCGTGAGATATGTACATACGGCATTGTCTGGCGAGGCGCTCAGAGCAAGAATTGCTGGTTTCTTTTTTTCTTAGGTTTAGCGCTGTCCGTTAGGTGGCGCGTGTCGCCGCCCAATTCAAGGAGTCGCGCGTTTATGTGTCTACTTATTTGAGTGCAAAACATGGAGGCGTTCCATGGCTCCACGTAGCAGCCACAAAGGGTTTGGTCTGGCTCGGTTCTCGGCCTCTCGTCCAAATGGGATCAGTCCCATAGCCAGTTGAATGCGTGTTCCGTGCGGTGAATAGCGCCAAGTGCGTGCACAGATGCGGTGAGGATTACCAGGGACTTGAAAGTGGATAACGAATGCTAACAGGTGAGCAGGAGCGTTGAACGATCGGAACCGACGCCGCTTAAATCGGTGATGCTTCGCCTCGCCGCTGTTAACGGAAAACGCCGGATCACTTGCGGCAAAACACAAAGAAAATGCTCTGTTCAATAAAGACATCATACCATTTGTCGCTATTTTGTTTCCTTCTTTGAATGTTTTCTGGCCGCGAAGTAAATGCAGCCGGCCTCGCGAAAGCAATCGCGGACAAACCCCCTCGAATGCGCCCCCCCCCCCCCCCCCCTCACATCGTCGCCCATACTCGTAATAGGTGCGGTGCCGGTGCTTCGAGGCGCGTTTCGAAGTGCTTTGTGCGCACGGAAGGCAGCGAACGGGCGTACGCACTTGAGAATCGTATTTTAGCAAAAAGCAGTCCAGCTCGCTAGGCCTTACTCGTATTACTCCACTGTCGCTTGCCAGCCGCCATGTTGCTTTTGGGGGTACTCACTGTGATTACCTGCTGATTGCGTGCCGTGTGACTGCCCATGGGGTTGTTAGTATAACGAAAGGAGGGGGGGGGGGGGGGGGGGTAGCGATATCTGTGACGGCTTCTGACTACCCCAAGTGTAGTACCCTACGACAACCCTTTTTGTTGAGAGTGTGGGCGTTCGCCGCTAGTCGCCGAAAGAAGGCGTTCAAGATTGCGCTACACTGCTCCGAAGGAGCTATATAGTGCTCTAGTCCCAGCTAAGGGCGGACTTTCAATTACAAAAACACACAGACAAACAAGCAGAACGACACAGACGTTTCGAGCAGATACTCTTTCTCAAGGGAAAGGACCCGAGAAGGGAGAAGTGGGTGACGGGAGGCAAAGCCGGTAATTAAGCTGAAAAAAAAAAAAAAAGAAAGGAAAGGAGAGAAAACGGTCCTGAAGTCGAGACCCCACAAGAGCGCATCTGGGAGGTGTACGATTCAAATTAGAGGGGCAGGAAAGGTATGCTTGGCGGCAAGAAGACGCCCGCCTGTGGGCGTTTGGGGCGACCATCCCCAAAAACTGTCCTCTGCGAAAAGCACTCGCTCCCTCCGCGGGACGAAGAAAAGAGAAATGCTTTAAAGATGCCGCGCTTTTTTACATCTCCGTGCGTTGTGGGCATACATGGCTGGTACGGACACAAACGTCCCCATCCTCCCAGTGGGCGGGACTAGCTTGGCCACGCAGTGTCAAACAAAATTTAGTTTATTTATTTATTTTTTTTAGTTACCGGTAACGCGTCACCGGTAACTAGTTACCGGTAACGCGTTACTAGTAACTAGTTACTGCCCAAGACTGGCTAAAGGCCCCCCCCCCCCCCCACCTTGGCACCATTCCTATGAAGAATAAAAAACCTACCACATATTTTGAAGAAGTATTTTAACATAAAATTATGTTTACTCATTCTACTTTCTGAAGGCCTTACGGGGGAGCCACTCACGCATGATTAATCTGGTGTGAGTTGCCCCAAAGAGAGTGTTACTTGCCTTAAATGTGGCCGTAGGAGTTTTCTGAGATTGCCTAAATATGGCGATAATTCACACTGCAGGCTCTAAGCATCCTAGAAGTACATAAACCATAAAGACGCGCTGGATATTTTCCTAATACAAAAGCAATCAAAGATCAAAATTATCTTCCGCGTTTGAAGGAGCATTCTGCCAAAGTCAGAACGGCATGTGACCAATGAAAACGACATTTCGTAAAGATTGCAAGAGTTGTTGTTAAAAATGTGTACGCTTTTCTAGATAATAAACGCAAATAGGAGTAGTCTAATACTGTTAACCTTTCGTGGAGAGGACACATAACTTACTGCAATAATAATCTTAAAAAGAGCGAAGTATAGTTTCTTTTTTTTTTAAATCTTAGGCGAGAATGAATGTGCGGTCCTCAGCTCTCGAGCGCTCGAGTGCGCGCTCGCTGGGTTGAACCGTAGTTCAGGTGTATGGGCAACAAGTGGCGCGCATTCGAGATATCACACCGCGGTTCCACCGGTCGGAGGCGTGAAAATCGTTCGTTCATTATTGACTGGCGGTGGTCCAGGTTTCCGGACATGCTCATTCCATCGCCTGATATAAAATTGGTGGGTTGCGATTCTTGATTGCATTTTTAGTGCAGGACTCGACTGCCTATCGTCATGATTAAGGGATTTTAAGGACTCTTAGAGCCAGCGGAGTGAGTAATCGCCATATTTGGGTGATTTCAGAACCCTCCGGAGTGGACCTTTAACGTGTTGATCGTCACACTCAAACACTTGGATGTGTGGCGGTAAAATAAACTTTCTGAGTTGCAGTGGCGGTTGGGGTGGGCAAGTTGCCGCAGCAGAATGCACAGTGCTTCCTCCCGGGGACGGCGGCGTGATAGGCTGCCGTTATGACATCCGGAATTCTAAACGCGCTACGCCACGTCGTCATGTCCAGTTTGTGAAAATGGAACTGCTGCCTGAATGCTTCACTCTCCATATTGATCAGATCCAGATACATTCGTCCAAAGGACGACCTCTACTATGCTAACGACCACGTTGACCGGACCGCCTCTACGGGGATGGCTGTCCCCTTTTGCGATCGATATAGTTTCGTGCCATCCCACTAGATAGCGCCATTACTCAGATGTTCAAGGCGTGCTTGAAATGCTTGCGGTAATGGGTATGTGCGCATTTAGCGCGGTTGAAAATTGTTTATGAACTGCTTGATTTCGCTTTGTTGTTTGACACGAATTCACTCAATGAGAAACACTAGTCACAAAGCACCCCTTTACGATATCCTTTCAGCTGAGTTTCCAGCCTTTCTACCCCTGTCACCTTTTCCTTTGTCTTCTACTCTTGATGTTTCCTTGGTTTCTCACCCCAGTCTCGGAAAATTCAACAAAATGAAAAATATAGTCACCTTCGCGGTTAATGGCCTTGATCCATTCGTCCCGGATCGGGGTGGAGGCTAACACGCAATGAGTTTCGCCGTTCTGCTTTCTTGAAACACTACGCAACAGCGAACCGTCGGGTTAACTTCTAACGCCTACATCAGTCGGACACGACTGAATTCATAAAGAAAAACCATACTACTGCACAAAATGCTTAGAGACCATGGGAACGCATCTCGCGCTGTTAATAAACGGGGCTGCGGACGCCCTTTGCGCACAGTTGAACCAGAATCACGAGCAGAAGAGCTGAGATGCACCGCCACATCTCGCCGGGAATCCGAACCAGTACGTTATCTGGGCGAGCCCTATGGCAGCCGTGTGTAACCCGGTCGTGGCCCAAGCATGAAACATTATGGAACGAGCCTTTTATAGTGAATAAGATATAGCTTGTCATATTTCTCCTGACTTAAGACAAAATGAACAAGCAATTATTGAAAATGTGATCGCATGATACTATTTTCACCCAATGAACTGATCAGTGATTAGCGTATTTTACATGAGATAATAATTTTGGTGTCGCTCGACTGTTCTGCTTTGTAAGCTCTAAGTAGCTACGTCGTTTGGGGCTGAATTGGTTTGCCTGTACATGAATGGCTAATGTATTTTGCTGTTGCAATCCTGCAGTCAGTTGTGTAAAGGATTTTATATCTGAATTCATGTTACAGGATATTTGTTATTTCCTTTAAAAAATGTATTAGTGTTTGTATAAACAATTTGAGGCTCACCTTTTGGTGTTTCTCGAGTTTGTTTAATGAAGGCCTGTCATGCAGTGTCTTGGCCTGTATGACAGGCCTTCGTAAAACAAATTTGGCATGTTGAAGTTGTCAAGTTTTCCATCAATGCATTAATTACCCAGAAAGGGTCCACTGAATTAATTGTTTAAAACTAAGTCCTCTCTTGGTGCTGTGAGGAGAAGAAATCTCGCTTGCCAGTGTAAAGCTCGACATAAAAAATTTGATCACTGAAGGATAATTGCCTCAGCTTCTTGCAAAAGAATATTTTTATAACAATGCTCCCTCTTTTTTATGCCTCTGCTCATGGTGCAGGGGATGGGAGATAACTAATGCGCGGAGCACTTTTTGGACAGGGAGAGAAAAAGCAAGAGAGGGCTTGCGAGGGGGAAAATAGTAAATGTGGTAGTTATAGCCAGAGGTCAGACGGTCATCAAAGCTGTTTTTCTTTTTGAGCACTTTCTTATATGTAAGTGCGACTGACACCCCGACATCGATGTTTCTTTTATTGTATTGAACGCTTCAGAAACGCCACATACAACCCCCCCCCCCCCCAAAGAAACGAAAAAAAAAAAAAAAAAACAGAAAAGAAAAAAATGCAGCGTCCGAAACCTTTGTGAAAGGTTCGCGTCTTCCTCCCCCGGTTCGGGTTCCTCCTCGCATCTTTTCTTGGTGACGTACAAGGCGGAGGCATTTTTCAGAAATTAAAGGGACCATGAAATGACCTTTCTACTTTTTCCAGATAACTTTTACATTAAACCGTCAATGTTCACTGAATGCCGAACAGGCATCCGTTTTCGTCTCGGTTTATTAACTTCTACACAAAAAATTATTGAAATATCGACTTTTTCTTTCTCTCCAACTGACCGCAAAACAAGCCGTGACGTACGCTGTTTCCGGAACCGGAAGTTCTCTCGGCAGTAGGAGAATGGGAGCGTTAGCGGCGACGAGTTGGGGTGCGCCGGTTGGTTTTACTGCGCTGATGTCACCGACGTATTTTCTGAATCGGCGCCTCTCATCGCCGCATCGCAGCTGAGCGAAATTCAATGAGATATGTTGCGCTACAGCGACACCATGGGACTAGTCCCATGCGCCGGTATGCCTGTTGGAAAGTGCAGCGAGTCTTCCGGTGAAGACTTCAGAAGTCAACCCAACTGTCATTGTTGGTAAAAGGCGGCCCGTGTCGAAAAAAATGGCCGCGGCGTTTTTCGCGGCCTCGGCGATGCAGGAGCGAGCCGACGTTAAAAAAGATACGTTTGAACTACGAGTGTCAGCAAGAGCCACGTAAATACCTGTTCACACTCGGAGCGGACGCGGGCGTTTGATGAAAGTGCTGTATTCGCGCTGTTGGTAAGCGCTTCGGGACCGATCTTTTACGATTGCAACTCGATACTGACGCGACACTCGGCAAAGAAAGGTTGGACCGGCATTGCACGTATACCTCCCACGAACTGCTATAGCTCGACAGTGACGTGCAGTCTGTCAGAATAAAAATGACATACCAATAACAAAGTGTACATACCGTGTTACGAAGGTAATCCATACGGCGTTTATTTCAGCTCTGTATCACACAAAACAAGAAGATAGAATCGACGAGTCCCTTTTCGACAAGTGTTCGTCAACACTGCCTCGGAAAACAAGGGGAAGAGATTGACCTCACCTCTTAATCTAAAATTGAGGTCAGCAATCAAACTATAATAGGGGAAGGGTCCACAAGGGTAGCGCGGGCATATTCCACTCAGCACGCCAGCCAGTAGCGGGCAGACTGTCTTGGCCAAGTACCGTCGAGCAACGCTGCGCCGGAGTCGGAGTGCCTGCTTCGGAGTGCCTACTAGGCCTATCTGCCGAGCTCGCTTGGTCGCGGGTCGGTGAATTCGAAGCCGTTATGGCTTTTCTAAGGTGTTTGTGGATCCAGCGTTCTTGTTCGTCGTGGTCTGTTTCAAGTACTTTTTTTCTTGCTGCTTGAAGTCGGCACGCGCCAGAAGAACACGTAGAAAAATAAACGTTCAGTCAGTCAGAGTTTTGACAGGAAGGAAATCAAAGGAAATAAAGGTTCCTCGGTCGTCGGGACCCAAGTAACTGAAGTCAGCCCTGCCCTACTGCGGACGCGCAGTAGTTGCTTCGTTGACCACACGATAGATGGCGCTTGGCTCTCAGCATTATCAAATTTGGCAATTTTCGCCACACATCTCTAATTATGCTACAAAATGTGGATCTGAATATTATTTAACAAAACTTTTAGGAAACATTCGCCGGCTATTTATTGTTTACGATCGCGGTGCTGATGAGGTAGGCTCTTACCCAATAGGCGACGTGGATTCGGCTGACGTGCTCCGTTTCCGCGGATGCATTGTAGTGAAAAGGCAGAGAGCTTTCCAAAGAAAGAAGGCGCAAAAGAGTACAGTTTTCTTTTAAAAGCTCTATAGCAAATATTGTTTTGGCTCCCTACTTTCGTGTTTTTGTGTTTCTTTTCACACCTTTTACGACGTGCGGTGGATGAAATTCGCTTTTAAAATCATTTCAAGGTGCCTTTAAGAGAAAGCGCAAGTTGCATGTATGCAACAACGGTTGCATTTACACATAAGTATGTCTTTTACGAACATTGCAAGCGCACTACACCACCGATTTTTAAATATATTTATCGGCCGAATCCGTTTTTCCCCTCGTACTCGCATACTTGTACTGATGTGAAAGGTGAGACATGATACGATATGTTGATCAGACTGACATTTTAATAATATAAACGAAAATTGTTCTTTGTTGTTTAGCTGTAACGTAAAGGCATATGTATGCAACTTTTCATTCTTGTTAAGTAGCTTAATCTTAGAGTTTCAAGCGAACTCAGCTGGAATGCGCATATCCTAATTGAATGGGACTCTGCATATTACAAGTGTGGCTTCATGAGGCGACACCAATGTAAGACAAATTTCAAGGTAAAAGATGTTGTTTATAAAACTCTGGTCCGCCGATCGATAGAACATGCGTTTATAATTTGGGAGCCCCATTCACAAACTCAAGTAAACACTAGAGCGCATTCAAGGGCTCGTAACCAGATACATTTTTCTAGATACGGTACGCTCAAATTTTTTTAAGGCTTTGTTGAAAGAAGCCAAGCTTCTTCAACAAGGAGTAACATAGACGGAATACAACAAGGAGTAAAATAGACGGAATACTTTTAGAGCGCAGCTTTTAGGCCCCCGTTTCCGGCTAGAGTGGTGTCGGCTTCGCCGTCGGCGAAGCCGACGCCACCCCAGCCGGAAACGGGCGCAACCGTAAAGGCCCGATCACACTAGCGTGAACGGCGCCGCCGGGCGGCGCCGCCGGGCGGCACCACCGTCCGGCGTCCCAACGCGAGGAGTCCACATTGGCCTCCGTTTTGCAGGCGTCACGTGACAGCACTGGTTCCCGCGATCGCGCCTCCCGTCGGATTTCCCGCTCTTTCGTCGTCTGCTCTTCGTTAGATTCTTCCGTTCTGCACTCGCTGTCTAGACGATAGGAGTTCATAATGACCTGGTGATCAACCGCGCTGTGCATTATGGAAAACGTCCCATAATGCACCGCGGTGACGCGCGCGGAGTGGCGGATCCAAGGGGGGAAGGGGGCGGTGGGGGCGATCGCCCCCCCCCCCCCCCAGAACGCCTCGCCAGGCAACCCCCCCCCCCCCCCCCGGGGTTCTTCGTCAGCTCGAAGAAAAAACGTAAGCAATCGACGCGAGAAACAAAAGATTAAAACAGCGGTGGGCGGACGCGCCTGCTGGGCGCTTCCAAAGTGGGGTTTATCTCCGTCAAGGTCACGGTACGTCTTCCCGACAGGAACGGCGCCAGGAGTTTCGAAGTGGAGAGGCAGTGGGGAGGCGCACCAAATATCAGGGTCCTTGACTGCAGGCACACTTCCAAAGAAGGCCAGCACGTCGAGCACGGGGGGAAAATACCTTCAACCGTATCTAGTCCCTTTCTCTCTCTCTCTCTCCCTTTGGGGGTTGTCTGCGAAAAATGTGTGCCCTGAAAGCTCCCAAACGCAGACGTCAAGCAGCCTTCCTCAAGGGTAGCGGATTATCCTTCCTCTCTAGCGGCCGCCTTTTCATCACTTTTCGTTTGATGGTTTCTTCGTGGTTCTGGGCTTGTCTTTAGGCACGTCTTTTTTGGCTTGCTTTGAGATGCTGTCGCCCACGGGCTCGCTAAAGGTATCTTATTGGCACGGTGTGCTCATTGCCAAGGGAAGTGCGGAGGGGACGTACCGGGAGGAGACGTTCCAGGGGGGGGGGGGGGGGGGGGATGCAGCTTGTACAACCAGGTGACCAATTGCTTTTCTTCTCAACTGAGAGAGGAAGCAAATGCTCTGGGTACAGTGTAGTCTGGGTCTGAGCTTCTCCTGAAGACACTCCGGACTTCCCCACGTCCTTGGCTTAAACATAAGCCCGCTTTCGTCCTCGCCACCATCCCTCACTGAGGATCAGCGCCGCAGCGCGGAATACAGAAAGAAGCCGACGAGCGCCAGAAGGGGGAAATGTTTCCTCTAATGGGCTTCATACTGCCTGCGGTACGACTTCTCATGGCGGGAAGCTAATAAAAGAAAGATAAACGGTACGAGCACTCTAAAGGCTGGAGGCGGCTTACACGGGGTCCTCAAGCCGACGCCGTAGGCATTTATTTGTACACAATGCCGTTTCAATTTAGGGTGGCGGGACATATTTTAGGAAAGGCGCATATTTTAGGAGAGGCGGACTTGGGGAAAACGAGCCCTTTCAAAAATGCGGCTATACATAAATATAAATAGACAGTGCCTCTGCCCGTTCGAGTGAACACCGACTACCAAACATCCATGCTGCAGTCGTGATCGGCCTTTAGCCCAGTTGAGATTCGCCGACCTTACAACCGCTCTGCCCTATCATATCTCTGCACCTGCCCTCTCGACCCTGACGAATGAGCTAACTACCCAGAAACAAGTAAGTGTTCCTTTGATACAGAAAATATCCAGACGAAGTGCAATTGAATATAATTTGGAAGGATCCATTGCTGGTTTAAGGTCTTGTCTAAGTTCAAAAGTTATAGTTGCCGAACTGCAACATGCTTTCAAAAATATTCAACAATTATTCGCTTTCGTTCTCTCGAGTTGCATCCAGAACACGTGAAAACACGAGTTTGGGTTGGCAATGCCGCATGTGCTGCGCTCTGGACATTCCAAATATACGGCGAACAACCGACGAACTTGCCTGGCAGCGTTCGTTTCGCTCGCTGCGTCAACAGTGTTTTGACGCCGCGAGCAGCGTCGAAGCCGCCGGGCCATTTTTGTCGCTTGTTTGCAACGTACTCGCTCCGCTGATTTAAGCCGCTCTTCCCGTTACCGCAGCAGTTGCGCACATTGCCTTGGCAGAATGTCTGCCAAGGCAATGTGTTTAAGCTGCCCTAAATCGACTGCTCACGTAGTGTCGGTCTGAAACCCATGTTTCAGAAAGGATAGTGTCACCACAATGTTCGAGATACTTACCTCTAGCGTGGTCACCCGAAAGGTTTTAATTCAAAGAGTTCATCCCCGACAGGTAAACCGATACAAAATCTCTCAAGATCTATATTATGTTATCAGAGTTTAGTAAAAACGATAATTCCACAAAAAATATAAACACTCCCCCCCTCCCCCACCCCCCGCCGTTTTACACCGAGGAACCGCCCCCCCTAAAATGGAGGTCTGGATCCGCCCCTGCGCGCGCGTCGCATTATACGACATAATGCACCGTGTGGGAGGGAAGAAGGAGGAGGGGAGGGGGAAGGATGATGGAGAAGGTGGAGGAGGAGGAGAAAGGAAGGTGGAAGAGAAGGAGGAGGAGAAGAGGGAAGAGGTGAGGAGCAGGTGAGGAGTAGATGAAGAGGAGGAGGAGAGGCATAGCATCCCCTCCGTATCCTCCCCTCTTTCTCCTCAAAGCTGCGCTCTTATTTGGCATTACAAGTAGTTGTAAATGTCTGTAATTTTTTTTCCTTGTATTTTAGTATGCCAACATTGACACACAGTATTAGTGTCACGTTCCTGAAGTGACGGTGAAAGCGAGAGACGAAGAAGTGGGCAAGCTCGAGCAAAAGGGAAAGGATAAGCTCGAGCAAAAGGGAAAGGAGAAGCTCGCGCAGGACATTCGACGACTGAACCTGAAGGGCCGCAGCTGACACGCGAACGCTCCCGGCAGCCCAGGCTTCGCTCCTGGTGAACCCTGGCTCCGCTCCAGGTCTTCTCGCCGCCATCGAGCCGGAGCGACGTCGTGCCTGCTGCTCGCACCAGAAGCCCGGAGCATTGGACTTCGAGCTCGAAGGCGGACGCGAAGGGGTGGCCTCGCAACACTCCTGTCAACCCAGGCCGCGTACCTGGTCGGCCAAGCGACACCATCGAACCGGTGCTGGAAGGCCTAGAGCTCCTAGCAAGCTTGGATCCACACCCGTAACATCGAGGAACAAGGTCGCGTTCCGTTCCAAGCAAGATCGACGCTCGAGACTGTGAGTGTTGTCAGCGCGCGACCGAGACTGTCTGACTGTAGCTATTTAACCACTCTATTTTTTTTTTCCTTTCGCTTCTGCTTATAATTTTGTTTTCTGTTCTGCTTTCTTTTGTGCTTGTGAGTAAATGAATTTTTGTTCGTCTACTTATGTGTCGCTTCGTTTTTCGACATGCCCTCGTACCCTCGGAGGAACATGACAATTACATAAGCCGGCTTAAAAGGCGATCTCAGCGTTTAAATAATTCCTTTTTCAGTCAATCCGTAACATGCCAAAAGTTGAGGTTAACAAATAATATATTGTCGTGAAAACTACCGGATATTTGAATTTGTCGCCTCTCCTGTGTTTCCTGGCGTTTAGTCTGTACAGGCATTTAAAAGAATTTTTTTCTAACCTTTTGCCTGATGCGCAATTGCGTTCATTATTCATGCGAAAGCATTAACTGCCCCATGGAGATCCGCCGGCGTTGTCTGCGACCGCAAAAGACGGGCAACTATAAAGGCAGTTAAAATGGCTGCGTCGCCTATGCAGCACACCCGGCGTTGCCTGTGACTGCGAAAAGGGAGCAGCTAAACTTAATGGCATTTAAAACGGCAGCGGCGCATCATTATTCCAGGAAACGCCACATCACAGAGAAGCCCTCTCTGGCGCTGCGGCCAGCACGCCGGTAAAAGGGAGAGGGTGGTCGGCTCCGCATAGATCGCTCGGCCGGGCTCAGTGGAGCGGGCTGCTTGAAGGAGTACGTTACGTATACGAATGCGTATGTCTTCCTGCACGTAAACAGTCTTATTAATTTTTTTCTGCTTCATCATTGCATAGTGAACATACTACATCAATGCAATTATGGGCATTTGCTTTACGCATAACTTCCTTGTGTTTTGCATGCACAAATACATTGCTGTAACCCCTTCCAGCAATATACCGTAAGCGTTGGCAGTATTCGAAATAAATAAATAACAAACATTAGCATGTAAGGGCCCTACTGCTGTGCTGAGTGCGCCGAGAGAAATGGGAATGATATTAAAGCCGGGGACGGTTCGGACGAGTTGCTTTTTTTTCCCGATGCTGAAGACCCTTTCGGATTTCGAAAGAGTAATTGCCGAAGGATCAATGTTTTGGGCTATCTCTCGCCTCATTCACCATATGTTGCAACGCGTAATTCTCCTCTTGACTTTTTGAAAAACATTTGGGACCCACTACATAGAATACTGCCGAGAAAAGAAACACGAAGTAGAGCGTCCCTCGTCCTCTCCACGCAAAGACGGACGCGTGCAAGAGCAGAGCGAAAGAAGCATGCGATTTGCGAATTTGCAGACACGAGTTTCCGTGGTTGCCGTGATCAATTTGACTAAAAGACCAAAATTATTCCGACACGTAAAGTTGAAATATTTTAGAAAGACAAGAAGTGCACCTGTCTTTTCTTTTACGTCATTTTTTCGGTCAAAGGATTCGTTTCTAGCTGTTTAAAATTATATTTTGTTTCTCAGGATATACGCGGCTCCTCAGCCAAAAACACTTCCGATGACGCATAGCGATCATTTCCGGTCTTTTGCGACTATACGAATATTCATTCCGGGGTTGTTAGTAGACCTTGAGAGAGAGAGAGAGAGAGAAAACTGTATTGACTGAGGAAATGGGTCAAGGGGAATAGAGGTCGTGGTGGTGGTGGATCTTGAACTAATTTTGTTCTCCCCCCTCAGCTTTTCTCTTCGACTCAAAGAAGATATGAGAAATCACGTTTTCAGTGACATAGTACTCAACTGAAACCGGAAGTTCTCCAATTTGTTTGATGGTCGGTGAAGTGGATTAGACGATTGCCCCGTAGAGGTGACACGTCACTCATTCAAACGAACCGTTGCTACATGTGTTGCTATGGACGAATTCATGGGACTGGATTTTCTCCCGAAAGAACCGTGCTTAAAACTCGGACGGGGCTTTAAACGCCCAAGAAATAAATAAATGTAGCCTCGATTTCACGCATACCACAACAGAAGTTTGCCGAGAATCGCTTGTGAAGAAATATTTGGAACGGCAATTTCCGGTCCTCGAGATGTCTCGAGATCCCCGCACCAGATGACGAACTCATGCGGAATGACTGAAGTATGTCGTTTGCAACCGTTTGAATCGCTTGTATTGTGATATATCTTTGAATTTCGTTTATAGGGAATATGGCACTTCTAAAAAAAAAAAAAACTACTCAGAGTTAGAGAAGAAAAATTAGCAGCGACCTTTATCCCGCAAGTACCATAATGATAGAAATGCAGTATTTAATATACTGTTATTAAAATTTAGTTGAATACTTTAAGTTCTATCTCCGGGGAATAAACACGAGCCTTTATTTTGTCTATCAATTTCCCCGGTATATTGAGATTGAACCTGGCTGCACAGTTAACGTTGCGTTAATTTTTCAGCTAAACTCATCGTTTTCTTACCAGTAAGTTATTTCGGAATTGTATAGTTCTCAGCCTCCATCCCGACTCTTCAAAGCAATTCTGAGTACGTCGCGGGAGAAGTACGCACATATCGAGGTTCATAAAGGTTGAATATTTCGTACAACGCAAATGAGGCAGAAGGAAAAAATAAATTTGGTGAAATACAACTGTCTGGCATTGCATGTAAATGTCATTTTTATCCAATGAGGTTATTTGATCTCCAAACCAACGCGAGCGTTTCTTGGCTCAGCATGGTGCACGCGCGACTATCGCATAGGTAGTCAAGATAGCAGAATGATCCGCTTGTCACACCATGTCATTCCATGAAAATAATAGCAAAATCCTTTGCCGTGCGACAGAGATATGAGCGAGGATCTGGTTTTGTGTGTGTTGTTCTGCGTTTTGAACTCTTGTTGATAAGTGAAAAATATGGTGTCATTTCTATGAAATGCATAGCGTTAGAGTTGGCACGAGGCTACACCGGTAAAACCTAACATTTCCCAGCATCGTGCGGCGGGATGTAACTGTATCAGGAGGTCTCCTGAGATATTACGGAAAGGTTACGGAATATTATGAATATTATGAAAATCACCGAACTCTAGCAATGATTGATCAGACTATACAATCTAAAATCGCCAACAGAAAAAAAAAAAAAAAAAGATTGCCGGCGCGAATCGGAGAAAAAAGCAACCAGCAAGTGACATATTTTCATGACTACGAGATTGAGTTAACTCCCCTCAACTAGAGGCAGAAACTAATCACATCTCTCATATGGCGGGTGCCATTCGTAGATTGGGAACTCTGTGTTTCGTGTTGGATAAATAGCGAGTTTTAGTAGACCGTGTTTCCCGCTCCGCTAAGCCCCTCCGCTACCCGGAACTCTACAGCCAAGGCCATCGGCGCGCAGACGCAGTGGCGGTTTCTTCGTCGCGGAGGGCTGGCGGAGCGGGAAACAGGGTCTACTAAAACTCCCTAATAACATTGCGCCTCTGCAAGCTCGCGCTCTACGCGACTGAGTGTCTAGCACTTCGAACTAAATGCTTATACTTCAATACTCAGGGCCATCTCCTGCGATACCTGAAAAGATTTACTGAAATTTTGAAAGAGAAAATTGCGTTCATGTCGAGATATCGGCAATATTCGTAATGGTGGAATAACAGACTGTAAAGCTTCGACGCGTGTGAAACAATCTTTTTGGACACCATGTAAGCAGAAATTAAAAGAGTGATTAACATGTAAAATATTTATGAGAGAGGAGAACTTATGATGTCAAAATATATTTCTGACATATAGCGTTTTCAAAGGATGTTCCTTAAGAAGAAGAGCAAGGCATGGACAGAAGAATGCCCCCACGCACAACCCCTCTAATAAACCTGTTGGTAAATTCGTAAAACAAGTACCCAAATTAATACTGAGAGCTAGCTGTATAGCATTAGCTGCAGCTGAAAGAAATAGACAACACAACCGATGCGGGCGAAGGAAGGTCTGAAAATTGGTTCGCCGAATACCTTTTAAATATCGTCATGCAGGTAATGGCACGTACGAAGTAACGGGGGACAACTCAACGATTGAACAGTTTATTGGCGGAACTTGTGCCTCACATGGTAACTTGAAGCAACAAAGCTGACAAGCGGAGTCGGTGGTCGGCGAAATGAATGCCGCATTGTGAGACCTGGAAGCGGACAAGCACAGGTTACTCAAAAAAAAGGAATTAAGTTACTGAGAATCAGCCTAAAAAGTAATTTGAGTAGAGTAAAATTATTTAAATGGTAAGTAATTGACCAAATTAATAATTATCATTAAAGATTAGCGAATTACTTTTCTAGTGTTCTGTTTTTAATGCTAACAAGTAAGTACATAGGCTTTGATCCATTAGCCAAACTGTGCTAGGCGAATATTGTCACGAATGACAACGGATGAGGCGATGATAACTGAAGAAACTAAAGGTCTAATGGTGCGAACGTGTGTCCAAAACAAGAAGTACCAGACGATAACAGAAGAGCGTGGCGGGCGTCGAAGTCGGCGTAAAAGCAGAGTCGAACGCTGGGCCGAGACTGACTCGTGCCCGCCACGTGGAGCCCTTTCGGTACACGCGGGTCTTCTGGAACAATCGGCCTAGAAGGTTCGGCTGGTAGAACACTCTGACCTAAGCAAGCAACACGATTCTCGAATTTACTAGAAGATCACATTACAGTCAACAAAATGAGTACCCGTGGCCAGGCATCGAACCCTTGCTTTTTGCCAGGGTTCGATGCCATAACAATAACCATTAGGCCACGAGCGGGTTGCGTGCTTGGTCCGGTGCGCTCGCGGCATTATCGCCCACTTTAAAAATGCTTCGTCCCGATGCAACACAAAACCAGAAACAAACCCACAACAAATGGATCAGCAGAATTGCGAGCCACAGCTCACAGTTCATTTTTGACGAGAGTCCAAAGTTCTATTGTTCGTAATACGGCGTCAGCCGTACAACGTGCACCACCTCAGGCCGTGGCTGGCGTTTTGCAGATGGGCGCGTTCCATCGGGAAGAACTTTGTAGTTCAGATCGCCGAGGCGTCGAATGATCTTGTCGGGTCCGAAATAGCGTTTTAGAAGCTTCTCGCTGAGAGCACGGCGCCGTGTCGGTGTCCACACCCATTTTCGGTCTCCGGGTTGAAAGTGGCGTCCCGGCGACGAAGGTTGTACCGGCGTGCGTCGACTCGCTGTTGATCATGAATTTTGATTCTTGCCAGTTGGCGAGCTTCTTCCGCGCGTTAGGAGATCAGTTTCATTCCATTTAATTTCATTTCATTTATTAGTTCCCCTTAACACCCACGAGGGGTATTACAAAGGACGGGGGGGGGGGGGGGGGGGGGGGGCATTGGCAACAAACACAATAAAATAATGCCACAAGAGAAAAAGAAGAATGAATTCAATGGGCGTATCACAGATGTAGGTAACCAATAACAGCTTCGACGAATTTTTGAGGGTCTGTTATCGTGACAACGGCTTCTGGTAACATGATCTAATTTTTAATGGCGAGCTGCAAGCGTGAAAACTTGTAAATATTAGTCCTGGGAATGTCTAGGTGAAGTTTGAAGGAGTGGTCAAGTCAGTGAGAAATGAAAGAGGAAGGTATGCAATAAATAGTCTTACGAGATGGAGAGTGATAGAAAAGTTTATGAAGTAGTTTTAGTTGGCATAGAGCACTACGTTCTCTTAGAGGAGTAAGGTAGAAAATTGACTTCAAAGAGGTAACGCTCACAGTGTGGTTGTAATTCCTTAACATGAAACGTGCAGCTTTATTTTGGATGAATTCTAACTCCTTCTTAAGAAAGACTTGGTTGGGGTTCCAGATGACAAAAGCATACTCTAAAATGGGGAGTGTTAAGGCGTTATAAGGTACAAGTTTAGTTTCTTCAGATGCGAGACATAAAGTACGACGCAGAAAACCAAGACAAGAGCTTTTAGCGGCTATATGATTGATGTGACATTCCCAAGAGAGGCTACTGGTTAGAAAACCTCCTAGGTATTTATAATTCATAACTTTTTCTACGCAGGCGTTAAATGCAGTGTAATCGAATACAGACAGAACTTGTTTAGTGCTGAATACCATAAACTTAGTTTTGTGAACGTTAATCTTCGTCTGCGTTGCCTGCTTGGTCCGGTGCGCTCGCGGCATTAAACACGATTCTCGAATTTAGCAGATCACATTACAATCAACAAAATGCGTACCCGCGGCCAGGCTTCGAACCAAGGCTTTGTGCCAGAGTTCGATGCCATAACCATAACCATTAGGCCACGAGCGCGTTGCCTGCTTCGTCCGGTGCGCTCGCAGCAATATAAAGCGGCTTGTGTTTTTACAGAAATGCTTTTAGAGCTTGTACTGCTTCTGGATGCCTAATTGTTTTGTCCTCTTTTTTTCTTTTTGGTTAATTATGTACTGCGGATGCATCATTTCTGCCCTGAGTTTTAGCACTGTCTGAGCTTGATTTTGCATACAGTGCTTGCTCGTTTACAGTGCTGCGTAAAGTAATCTAAAAACTACTTGTAAGAACAAAGTAAATTAGGGATTATGTAAATGAGGTTAAGTATTAAGTACACCGGGTGCAATGTACCTGAAGTAAAGCACTATTAATGCAATGTACTTTAAAATTAAAGTAGAAGTACTTTTTAACAAAACATTTCGATTGCACTTTCATCCCCTACAACGTTTTTTGTTTGTTTGTTTGTTTTTACACTGGTTAGCGTTGTTTTAGGGGAAATGGGAGGGGCATCAGTTTTTTTTTAAGGGCAGCAATATTATAGGTCAAAACAGAGAAATCGTTTTATTCTCGCTGACGAACTATTTAACACAATCAACTGATGCAGCACTTATTTTTATCGGTGTTATAGCCGCCATTACTTCAACCAGAGAAATGTCCAGATTTCGTCTCGAAAAAAAGCTAACTACGGGAGCACCAGAGGAGTTTCAGAGCGGATGCTGTATTTTGTTATATCCTTTGAGTTAGGATGCAGTCTGTAAACCTCATGTAAGAGATCCTACGTTGTGTAGAAGTGGGGACAAGCCCTTTATTCAAATGACTCAAATCTCCTTGAACTTCGGGAAAGAAAAAAAAAATGCCAGTCTTCGGCGCTAATCTCACAGATACACGGCCTCATTTACGACGCGTCTGTACGCTCCCCGCGTCTCATGGCAGGACATTTGCAGTGGGGGGCTCGTGAAACGTTTAAGGAGTTTTGGACCGTTCAAAATACTACCCCTCCTTCCCCCCTTCTGCAAGTATCAGCTCATCGTCCAACATATACTTTTTGTGCAGGAACGTTTGATTATATAAGCACCTACTACTAAAATTGAAAAGTAATTTGTAATTTGGGTAAAAGTTACCGGGAAAAAACTACTTAAGTAAACTACTATTTATCGAAGCCAAAATGTAATTGAAAGTTACTAAGCTACTGAGAAAATTAGTTAAACTACAGTACCTTGAGTAGAATAGTGGAACAACGTACAAGTCTGCCTCGAAGACTAGGTCGTACAATGTACATGTTACGTATAGAGGGTCCCGGAACTGACGTTTTCAGGTCTCATTGGTTTGAAGCAACACTTACGCAATTTCCCTGAATAAATGCGTGCAACTTGGGTAAACGGAAGAATCCACCCGTACAGGACGTGAAATAATCGTGACTTTTTGTTTAGTGCCTACTGCGTTTGAAAAGGTACTAGCTCCAAAGTATGTGTCGTTGTCGCCGGGCTATTATGCCTCGTTGCTGCTAGTTGATTTATTGTTTTCGCCAGGAAGCCTTACCGGCAGCGCTGCGATCGATGGTTTTGAGCTCCCGGAGAAAGACTTTTGGAAACACTGCCGGCCAAAGAATGAGGTGCGGTGGACATGCAACGCTGCGTGTGACAACGTTGCCGAGAGGATCTGGTGGTGAAGTGACTGCGAAACGAAGCTGGTGGACGTTTATGAGTGTGGAGCTAAAGTGCTGTGTTTCTACTCCACGTCGTGCCTTCAAGGCTTGGTGGCGAGCGACGAGCACGTAGAGCTTGAGACTGAAAACCGTCGCAGTCTCTGTCTGCGTCATGGCCGTCGCTATCGTGCGTCATCTTGGGGTAGCAGGCGTCATCGGTTGCATGAACGGGATGATGATCGCTATCGTCGGTCGGTCCGTACGGCTACGGCTTGGAGTCTTCGTTCATCATTCCTGCACCTGGGATAGAAGCCATCTTCATTGCTCTCTGCTTGTCTAATTAAGCAATTATCTTGGTCAGGGCCATCGTGGAGCACTGCAGTGGACTGTTTAAAACGGATTCTGGTGCATGCAAAGGCACTGGACCCTTTGTCACCATCCTGAAAAGTCCGAGTTGTAGTCGGAGCCTAGCGTGAATGCTTCTGCGCCGACCTCTGATGGATCAGCGCTGAATAGTGAGTGAATGGATCCTGCCAACATTCTGACCGGCATCTCGGACAGGGGAAAGTCTTTGAGGCAACGCCTTGTCGCCCGGTTCAGGACACCCTATAGCCGCGCCTTTCGCCACACACGCCAGGATTGCAGTCAAACCCATCAGGGATGCAGCCGATATCCAGGAGTACGACGCCACGATGGTAGTCCCGTCCACCTAGGGCATCGTTGGAAAGCCCCTTACTGCCCTCGCCACGGTGACGCCCAGCACGGAAGCCACCGGCGAAGGGGAGCCTCTCGTCACCACGACTGAGGTCCCGACCACCAAGGACTCCAATTGTTTCTCTTGACGTCAGTGAAGCTGTCCGAGTGGAAGCAGTCCCAGTGGAAGCCGTCCCAGCGGAAGCCGTCAAGTACACACTTCGCTTCCTTCTCCAGAGTCATGGCCGTTCATAAGCTATGCAGTCTCTTCAGCTCGAACACCTTGCACAGTTTATCGCACAGAAAAGGTGAATAGAGCCAGCTTTAACTTAAGAGAAAAGTATGCGAAAGTACAGAGGTTCAATAAAAGAGAAATATCGCTGAACTACAAGCTATAGTTTAATACTTCACATTCTTCATGTGCCTTTTCTATCTGCTTCTTTTTCTGCTTTAATCTGTGCGCTAATTATTATTAGTTTGAAACAACCCACATTTTAGAGGGATGTAAAACAGAGCAAATATTACTATTCTTCTTGAGCTTCATGAAAAGCACGCTGAAGCTTGTTGCTTTCTTTGATGGCCATAGTTTCAAGCATTTCTTTTGCATACCGGTTTTTGTTTCTTGAGAGGATGGTGACGCTGTTGAACACGACACTGCATTTACAGGTGTGCCAATGACCTACTGTAGTTCCCTTGACAGATTCTGAATGCTCTCTTGTCCGGTCATTTACCCACGTGCCGATATGACCGATGTAATATTTGCTACGTGAGAGGGGAATGTGATAAACAACCCCTGTGTCACACGGGGCATATTGTGCGCTGTAGGAAACGTTGCACAATTTTTTTCTGGTTTATGTTTAAGTTTACTTTGCTGCGCACACAATACGCCTTGTTTGGAGAAGAGCGCACGACCTTGGGGGCCTGCTTCGCGGCACTTTCTTCTGATTTGTGGATTATGCCATGAATACAGGGTACTACTGCTATTTCTTGAGGAGTTCTTGGCTTGCCTTTTCCATCTGGGTCAGCTGATTTGCGTCAAAATTTGGCTCACAAGTGTTCAGATACGCTTACCAGGAGACCAATAGGATACCCAGAATCACGTAGGCGAAGACATTGGTTTTCAAACCTTTGGCCAATATTATGATGACAATATTTTTATAAGGCTGATGCAGAAACAATGTTTAGACCACTTTGTTTTGTAGTTTTGGAATGTCCAAACGCAGACGAAGGAAGCCCTTTGCATTCCCTTGGATCATTCTTTCAACATATGTGTATTTTTTTTCTTAAAGGGGTCATGAAACGCTTTTCCAACTTTTTCCTGTTTAGCTTTCCTCCTCAACTCATAAATCGCGCATTCCACCAAAAGAGTTAAACAAGACGAAAAAGGGGAGACCCCTCTTTCTCGCACTGTCGTTTGTGTAATCCGGACACATCCATTCTCCCCCTAGAAGATTAGCCCGTCGCTCAAAATTCAGACAAAAGTTGCTTTCCCCACCCCGTTCATTCCGAAGCTGACAGTGCTGTTGAAGCTACGTAATCGTTGGGCCAGCCACACTTGCCACGTGAGCGTGGCAAATGTGGCTTCAGAGAATGAAGTCAGGTGATGAAAGGGAGGCGGCTGATTGGTCCGGCAAGCGCGTAGCTTCCACCACAATGTTAGCTTAGGGGTGAAGGGAATAAGTGAGGTCCGGTTGCGTGTGACGTCAGTTTGGACCCGATGATGCGCTTTTGGGACCGCGGATGTATAACAGTGAAAAGGCAGAGAGGTCGCGAAGGGGAGGAGGTACGAAATAGTCCGCTCTGTTTTCAAATTTTCGCACTGAAAGTCAGGCTTTTGACTTTCTACCTTTTTTCTTTTGGTCCACTGAACAATGTGCTATTAGTAAAATCCCAATCTAAAATGATTTATCCCAACCCAAAAATCGTTTCATGGGCCCTTTAAATTCCCCCGTCAGGTCAAGGAACTTGGGGGACCGTTCCACGTGTAGGTAATGAGCTACGTTTAGAGACGAGTGGTACTGCCTCCAAATATGTGTTGAGTGCATTGCGGAAATATCGATATTAGCATTTTCATTTTATGGGTACAAGGCGTGAAAATCGCGGGACAATGAGTAGGAAGTCTCGCCGATTTCGTTGCCAAACCGAGAGAGGTCATCTGGCTTGCGTTTGGAAAGAGCCGAGAAATAAGTTAGACCAATATTTGACCTATGAAGCCATATTTCTTAGTGTTGGTTATAACATTCTGCTTGGTTTTATCGTCTGTCTTATTTCTGTACATTGGTCAGCTATGCAACTACATGTTAGTATTGATAATTGCGTCAGTTAGGATCTCTGAAGCCATTGCATAGCTTCTCTTGGTTTCTTCCTTTTTATTAGTTTTCGTCCAGGTGACAATTCGAGCATTTATAAAAAATAAAAATTCAGCTGTGCTTGAGGCATTTCGATGTATGTGTCGTTTCTTTACATGCAGTATCGGGGTTAATGTTGTGACGCACAGCTCGTCTAATAATGCGAAATTATTAACTGCTCCATGGAGCGGAGCTGCTGTAAGATCTGCTGTATGCTATATTCCGGCATTGGTGTAACTTCTTGTGGAAGCACACTTCTTCAAAAAGCACCAATTATTGCCTAGAGCAAATTAGTTTCGGCATTAGGAAGGCTTGTTTGTTTTGCTTTGTTTATCTACTTATTTTTCTTAGTGCATCGCATCAGATTAAACTTCAAAGCAGCATGTGGAAGTTAAAGAAAAATGTGCAACAATGCAGCTACAAACATTCAATTGTTTTTAACAGCCCACGCGGCGAAAGGCATTTAATTTTATTGGCTATTAGTTTCAGGGATGAAAGGCAACGTAAACTGATCTTCTTAGCATTTCTGTTTAATTTTCTTATGATCATAATCTGCTTCCTGACATGTATATTGCAGGTTTGAAATGCACCTTTCATGATGTATGCCAACAGTAGGGAGGTAAATGTTCTGAATTAATTTTAACTATCGATTTCTTTTCTTTCTTCACGTGACTCTCAACCTAAGGATTACCTTGGTATAAAAATCTCAGAATGTTAGAACGGATATGGCCATACTTATGACTACTGTCGTGAGTGCTCTACAAGCAAACATCACTTTATGCTATAAGTAAAGAAATATTGGTCTGGAGACTTTTAGAAGGTTAACTAAAAACGAGCATTCCTATAATATCCTGAGGGTAGCCTCACCTAAAATTGAGAAACTTGGTGAAAATGTAAGGTAGTCTACCCCGTAGAGTGCAACCAAAAAGGGTTATAAATATTGTAGCCAGGCCACGAATGGAAGATCTGTCAAGGAATGCAAAAGATTGTTTTTAATTAGAACTGCATTGTTCTATCCGCTGTTCATGATGCTATTTATAAATTCTGTGGCCTGTATAACCTGTTACCGCAGCGAGGGATGACAACCAAATAGAAGCAGTTTCCGACTAACATAAAAAACGAGCTTGTTGGTAAATACTTAAACAACCGGAAAGAATAAACACCCGAATAAACGTCCCGAATTTGTGTTTATTCTTTCCGGTTGTTCAGTTTCCGATGTTCATTGTCTACTTATCTACAGTTGTAGCTCCTACTTCTTACAAGTGCACTGGCCTAGCAGTGAGATTTATAGACATGGGCTACCTGTTTTGTGCTTAAAAGTATCTAACAAAAGCCAGGTTGGGCTGTCTATTGAGAGTGGAACATCAGTAAGGATACTGCGGTACTTCTGTTTTTATGGTAACCTCTAAACTGTGTAAGGTCTAAGAAACTTTGAAGGTTTGTTAGGTGCCAGCTGCCACTTCACTGCTTCCATTGAGACTAATTTACGCCTAATCTTCTTAAACTATGACCCTCCAGCCTGTATGTATGATGTTCTATAGTGTTTTGAGTCTGAGCACTGAAAAAAAGTATTTCCCTAGAATTTCGATATTCCAGGCTGCTTTTGGCTTCACCTGAGGGAGAAGGGGTACCACCAGGCAGCCCAGCACCAGAAGATACGGCGGTACCTGTCGGGAAAGTTGTACGATATCAGGAGCAATCGCTAAAAAGGTATGTGCCTCTATACTATAACTTTCTTAATTAAGTAAAATAGTACTATTTGGGGTCTCAAGTTTACAAGCAATTATTTTAAATGATGGTATAGATAAATTATTCAGAGGTTTGTATATCTCTAATCTTTATGCAAACAACTTTGAATAGTGTGTTGATCAGCTGACCACTTGAAAAAGGCTGTGAGTTCCTTGGTCGCTACTGCCATCCCATCAGGCCGTGCTCGCTCAATCTCCAAAACGTTGCAAGGTCACACAATTACAATTAAGCATGTCACTCTTACTGTCCCTTAATCGCCTCTAGGCCCACTCTGCTGTGGACGTACGTCAATGGTTGTCTTGTGTTTGGTCTCATCGCTGATCACTGAATTGCCCTTGATATGTCCAGGCTCATCCCTTTGCTGCCTGTCCTCTGCCGATGCACAGTCCCACCACGGACTGCCCATGCTGTTGAATGCCTGCCATAGCTTGCACCTTATGTTGCAGCCTTTTTACCATTTTCTTTATATTAGTTCAGCTTAATTTATATACTGCAATTACTATTGAAATGGAACGAATGTACTAACGCAGCAAATCCGAGCTGAAATGCCACTACGTGTGGCACGCTGTAGTATGAGAGTTGTCTCTCAGATTGTTCAGCAAACCTCGGTATACGCTGAGGTAGAGACAAATCGCTTCTTGTGCTGGTTGCATCACTATGCCGTTCTGTGTTAATTTACAGCTCATAGTGGCGCAATGAGTGCAAGAAGCAACCTGCCTAAACCTCAGCAAACACGGAGGTTCGCTAAAAAATCTGACAGGTGGCTCTGATAGTACCACACGCCATGCGCCATGGTGTTTCAACTAATGTTGTTCACGAGATTACTTCCTCAAATGTTTCTGGTTTTTCTGTACCACCTTGCTATTCCTCCTAGTTAAACAATGGATGATTTCATAACTTCGTAATAAAAATATCAAGGCAACGCAGCTTGTTTGACTTTATTCTTATTAGTGGCTACATTTGCTGCACTCAAATGTCAGGTTGGCGATTACCAGTGTGCAGTTGACTATATAATTAAATTCTAAGTGGAATATGCACCTCGTTATGTTCCAGACGTGGCTTAATTAAGTTTCCACATTATGCATTCGGATATTGTCGCGCTTTGCACTCAACCATTTGTTTAAGTGGTGGCCAACTCGAACTGTTTCAAATTAGCCATGAAATCACCATAATCAAACCATTAAAAATAGACGTCCCAAAATACGACAAGTCATTCGACCATCAAACTATCAAACCATCAGACCATCAGACGTCCGAAAATACTACTCCATCAGACCATCATGATTTTCCTGATTGTCTTTTTGATAGGGTGGTGTTCCCCGCCCGTCTTATAAGATCTCTTACATTTTTTTCTGGAGAACAATTCTTAGTATTTGGAGGTGTTGCGTTTGGATAAATGCTCATTGTTTGTGAGAAGGCAAATCACGTCAATGGGAATTGTTAACTGTCAACACATCAGTGTTGTGTTGATAGTTGGTTGAATGGGAGTCTGCACTTTCGTTAACTCGTATTCACATAACGCTCGAAGCTCTACCATGTTATGTCCTGCACGAGGTTGCACATTAAATTAAATACGGCAGTTTCGTCTGCATTTGGTCAACACTTTCGGCCGTGCTCGCCAGAGTCGCGGACAAGATAAGCGAAATGTCAGCTTTGTTCCTGGCCAGCATTGCGCTTCCTTTCGGGGACTAAGGTAAACAGATGCACCTTGTCTGAGAAGAACTAATAGCTGCTTTTGCTTGCGCACGCCTCTCAGTTTGGTCCCAGTCGAGCGCAGTTAGTCCCAGGTTTTGCGCACGGATATTTGCTTGAACCAGAAGGTCTTTTCGTGGAGCAACTGGGAGTTCAGAAAACCAAATTCTGCCATTAGTCCTTTGAGACCATATCGTTTCTTAGGGAACGCGACGTGCTGCAATCTCTAAAAGTGACCGTCTGGTCTGGCGCGTGCCTGAGTTCGAAGGTCTGCCAAGAAGACCTATGGAGCGACGCTCCCAGGGGAGCCATAGGAGATCGTTAGGGTCCCTGCTAATTGCTCGTTCTGCGACCTTCATTATTTCATTAACACCGAGTTGGAGCTAGACAGCTAGCTACCTGGCCTTACCAAATTATGGTCCGCCTGATTCCACTTAGTGGATACGCGCCGTCGCGATCCGGCTCATACATTTCCAGAGAAGACATTGAGCAAGATGGCACACTATGTAGAGCGTGGAGAGGCGCTGAGCCAAATGACGTCACTTGCTCAATCGTCAACATGACCCTCGCGAGGTTGCATTGCTTTTCGCACGAATCAGCCTAATGACAAATCCGTTGACATATCGTAAGATTCAGCGAGGTACAAATGGGCGTCGGCCTGAATACAACATTCACACGTGTACAATTTTGTGAGTTGGAACTTTAAATTAAAATCAAAAGTTTCCCTTACTGTGGTTACTCATTGATTTGCTTGGCTAACAAGCTCATGAGGGGGCGATGCCTCCTTGTTATGCACTACTGAAATATGCGAAGATTAATCAGAAACATTGTAATGTTACAAAGTTTTTTTGTTAAAAACATCAATATATGCTACATAGGTAGGTAATCCGATTAATTGTGACGGTTTTTGTAACGAAGAAAAAAGGAGAAACTTGTAGAAGTCGTCTTCCAACATAAACAAAATAGGTGAAGTAAGATAATACTTTAAACTCTAAGTAGGACGATTTAACTTTTTTTCCAGGAGTCGTCTAATTAGTCCAAAGTGCGACCCATATAACAATTATGAACACGTTTTAAAGTGCCCATGGAAAGAAAAAAAAGTTTTTTTATGTAAACAGTCTAGTTGGGCCATGCGTGTCAAAAAACAAATTTTACGCGAAAAAAATATATTAAAACAATAATGACGGCGAAAGATATCTTAAAATTTTGCGTGCAAAGTTCATGACGTCAGGGTATAACCATTCGCTTAACCAGATGGCCATGCGGTCATTCGCTCTCTCCAGCTCAACGTGAAGGTGAAGCCGATACATCCCTCCTCTGCGCGCCCGAAATGCCGAGATAGACAACAAGTGGAAAGGAGGTGACTACCGACTAAATCGCGTCTCGCAACGTCACTATTGCTCGAGAAAATGTAATTTTTGTTGAGTAAAATTCTTTCTTTCTTTTTTGGCACGCGTGTCTTAAACAGAGGGTATAAAAAAGCATTCTTTTTTGTTTCACATACTTTTCAAGAGCTGCTTCAGAACGCTTTCTGTCATCACTCTACTTGCACGCCCATTCCAATTTAAAACGCAAAAGGAAGACTCAAGCTTGTACTAAAATGAAAAAAGCGGCGTCGATTGACCATATCACGTGACACGGAGGACGTCAGCTACAGGTGTAATATGAACAATGCAATTTAAAGCAATTTGCTCAAGTCACGTACACACTGATTAAAAAATAAATTACATGCAAGTTTATTCGACCAAACGCGATGAAATGCGGTAGCTCGACGAGATCACCGCTAGTGAAAATAATTAGTAAGGGAAATGGTACGGTGATGAAATTGTCGTAATGTGCTCTGCACTCATCGAAGACGACGTGAAGGTCGGTGTCTAGGACAGCGTCGAGGACGATAGTCTAGGACGACCTTTAGGACAACATGATGTCAAGGTCTACCTCTAGGACTACATATGGTAGGGGCGTTTTTGAGTGCAGGTCCTCTAAATTGCCCGAGTCCTAGGGGCGTGTGTCAATAAACTATTTTAGTGAAAAGCTCTTAGTGCACTAAAACTTAAAGGGGCTCTCCTCGTTTCCTTCGTGGTGCCCGATTTGACTGAAAGTTGGCTAAACACACCCGAAAACATCACTAAATTAGTAATCCAAATATGAGGCCAAAATAATTATTGTTCGCAAAGGTATTATAGTTACAATCTTTGTCCTGAACCGGTTTCTTGAACTAAAAGTCTTTACTGAAAAAAATTAAACAATTTGACGCCAGCAGAGGGCAGTGGTCCACTCTTTGGACTCTAGAATTTGTTCCCAACTGATTGCAAGCGATTTATTCGTGTCGAATGAATGCTCTGGAAGCTCCTTCCAACACCCACGAAGCATCATAAAACAAATGCTGGGCATAGATCCTTTTCAGACTGCGTGTTCAATCCGCAAGCCTGCCTTCTCTGACATCACGTCACTAAAAAGGGCGGACATATCTGCAGCCTGGTTTTGACATAATTTTTTTTTGCCAATTTCACGAAAACAAATTATTCTGAATTCACAGTGCTAAGCACCATACTGGAAAGGGCAAAGATCAGAGATTCAGAAAATATGGTTAGTTTGGGGTAGCTCAAAAATTCGCTTTAGTACCACTTTAATTTTTATATGGTATATACTACGAAGAGTTAACGTTTAGCCTGGCTTAAGACTAAATTTCACATTAGAGGAAAAATTCATTCAACTTTTCTTATGCTAGACGCCCATACTGCTTCCTTTGACAAAAATATAGATGCAGAAATCTCAGCGAGGAAGCAGAGTTTACATACAAATTAAAAAAAAAAAAAAAATATTGCGGTAATATAATTCGAGGATCTTTGTATGAATAAAAAATGTCTCTATGTTTCTCTGGAGAAAACAAATAATACGTCTGTCCTCTGCCGTTTCATCTACATGGCAGGGATGGCCAAACTACGGCCCGCAAGCCGGAAACGGCTCTTAGAGGATCCAAGTGCGGCTCGCGAGTCCTTGGTCAGCGCCGCCTTTTCTTCTGTGTCCCCAAGACAAAAACAGTTCTACAATTAAAAAAAAAAAAAGGATTCACACAGCATTGACAGCCTTGTACCAAATTGTGCAAATTCAGTTGGACTGCCTTTGGAAACACATGTGTCCAGTGACCCTGTTTCCTTTATCTTTGTACAATACATTTATAAACTACAACGCATAACTGGCGTCAGGGGGCAGTAGGTGACTAGCGAGCCATGCATTCACTTATGCTTAGCGGTTAAATAAACGTTCTGCTGCCTGGTGTCATATGTTGTAGTCGACAATTATACTTGTCCCCTTTGGAAAGGACTGTTTTTTCCTTATTGTTTCTTTTTAACCCCCCCCCCCCCGTCCTTTTCTTTGCTTTTTGTGGAATTTCGAACCTTTCTAGCTTCGCCTGTGGCTCTAACCACATGTGACTCTGGCCACGCCCGCTAGGTGGAGTCAAACATGTCGGCAGTGAACGTCCCTTTTAATATTCGGAGAAAAACACAAAGCTTAAACACTGCCTCAACAGTTAATGCAGAGGGAAGCAGCTTACCCTGTAATACAGACTGATGGAAAACGGGAGAAAACTCATACGTATTCAGCGGCATAGCTGAGAATGAGAAAACACTGGATGAAGGAGATGACAGAAATAGCACAATAATCGCCTCAACGTCTGTAGCAACTTAATAATGATGACGACGAGAGTTGCATATAACACTTCCTGCTGTGTCTCCCACACTGTAGCCCCTAGTTTGTGATGGTTTTCTTGTGTAGTCGGACTGAACGCAACTTCATAAACAATTTTTTGTTTGAAAGTCAGTGTAATGTCCTTTCTTGTTCAAAGCCTACGAGAAATGTACTTTCTAACCTGGAGGCATCTCTTTCAAAAAGAATCGCGTAGACCGTAAGGGAATTTTGCCCAACGCTGTTGTGACTCGCGCTCTTGCAGCACGAGCATCTCTGTCGCGGTGGGTGGTTATCATTTGAGCCCGTTCTCGTTTCGACCTTCTCACTTGGCCCTTCTCAAAACAACCATTCTCAGAAAGATCTTCTCTCTTGGACCTGTCGCATTTGGCCCTCTCTCGTTTCGTCTTTCGCATTCCAACCCTCCTCATTTATTTGTGTGTGTGTGTGTGTGTGTGTGTGCGTGTGTGTGTGCGTGTGCGTGTGCGTGTGCGTGTGTGTGTGTGTGTGTGTGTGTGTGTGTGTGTCTGTGTGTGTGTCTGTTTCAGCCACACTACAGGCGTACTTTCTCTGCTAAGGGGTTTAGCAGTGCGTCGAGGTCGTCGTGAAAAGCTACTAGCTGACAATAAAACTTACCAACTATTTATCGCAGTCAGATCATATTCCGAAATGTCACGTTGTTTGAGGTCTCTCGACTTGGGACAATGCCATCACTTTTGTAATGCAGTGGTTCTCAAAAGGGGGTCTGCGAAGACGTCCAGGGGTCCGCGAAGCCCTGTCTCATCACTCAGGCACGGCAATATTAGTTGTCTTTCTTCACGTTGAGAAAAAACGTTCCAATTTTCGGGAGAGTATTCTCGTGTGTATGTCAATGAGATAAGTCTGCTTTACACTAGCACTTAGCTATTTACATTTTTGAATCAATATCATGATAACCTATACCTTTCTATTCCCCTCACCCCGAACGGGGTCCTCCATCATCTCCGCCTTTCTACAAGGCGTCCGCGAAACATCAATGATTGAGAACCACTGCTATTATGTGTGTTATTTCTGTTCAAACAAAAGTTCCAAATTAAATGTTCATCGCATTTTTTTTCTCGTTTGCTTAGAGGAAGGGAAGCAGGCGTCAATATACGATTCTCAGTGCGTACCTCTACACATAACGTATATCTGATGGTATGTTGGGGGTCCAAGCAAGGTAAGGCTCATGAACAAAGCCGCGAAGGCATAACGACGTTAGAAGCATGCCGAACTAGTGACATTCGGTCGTAGCGCGAACGGGCGAAATGAGAATGGGTCCAGTTGCGAAAAGCACGATTCGAATCTTATGAGAAGGGTCAAACGAGAAGGACCAAATGAGGATGGGTCGAAATGTGCAAAGTTCAAATGCGAATGGGACGTTTTGAGATACACCCGTCGCGGTGCTCCTGCGTCGTCCGCATATATGTAACTGATGGCGTTCATGTAGGACAATATTCTTAGGGAGACATCACGCTGACACTTCGAAGCACGCTCCCCAGCGAGCACCGGGAGGAACATTGGAACCCTGAAAAATGAAATCCTCAAATGCGAATGCCCAGTTGTCAGAGACCTTTGAAGCCGCGACCTTATTGCTAATGCATCATGCAATAGACGGTCTTCGGCCAGAGCCTGAGGCGTGTGACTTGCTTGTAGGACGACACAGCCAGATTGGTTACACATAAACTGTCGTTAAACTTGATCAAGTATACATATGTATGGAGAAAAAAGATTAATGAAACAGGCTTGAGACGAGTCCGCAAATAAGAGCGTCATCGTGTCAGCAAAGAACACCATTTATTTTGTTTGATGAATGAGCAGTCCGATTGCGGCTGCAAATATTGTTTTCAGCTGTAGAATTTGAGAGCAAAATGTAAGTATATGCGCACATCTTTTTTGCGGGCACTTTCCCTATTATGTTTTCTTATCTTCTTTTGGAATGTACCTCCCTCAGTCATTAACATTCACAGTAGTTATTGTTAGGTGCTGAAGTTTCAAGCGTGTCTTGTTTTAGAGCGCAGCTCTTAGGCGCCCACTTCCGGCTTAGGCGGCGTCGCCGTCGCCGTCGGCGTAACCCCGGCGACGTTTCGGCATGGTGACGTTTCGGCACCGTGCCGAAACGTCCGAGCGGGGTCACGTGACCCCCCTCGGAGGGTGGGGTGTCAGGGGGGTCACTTGACACTCTTTGGGGGGTTAGGGGGCCACTTGACACACCTCAGGGGGGGCAGGGGGGCCACGTGATATCCCTCGGGGGGGGGGGGGGGGTCACGTGACCCCCTGACCCCCCAGCGAGGGAAGTCGCGTGATCTCCCCGAGGTGACGTGATCCCATGACGTCACGTGAGCCCCATGAAGTCACGTGACCCCCCGGGAGGTCACGAGGGTCACACGACATCACGAGGGTCACGTGACCTCACGGTTACGCCGACGCCGCTCGGAGGGAGGAGGAGCATGATGATGAGGTGAGGGGGAGGGAGGAGGTGTATACCCTCCCCTCAATACCCTTTTCTCCTCCTCCTCAAAAGCTGCGCTCTAATTCGGCGTTACAGGGAGTTGTAAACGGTTTTCATTTATTTAATTTCTACCAGCCCCGAAGGCTTTTTTGTAGCCTTACGCTAAAAAGTGATGGTTTTCGCAGCAGGCATTCTTCTTAAATGAGGGTAATGCCAAAAGTTTTTATTTATTTTTCTTGTTTTCTAGAGCCGCTTACTATTTAACCGCAGGCAAAGTTTTATTTGTAGATTTTTGTTTTGTTATTTGGAGGAAGGGTCTGCCAATTTAATTGAGTTTACATAACCGCGAACTGTTGAGAAGTTCCCCTGACAGATCCATTTTCAAGGCGACGGATTTCGACATATTATTATGTTTTATTTTTTTTTCTTCTTCTCCAGATTTTATAGAGCAGGCTTCCCTATACCTTAAATTAAGCACGGTCGTCAACGAACAAACTTCTTCGCTGTAAGCCGACTACCAAAGTTAAATTAGCGAAGCAAATTAAAGCTTATTAATTTTTGCGTTTGTGCCAAAAACATGCGGCTAGTTTTATACAATCCTCAACAGCGATTATCCGCGACGCTATTCAATCGCTGGCACGTCGTAGAACTTGAAGTCACTCAAGGTAAGTATTAGTATCACGTTATTGATACCACTTTCGGACGAAGTCATGAGGAGTGAAACAGTACTCTGTGATCGCTTTCTGTTGCAGTTCAGAAAAGACGAGGAGTTGTGTCGACACCTTAAGTCACCCCTCAAGAAAGCGCTCTAGATACTCGCCCAACTCACAACACTTCTACTAGCTTTGTCTGCTCAGGAAACCGAATTTGTCCCTTAGTGTATTAAATATTCAATGGCCAAAACTGAGTTGAGTCTCACAAGCGTCGTAACTGCACCAAACACATGATTCCTACTCTTAAAGATTCGCAAAGTCAAGCAAACCTTTTGTAGAGCCACCTGACTGCCGAGGGAGTTGCATCCACACAATAATATTGCTTTCAAGAGAGTAGGCTTAAGGTTATTACAGTGTTTGCGACATCATCATTACAGTGTACTATAAATATAAAGAGGTATTTGTTTTTCCTATAAAAAAATTTAAACTGTTGTGTTAGTTTGCTACAAAGAAAATAAAACGCTCGCCGACCCCATAGAACTGAGTGCCGCGCCGTCTGAAGGCTCAGTAAAGTGTTCAACACGTTGCTAAGGAAGAACAATGAATTACAATTTTAATTACTTTTGGGTAATTGTATTGCATTAGACCACTCGATTGATATATAAGAAAAGAACTTGAACGTTGCATTAGAAAATTAAGTTACCTTTCCGTTTACATTAGATGCTTTAGGTTGTTATCACATTTAAAATTGAGAAATTCTATATGTACTCACATGCTTCCTTTAGTGCGCATTCTGCCAGCGTGCTTTCACCAGGGTGCTTCCGCGCCGTCAGAGTTGTGGATCTTGTCAGCCCAGCGTGCGATTTCCACAGCACACGCACGTTCTCCGCTTCGGAAAGCGAGCGAAGCGTACGCCAGAACCAAGCTTTGAATATGGCGGTCTGCAAACGCTATTTATTACAACGAGAGCTTTCTTCTGAGGACCATTATATACTTTCAGAAAGCCTTTTAGGTTTCCTCGTACCTCGATGGACTTTGAAACTATATATTTTTCTTCTTGTAACAAACGTTATGATTCCGAAGGTTGATAGCCATCCCACGTCTGGAAGTTTTATTGGGGAAACAAATGAATACATTTTTATACGAAGACGTATCAACTAAATAAGTGCATTTTGCTGGTTACCCAACTGACTTACTACTCAATTTTCAATGTTGAGTGTTCCGATGCACTTAGGACAGCACATTTTCAGCAATCTCGAATATCGCAGTGGAAAAGCGTACGTCTCATAGGACTATTACATAAATAAATATGTTGCTCGTATTGACTCGCGATTACACCACATAGAACGCCTATTGAGATCGCGGGGAAGGTGCGAAAGTTCACCTAAAGTGTAATTCGCATGTGATCAAAGTTGCGAAACGCTGCGTGAATTGAAGTGATCCAGACAGCATACTTACACAGTTGTATGTAATCATTGCAACTGTGGTGGGGATGATTGACAGTGCGTATGGTCGGAGGTAATATATTCAAACCTAGCTTGTCTATTCACGGGGTGGGGTGTTTTTCCGAAGACTTTCGAAATTTCTACCTACACGCTGGTTGATAAAAATATTGCAAAACAAGCTTGATCTTGCTGGCGTAGACCAGGGACCGCAGAACATGTTCTGCACAAAACCACCACATGGTATGACGTCACATCGCTCTTGTCGGAACGTTTTGCTGTGAAAGCAATGCCTCGAGAGTGGCTGTTTTACGCAGCCCTGAAGGACCTAGCTAAACTGGACGGAAGTGTTTCGAGAAAATTGCCGAATGCTTGCTACCACTTCCAGTCTATGGCACCTTGAGAACAACTCTACCGGGGCAAACGTATTCGCCGGGTTTTAAAGGGACAATGAAGACGGCTTTATTTAAGTTTTTTTAATGGTGTTTTTATGTTTCTTGGGAACACAGCATGCTGCCCAATTTTTTGTAGACATTTGTGACGCGTATTTCTGTGCCTACGTAAGAAGTAAAGAAACCGAAGCTGAACAATCTCCATTCTCGTTTCTGGTCCTCCGAAAACGGAGGTGACATAGGGAGTGACGGCAAGTGTGAATAGTCGGTATCGGTAGTATTTAGGAGATCGAGACTCTGGTTACCGCGGTGGGCTATAGCAGCGCGGTGGCGCGGTCGTTTCGTCGAATCCAGAGCTCTGGTCGAATCTGTCAACATGGACGGCAATGCCGCTCTCGCGAGCGAGTTCCAGCTTGCGTTCAGTGACCCAACACAAACCGAACGGGAGTACGTGTGTGGCGGCCTCCGTCATCACCCGACGGAGACCGCCCAGCTGGTAACGAGCGGCCCGCATGCCGAAGTGTACATAGTTGCTCGTTGGCCGTTCCGCGTCCAGCGTAGCAAAGAAAAAACAATTAGGCTGCTTTATTTACGGTTTAGTAATACTTTCCGGTCCGATTTATACTTTTCATGGCTATTCAAGCGGAAATTAGAACAGTATTCCTAAAAATCGCGAACCGAAACGTGACCGAGGGCACGTCTCTCGTTTCAACCAATCGCTGACGCGTCTCTTGTGACGTCGCGCCAGTCGCGCTTCTTGGCCCTGCGTCGGTTACGTGAGCTCCGCTTCTCCTGGCTTTTCCCGCAACTTTCAGGGCGTCGCCCCAGTCGATTCCGGCACGATTATCACCGCGACTGTATAATTGATTTGCGCGGCACACAAGAGCCGGTTTCGGTTGAAATTTGGGCAACGTGGCCTGAGACGTGCCTGGAACCCAGTTCAATCGCCAAAAAGATGTCAGAAATTGCCTTCATTGTCCCTTCAAAGGGACGGTAAACCGAAATTTGGATTCCCAAAAGACAATGCTGGAGATGTAGGCGGGACGCTACAATCCCTACAACACTACTAGTAAGGCGATATCTCAAATGGACGGCCGTATTTTTAGAAAAAGAAGGCGAGATTGAACCAGGCCGACGAGGCGCGTGACCGTCAAGATACCTAGTTTCCTCCTCTCTTCGCTTCGCTCCCTCAAGGCCGCCAGGCGGAGAGGACGCGAGGCCGTTCTTTCTCCTTCTCGGAGAAACATGACGTCAACATTCCTGCCAAATGCGCCTCTTTTTTTGAAAGATGTGGTCATGCGTTCGAGATATCGCTGCATGAGTGATGTTTTTGTGTTTGTAGCATCCCATAGCACGCTTTTGCCACGTGTTTTGGGGAATCCAGATTTCGGTTCAGCATCCCTTAAGGACGCGAAAATTTCTAACTGATGATTTATTTTATTTTAAATTCATACTTACACGCGCTCTGTTAAAACGTAGCTCAAAGAGAAAGGAATTTCGTGCCATGGGCTCTAAACTGCAGGCTCTGTGATATGCGTGCACGTAACTATTAAACATTAATTTCTATTTTGTGCCGATACCTACGTTTTCCGGGACGTCCTTTATAAGAGAATTAAGAAGGGCCTCCTTCTTAGTCCGTATAGAATTCGCTTTTTGCCTTTTACACACCTATTGATATTTTCTTCTTGCTAGGCTTAAGCAGCCTTGGGCGCTGTATGATGATTGACCGAAATAACGAATACCCCCGGTCCGCCCAATCTTTTTGTAGCGTGAGCTACACTGGCCGAGGTTGAGCAGTTTCGCGTGGTTCGCATAATGAGCCGTGTTCCGTGCTGCGCAAGCGCGAGGGGCAGTGACGTCACACGGCGCACAGCTGGCGCGCCGGAGACGCCGCCGCCGCGCGCTCCGCCGCCACCGGGGGCGCCTTGTCGGTCTGCGCATGCGCAAGGGGCAGTGACGTCACGCGGCGCACAGCTGGCGCGCCGGAGCCGCCGCCGCCGCGCGCTCCGCCGCCACCGCGCGGGCCTCACCTGTCTGCAAATTCCAGAGGAGTGACGTCATAGCCGCGGCAGACGCACTGGCGCCGCCGCGTGCCCACCTGTGAGCCTCCGTTGTGCAGTAGCCAAGTCTGACGCTGCACCGGAGCCGCTTGATAACACCTCTGCGCCTCTCATTTAGTGGGCATAAGCTCACGCTACGTATATCCTTGCATAGCCGAGCTAAGCCACCGCAATTGTTTTTTTCTTTTAACGGGTTTGCAAGGTTCCTTATGTATATGAGTATATGAACCATAACCCCCCACTGGCTGCCATCGCTATGACGGTGTCAAAAGTAACGATTTTTGAGATATTATCTTTGTGTATTGCAAGGTAGATGCCAAATGTCTTCTCTGCGCCCCTTGAAATGTTGGCCGGATCACTTGCAAATCAGCTTGAAGGTCATGAGTTTTGTGCAATAAAGATTTTTAAACGATTCCTACGCCGCTCAAGAAATGAGCTACAGAAATCCGTACGCCGCTCTATTGCTGTAGTCTTATTTTTTCGATGCTGGCACCATCCTTTTAAATTGGGGAACTTCCGTTATGTGGGGAAACATTGTTTTTCTCTCGTCACACCATTGGAAAAAGTTAACATTTTAGACCCGACTGCCTACCCTTCTTATTTTGACTTTTCTAGATTATTTTACTTCTTCCAGGTTGTGATGCCTTACTATTTTTTTTTAAATATCGCATACCGGATTTGACAACGACGCGGTTGGAGACGTAAGTAATCGAAAACGGGCGATAGTATTCAACTGCCACCGTACCGACCTATATTTCGAACTGCCGGGCTCAGCTCGAGCTGTAGCACGCCCTTGCGATATTTCAGGCGCGCTCTTTCTGTTCTTCTAAATAACTTTACCCCCTCCTCGTTTCTTTTTTTTCGCAGTCTTCCTGACCGCAATAAGCCGTTTTTGTTTTTTTGAAGTAATGAGGGTGGCGGTGGTTTATATGGTGGTATATGCGGTGCAAGGCTTAATGCGGGTGACGTGCACTATATCGTAGGTTGCTCGGCGTCGGTCAGTAGTGTCTTGCTGTTTCTGCACGTGGCATGAAAGGTCGGACAGTTTGCGCACGACTGCGTAAGTGTCGATGTAGCGGAGGAGGAAATTGTTAGCCAAGCCCTGGTTACAGTGAGTCGTCCAGAGTAAAACAAGGTTGCCTATTTCATATGAAGCGGGGCGGGGAGTCTTGTTATACCGTCGGCATTGGCGTTGCTGGGATGTACGTGTGCGTAGCCGGGCAAGTTGGCGCGTTTCTTCAGCACGACACACGAGATGTGCTACAGTGTAGGGAGGCTTGTCCTTTGGACGGGACGGTATGAGCGCCTCCAAGAACGTGGTTGGAGGGCGATTATTGAGAAGATAAAATGAAGAATAGCCCTGAGTGCCGTGAACGGTCGTGTTGTATGCGTAAGTTACGAACGGAAGGACAGCATCTCATTGGCGTTGGTTAGACTGGACGTACATGGAAACCATATTGGCAATGGTACGCTTAAAACGTGTCACCAAGCCGTCTATTTCTGAATGATATGCTGTTGTCGGTCTATGAATGGTTCCACAATGATGTGATAGTTTCTGTATCACCTGGGAACGAAATACTGTTCCTAGATCGCTGAGTAACTGACGAGGGGGGCTGTGTCGCAAAATGATATTGTGCGAGAGAAATGTGGTGACTTCGTCAGAATTTGCGGACGGTAAATCAGGGGTCTCTGCGTAACGTGACAAATGGTCCATGGCAACACTGACCCAGCGGTTACCATTGTGTGTAAGTGGAAGGGGCCCCAACAAGTCGACACCGATGCGTTCAAATGGGCAGTGAGGTGGATATAGAGGATGGATAAATCCAGTTGGTGTGGTCGTTGGCCTTTTCTTTTGCTGACATTGGACGCATGATGCTACGTACTTGGAGATGTCGTGGTGCATGCCGTGCCAGCAGAAGGTATTGTGTACGCGAATATAGGTTTCAGTAAAGCCCAGGTGTCCAGTTGTGGGATCGTCATGTAGGGCACCGAAGATATTAGGCTGGAGATGTTTTGGAACACCAAAGAGCAGAGCGGGACCATGTGTGCCATAGTTGCGACGATACAGTACAGTATTTTGCATTGTGTAAGGGCAAACAAGCAGTTTTTCATAGCGGGTGAGGTCGGTTTTGTTTAGACAGTTGGGGGGAAATCTGTTGTAATTGTGAGTCTCTTTGTTCCAATTCAATCTAGAGGTCAAAGCCAATGCGACAACGGCAGAAGAGGCAATTTCAGGAGACGGTGAGATGGGACTCTGAGATAAATAGTCAGGCGCGTCGTGTTGTTTGCCAGACTTGTGGAATATAAGACGTTGTATTCTTGGATTATTAGGGCCAATCGCTCCAGACGTCAGGAAGGACTTTTCAAGGTTGATAACCAGCAAAGAGCGTGGTGGTCAGTAACCACTTTAAACGGACTCCCGAATATATCAGGTCTAAACTTGCTGATTGCCCAAATTACGGCAAGGTATAGCTTTTCAGTGATAGTGTAATTAATCTCTGCGTTGGACAAAGTTCGGCTTGCATATGCGACAACATGTTCTAGGACGTCTTGCTTCTGCATCAGTAGAGCACCAAGTCCATAACCGCTAGCATCGGTGTGAATTTCGATAATAAGAGCAGAGTGAAAATGCGCCAAGACATGCTTGGTGGTCAGGATGGTCTTTAGGTTTGCAAATGCATCCTCTTGATATCAAGACCATTCGAACACTGGATATGTCTTGAGGAGCGACTTTAAAGGAGCAGAAATGGAAGCAAATCCGCGAATAAATTGCCGGAAATATGAACTGTGTCAAAGGAATGAACGCACTGCGTTAACTGTTGTGGGGTGTGGAAAGTCAGTTACAGCGCGACGTTTCTCTGGCTCTGATCACGCCCCGTGACGGCTGACGGCTTGTCCAAGAATTTGTATTTCTTGTGCACCAAAAAGGCACTTTTTGAGTTGAGTTGAAGGCCGGTGTTTCTGAAACCTTTTAAAACAGTTATCAATCGAGATAGATGTTCGGGAAAAGTGGAGGCCCAGTTAACATTTAGGTAACACAGAGTTGTTGTTTAGCGCAACCTTCGGAGTAGCGAGTTCAGCATACGTTCCGAAGTTGCTGGAGCATTGCATAAGCCAAAAGGCATGACTCAAAACTCGTAAAGTCCATCGGGCGTAACGAACGCTGTATTTTCTCGATCTTTTTCGTCAACGGTAACTTGCCAGTAGCCCTAGCGCATGTCAATCGAGGGAAAGTAGTTGGCCTAATTAGCGTATCAAGGGCATCATCAATTCGGGGAAGGGGATAAACATACTTTTTGGTAATTTTGTTGAGTCGCCTGTAGTCAACACAAAAGCGCCACACTCTAAAAATAGTCTGTGCGTCTACTTTCACGCACACAACTCGGAGAGCCAATCAGCGCAACTTACGGAGGCAGCTCAGCGAATGACGATGCCGAAACATATGTTTAGGCCAAAAAATGCAGTCTGAGTTGTGACATTAAGGAATGCAAGCGTGACGTTTTGCATTGCTTAATGTCACAACTCAGACTGCGTTTTTTGGTCTAAACATATGTTTCGGCATCGCCATTTGCTGAGCTGCCTCCGAAAGTTGCGGTGCTTGGCTCTCCGAGTGTTGTGCGTGAAAGTAGACTTACAGACATTTTTTAGAGTTCATGTGCGATCTTTTCTTTTCACGAGCACTACAGGAGAAGACCAGTGACTCGGGGATGCTTTCAATATATTTGTTGTAACATGTCACTCACGTGCCTCTGGATGTCTTCTCGTTGAACGTGATACTCGATAGGGACGGGTGCGTATGGGTTTTTCTGTTCTAGTATAGAAAATGTTTTGAGCAGCAGATGTTTAAGCCAAAGGTAGAGAGTTAAAAATAAAAAAAAATGAATGAAGGTGCATAATAGCTTGTATATGGTATTCTGCTGCTTTGGAGGCACATCAGTGTTAACGTATTTCCGAAGCAACTTGAAGGAGTTATGGTGATCATTCAGAGAAGATGTCAGGGTATGAGTATGATGACTAACATATTTACATACCCTATATTTTTAATTGTTTTGAACACCACGCAGGTACAAACCGACAACTCTTGTGCAATGGTAGTTGTATTTGCTAAAACTGTTGTTTTGACAGCTGTACCCGCTATGATTGTCATGGGTAGAGCAAGTCCCTTCTGAAATAAAACTTCGCGATTTGGTTCCAGGTTGTAGGTGTCGTCCGTCACAAATCCTGCTAATTGCACGATAGCTCCAGTAAATGGTGCTACCCGTATGTGACTCACTGTGCGGACAGGTACACATTGTTTTCGAGATGTGAAAGCGTCATTCGCATCTTCGCCTCAGAGAAGTGTGCGTGCGCGACAGTCAATAAGTGCCCGTCGGTTGGCTAAGAAATCCCATCCTAAAATTAAGTAGTGTGTGAAATTGTCCAAGAGAGCAAAGCAATGACGATGAGGTTTGTTATCGACAGGAATTTCAACGGAAACTAGCCCAAGAGAATGTATCGTGGACATGTAGCCACCACGGAGACTGCCACCGTCCCAGGGCGTGGTAACAAGCTTTATTTTTTTTCGAATGTTTTCGCTAATTATTGAAATCGATGTGTCAGTATCAAAAAGTGCTGCATGCAGTTTCGCCGGCTTTCCAACCGGCGCGGTTGGAAAGCTGGAACCTTAAAAAAATGTATGTTCGTTTATCTTAAAGCGAAGGAAACGAAATTCCCCTACGTCGTTGCTATATATGTAGTTCAATATTTGCAACTGCCGTGGTGACAGAACATGGCGGGCAGCATTGAATTGCTTATTCATTGGCACTAGATGTTTTCGAGAACACTTTTGACGGGTTTCTCGTTTATTTTCTTTTCGCGAGACTAGCTGTTACTTATTGCAATAGCAAGGAAGAAGAGCGACGAAATATTTGAGACGATAATCCTCTGTGTCAGGTATAAAATCAACGCCACTTTTCCTGAACTTCTGAACCTCGAATTTCAGCCACCTTTCAAGAAATGGCGCAAATGCGCGCCGTCTGCTACAACATAAGTAGTTGTTTGATATTTAAGAAAATTAATACGCTTTAGAAAATTACAGTCATAGAAAGTTATTTTAATTAGAAAGAGGAAAGCTCTAATCAAAGAGTCGTTGCTTAAATAGCTGTCTTTTTCTCTGAACCCGGTTTCTTGCGTACAGAGGCGAGCCTCAAAATAGTGCCACGATTTAAATTTTTTTTAAACAAATTGAAATATAAATACATCAAAACCAGCCTCATAAAGATTCAGCCTAGTTCCTCTAGCTTACAATTTTAGGAAAATCAGATCAGACGCCAGAACGCTATTTCAGAGAACCAAGAACGCGTGAAAGGAATTCTTTGAATTTTTTCATAGTTAAGTGGTGTTTACAAAAAACAAGCTGCTTGAGTTGCACTTGTAATATTTCTTTATTCTAAGTCCCTATGTTTTCCATTCTTTATTCTAAGTTCCTATGTTTTCCTTAAATATCGTGGCTGCATTATGATGCGAAACTGAGCTGCGACGCTTAAAAAAGCATAAAAAGGCTCTTTTTGAATAACGATTAAAAAATGTGTGTGCTAATTAGGAACAACACGCATTCATGGAACCAGACGAAGCACGTCTTGGATGCATTACAAGACTACAAACTTGGAATGCATAGATGTATGTCTCTGAAAATATCAAAACTTTTACTTCTTGTTTTCTTATTGTAAGTTTTGAAAAATGCATGTAACATTCTACACTAAAAGAGTGATGATAAATTAGAAATTTATTTGCCAAAAAAAAACACGAAATACGTGGATGCGCACAGGCGCGACATTTGCACTGCAAATAGGAGCGTTAGCAGAGCTGCCACCGGTATTATGGTTGGGGCCGTGGGACCGCCGCCTTAAAGGGGCCCTGCAATCATATTTAAGCATCTGCCTTTTTTGCGGCTTCCACGTCTCTTGGGGTTCGGGCAAGCCAGGGGGCACGGAGAGAGTAAGTAACTATCGGTGAGTCATATTTTAACCGCACGACGCGGAAACCTCCTCCATTTGTTGGCAGGAGCGACGGCACAGGGCTGCGGCGCTGAAAACTGCTCATCTTTACAGATAGCCGATTCCTAGTCCAGCGTGCCGCTATCCGTTGGCATCTCCCCCTGACAAGCGACAAGCCCGTGGCCTCCGTGACTGCGCTCTTCAAACCAACCTGCCATTGCACGCCGCCACCGGACGTCAGCTGCTCTTCCTTACAAAAGAAGAGCGCATTTGGTCCAATAGTCAGTTGGCAGCAGCGACGGCACAGGGCTGCGACGCTAAAAACTGCTCATCTTTACAGGTGTGCATTTATTTCTTTGTTACATCAATGAGGTGTTACCGTCGCTGCTGCCACAGCTACTATTGTTTCAGATCAGACAGTCTACTTTTTCTTTTATTTTGTTGACTAGTGATTTAACATGTCGAAGGAAATTTCAAAGCTATTGAAAGACCTGAGGGAGGAAGTTCAGCAGGAGTGGAAGGCGTTTAGGATGACACTGCAGAGAGACGTTAGAGGTGACATTCGGCAACTGCGGACTGATATCAAAGAAGCCAAAGAGAGAATGGACTTTATGAACCATGAATTTGAAGACATGAAGAAAAAGATTACGGAAGTTCTAGACGAACATGTCGCACTTAAAAGAAAAAATGCTGAACTGTCAAACGATGCGACGAAATGAAACGACAGTTGCTGAACTGCCAGGAACGACTGACATAAACGGAATACTCAAGGAACGCAAACTTGGAAATCAAAGGGATCGTGAAACGTGACAGTGAGGGGCTTCTAGATTTGATGGGAAAGCTAGGCGAGTTCATCGGTGAACCGATCGTTTAAGCGGACGTCGCGGCGTGTCACCGGGTGCCGACCCGCGATGTTGGAAAGTCTAACATCGTATTGCAGTTTACGAACCGCGCAAAACGCGACGCCGTTCTTTATAAAGCTAAAAAGAAGCGTCTCTCAAACGTCGATATAGGCCTTGACACAAACGCACCTGTATTTGTTAATGAACATCTCTGCCCCACTTTGGAGCGTGTTCTTGAAAAAGCGATCGAAAAAAAAAAAAACGTCAGTTCAACTGGAGTTACGTGTGGGTACGAAAAGGCAAGATTTTTGCTCGTCAAACGGAAAACTCTCCCCTTTTTCAAATTATCAATGAGGATGACGTCGAGAAGATTCGGTAGGTGGTCATTCCTACTTTAAAGTATTTTTTTCTTCATATTTTTATGGAATACATCGAGCTTGTTTTGCCCGATAACGTAAATCAGTGTCTACTATCTAGAGATGCTACTCATGTCTTTCATTTAAATGCTCGTTCTGTAAAAAAATAAATATGATTCAATCGTATCGTTTTTGGATCGTTGCCGCGTATCGTTTGATATTTTAATGTTCACGGAAACCTGGTATCAGCAGGACGCTGACATACTTATCCTGCCTGGCTACAAGCATTTCTTTTTGAACCGCAAAGATAGGCGCGGTGGTGGTGTCTCATTTCATGTGGGAAGTTCTATTCAAGCCACTACAAAGTATTAAGCATAAAATGTGGAAGTAACATTGTGACTGTTTTGTACCGCCCACCTTCGGCTGATTTCGGCAATTTTATTTCGTTTCTTGAGAACTTTTTGGAATACATATTAGTAAATAACTACCGCCTGATCCTCGGGGGCGATTTCAATGTAAATATATTAGATGATTCCCTTGAAACAAGAACGCTCAGTAATACGTTAAATTCTATGGGATTTCATAACGTTATTTCATCCGCGACCAGAATTACATTATCTACGTCAAACGCCATTGACCTATTGATATCAAATGTTTCAACCAAAGTAATAGTGGCCGGTACCATTAGCTGCGACATCAGTGATCACGTTCCAATTTTTTTGTCGTTATTTAAACATCAATTTTTAAGGGGTAATACGAAGTCCACGGTCACTTTTCGACAAATGTCGGATAAATGTTTATTGGCCTTTAGGAACGCAATATTAAACTACGCTTAAATGCCTGTCTTCTCTGAGTTAGATGCAAGTAATGCATACAATAAATTTCTAAACATATTCAAAGAGCTCTATAACACATTTTCCGTTCAGAACTATTACTGTAAAGAAGAAAATAAGAAAACCTTGGGTTACCCCAGTGCACATAAAAATATTGCAAACGAAATATCGCTTATACAAGGCATTTTTAAGATCAAGAGACCAAAGCAAGTTATCTCGTTTAAAAAAACTTAGGAATGAATTAACGTCTGAGCTCAGAAAAGCAAAATCGTCGTACTATAAGCAAATGTTCAAAAATGTCCCTAAGCAACGCCCAGATGTTGTTTGGAAAAATATTAATGAAGTCTTATATCGGAATCAGGTTTTTCTGGTATAGGTGAATTAATTATAGATGGCCAAACTATGTCGGGTACGACTTTGACGGAATGTTTTAATAACCACTTTTCATGTACACACGAGACTGCCTACAATGACGACGCTATTTCGTTTGCCAAACGTCTCGATGAAAGTTTTTTTATAAATCCCACCGACGAACAAGAGGTATTTAACAGATTTTAGGGCTTAAGAACAGCAAGAGTATTGATATAAATGAGATACAGATAAAACCCGTGAAATTTGTAATGGACGTCATCGCGCCATGCCTCGTACACAAATTAATTTATCTTTATCGTCCAGACATTTTCCTGCAAGTATGAAGGTGACGAAAGTCGCAGTTATATATAAGGTGGTAATAAGCACATTATAAGTAATTGTAGGCCTATTTTTGTGCTGCCTATTTTTTTCCAAGGTACTTGAAAAAAAAATATTTTTACGCGCCTTGAAAACTTTTTTGCAAAACACTGTGTTTACGAACTCCCAGTTCCGTTTTCGTTAAAGTAAGTCTGCGGAAGCAGCATTGTTATTTCCAAAATAAATTATTTTACAAAACATAGAAAGAAGGCTCATTACTTTAGGCATCTTTATTGATTTCAGCAAAGCGTTTGATGTCCTAAACCACAAAATTTTACTTCAGAAATTAAATCTTTACGGTGGTTGTGGCACGCCACTTGCTTTACTTGAATCCTACTTAATTAATCGTAAACAGTCTGTTGTTATCGATGGTCCATTGTTCTTCTTTCCGAAATATTCCCACTGGTGTACCGCAAGGAAGTACATTGGGAAACCTTTTATTTAACGTCCATATTAATGATATTGTTAACATCGATGACGAAGCACAGTTCATTATGTACGCGGATGACACCAGCTTGTTTCTATCTGGGGAAGAAGCTTATGTATTAGTATGTAAAGCAAATTCTATTTTAAGTAAGTTTTTATGTGGTCTGAAACAAATGGGCTCAAAATAAACACAACGAAAACCAAAATAATTTTCTTTAGGTCAAGAAATAACCCTGTTTCTATAAATAATACAATCAATCTTGGTACTTCTTTCATTGAACTTGTAAACCAGCATAAAACCTGGGGTGTAATTTTTTCAGTGCACATGACCTGGTATAACCATATAAATTATATACTTGTAAAACTTTCACGGGTGGTTGGTATTATGGCTCGCTGCCGTAATATTTTGCCACCCAACACTAAGCTAAATATTTATCATGCATTATTCCAGTCCCGCTTAAACTACTGTCATCTTGTGTGGCTCACTGCGACCAAAACGAACCTTAATAACATATTATTGCTCCAAAGAAAATTTTACGTTATATTGGAGATGTTTCTTATTATGACCACACAGAACCATTATTTTCCAGATTTCACATACTGCATATAGAATCCATGTACGAGTACCGTTTGCTCTACACAGTTTGTTTTTCCTCCCCAGCTCTTGTAGAATTTTTGTATGGAATTTCACATCTTAGAAAGCATGAATGTGCTGTTAGCACGCGTCACACAGTTTCATAAGTCCTCCCTCGGTTTCGTACAAATTATAATTTTCAGTCCTTACATTATAATATACCACTTCTGTTAAACAAGTGTATCAACAACAACGTAAATATATATACAATAAGTAAGAGAGCCCTTCGTTTGTACTTTTCTAGCATAGCATAATTTTAATGTGTCATTCATTTGTTGCTGCTGCCAATGTAAAGGGATCCCAAACCTAGTCAAGCTGTTTTTTAACAGCTTTTTTATGGGCTCTCCCACCAGAGCTTCTGGAAAATAAACGTGATTTGATTTGATTTGATTTACGAGGGCGACCCGCGCTGCCGAAAGCGCGCAATTTGTGACGTCTTTGGTCCTGGGCTTACTACTGGTCAGAGCCGCTAAAAGCTTTTTTTTAATCGTGATACAAAGTATAAGTGTCGTGAACCGTTTCAATTATGTAAGAAAGTAGTTTTTGTTCTGTACTTTAGATCAGAAAAGAAACAAATGCAGTTTATAAAGTACGGAAACAAAGAAAAAACATGTCGCCAAACCCGCCACCAAGCGGCGGAAAAAAACAGCGCATACTACAAAGGGCTAGTGGGATGAGGCTCCGACGAACGACGAGCGTAGAAAGGTCCCGGATGTACGCGGCGGCGCTGCGGTCGTATACCGGCTCTAGGATCCAACCGGTTCCGAGCGTTCCGAAGGCTTTCGGCGCGGGCTTGGCTGGCGATTTGGCCATTTGGCGGTGTGGCAGCGCCAAGTGGCTCCCGTTCTGAACTGATCTTTACCCCGTGTTCGCTGTCCTTTGTGCCCAATGAAGTGCTATGCCGAATTTGTCTTTAATCGCGCAGCAAAGTCAATGCGAGCCGCCCTAGCCGCCCGCTTCATACAACCTATCCAACACGTGCTTCAGTGGCACCCTCTCGAGCCGTCGACACGGAGTGCGGCAGCCGTGAGCGCTTGATGAGCTCACTACTCCTCCTCTAGTTCACGACCACTCAAGGCAGGACCTACGACGTCATGAAGGGGGTTATTTTTTGCTTGCTTTTGTAATTCCAATTTGCCTATAACTTTTAAAATAAAGCGAAATTTGAAAAAAAGAAAAGTTTTTTTAAGTTACTACGTTCAGTGCGCTCAGGTTCGGTTCAAATTAAAAACGAGTCAAAAAGTTGTTGCAGGGCCCCTTTAAACACTTCTTCGCAAATCCTAGCTCAATATTTGAAATAACCACCTATGTCACGCAGGTGCAACACGAATCGTGTCGTTGCATGTTTTCTTTTTTTTTTAACCACTTAAAACAAGAGAAGGAGGAAGTGATCAGTCTTGCAATTGAATCTAATGACCCAAGGATGGTTCATTAGATTCTACATGCAGACTAAGTACTGAGGAGGTGCGGAATGCACCAGTAGCTACTCGCAGCCCCTGATGATTGAATGGGGTCCTGCATCTGCAAAGCCGATGCCCTGGCTGAAACATACACTATGCAACCATAGTCCATAGGATGAAAGAAACGCCGACGGAAGTTCATGTAATGTGAATGGAGCATTATATGGTTTTTGCATAACCCCAGAGGTGGTCACAGTCCTTTTTTCTGCCTGCAACTTGTATCATTGGAAATCTTGGGTATAATATTCAGAACTCGATACAAATTCGAAGTGTCCACCTAGGATGTCTGCCTGCTCTTCCAGACTCGCATGGAATATTCCATTTCGACTTAAGAGTGGAACACAAAATGCCCGGTAAGAACCATCGATTTGATGCACTCGGTCCCAAATTCATTTCAGAGGTGCACCGCTATTAACGGAGGAAGCATAACCTCTAAAGCTGCGCCGCTTAGCATGGCTTTGGACGTACCTCGCTTGTGCCCTCATTCTTTCGAAATTAATAAGGTCGCTCGGTGTAGGGTCTCCCTCGAAAATTCCCCACGCTTTGTTTCGTTTATTTTCAGCCGCTCGGCAGTCTTCGATCCACCATGGCTTTCGCCTCTAAGGAAGATGGGAGGACGTCATCAGTATGGAAATCATTAAAGCTTCCAGGATATGCTTTGTGATAGAGTCTGTTACTTCACTGATAGAGAGTTGACGTACAAATAAAATTACTAAAAGAGGTGACCGCTTAAAACGTGTCCAGTTAGCTTTTTCGAGCTTCCACCGAGCTGAATGCAATGAGAGTCACGCGATACTGGTTAAACTCTAAAATTAGTGGGAAGGCGTCACCTCCATGTGGATTTCGGATGACCTTCCATGGAAGCAACGGTAATCATAAAGCATGACAAATGAATAAGTCTATTTAAGTAAACTTATAACTGGTAGAACTAAACGTGCGTTGATGATGTTGCGTCGATGATATTTATGCCGTAGATGAAGACGCGGTCGCCTCGTAGTTTATCGCACGAAGCACACAGCGAGCACAGATGAAGTGCGAAGCGCATGTTTGCAACACGACGTTCCAGCGGTAACATCATGCTGATGACGTATGATGACGCTTGATGGCATTACGCTCATGACACTCGGTGACGTATCTTTATGGCCATCATTTGGGGACTACGACGCGGCTTGTTTTTCACGTAACAGGTCCAGTGACGTCGTCCTAGTGGTCAAGAAGGACGTCTAGGACGACGTACCTCAAGAATGACCCCAAAAACAGTGCCGACCTTGAGCGCACGATTGAACGGCGCGTGTCGCTACACCGCATTTTTATCGCTATTTATTCATATTTTTCTCTCAATGAGATAAGTAAGTCCTTCGCCTTAAAACATTTGTTATTCCGTATTTTACATGCACAGTTCTTTTTTCTACCATTTTGTTTTACCAATGACGCGCCGAAACAATGAATCCCACTGCCATCTAAAAAAAGATTCGGTGGTAAAGTTCCACATTTCCTGCTACAGTGAACTAGATTAAATAATTTTGAGTCAGATCATATAGGTCGTGGCTGATTAGATTTTTTTTGTCATGTGTTTCACTCTGGAAGAAAACGATGTTGATGTTTCTAAACCGAGGACAGTCTACGTCTCAAAAAGTGCTTTTTTTTTTAGAAAGTGGCGGGTAGGTGACTCACACCGTATTCTATTGAGGTCTCATACCAATCAGTTACAAAGTTACGCATGCTTTATAAAGAAATATACAAGTGACATTAATGGAGACCCGCGCATAACTATCTAGTTAGGAAGAAGGGATTTTTTTTTGGCGACTGCCAATAGTATTTAAGTTAATATACAGCGTCTTGAACATTCGGGCACTAGTTCGTCCCAGGCCGTTATCGTATCTTGTCCTGTCTTTTTTGGCGAGAATTGAACCCGATGTAACATACGGTGGCATAAACTTACCAGTTCGTTAACTCGGTTGTTGTTGAAAGTTGGAAGGGACATCGGCTGGTTTACCTCATAACACTTTTTCAAACCTTTGTTCGTCGTAGAAAACTGAAAGTAAAATTTAAAAAAAACACACACACGAAAACTCAATACGCGGACTGTGGCGTAGAATCCCGCCGTCCAATCGTAATTCCCTACCGAGAAAACAGAGGTACAAATTATACAAATCGCAAGCTCAGCTACCTACTCGTGCCCAAAAAAGCACAAAATGAGGAAAGAAACAGTCAGTCGTCGAACTCCAAATGAGCCGAAGTCACGTTCCACAAACTTGAAGACTTTCACCATAACTCGAAGGCGAAAGAAATCCAAAAGAAAGTTGTTATACTCCCGTCACCTTTCATTTTCTCTTGGAAGCCGAAAGTGCAATCTGTCGCCGTCGATTCCATCTCCCCGTTTCTTGAACTCGTGTCTTGGCCTGGAAAGTCAGGTGGCAAGTCCACATTCTTTTTTCCCGTAACGCTCACGTTTTTCACGAAGCAGAATTGGATTGCAGGGTTCATCGCTTTCGTCTGGAGAAATAGCGAACAGTGAACTTCGTAGAAAAGAAAGATAGCGGTTCTCGAACCATGCCCCCCCCCCCCCCCCCCCATAAGATAAGACCTTAAGGCTTATGGCGGGGTCAATTATAGCATGCTTCGAAGGCAACAAAGAAGGGCTGATGCAAGACGAATGAAAAATAGAGTGGCTAAACCGACTAACATTGGTCTTCGGAGAGAGATTCTGGCTTCGCAAGTCGGTATGTAGTGCAAGAGCCGTCCCGCTTATCGTTGTATACAATGCTGTTATCTCCACCTATTCTTCTTACCTTTTGTATTTTCATCTTTCTGCGGCAAAAGCAAATGTTGGCTGGCTTCATAAGATAGAGCACGAGGTGAGCGATGTCCACTGTTTTTTGCGACTTATATCTAACGACAAAGATAGCGATATCCTTTCAGCGGACACTTCACGCCTACAAGCGTGAATGTAAATACACACGTTGAATGAGGGAACGCAGTAGGTGAAAACAAATAGATCATTGAAAACGGAACTCCGTTTTTTTTTTAATATACTCAAGCGAGTACCATCTCAATCAAAATTGACAAAATCAATCTATCATAAACTTTTAAATTGAAAACAAAAGTAAATCAAGGTTTATTTTTTCAGCTTACCAAGAACTTGCAGGCGCCCACAATAATTTGCACTAAACCGTATACCCAAATCAATATATGCAAATGCGAAAACGTCGGTTCCACAAGATACAGATCTGCCAAAAAAAAAAAAAATCGAAAAAAAAAAATGTGAACGTGACTGAAACCGTGTGCAGTGCATGTGGTGAGGTAGAAGAAACTATCCAACATTTGCTCCTTGAGTGTCCGGCAATCGTACCTGCGACAGACGTCGGCACCCGCATTGAGCAGGCCCTCGGTTTTACGGAGGAGAACAAACGTGATGTGCTCAAAGAGAAGGCTCCAGGCATGGTGGAAAGTCCACTCGTGATACTTCAGAGTGCCTACGAACCATTTCTCAGACTTTCTAGTTCCTTTTCATTATCTTTCTCTTTATCTTCTTTTCTTTAATGGCATGTCTATTTTATAGACGCTCGTTAAAAAGGGCAATTGCCGCCAGAAATACATACATACATACATACATAAACTGCGTCTCAAAACACTTTGCATTCCTGAAGCCGGTGACAAGTGGCGGCAAATGTCTGGGAGCGACAAAGAGCCCTTGGAATACTCAAATTCAGTGGACAGCTTCCTCTCCCCCCCCGCCCCCCCCCCCCTTCCCCGTGACGTCATAACACTTAGATGGCACCAAATCCAGGATTGCGGCCTTGCAGCAATGCCGGGCGTCCTTCAATTCATTGGCTGGACACCAGGTCCATCCAAACGCCGACGCAGCATTCGAAATTCTGCAAGGCAGAATATCCAGCTCACCTTGGAGGAAGAGGAAACACGCAAAGCTGCAAAGGGTAAAAGGCGGAGAGGAGGAAACGGGGGAAATGTGGAAAGCGCGAACTGGTCGTCGGCCTTTAATCTAGACGGAGCCGACGCTACACGATAATTGAACCAATCAGAGTGCGCCAAAACCGCTAGTTCTCATGCATTTTGTCCTTATGATTCGCTCGGCGATGATATAAAGCACGCACAGAATCATGACCAACACCACGACGGTGTGTTTTTGACGCTGTCTGATTTGACGAATCGGAGCGTCGTCTGCGAAACCAAGTTTTGTGCATGGGATTTGATTATTCTAGGTCACGTTGGTAAGACACCCTGGCACTTGTAGTATTAACGCTGGCAGTAATGACGAGTTAATGCAGAGGAGGGCCGTAGGACGCTTGAATTATCACACGCGAGAATTTGACATGTTCAAGAAGCTTTCAGTCATATGAATTATAAAGCTTTCGTTGGGATAAATTGAGTTATGTTCATCAGAAAACACCGATTAAATGTCTGTCGTATACGATCGACGGAAAAAGCTTCACATGTGTGTGTTCAGGCTCTTCACTTGTAGCTGTATCAAAACAGTTTAATTCCAGAGATTTAAGCTCCAGAAGCCCGTGAGTAATGCAGTTTTCATTTACAGTGACGGGTGTTGAATAATCTAGTTAAACGAGCTATTCTTCTCAGCGTGCGTAGGCTCTGTTTATGAATAGAATCTATATCACAGTAAGAAAATAGTTGATCGTCCAAAAGAACCGGCAGATTACGTACAAGTGTCGTCCCGTTTATAATTTCATTTTCTGATGAATGATAAAGGGCCACACTTCCATGACAGACACTTCCCTTCGCAAAAAAAGACTCTACATCAAATACATTTTAAATGCATTTAATACACGCACGGTTTCGTATTTTTCGGCCGCACTAGAAATGCATTTTGATCTACCCATATAACTTCCAACAAGGCCCAAGAATACACTTTAAGTGCATTAATACTCGTATTAAATGTTTAATTAAATTTATAATTATAGATATCTTCGAAATGTATTCCGAGTACGGTTACAATGCTTAACAATTTCACTATATTTTTACTTCTATATTTTCAATGTTCAATATTTACAGAAGATATATTTGAACGCTTGGAATATACTTTAAATATGCGAATTTTAGTCAATCTTTCAAGATATGTTCTAAGTGCACGTAAAAAACTATGGAATGTACCTTTTGTAGTGTTTTATTGTACATTCAAAATACGTTCAAATTACACTTGGAAACATTTCAAACTTATATGTGTTTGCTAAGGGTTGAGTCTTACATGGATTACAATGGAGGCGGTTTTCAGGTTATATTTGTCGATTTATTTAGGCTACCAGCAATAAGGAGTGATATTCAAAGCTAATTGGTCTTCACCACAGTCTTCCAGCAAATGTATAAATAAATAAGGACAGTAGCATTTTTCTGATATTAAGTCGTACGAACTATAACGTAGAAGGTTCTGATTTATTGCTTGTTGGTTGAAGATGTTTAGGGGGTAAAATCTCCAAAAAACATTGGACGAGTAGGGGAGACACAGACCAGAGAGCGGTACTGAAAACTGGTTTAGTCTTGGGTAAACGCACCCACCGCGAAACCGAGTGCACACATGTCCCATTCACTTCCAATCGTCAGTCATCCCCTTTTCTGCTTTTGTACTGCAACGCTCATAAGTAAACGGTGAGTGACTTTTTTTGCTATGCATAACGTTCAATAAACAATCACTTGCGAGTAAGCGCTTTTCTCTCGAGCATGTTCTTTGTTGTCCTGTTTTTTTTTTCTTTATTAGGGCTAGGTGATTGATCGGTTAACATTTCGATTGATCTATTAATGCTTCAATCACGATCAATGTTTTTAATTGGATAATCGGTTGAATTGTGACGAACCAAAAGAAAACAAGAACAAGAAACATACATTTTCCTGATATGACTACCTTGGACTGGAAACAACAAAAAAGACCACAGATTTTCACCGAGTTCTGGAGTAGTCAATCGAATTTGGTCATGGGCTTTATGTATCTAAATTCATCAAGTTGGTTACCAGTGACGTTCTAGTTCCTCCCAAAGTCGACGGCAAAGCCGGGCGTCGCGTCATTCAGTGGCGGCGCTCCGACAGAAAAGCCTGGCAGCCTAGCTAAACAATCGACAAACGGGAGGGTCAATTTGCAAGATTCCGCCGACTGAGTTTCCCTTCAGACGGCCGAGAACAGAAAGAAAAAAGACGACGTCCACATGGTTAGCGGGGTGTCAGCAGCCGCAGGGCCGAGCCTGGCCTTTCCTCGACTTACGCCAAACTCCGAGCATGCCTTGAAAAAAATCGCAGGGCACCCTCCGAAAAGAGCAGAGCCCACAATAGTCGAAACTGCGCGCAGAAGCGGTGGAGGGTTAGTCCGAAAGGATCAAAAGCACAAATTATGTTGTTTTTTCTTGCTCTATTTTACTCGGGATTCGGGAAAACAATTATTCCCGCGTGATGCATACCTTCAACGAGTGTCCTCATGTGAATTTGGTTGGGACGAGGACACATGAGCAACGCTAAATTTTAACTGATAAAATCCTTGAGAAGGAAGGTGCGAGGCGTATACTTCGCCACTTCTACTTGCTTCAGTATTATACACTTCACAGACTGCAGCTGTGCACCAATATGAAGGGTAAACTTTAGGTATAATGTTAATGTAATGTGCGCTGCAGAGTAGGTGTTGGCAACCTACATTAAGGCGAGAATATTATATCTCACACGGTCACTTCAGAACGCCAAGCGTGTGTCTGTTTAACGCAGCAGTGACTATTGTGAAAAAAGCAAATGAACTCACTGCTGGCGGAGGATATCAACTGACGTCTCTGCATCCACAAGTAAAAACACAAGCTGGAAGTCTCTTCGAACTGCTCTAAAAAAACACCAATAGTTGAAACTGAAAATATATACATAGCTTCGTTTATCACATAGTGAAAACAATCATCACAGGCAAAAAATGTAAATTCCTCCGCGCTAATACATTATGCACATAAAAGAGCGAAACGGATTATGCCATTAATTAATCTATTAAAGAGTGTCGATTGGTAGGGTTAAAAATATTAATCGACGCCCAGCCCAATTTTATATACACCATCAATCAACAACTAGCTCAAAGGCTGTCCCTTCTTCAAACTCAGCCATTTTTGCACTTAAAATTGTACTCATCCTCGGAGCAAAAAAAAATTATGTTATAAACGAGTCACAATATCAGAAATAGGTTGTTATGAGGCTATTGCCATTGTTAAATATTTTAATCACCTTTTAGTTTGTTTCGTAGATATTGTGATTATATTATCCGGGTATGGCCGGAAAAAGAGGAGGGGGAGGAGGAGTAGCTTTCACTGCTTGCAGACAATCATTAAGCGCCCATCGACGAGGGCATTTGGAGGCCTATCAAGCTTCGATTTGGGAGGAGGTTCCATCTGGTATTGGTATAAATTTTGCTATTGAATCATATTATTTCTCTCTTTCTTCAGATGCTGTTTTTTTGTAAGCGACTTCTACTTTCTCGAGTATAAAATAGATTTTTCGAGACACTGCGTAGCAATTAACGTGGATATCAATCTACTTATGCCGTGTCTTAGGTATCATTCACAATTAATGATCATGCACTTGTGAAAACGACTCTTCTTCCTTTAACTTTATTCATCTTAATAATTGAAAAAAATATGTTCGCAAATTGTTCAAGAAATATTCTTGATATCGTGTAGTAGAAAATTACCACTTTGAAAATATTGGGTGTAGAAGACAGTCTTTCCTGTTCTAGTGCACATTACCCCACTCTGTCATCTTAGTTTTCTTGTTTTTAAAATGTTTGCCATTGTGCAATACCTTAGAATATGCATATAATGATGTAGAATATTTAGGTTTGTGCAAAAATCTCGATAAATACGGTTGGACCGTTATCCTACGAGGTGCCAATGAAAGATTAAAAACGCAGGGTAGCTGGTGAATGACTTTCGTACTTCAAGGCTACAGAAGGGAAATATGAAAAAGCCAGGCATCTGTGCACGTCTGTTATTTTTTTTACCTTCTCTTGGAGTGAAGTACGGACGTTTCGAGTAATGATTCATTTATAGATGGTGTTACATTACTAACTCGAATTTTTTTTTCCGCAAGTACCTCTACCGTGCCTAAAAGTAGCCTAAATGGTTTTCTCCAAATTTACAATATCAATTTAGCCTAAAATTGCGAACGCAACTAATACATAAAAAAACATTCAGTGCTTGGTACAAAAATAACGGACATGTCGTGATGTACCAAAAAGCTTAAAGCCTTTTGCGATATTACTAATACCATAACCAAGTGAGCCTGTCTTAATTAGGGACCTGATTGATTCTGGTGTCTCATAAAGAGCATACAACGAAGAAGCAAAATATATAAAAGTGCGAGATCGGTTCACAACACTTTTTTCACCAATGTGTTTGCGAAAAGTATTTACAACATTTTATTTAATGATTTTCTTTTCTAAGTATCTGTTCGAAAGTGTCTTGTAGAGTTACTTGTGATGATTGTTTATGATTTACTGACATTACTGTTCACGATGTCCACTGTGTTATTAGGAAAACGGTTTGCAAAGTATCTACTAAGTAAGACTGTTATTTTAACATTAATGTGAAAGGATGGTCCGAATTATCCGCTCCGGTTCTCAAAAAGCTGTCGAACGAATTATCAAGGTCCTTCCAAACAATGCATATGTTTAACACAATATTATTTCACGTGGTTATTTTCATGCGAAACGCGTAACACGGTGCGCATAAAATCTCGTAAAGTATTACATGCTTTACAATTGAAGATCTTATCTGGTATGATGAGTGTGTCTTCATTATCTATCAATCGCCTACACCGATCTGCCACTATCTAGACCGCAGATCGACAGATGAAAGCCAAGAAAGGAAACGAACTGATCCAAAATATTGTGGCGGTCTAGTTGGTTGTACTTCTCCGTCTGTCCTTGCCTTAGCGCTATTTGTAATTTTGTAAGAAAGGAAAATTCAAGCAAGAGTGCTAGCAATAAGAGAAGAGTGGATAGATGCCCACCTTGGTGATCTTGGTTATTCGTGTTCAGCTTATTGAAAGACGCACAGTTCGGTCTTTCTTGGCCGGCACAACCGGGGGGGGGGGGGGGGGGGGGTGTCAATTTATTGTACAACGTTTAAGTGATGTAGTGCTAACTTTGTTGGAATGAATAGCTTCTCGCTCTTTAAAAACAGTATTGCAATTGGCGAAATTGCTTCGACAAGCACAGTCCTGTGCTTGGTGAGCAGTTCAGAAGAGCCCCGAATGAAGCGGCGAAGTTATTGCCAAGTAGCTCTAGCAGCGCGTTCATGTGCCATCTCTAGTGAAACAAAGTTCGGGTGCACCTCGATTTTCACTGGCGCATCTGTTTTCATAGGTCGCGAGGCCCCGTAGGCTTCGGCTAGCGTGACAAACTCAGTTAAACTGCTATAGTCTTTGATGTGGGCTATTGTTGTTTTGTTCTGCAGGCCTTGTAGTTCATTCCAAAACTTTCTCACGTGGAACTTGACTCGCATATCTAGAATTGCTTTAACGTCAATTGCTCTTTTTTAGAGCTGGGATATACTGGATTCTACCAGCAGTTAGTGCAAGTGGCCTCGTTCATAGCGGTGAGTATAATATTACTGGGTTTTGGTAGCAGGTTCAGGTCATCGGAAAGTACTCGTAGCGCAGATCATAAAGCATTCCGGTTCTTTTTGATGGAATGGACTTCCGCAGTGTCAGCTAGTTTTTATTAAGTTCAATAACAACGCTGTGCTTGCCTAAATGCTCATACCCAGTATAATGGCCCTTGAGCACTTCGGCAGCACGATAGATTCCCAGGCTTGTATATGAATATCGATGCCACCAATGCACTTCCCGATCAGTGTTTTTAGGGAGCCTCCGGCGGGTCTTCATAGGAGAGCGTCCCATCGCGTTGTAATTTTTCAGAGCCGACGAAATGTCATTGCACTCAAGACCGAATAATCTGCTGTGATGAAAATGTACACCGTCGCGCCCTGGCCGTCGGAAGCGGTGTTGATGTTATTTGACGCCAAACTAAAAATATCGTTTGTGTGGTTGCTAGTTTTTGATGTAGCACAGCGCAGTTCTTGGAGACGTTTTTTTTTTTTTTTGTTTTTTTTTTCCTACGATTTTTTGTTATGCAATTTTTAGGCGTTGCCGCATTTAATTTTCCCGGTTGGTCAGTGTAGGCAAGCTGTCATAGCCGGCGAAACTGTGAGCAAGGACGTCAAGCAGATTTGAGGAGAAACCACGTTAAACAGTATGCACTGAGAATAAATCCCTTTCGGGGTACTTCTGCATGTCCCATAGGCATTCTAAAAGGCGCGTTTGAAGGTCCCTTGGTGCATTTTTCCGCCGTTTCATCCGCCAATAGGAACACAATCCGCGGTCGGTGTGGTCGGCTTTCCCGGAAAGCTAGCACAGCGATGATCGGTTGCTCATTTGCCATATAAGCCGGGTGTTTCAACGAAGGGTTCAGAATTCACTAACAGTGGGGTGATTCAGAAAAAAGAAACTTCTGGTAAAAAAGTCGCTGCAGTGGCGGTCGTCAAGAATTACAAGTAACGTACTCATTAGTTAAATAATTAACTCAAATTTACCAATTAACTTTATATGTAGTGAAATAAACATACAGTTACAATAAGAAACATGGTAAGCATCATCGAAAACAACTGAATCAACACATTTTAGAACGATATAGGACAGCGGCAGCAATTTACGGCGTTCCTTAAATACGCCCAATTCGAACTCGTTGGTAGGTTCCGGTTCCTTATCAGAGCGCATCTTTCAGGCAGCGGTTCTGCTTTCCGATGGCTGAAGCGCGAAGCTAACACCTCGTCTCCCACGTAGAATGGAGGGAAGTATGGCGCACCTGCATTGCTCATCTGGGCCACCGGGAAACAGGACCCCTGGCGCGAAGATGCGCTCCGTTGGCAAACCAAAAGCTAGAAACGTCTCCAAACTTTTTTTTATTTTTTGTTTTCTTTTTCGCCGTAAAACGCTGCTTTCGCTTTAAATCAACTAAAACATTAGTTCATTTACTGGTTTAGGTTATGCTTAACAATTTTCTCATTAGAACTAAGGTTTTTTTTTATTTAAAAAGTTAATTAACAAATCGCAGTACATTACTTCGCTAATATGTTGTTGTTGTTGTTGTTGTTTTTTGTTTGTTTTTTTGGAAACCTTGACGACCGCCATGGCTGGCAGTTTGCTCCCAGAATGGGCTTCGTTTTTTTCTCAACCAACCTATCTTTAGGGAATTCTTTTTTAAATCCCTCGCTCAAAACGCCGTATGTGGCTTCCTTGGAGCGCGTTCTATGGAGCAGACGTACTGGGACTGTACTTCCAGACGGCAGGAAATTTGAGACAATAAAGGTTACGTAGTATTAGATTTAAGACACGACCGGGTAGCTGATGGTTGCCTCCAAGCTATCGTCACATAGTTGAAGTTTAGCGGATGCCATGGTATGACGAAATCTTCAAGGATGAACGAGCGTTGACTTCCTCTCGTTGAACCTCACAGATAAGAGCTGCCAGGTGATCACTAGCAGGCAGAAACCTCTGCAGATCCTCCCGTGCGACGTACCGCGTGGTCTCACAAATGCCAAGGCGGTCTAAGAGTCTGGAGTCAAAGATATTTCTAAATGGCGGAAAGGCATCGACGCCGGGTACTTGCTGATTGCGACTGGCTCGGGCCAACAGGGAACTTTCGATGGATTTTGGTGACATCAATACCAAACCATTCAACTGGTGTAGAAGAGTTCCGGACGAGGCCGTCTATGAAGACTTTTACGTCTAACTATGAACTTTTATACTCCCTGTTTTCTTTGTGGCTTCGAGTGCCGGCGGAGGCGCAAAGGTGACATCATTGGATCGTTGATGCTTGTTTATAAAACGTTTTAGGCCCATTTCTCGTCATATTTGAATTCCCTAGATGGCTTCTAGAATATATTTGACATTAATTTGAAATCTTTAAGCTGCCCCCTTACTCTGCAGCATACTAGCGACACAAAAGGCCGCCGGTCATTACGAATTTGTCACTATCGAGTATCTCGTTGAAAGCACCGTGAGTGTCTCTCATTCTTCTATTTTAGCGTTTTATTCGTTCTGTGTTAACTCAAAGAAACGTTACTGAAAAGGATATAAACGACATGCTACACCAAAACATAATCGATTGCTCTCAGAAAAAAAGGTGTATACAATACCCCAAAACTTCAGTTCGACGTCCAGCGCATTGACGTCGAACAAACGGCCTCAACTCTTACGAGGGGCTTGATAACGGTGCAATATACATAATTAAACCGCTAAAGTATGTATCAAACACTACACGAAAAGTTTTGTTGTAGGACCAAGAAAACCCCAATTACCTTTTTTGGTGCTCGTGAAAATTGGTACCGCAGTTCGACGTTAGCCTGCTGCACGTCGAACTGAAGTTCTGGGGCGTCGTTTATGGGACACGGGGTGTAAGAATAGAGTTTTTTTCCTGAGAGAAAAAAGTCGTCCTTTCTCATATCTTCACTGGTCTGATAGTTAAAAAGAAAAATGGTAGCTGAATATTTTGTGTTGACTACACCCCAGGTAGCACACCGCGTCGGCCGGTATCGGGACTACGCCGGCCGGTCCTGGCAAAAGGACGGCGGCGCGCGGCCAAGGGCGCCGGTGAGCTGCCGGCCCCGGCCGGCGTCGGGGTTTCGTCTTGCTCACTGGCCAGTTCAGCCGTAGAAGTTACAGTGACTGGCCGGCATCGGTTTTTTGCTGTCTTTGCTGGCCAGTCGTTCCATGGAAGTTCCAGTAACTGGCCGGCAGCGGTATTTTGCTGTCTTTGACGGCCAGTATTCACCTGGATGTTCAGTGACTGGCCGGCGTCGGTATTTTGCTGTCTTTGATGGCCAGTATTTACATGGAAGTTCAGTAACTGGCCGGCGTCGGTATTTTGCTGTCTTTGATGGCCAGTATATACATGGAAATACCAGTAATTGGCCGGCATCGGTGGTTTGCTGTTCGCGCTGGCCAGCCTTGCCAGGAAGTTCCGTTCAGTGACCGACATCGCTTTATTTTAATTATTTTTAGAGCGCAGCTCTTAGGGGCCCGTTTCCGGCTTGAACGGCGTCGCCGTCGGCGTCGGCGTCGCCGTCGCCGTCGCCGTCGGCGTCGGCGTAACCGCGCGGTGCATCATGGGAAATGTCCCATAATGCACCGCGCGAGCCCCCCACCAAGGTCACGTGACCTCGTGGGGGGTCACGTGACCCCCCGAAGTCACGTGGCCCCCTCCTCGAGGTCACGTGACCCCCGCCGATTTCGCGTGACCCCCCGATGACGTCATCGTCACTGATGACGTCACCGGCATCCACATCGTCATCGTCATCATCACTGATGACGTCACCGGCATCCACATCGTCATCGTCATCATCACTGATGACGTCACCGGCATCCACATCGTCATCGTCATCACTGATGACGTCACCGGCATCCGCATCGTCATCGTCATCATCACTGATGACGTCACCGGCATCCACATCGTCATCGTCATCATCACTGATGACGTCACCGGCATCCACATCGTCATCGTCATCATCACTGATGACGTCACCGGCATCCGCATCGTCATCGTCATCATCACTGATGACGTCACCGGCATCCACATCGTCATCGTCATCATCACTGATGACGTCACCGGCATCCACATCGTCATCGTCATCATCACTGATGACATCACCGGCATCCACATCGTCATCGTCATCATCACTGATGACGTCACCGACATCCGCATTGTCATCGTCATCATCACTGATGACGTCATCAGTGACGTCACTGATGTCGTCACCGACATCCGCATCGTCATCGTCATCATCACTGATGACGTCATCAGCGACGTCACTGATGACGTCACCGACATTCGCATCGTCATCGTCATCATCACTGGTGAAGTCATCAGTGACGTCACTAATGACGTCATCGGTACCCGCATCGTCATCGTCACTGATGACGTCATCAGTGACGTCAGTGATGACATCATCGGCATTGGGGGTCACGTGACCCCCAAGGTAACGTGACCCCCCCTGGTTAGTTTAACCCCCCCCCCCCCCAGTGCCCTTCCCTCCTCCTCCTCAAGAGCTGCGCTCTAATTCGGCGTTACAGGGAGTTGTAAGCGGCTTTCATTTTTTTTTCGCTCTTTTTACTTCGCAGTCATATTATTGAGATTCTGACGAACTTCGGCAATTCATAAACAGCGACTAGAATTGTTCGTGAAGCGATCGTCGGTTTCTTTTTAGCATTCTCTCTTAGAATCGAGAGGCTAGCAAATTGAAACAGTGTGATGAAAAGTTTGCGATAGGCACTTGACCAAGCTGAGAAAAAGAATTTCTGAATTTGTGGTTTGCGGCCTCGTTTGCTTTACATGCCGATGTGAGGTCACTGCAAGTAAGGTGGTCTCACGAAATATCAATTTCACTTTCGGCAAGCCATCTGCCTCCGTGCTGACGTGCCCATTTTCCATGCAGGTCCGCGGATGGAGGCGCGAGACAGAGCCGCCGATGCAGCCCTCCGGCAAATACGTTTTGCTTCCAGCGTGGAGTTGACGTCACCGCGCGCGTGACAAAGGCGCGGCGCGCGGTGGCAGCATCTCCACACTGGAAGACTGCATCGGTTGCTCCGTCTCGCGCCTTCGTCCGCGGATTTCTCCTTCATGAGAATACGCCTTTAGCGATTCGTCTCGTGAGTCTGGGAAACGCGACATCCACGAAGGAACTTAAGAATAATATCGAAGACGTGTTTGAGTCAAATCAACTCGTCTAATCACAGTTGCTTCCCCTTTTAAAGTCGCCTCGGCGGCATCCGCCGAGTACACTTTGACCGCTGACGAGCAGTCTCCTGCCGGCGCGTATTTTGTCAGAATAAGGATCGGTATGTTCCAAAATCCAGCAACAGCCGGTGCACCATGTCTCCGAGTATCCTCGCAATTACGCTACAAACCAAACAAAAAAGACTGCCAAAGCCGGCAGTCTTTTGCCAAAGCCGGCAAAAAGACTGCCAAAGCCGGCAAAGCGTATTTGGCGCTTGCTAATGGCCATAATAATTGTTATGAGCTTGCTTTCTTCCTGACTGAGTATGTCGAGATGATTTCAGACACACAGATCTTGGGTGTCGGTAAAAGCTCGTCCAAAAAGGCTTAGCGAGGAGTACGGGACGCTTGTTAGGGCCTCCGTCGTAGCTAGCCGACCTCAGCGCTTGCGGAAACTTAATCTTCTATCAGCATAAAATTTGAATGTGAGATATTTATGGCACGACGAAGACATCATAATAACTTTCGTGCAGTAGTGAAAAGTAAGTCGTATCCTCACTCCTGTGAGGATGCACTTGGTTTTCGCCCAGTGGAGTAGCAAGAAGCGGACGTTTGGCAAACCAAATACGTGTAAGGCTCAAGGTGACCAAATTTCCGTTGTAGTTCACTAGTATTAGACGGGATTGAGCTCAAAGATGCACTCGTGCGGTGAGGTGACTAAGCCACGTCTTACTACGTTTGCATTCGCACGCACAATATCCGGTGTTTCGGGAACCAAGGAAAGTGCCCCGGTCTTCGTTTTGTATCGCTCGAGAATGAGTGTATTGTACATTCGTAAAAAGTCAGATAATCGAAAACGCAAGCAGCGCGTTCCGTTCGGTCGCGGCGTGATCGCATGATATGAAGCTGCTCAGTCGAAACCGAAACTGATGGCCTACTAGTTCCCAGAGTGCACTGTGTGGTATTTCGCCGCGATGGGGCGCGTCGGTTTTGAAAGAAGTCTAATAAAAGGTTGCGTTACGTCCGGACGGAGCACTGCAACGCGTATACCTAACCCTTCCCCTTGTCCTCCTCTCTCTCCCCCGTGAACCTAAGGAAGGCGGAGATTTGGACTTAACTTGGGTTACGTCGGACGCAACGCTAGACACTTCAAACGTTCCGAACGCTGGAGCAATATCGGTGCAATGGCGGTGTAGGTGTTAGTTTCGGTTTCGAGAATAAACTAAAAAGGATGTTTTGCGGTGTAAATATCGCGATATTTTTTGTTGGCCCGGTTATAACTTCGTTTATGACGTCCCTGTTCTATTTAGGTAGTAAGAAATGTGTTCTTTTGCGAGCTCAGTTTTATATAATTGCGCGTTAAGATCTGACAGAATTAGGCTGCCAGATTTGTGGACACCGAGCAATACCTTTTCTGGGAAAGGGTTTAATCATTCATATTATACTTGAGTTTTGGAAATATCACAACATTTTTGGGCGTAATATAACAGGAAAACTCTTGAGTACTATTATATCAAGGCTCCTTCTTCACCTTGTCAATTTTGACCCTACCACTTTCTCATTCCCTCACTCTAAATCCCATAAGTAGGTATGCTTGAAGTAATTTTTTTATAGCACTAAACAACAGCAATGTATTAATTTTGTGAGATCTTGGGCTAAGTGGGTGTCACTCTCGTATCAACAAAAATATGCTGGTAAACTCATCTTAATTTATATTGACCAAATAAACATGAAACTGTCATCTTTAGGAATAAACTAGACCAAATTTATGAAAAATACAAAATACAAAAACCTGCATAATTGATAAATGTGTCAAGAGAATAAAAACAATTCTAAATTACAGCCCAAATGAGATCTATGAGCCCACTCTCATCATCATCCAGAATGAGAACACAAACCACTCAAACAAACAATATTATTCATGCTTTATTTGTGTCATGTCCCAGAATCAATCATTGTATTTTTTTCACATCTTATGCAAGTGCAGCATTGTTAGCTGCAACACCTGGTGCTTTGTTTTTGTATTTTTTCATGTATGACCCCCCCCCCTTTATGTAATGCCCTTGAAGAAGGGCCCTTAAGGGTACAAGGAATTAATGAATGAATGAATAACCAATTGGTCACACTGTTTACATTGATAGAAAAAAAAATGATTACAGAATGCCATACATTGTAAACAATGGTCTGCTTTCGGAATAACATGTAGAGTGTCATAAACCAAAGATGCATTATTCAAGGTACAATAAAAAGTTATTAGACTGGGCAAATATACAACGAAGCATTCTCCTTTGAAGTAGCCCCCTTGTGTAGCGATACACCACTCGCAGTGCTTTTTTCACTTTTAGAAGGCTTTTTGGAAGTTTCGTCCTTGAAGCGTGTTAAGTGCCTTCAGCAGCTCACTCTGGATCTCATTCAAGGTTCCAAGACAACGACTCTTGAGAATCTGCGAGTTTCTAATGCTCTGTGCGTGGGCCTATTGTCATGATGGAGCATCCAATGGATCCATTGCTACAGTTCAGGTTTTCTGGCCTGAATGTCCTCCCAAAGAAGTATCAAAACATTGAAACAGAACTGGGGCATTCATGGTTAACAAAAATCAGTCAAAATCTGAGCTCTCAGTCTTGCATGTAAGGTACATGCAAAGCACTCAAGCTATAAAGTCTTCAACACCTCGGAAATGTAAAGATCTCACAAACCCATAAGGTGCCAAATATCAGCAAATATGGAGAGGGTACCTTAACGTCAAAATTCCACAAAATAGTGTCAGTAGGACCCCCAGTCAAGACACAAAAGGATGGCTTTAATACCCTCGCGCACAACAACACGGGCATGAGAGCTACTCAACGCGTCTGACCGCACCTGAAGACCAAATAGATGAGACGACACACGAGTTTGTGCTCGCAGAAGACGACAGTCGCACAGCCAATTCCACACAAGCAGCTGACAACTCGAGATAGACGGACTTTAAATTCCTCAAGAAAATGTCACCAGGGCTCCAACGTTCTTTCATTGACACACAGGGACTCTTCAATATCTACCCCACGCAACAACACAGGCACAAGTGCTACTCAAAGTCTCTGAACGCACCTGAAGACCAAATAGTCGAGACGAACCATAAGTTTGCGCTCGCAGAGGAGGACAGTGCACAGCAGATTCCACACACGCAGCTCACAACTCGAGATAGATGTACTTCTAATTCATAAAGAGAATGTCACCAGGGCTCCAACGTTCCTTCTTCGACAGACGAGGACTCTTCAATATCCATCGCACGCAACAACACGGGCACAAGCACTTCTCAAAGTGTCTGAACGCAACGCAAGACCAAATATTTGAGACGACTCATGAGTTTGCGCTCGCAGAGGACGACAGTGCACAGCAGATTTCACACACAAAGCCGACAACTCGAGATAGACGGACTTCAAATTCCTCCAGAGAATGTCAACAGGGCTCCAACATTCCTTCTTCGACAGACGAGGACTCTTGAATATCCATAGCACACAACAACACGGGCACAAGCACTATGCTCAAAGTGTCTGAACGCACATAAGACCAAATAGTCGAGACGACCCATGAGTTTGCGCCCGCAGAAGCCAACGGCTGCACAGCAGTTTCCACACACTAAGCCGACAGCTCGAGATAGACGGACTTGAAATTCCTCCAGAGAATGTCACCAGGGCTCCAAAATTCCTTCTTCGACAGACGAGGACTCTTCAGTATCCATTGCACACAACAACACGGGCACTAGCGCTGCTCGAGGTGTCTGAACGCAACTGAAGACCAAAAAGTTGAGACGACTCATGAGTTTGCGCTCGCAGAGGACGACAGTGCACAGCAGATTTCACACACAAAGCCGACAACTCGAGATAGACGGACTTTAAATTCCTCCAGAGAATGTCACCAGGGCTCAAACGTCCCTTCTCCGACAGACGAGGACTCTTCAATATCCACTGCACGCAACCACACGGGCACAAGCGCTACTCAAAGTGCCTGAACGCACATAAGACCAATTAGTCGAGACGACTCATGAGTTTGCGCTCGCAGAGGACGACAGTGCACAGCAGATTTCACACACAAAGCCGACAACTCGAGATAGACGGACTTCAAATTCCTCCAGAGAATGTCACCAGGGCTCCAACGTTCCTTCTTCGACAGACGAGGAATCTTCAATATCCATTGCACGCAACCACACGGGCACAAGCGCTACTCAAAGTGTCTGAACGCACATAAGACCAAATAGTCGAGACGACTCATGAGTTTGCGCTCGCAGAGGACGACAGTGCACAGCAGATTTCACACACAAAGCCGACAACTCGAGATAGACGGACTTCAAATTCATTTAGAGAATGTCACCAGGGCTCCAACGTTCCTTCTTCGACAGACGAGGACTCTTTAATATCCATTGCACACGACAACACGGGCACTAGCGCTACTCAAAGTGTCTGAACGCAACTGAAGACCAAATAGTTGAGACGACTCATGAGTTTGCGCTCGCAGAGGACGACAGTGCACAGCAGATTTCACACACAAAGCCGACAACTCGAGATAGACGGACTTCAAATTCATTTAGAGAATGTCACCAGGGCTCCAACGTTCCTTCTTTGACAGACGAGGACTCTTCAATATCCATTGCACGCAACCACACGGGCACAAGCGCTACTCAAAGTGCCTGAACGCACATAAGACCAATTAGTCGAGACGACTCATGAGTTTGCGCTCGCAGAGGACGACAGTGCACAGCAGATTTCACACACAAAGCCGACAACTCGAGATAGACGGACTTCAAATTCATTTAGAGAATGTCACCAGGGCTCCAACGTTCCTTCTTCGACAGACGAGGACTCTTTAATATCCATTGCACACGACAACACGGGCACTAGCGCTACTCAAAGTGTCTGAACGCAACTGAAGACCAAATAGTTGAGACGACTCACGAGTTTGCGCTCGCAGAGGACGACAGTGCACAGCAGATTTCACACACAAAGCCGACAACTCGAGATAGACGGACTTTAAATTCCTCCAGAGAATGTCACCAGGGCTCAAACGTCCCTTATCCGACAGACGAGGACTCTTCAATATCCATTGCACACAACAACACGGGCACAATCACTACTCAAAGTGTCTGAACACACCTGAAGACCAAATAGTTGAGACGACTAATGAGCTTCCGCTCGCAGAGGACGACAGTGCACAGCAGTTTCAACACGCGCAGCCGACAGCTCGAGATAGACGGACTTCAAATTCCTCCAGAGAATGTCACCAGGGCTCCAACGTTCCTTCTCCGACAGACGAGGACTCTTCAATATCCATTGCAAGCAACAATACGGGCACAAGCGCTACTCAAACTGTCTGAACGCACCTGAGACCAAATAGTTGAGACGACTCATGAGTTTGCGCTCGCAGAAGGCTACAGCTGCACAGCAGTTTTCACACACGCAGCCGACAGCTCGAGATAGATGGACTTCAAATTCATTTAGAGAATGGGCTCAAACGTTCCTTCTCCGACAGACGAGGACTCTTCAATATCCATTGCACGTAACAACATGGGCACAAGCGCTACTCAAAGTGTCTGAACGCACTTAACACCAAATAGTCGACACGACCCATGAGTTTGCGCTCGCACAAGACAGCAGCTGCACAGCAGTTTGCACACACGCAGCCGACAGCTTGAGATAGACGGATTTCAAATTACCCCAGAGAATGTCACCAGGGCTCAAACGTCCCTTCTCCGACAGACGAGGACTGTTTAATATCCATTGCACACAACAACACGGGCACAATCACTACTCAAAGTGTCTGAACACACCTGAAGACCAAATAGTTGAGACGACTAATGAGCTTGCGCTCGCAGAGGGCGACAGTGCACAGCAGTTTCCACACACGCAGCCGACAGCTCGAGATAGACGGACTTCAAATTCCTCCAGAGAATGTCACCAAGGCTCCAACGTTCCTTCTCCGACAGACGAAGACTCTTCAATATCCATTGCACGCAACAACACGGGCACAAGCACTACTCAAAGTGTCTGAACACACCTGAAGACCAAATAGTCGAGACGACCCATGAGTTTGCGCTCGCACAAGACAACAGCTTCACAGCAGTTTCCACACACGCAGCCGACAGCTCGAGATAGACGGACTTCAAATTCCTCCAGAGAATGTCACCAGGGCTCCAACGTTCCTTCTCCGACAGACGAGGACTCTTCAATATCCTTTGCACGCAACAATACGGGCACAAGGGCTACTCAAACTGTCTGAACGCACTTGAGACCAAATAGTTGAGACGACTCATGAGTTTGCGCTCGCAGAAGACTACAGCTGCACAGCAGTTTTCACACACGCAGCCGACAGCTCGAGATAGATGGACTTCAAATTCATTTAGAGAATGTCACCAGGGCTCAAACGTTCCTTCTCCGACAGACGAGGACTCTTCAATATCCATTGCACGCAACAACATGGGCACAAGCGCTACTCAAAGTGTCTGAACGCACTTAACATCAAATAGTCGAGACGACCCATGAGTTTGCGCTCGCACAAGACAGCAGCTGCCCAGCAGTTTGCACACACGCAGCCGACAGCTCGAGATAGACGGATTTCAAATTACCCCAGAGAATGTCACCAGGGCTCAAACGTCCCTTCTCCGACAGACGAGGACTCTTCAATATACATTGCACACAACAACACGGGCACAATCACTACTCAAAGTGTCTGAACACACCTGAAGACCAAATAGTTGAGACGACTAATGAGCTTGCGCTCGCAGAGGACGACAGTGCACAGCAGTTTCAACACGCGCAGCCGACAGCTCGAGATAGACGGACTTCAAATTCCTCCAGAGAATGTCACCAAGGCTCCAACGTTCCTTCTCCGACAGACGAGGACTCTTCAATATCCATTGCACGCAACAATACGGGCACAAGCGCCACTCAAACTGTCTGAACGCACATGAGACCAAATAGTTGAGACGACTCATGAGTTTGCGCTCGCAGAAGACTACAGCTGCGCAGCAGTTTTCACACACGCAGCCGACAGCTCGAGATAGATGGACTTCAAATTCCTTTAGAGAATGTCACCAGGGCTCTAACGTTCCTTCTCCGACAGACGAGGACTCTTCAATATCCATTGCTCGCAACAACACGGGCACAAGCGCTACTCAAAGTGTCTGAACGCACATAAGACCAAATAGTTGAGACGACCTATGAGTTTGCACTCGCAAAAGACAACAGCTGCACAGCAGTTTTCACACACGCAGCCGACAGCTCGAGATAGACGGATTTCAAATTACCCCAGAGAATGTCACCAGGGCTCAAACGTCCCTTCTCCGACAGACGAGGACTCTTCAATATCCATTGCACACAACAACACGGGCACAATCACTACTCAAAGTGTCTGAACACACCTGAAGACCAAATACTTGAGACGACTAATGAGCTTGCGCTCGCAGAGGACGACAGTGCACAGCAGTTTCCACACACGCAGCCGACAGCTCGAGATAGACGGACTTCAAATTCCTCCAGAGAATGTCACCAGGGCTCCAACGTTCCTTCTCCGACAGACGAGGACTCTTCAATATCCTTTGCACGCAACAATACGGGCACAAGGGCTACTCAAACTGTCTGAACGCACTTGAGACCAAATAGTTGAGACGACTCATGAGTTTGCGCTCGCAGAAGACTACAGCTGCACAGCAGTTTTCACACACGCAGCCGACAGCTCGAGATAGATGGACTTCAAATTCATTTAGAGAATGTCACCAGGGCTCAAACGTTCCTTCTCCGACAGACGAGGACTCTTCAAGATCCATTGCACGCAACAACATGGGCACAAGCGCTACTCGAAGTGTCTGAACGCACTTAACATCAAATAGTCGAGACGACCCATGAGTTTGCGCTCGCACAAGACAGCAGCTGCCCAGCAGTTTGCACACACGCAGCCGACAGCTCGAGATAGACGGATTTCAAATTACCCCAGAGAATGTCACCAGGGCTCAAACGTCCCTTCTCCGACAGACGAGGACTCTTCAATATCCATTGCACACAACAACACGGGCACAATCACTACTCAAAGTGTCTGAACACACCTGAAGACCAAATAGTTGAGACGACTAATGAGCTTGCGCTCGCAGAGGACGACAGTGCACAGCAGTTTCAACACGCGCAGCCGACAGCTCGAGATAGACGGACTTCAAATTCCTCCAGAGAATGTCACCAAGGCTCCAACGTTCCTTCTCCGACAGACGAGGACTCTTCAATATCCATTGCACGCAACAATACGGGCACAAGCGCTACTCAAACTGTCTGAACGCACTTGAGACCAAATAGTTGAGACGACTCATGAGTTTGCGCTCGCAGAAGACTACAGCTGCGCAGCCGTTTTCACACACGCAGCCGACAGCTCGAGATAGATGGGCTTCAAATTCCTTTAGAGAATGTCACCAGGGCTGTAACGTTCCTTCTCCGACAGACGAGGACTCTTCAATATCCATTGCTCGCAACAACACGGGCACAAGCGCTACTCAAAGTGTCTTAACGCACATAAGACCAAATAGTTGAGACGACCTATGAGTTTGCACTCGCAAAAGACAACAGCTGCACAGCAGTTTTCACACACGGAGCCGACAGCTCGAGATAGACGGACTTCAAAATCCTCCAGAGAATGTCACCAGGGCTCTAACGTTCCTTCTTCGACGGACGAGGACTCTTCAATATCCACCGCACGCAACAACACGGGCACAAGCGCTACTTGAAGTGTCTGAACGCACATAAGACCAAATAGTCGAGACGACCCATGAGTTTGCGCTCGCAGAAGACAACAGCTGCACAGCAGTTTCCACACACGCAGCCGACAGCTGGAGATAGACGGACTTCGAATTCCTCCAGAGAATGTCACCAGGGCTCGAACGTTCCTTTTTCGACAGAAGAGGACTCTTCAATATCCATTGCACACAACAACACGGGCACAAGCGCTACCTGAAGTGTCTGAACGCACATAAGACCAAATAGTCGAGACGACCCATGAGTTTGCGCTCGCAGAGGACGACAGTGCACAGCAGATTCCACACGCGCAGCCGACAGCTCGAGATAGACGGACTTCAAATTCCTCCAGAGAATGTCACCAGGGCTCCAACGTTCCTTCTTCCACAGACGAAAATTCTCAATATCCATTGCACACAACAACATTGGCACAAGCACTATTCACCCAACAACACGGGTAAAAGCACTGCTCAGACTTGGACTTTCGTGTTTAGACAACGTAAGGTCAGTCTGCCAGTTGGAGAAACCCTGGTCTAGGCTGTAGATGAGCAATTTAGTCAGTGCAGTACGACTGCTAGCCTGGGTTCTGCAACGTGCATCCCACAGTAACGATACACGACCACACGCCGGTACGTTGCTCATCCAGATCAAAATAGGCAAGGGCGGGGCTTGAACCCAGGTCCTGCACCATGAGCTTTCACTCCACATGCTTTTAGTTGGGTGTGCGCTCTAGCCCACTCGGTGAGTGATCCCCTGCGAGCACTCCTCAAAATGTCTGATCGCACCTGAAGACTAAATATACGAGATGACCGGCAGGTTTATGCATCCAGAAGACAGCCATGGTGCACGCTGCAGGCGAATCCAAGGCAATTTGTCATATGGTGGCACAGGTAGAACTATCCCTGAAGGTGGAGCAGTGGTGTTACGACAAATCCTTCTTGTAGGGCAGCTGCAGGCATCTTGGGGCGTTTCTGACAGCATCCTGTAACCATGACTTAGTGGTTGTACTCCGGACGTCTGTCCTGTAGATTTCGATTGCAGACGAGTGCGCTGGGGCCTTGAAAAAATCTCTCGGATTTGTCAAAGCTGCTACATCACAGCTGATCCTGCAGACCTTGACAATGACAGCTGGTCGGTCATTCAACAGGTAACACTGTCCTTCCTTGATGACATGAGCCTTGGTTGCAGTCGGGAATGATGCGGGTCTAGCATGCTCGGAAAGTCTGCGACTAACCTGAGCCAGGGGATTGTTGCTAGTGCGCAGCATTCTCTTAAGCTTACCAAGAAAAATCTCAAAACCAAACGCACTAAACGCATCAAGGGGCCCATGTATCAAGCACTCTTCAGCAAGGTGGCTGAGGGTGTGTACATTATAGGTCAGCTGTTTAGGCCCATAAAGTGCGGAAGTGCCAAATTGCTGCACAAAGTAGCGCAGCAGGCCTCTTGCAAAACTGTTGTGGCAAACGTAGTATGCTGGTGATGCAAGGATCCTGATGGCCACGTGGAGAAGGAGAAAATGTTCGTAGTGGGTCTTTGGAAGAAGAGGCTTCAGCACTACCGGTCCCACATAAAGAAGGAAAGACCTTAGTTCTGTGGCCTTCCACCTATCTAGTTCATCCACACCTCTTGGCTTCCTTTGAAAGTCCGACGGGAACTCCTTGGCGCAGGCCACAAGTTTTCTGCTGAGGTCACGCTGTTGACCAACACTTAGTGTTCCACGACCACAGGTCCAACTTCTCAGCAAGCGACGCATCACGCCAAGGCATACCAGGTGCATGTAGTCAAGGGGAAAAATTGTGATCATGTTCACGTCGAGTTCAGCAACTGGGGAGTCACCGATGTTTTGTGCTGGATCCGCTTGATCTCGAAATGTCTCGTTTGTGCGAAGTGGTGCATTGAGTTCGGGAAAGGTAACTCGACCTTCAACGTACTGTCCTCGTTGAGAGCACCACTCGAAACCGTGGTATCCAGCGTGGCTCTTGATTTTCTTCACGAAGCTCCTGGCAGGGGCATCACAGACCATTGCTGTCAAGAGAACGTCAATGTGTGTGCCTTTATACACCATACCGTTGGTCTTCAGCTCCTGCACCTCGTCTAAGAAAGGCCTAAGGAAGGTCTCGAGGTTTGGTGGCTTGCCTGAGTCGCAGAAGAGGCGTACCACGAAAGGTGTGGAATCGCCGCAGTTAGTCACACGGCAAAGAATGGGCCAGAAGCCGACGCTGGAGCTCTTGAAAAGCGGCAGTCCATCGATGCTCACTTGAAGGTGCAACTCTTGCGGCAGGAGAGCATCACCCAGCGATTCCGTAAGGCCTTTCATTAAGCCGAAATGAATGAAGGTGTTGGCCTGCTCAAGTTGAGCCTTCCTTTCCGTGGCCAAGATGGTCCGGGCGTCCTTCGGAACGTCATGGCCCAACCTTCGCAGTGAGGCCGCAAAGGCGTTGACGGCCCCGTGCGTAAGATGAGCTCTTCGCGCTACGGTGGCCAGTTCCTCCGTGGCCGAAGGCTCGGGTTGCTCGGAAGAGGGTTCGGCATCGACGTCTGAGCAGGAGTCGCTGCTCATCTCCTTCGGAGAGTCCTGCATCCTTTGCTCGGTCGGCAGGTCATCTCTGTTAGAGTCGTGATCACTTTCAGCTTCACTGCTGCTTGGGGAAGTACTTGCGCACGACTCGGACGGAGAATCGTTTACGGAAGAAGCAGCGCCAATGTTCATGCACGGCGTGGCGGTCGCGGCGGTGCTGGCCGCGATGTCCCGCATGACGGTTCTATATTCCTCCCGAAGAATCCGTGCTTTCTTCCACCGTGAGCTCATCCTCAGACACTCAATCGACTTGTCGAGAATGAACACCGCGAGAGATGATTCGGGCACAACGTTCGAAGCCAGTGAGACACCACGGGCACCCCAAACGTGATTACTGACAAGGGCACAGCTACAAATCAGACCGAGTCAGGTAGAGTCTCTAGGGTCACCCGGGTCGCTGCCCACCTCACTCCGCTACCTCCGCTACACTCCGCACCGAGCACTCCGCCCACCAGCGGTTGCGCTCAGCAGCTCCAACGTTTAGAATAACTTGCTCTCAGAAAGATTTTTACCGTTTGTAACGTAACTGTTGATCTTTCAATTTTAAAGATCGTTAGAAATTTATAGCCGCTTCCTCTAGCAGATCCCGAGCGCTCCGTGCTAGCGGTCGTAGAGGTTGGCCCTCGGCCTTCGTGAGCGATCGGTTATGTGATCAACCCCGTGGCACGCGCTGCGGAGCAAATCCAGCGTAACGCTCCCAGCGCCACCGCTCTCAGAGCGTCTGCCCTCGCTTTTTAACAGTTTCGGTTTCCATTGCTATCTTGCTGAAAGCATAAAGTTCCGACCAGAACTTTATGCTTTGACGAAATTTGATTGTTTACTACTTGACTAACGGTGACCCCGACGTTTAGACACATTTTTTTTATTTTTTTAGTTATATAATTTTGATGAAGACAACTATAAGTACTTGTACGAACCGTAGAATTTAAGCAATACCAAACACGTATGCCGTAAAACGATCCGTCATCTCCGAAGGCGACTTCCATCTGCAGAGTATTTGGCGTGTTGCCTTCGAACACTTCGCCGAGAACGGCTGCCTCGTCGTCACTCGAGCTGGAGCTAGCTGGTATCTTCGTCGCTGTCGCTGATTACGCTGTCACTGCGTTTCGTTAGACCTACCTCTTGAAATTAACTGCAACGATGTCATCGCCGCAGTATGCTCGGGCGAGTGGGTCATTACGAGAGGAACGAAAGCAAGCACAACAAGAAACAAAAAAGCCGCGAAACTCCTTCACTCTCCCGCGGGAACGTTGATAACGAAACTGAAATGTTGCGAGGGACTACATATCGTGCTCCTCTGAAAAAGGCTGCTCGGAGAACTAGTTCGGATCGCTCGACGCGTTCCGCCACTTTCCCACGGATCGGTTGGAGCCGCTCGGCGAGCACCCCACTGGGAACAAGAATCCGCTCGGCAAACGCGCGCCGAGCGCTCGCTATTTATTAGGGAAGGGGCTACTAGTCATGGGCGCTGTGACGAGCGATCGGTGCCTCAAACCACTGATTTCTGGGGTGACTTCATGTGCGCTTTGCTTAGGGTGGAGACATCTGGCCATATTGTCCCCCACTTTTATTTTTTTTTTATTTTTGTTAAAAAGCGCGTGAAGGAACGTGTACCTGCACGTGTTTGTGGCGCTGACTGTGCTATGGCGACATTTTGTTCTCGTCGATTTCTTTGTATCTTAACCTTTGGCGCGTGCTGTCGGCATCAGGTACTACAAAGGGTGGCGTCACCCTAAACAGAAGAACTGATAGCATCTTCGATCAACTCGCACGGGAATCGCCCTGAAACCAGCACAGTGCACAGCGCTCCTCGGTCGTGCAGCGCGATGTCGGTGCAACATCGAGGACAAACTGCGCCGCGCCGGTGCACCGCAGCGAGCTCCACCTTGCGTCACTTCGGGCTTTGTTCGTTTTTTCTTGCGTAGGTCAGCGCACGGTGCCCGTCTGCTGTCAATGTCTTCTATTTTTTTACTCGCGGATTTGGCGGTCCCACAGAAATAAACATCGTGGACGTGATTGTCGATGGGGTCACGAAGCGGGTGACAATTCCACATGTATATGTTGGCCATCATTATTGGTTCAAGAAAACGAAACACCAGATAATAGCCGTACCTCGCTGTCATCGAAACGCTTCGCGCCGCTTTCCACGAAGTTCGTGCTTTTCGGGCGCTCCTTGCCACCGCAGCAATCGCCAGTAATCGCGGCGATGGTGAGAAGCTCGCCGTCTCGCCGTCAGAAGACTCGAGGAAATCATCTAGTGCAGCTGCGAGGCGTGTTCGTTTTCGCATGATCGCCATCTCGATAGTCTGCGCGTCTGCTCCTCCCGCCATCTTCTCGATTCCCGCTCCTGGCCGCAATGCCTGATGGGACTGCCCCACCGGCGCACCGCCGATTTTCTTGGTGCACGTTGGGGCAACGAAAAGCTGCACCGGGAGGGTGCGCTTCGTTGATCGAGGACGTCCGGCGCGCACCGGTGCACTTGATCGAAGATGAAGGGGCGCACCTCAGTGCCCCGTTGCGCACCGGTGCGAATGATCGAGGATGCTATGAGGCACTCTAACCGCTCATTCACACTGGAAGTGGATCCGCTTTCGCAAAGCGGTTCCGAACGCGGTTGTATAAAGATTCGGTACAATTGCACGCGCACTCGATGACATCAAGAGCGCGTGCAATTGTACTGGATCTTTATACAACCGCGTTCGCAACCACTTCGCGAACGCGGATCCGCTTTCAGTGTGAATGAGCGGTAACTGATCTCAATTGCTGGATCGCGCATTCCCGGCATCCCCGTTCCGCGAGTACGGCCACCGACGGTCATCTTACATCTAGAAAAATCGCGTTTCGCGAGCGCTGCGGAGGCAGTAGGCAGCATACTGAAGACACTTTCCTACTCGTTCGTCGTCATTCGCCTGAAGAAGTTCTTTAATACTCTTGTAAGCCGTGAGACTCGCCGTTGAGAACACGTGGAAATTTTTACGGAAGTCCAGTGCCGCAGGAAAAATGCACAACTCGTCGAAAGCAAATTTCACCGGTCTCGCGGCGTGATCAAAGCTTCCTTGGCACGCCGAGGCGCTGCGTGTCTGTGCCTTCGTACGCTTGCATGCCGATCAAAAATCGGCGCCGCGGCAAAGTTTTGAAGCTCGTTGTGTCATGCGTAGATGTCCGCATCATATATCGGCCACGGAGTTCTGGACCATCGAGCTGTGCCGGCGAGTTAATTTCTATCAATAAATGGGGGAAAACAATCTTTACAGTTGCTCTTATGCATTATTAGCCTTGGCCATGTTCCAAATCCACCCTAATGGATCACATGGCAGTACAAACAGAGCAACGCTGTAAAGAAAAGAGAGTTTTCGAAGTCCAAATTACAAGACAGCGTGAATTTAAAAGTTTTCAAGCGTGGCCCATACGGTCATGTGCAATCTGTTTACCAATCCAAATTAGGCACCTTAGGCAAATTAGGCAGCCAAGCACGTGCGTGCTAGTCGCTTCGGAGAGCGAGCAAAGCACCCCCCTTATGCACGAATTTCATTTCATTTATTGTTCTCTCAGGGCCCGAAGGCATTACAGAGAGGAGTGGGTTTTTTTAAACGGAAACATATGAGTATAACGATACATAAAGCAAGACATAAAACAAAAGTTATTGAACATCAAAAAACTTAGTAATGGCAATTTTAAAATCAGTAGCATCAGTTATCGAGACTATGGGTGCAGGAAGGCGATTCCACTCTATTGAGGTCTGAGGGAGAAAGGAGGCCGTGAAAGATGATGTGTTACACTGGGGGACGCCCACTTTTAGATGGTGATTAGTTCGTAGCGAAATGTAAGATGGTTCTAAGAATAATGTTTGACGAAGTGTTGGATTAGAGTGAAAAATCTGAAAAAGACAAAGCCGGGATATTTTCCTGCGAAGAGAGAGGTTAGGCAATGAAAGGGATGCTTTCATAGATGTGACGCTGGATGTGCGATGATAGTTCGAGAGGATGAAACGAGCGGAACGATTTTGTATGGACTCAACAGCGGATGAAGGGGTGATACCGGGGTCCCAGATAGAGGCTGCATATTCTAGTTTAGTACGGACTAAAGTCTTATAGATTAGAAGCTTTAATGAAACAGGAGTAAGCGAAAGGTTTCTTTTAAGGTAACCTAGTAAGCGATTAGCGCTATTAGTGACATATTCGACATGTAAATTCCAGGAAAGGTCATTGGTTAGATGCACACCAAGGTATTTATAGGAAGTAACAGAAAGTAGGGGGGAGTTAATGATGTTGTAGGATGTACAAGTGTTATTATGCCTGGACACTCTCATAGATCTACATTTAGATGTGTTGAGTTCCATATGCCATTCTGAGCACCATTGTGTGACGTTGTTTATATCAGTTTGAAGAACAGAAATATCAGAATCGTTAATAATTTCTTTATAAATGACACAGTCGTCAGCGTACAAGCTGATGGAAGAGGAAACATGCGTAGGAAGATCGTTAATATAAATAAGAAATAGTAGTGGACCGAGCACAGAACCTTGAGGAACACCAGAGTTAACACTTGATAATGATGAGTTAGTTCCGTTGGCGCAAACAAATTGAAAACGATTTGTTAAGAACGATTCTATCCAATTGAGTAGGTTGTTATCTATGTTTAAGTTACGATGTTTATGGAGAAGGAGTACATGGGGTACTTTATCGAAGGCTTTGGAGAAGTCAAGGAATATGCAATCTGTCCTGGAACCCCAATCTAGAACGACGTGAAGGTCATGGGTAAAAGTTAGGAGTTGTGTTTCACATGAATAGAATTTTCGAAAACCATGCTGTGCTGGGTGAAGAAAAGAGTTCGAGTCTAGAAAGGTAATAAGATTGGAATATATTACGTGCTCAAGCATTTTGCATGGGATGCTTGTTAAGGAGATAGGACGGAAATTCAAAGGATTATGTTTATCACCGCCTTTGTGGAGAGGAATCACCCTCCCCACTTTCCAGTCTCTAGGTAGTATCTGTCGTTCAAGTGATTGGGTAAACGGTTTTGATAAGATGATGCTTGAATACATTTTAGTATTTTTCAAAAACTTAGTATTACACTATTACTATTATCGATGCCTGCTGAAGTTGATATTTTTAGGGTTTCAATAATATTCGCAATACGCTCGCAATCAACAATGACTGGATTCATTTGCAGATACTCAGAAACTGGGAGAACCGGATGTTCAGAGGTAATAGGTAGTGAAAAGGATTTAGCAAACTCATCATTCAATACAAAAGGGCACAAATCACCTTGATCTTCAACTCCGTCATTATCCCTGAGCGTTACGTCCTGACTGTGACTGGGGCTAATAACTTTCCAAAATTGCCTGGGATTATTAATTAGCATGAATGGTAGTGTGCTGTTGAAAAAAGTGGCTTTGGCCTCTTCCACTGCTTTTTTGTACTCCGCGGCAGCAAGATGATATATTGCCCAGCGTTGATCATCATTCGACATTTTAGCAGAACGAAATAGACTTTTCTTTTTATTTGAGAACCTCTTTAAAGTCGTACTATACCATGGTGACTGGGGTGATAGAGATATGCTTCGAAGGGGCACATGAGCACTTAAAAGTGACGCAACCTTTCTTTTGAATAGATTCCAGTTATTTTCAACAGAGCGCTCCTCAAAGCCATGTGTATATTTATCTAGAAAGAGGCATAATTCGTTATTTATCGATTCAAAATCAGCCCTCGCATAATTATATATTTTCTTAATTTGCTTTGGGTTGGAACATTGAGGTATATCTAACATGAAATGCAGTAAAGAATGGTCGCTAAGACTCAAGATGGCAGCTTTTTTTTAGAAAGGCCTGCAAGCGGATGCTGCCAACGTTACGTTGGTTACTTAACGCGCCTGCTGAGCGTGCTTGAAACAGTAGAAGACCAGCCGGGATACCACCCTTGGAATATTTGTTATTGCTGGAGAATGAAACAATGAAAACAGGCTATCAAGCTGATATGATATATATCTGGAGAAAACTATTGAACCGGGTAAGATTGTACGTAAGCCTCTGTAAATATTTCTACATAAGCACATAAAAAGGGGGAAAGAAAACGGTTGTTTGAATTCCTGGCCTTATTATGTTAATCTTCGTATACTATACGCCGTATTTTCTGGTTTTTAATATACTGATATCTTCACTGTTTCAAAAGCCATTAAAACAAATTCCTATAGTCAATGGGTTTCTTTTTCCCCCTTTTTTGGGAGTTTTGTTCAGTCAATACAATATGTATAAATTATTTAGTGACTAATAACGGCCACTGCGCTAAAGTAACGATGACGCCGTGCAGGACAAAGCGGATGCGATGCTGGGGATGAGAAGAGGTTTCCCCCTCCCCATCCTCCGTTTTTTTCGCCGGTCTAAATACTAGCAGATAAGATGTTAGCGTTGCAGGTGCATACCTCCCTGTTCTCTCGCCCCCCCCCCCCCCCCTCTTCCCCCCGAGAGCCAGTGACAAATGCACCCCCTGCGCATACACTACTGGCTTTGTTTCCCCCTTCCCTCATCTCTATTTACAACGCCTACGCACGCACACCTCCGCGCCGTCCTTCTTCTCTGCAAAGCAACGTCACCTATTGTTTGATCTCTCCCCCTTCCCCGCACCCTCTGGGAGCAGTCCAGTCCCGTAGCCGGGTCCCGCTACCATCCCGGAACTTCCTTCATCTTCCTCGGGCTACTGCGTGTCTTCGGGTGCTCGTGTATCTTGAGTATTTTCTGAGTGTGGAGATTGCGCTCAGAAGTTTGGAAAACTTTTCTTGTTTGTCCTTGTGGCAGAAATCTCCCCGTCATGTTAAGGTAAGTGCGTGCTTTCTAGCCAATTAAGCATCTTTTCATTATTTCTCGTCAAAAAGGTTGAGAGCTAAGCTTTGTCCCTTTGACACCTGGGCCAGCTAGAAGCAGTGTCTTAGTAGAAATGCTTAGGCGCGCTAGCGTCTGAGACGCCATTTAAGCTCGAGCGTTAGCTCTGACCAACGTTGGCTCTGACTGCGCTTAGTAGACGTGGTAGACGCTGCTTCTAGCAAACCGACCCCGTTTCTCCCAAGCAGTAGCAATCACTGTTCCGATTTTCGTCATTGAAGAAATAGTTTATCATGTCTTTTTACAGCGATCGCGATACATGTCTCGGCTCAGTTTTGCGTAAAGGCAGTAAAAGCCTCAGGATTTGGTACGGTCACTTGTCTAGTGGTCCAAATTGTGCAACGTCGCGGCAGCCAAGTAGGGCTCACTTTCGCCAGGTGAACGGGATACCAGTTTTTGGGCAACGGGTAGCTCTATTTATTTATTTTTAATTTTGTTATCCGCAAGCCAACGTTACTCACTTTCCTCTTTCCGTTTTATTTTTCTTTTTTTGTTTATTTTGCAAATGTTTCTTTTTTTTTTCTTCGCTCAAGTCGCATTGATACGGCTCTGGCCGTAAAATACACGGCTCTGGCATTACCTTTTGCAGCGGGCGGTAGCTTGCGCCACCTAGCCTAGAAAATTATGTTTTTATCCTTGCTCAATTTAAATTTTCAATTTCTTTCCCTCTATACCCCGACAACTATCATTGGGCCGGAAAAAAATCCCCAAAAATAAACTTTAAAAAATAAACAAAAAAAGCACACACTTTTGTTTTTGAGAGACAGGGCCGGAGCTACGCTGGAGGGAGTCCCAATTTTCCTCCGTCCCTACTGTCGCCAGTTGTCCTGCGGTTGATTTTTCTCGGCGGGATGCTTTATTGGTGTTTTTATTTTATTCCTCGCAAGCAGGTGGTTTGCCTTTTCGTAAAACCGAGACAGAGAACTGGGGACACGAACGAAACACAAACTGACGTTCGGTGTTACCCAATACAGTTAATTTTTTAACCGCTTATCCTCAGTGTCTTTAAAATTATATTCCGTACATTTGTACCAAATTTCGTTCACCTGCATTGATTGTGAAGAGAACTACAAACGCAAGCAGACGAAATTTATGCAGCCTAGTAAACCTATGTACCGGCAACTTTTTTCTTTGTGTCCTCTGTCTCGTGTAGTAAAAGAAGAGCATCGGACCTGCCGGCTTGGCAAACCAGTAACATTGCACGAGGGCGCGAACCATGTACCAACGAGCAAACTAAACAGCCGATCTAGTATCCGAGCCAATGCCGATTGAAGTCGCAAGTAAACAGAAGCTAACAAAGGATGGGAGTGTCAGGAATGCTGGATTCACCCTGCCAATCAAAAGGCACTCGCATTGCGATCGCTCGTGCAGTTTCATGCGCGTTTGATGACGTGATGCTCACTTTGCGATAGAGATGCTATCGCGCAACCGCCGCGACTCGCCAGTTGAGATTTATCGTAGACCGCGCTGCCTGGCTGCCTCCTCCGCCAAGCTCCGCAACGAAAACGCCGCTACTCCAAATGCGCGAAACCAGCTCTGGCTGCATAGTATCGCGCCGGATTGCGCAGAGCGTTGCGCAATCCGAAGCTCCAATGTTCGCCGGATAGCGCTCCCCAAAGAGCACTATGTCGTGCATCTCAACCGGAGGTGGCCATACGCACGATGCGCTGAGCTCGTGCCATTTGGGTCACCCCGCTGATCTTGGGCGCTTTAACTCGGCGCTCCTTTACACCTACGTATACTTAGACTGGAAAGCCGAAACACCAGTTAGCGTTGCGGGAAAGGTCTGTTCATGCATACCACCTACAAAGGACGTGCTATCGAACGACAATGTATCAGCGTAGCTTCCGTCTTGCTGCGAGACGAAACCGACAGAACCAGGGAGTCTCTGACAAATTTGAGGGTTTCCTGCGTCGACAAGCGGATTCAAGAATGTTGTCTTTAATTTAAATCGGAACAGTATGCATGGTCAATAAATAGATCGGCCAAGGTAACCTTCCACATATGTGCACGATGTGAGTCTTCAAACCAATCAGGAATATTATAACGGTCGTAGAACGACGAAAGTAATCCCTGGAGAAGGGGAACAAGAGGGACAAAGGACAATAAGAAGGTCGTAGAACCTTCTTATTGTCGCCGTCTCTTTTGCTTTAGACTCTGCCGCTCCACACCGGCCTAATTATTTATCTTCGACATATTTCCGGCTTCTGCCACTTGTCTCCACAGTCAAAAGTAGCTCGTGTGGCCCGTAGATAGTTTCTGGCTGTGTTCCAAAACTTACTCGATCTAACTCTAGGGTAACGGTGGATATCGAAAACCTACCCGCGCTCAGCGTTTCTCTATTTTTGTTGTCACGAGACATAATCCGCCAGGGTAACTCGGATTCATTCAAGTTGGTTTGGAACGCAGCCTCGGCGTGTCGCGCTCCTGTACAATATGCATCGTTTAGTTGCTGCGCCCGGAGTATGAAACTCGGAGCGTCGAAGTACGAATAAAGAAGCACCGACTTAACGCGCCCATTGCTAAATCGTGCTTCCCCGCTTGTTCGCTGCAGCGCGAGTGAAGCCACCGGATGGCCATCTTGCTGGGAGATGATTTGTGGTTTTGCTGCGGTTTGCCAGCGTGCTATAGGCACGTATTCCACTCGTTCGTCGTCATCATTCGCCCAAGAAGTTTTTTAAGACTGTACCGTTGAGACTTGCCGCTGCGAACACGTGAAAAAAATTTTACGGAAGCGCAGTGTCGCAGGAAAAAGGCACAACTTGTCAAAAGCAAGTTTCGCCGGTCTCGCGGCAAGGTCGAAGCTCCCTTGGCACGCCGAAGTGCTATGTCCCTGTGTCTTCCCACGCTTGGATTCCGACCAAGAATCGACGCCGTGTGAATGGGTTTTGCGAATGCAATGTGCGTGAAGATGTGCCTCTGGATCAGAATCTTACTTTACTCTGACGACTGTATAGGTTGTATTCGTGAAGCGGTGCATGCTGGGACCAGCGCCATCTTGCCGTCCTCGAGAGCAGACAGCCGCGCGCGCACTCCCGTAGCGCCCAGCGACAGGTGATGGACGCGTTACGCACGCACCGTTGCAGTGCGACGTATTTATGGTGTTTGCTCGCCCGCTAACGTGAAGATGTCTTCTTCAAGTGGTTGTCCACCGCTGGGTTTATACGGCCTAAGTTTAAGCGGACGGGAACGCACACGTTACGAGGAAAAGGTTAAAATGTGCGGCGCGGATCCGTTCGCGCTGCCGCCGATGGACCTAGTCCGGAACAGCAACCTATGGCCGCAGGTAGAAATGGGCGACATACACAACTACCTGATCCTCAAGACAAGTTTCGTGACGCGCAAGCAGCTAAAAGCGTACAAATCATTAGACGCCCATAATTACCTTACGAGCGGATGGGTCCAGGAGCCGGCAATGAAAGCAGCGAACGCGGACAGCGTGATTATCGTCTCGAAGGTGAGCCTAACTTTTCATGTTTTTGCGGACGCGTATCTTCGCTTAATTTCGTTTGAAACGGCGAAACGGTTTTCCGCCGGAGCAGTGGCACCCCTTAAAGATTGCTGCAAGGCAAAAATAAAAACAGAAAATCGTGCTCATGAATGTAAAATAGTTATCTAAATCCTGTTTCTCCCGCTCCTGCGACAGAAAGCTCGCATTCGAGTGTTTTTAAGATCCTTTAGAATGACTGAACCAACTAACTTCGATCGAACTTGCGCTGCAAGTAGGCCTAGCCCACTGATTCGAAAAGCTCCAGGAAGTTAATGTCAGAGAAAAACAAACTATGCCGACACTCACCCGAGACGAAGTGGCGTGAGCACACCTTGTACTTGTCGAGGTCAGCGTCCAGGTCTTTTCTGTTGATGCGTTTCAACCATTCTCGCTGTCTCCTCGCGGACAGTGTTCGCGTCGTGTCGCATTCACGAGTCCGTACCTTCGGTATTTTAAAGAACCGAGCGTCTGCGACCTTGCACTCTTTCTTTTTCTTTGACGATTGCGTCTTGTTGTGGCAACCTACCACCACACACGACACCATACCCGAGGCAGAAAGCGCGGCTGCGGCTTCGCCTGAAGTTTGAAAAGGTAGGATGCGGTTGTCCGTACGCGACTGTGCGACTGTCTGCTCCCGAGGACGGCAAGATGGCGCTGGTCCCAGCATGCACCGCTTCACGAATACAACCTATACTTGCAACCCTCGCGGACCATTCACGAGCTTAATACAGCGTCCACTAGCGACGTAAGAGGGGCAAGGTACGTCTTTTTTCATGCTTAGACGATTTATAAAATACAGCGCACAACAGCTTCTCATTACTGATCAGTGCTGGCTCATTATCAACCTACTTAATTGCACTTAACGTTTGAGCGCGGCTCGCCTAATTGTAATTGGTCAGCAGATAGCATACAACCATATCGGCCGCGCTTCAAAGATTTTCATTCTCGCCGTCTTGTACTTTTGCCTTCGAAAACACCTCTTGCTCCCAAGCGTTGCTCAATTCGTGCTCCCACGTAATCCATTAGAGTAGATTTGGAACATAGCCATTGTTATTAGTACATAAGAGCACATACAGATTCCCCCCCCCCCCCCCTTGATAGCAACTCACCGAAACAGCTAGATGACCCATCCAGAACTCTGTGGCCGATAAATATATATGATCTAAAGACATCTACGCGCGACACACCTTCAGAACTTTGGTGCGGCGTAGATTCTTGATCGGTATCCAAGTGTGCGAAGGCACAAAGATGTAGTGCTCGGCGTGCCAATGAAGCTATAATCACGTTGCGAGACCGGCGACACTTGCTTTAAGCGAGTTCTACCTTTACATACGGCTTCACGCATATTGTACTCACAATACTCACAATACATATCCACACGGCGTCGATTTTCGATCGGTATCCAAACGTGCGAAGGCACAGAGACGCAGTGCTTCGACGTGCCAAGGAAGCTTTGGTCCCACCGCAAGACCGGTGAAACTTGCTTTTGGCGAGTTTTGGTTTTTCCTGCTGTACTGCGCTTTCGTCAAATTTTCCACAATTGCACAACGGCAAGTCACAATGGAGTCTTAAATATCTTCTTCGGCGAATGACGACGAACAAGCAGAAAACATGTCTACAGCACGCTGGAAGACCACAGCGAAACGCTAGCAAAACCGCACATCGTCTCCTTGGCCGTCCGGTGGCTTCACGTGCGGAGGCGGGAAGCGCAAAGTGAAGAGTGCAAGCGTTACATGTAGCAATTTGAGTTAACTGTACTGTTAAGTGTGGTAAATTTTTCTCAAGGAGTACCTGGATGTTCTATGCGTATGCTTTGATGCTCATGGTCTCCCTGGTTCGGCCTCAAGGCCTAGCGAACCGTGTGTATGCTTTGTTGCTCGAGGTCTTCCCGGTTTGGCCTCGAGGCCGAGCGAACCAAAGCTTAGAATTTTCATACACCGCCTCCGCTCTGCAGTCAAGGCTAGCGTCGCGCATGAGCAGTGCGTGCGACGTCCTCGTTGCAAAGGAGAAAACTTGGTTTACGAATACTTGCCATTGTACGGGTTTTCATGTTGATTACTCCTGAGGAGTAAAGCTATACGCACGAGCTCGTGCACTTTGACCGGAAGTGGCTATACGCACAATGTGGAGAGCTCTTGCCATTTGGGTGACCCTTTTTGGATGGTGTGTGTATCACTGGGAAACTCATTAACCCCCCCCCCCCCCCCCCCCCGACTGCGTTCAGCCTCTTCGCAGTGACAGTCTGATGCTGCTAATGACAAACCTATTAACCTCCAAAATTATTAACCCGTACATGCCACTTTGCGCCGTTCGCCGAGCAACCCAAGCTCTGCTATCCCCTATTGTACCTCTGGAGAGTCCCATACGATTTCACCGAAGTTTTGTCGACAACATTCGTTTTTGTTGTGCAAAAAGCAAAAAAAAAAAAATTCGGGGGAAAGAAAAATGCAAGGTAGTTCTGTGGATCCACATGGGGTCTGCTGTGTATGAAGCAGACACCTTTCCACTAGGCTACACTTTCCCTTCGCAAACTCGTAACATTTAGTTTTATACGAGTTTCGCGTCGTGCGTATAGCCATTTCCGATCGAGGTGCACGACGTAGTGCGTATAGCTTTACTCTTCCACGAAACGTTCGATTTACCCTGCAAAGACTGGTAGTGTCGAGAAAACTACGCCACTACCCTTCTCTGTTGAGAGAACCGTGCAACAAGCTTCTCCGAAATGTGAATCCGAGACATTCGCTGAAGTCACAACATCATGATCGCATGACCATAGCACGTAAACAAAACAGGTTGTATGAACAAATTTTTCATACTTCGAACACATTTCTTGGTGTTTCTCGGTGTATTTCAGACTGGGCTGTCCTCATGCTTTAACCTAGTCTTGGGTTTACCAAGATGCTTGTAAAGTGGTTGGTGCCAACCACTTTTGCTTCCAACTTTGCACCCTCTTATAAGTGAGAAGGACTAAGTCAAAACATGAAGATTTATCAATGAGAACTTGATTAGAACATCATGTCTGACTTCAACTTTCATTTTAGTGAGGAAACGAAAAAGTTTGCCGTGGTGGAATTCCTCAATGAGAACACTGTGGAGGCTGTCCCGTTGTCATGGGTCGTCGAGGACAAGCGAGTCAAGCAGCTATGCTACTGGCTTGACAACATGTCCGGAGTGGAAATAAAAAATTATGTGGAAGTGTCTCACATTCCTGATGGAAGCTGGCCCCGCTACACTGTAAAGATTTTGGCAAGATGCAGTGAGTTTTCTTCTGTATTTTGTACACCTCCACATATTTTGTTAAATCGTATGGATTTATTTACTCTTCGTAAGCATACTTCTTCACATCAGCCTTCATTGCGTCCCTCTTTTGAAGTGCAGCTGCTCTGTTGTGTTCAGTGAGCTTTATTCTCCTGTTGGTGACAAGTTCCCATTTCCAGTAATGGTCATGGCAGAGGTTTTATGCACTAAAATGGAATGCCAGAAAACATTGTGCATTGTGGGGCATAACCATATTTTACAGAATTTCTAGCCTGAGCTCAAGCTCTTTATTGTCTTCTTTCACGAACTGTGTATACCGTAAAGTACCGAGCAAGTGCCCATTAAAAATTTGGAGATAATCGCGAAAAAGTGGTGGATGGGCACTCGCTAGGTCATCAATTTTAGGCATATTTGCACTGAGCATAATTTTTCAGATGTTAGAAAATTTGGGGGTGGGGAAATGGCCGGTATTTTAATGGTTTTTGCAAGGTATGATTATAGCGCAACTGACAGTTTGTGTAGCGAAAAGTGTACCTGTGATGTCTCGTCTTTTGTACATTGAGACTCGGGTACAGTCATATTTCAGTACATTATTGGAGGTGGGAGGCTACTTACGGTCTTTTATTCTCTCTACAGACACCTACAAGAAGGCAAAAAGGAAAGCAGGTGAGGCCGAGACTCTTTCCTGTCTTGAGACAACAGATGCTGGCGAACCTGATGACGAAGGTGATTATGCTTACATTTCTAAAAATTGTGTTGGAACAGAAAAGTACAATGTTATATCCCGTGTCATCGCACCGAGAACGAGGACACAGCTTTCGCAGGGGTTTCTTGTGTAATATGTGTTTCTTGCCCATAAAGTGGGGTGGGCGATGTCTTGGTGATGAGCAATAGCTCGGGATATTATGATAGGTAGACTGCACAGTTAATAACTCTTGTTTTAATTTACCTTCAGTAGCAGCCGGCGGATCTCAAGACAGTAACACTCCCAGCAGCACACACGGTAGAGAGACTTTGCCAGCCCCCCGTGAGTGTTCAGCACTACACCACAAATTTATAGTTGGAATGGTTAAAAGTGAAAAACATTGTCTTCAGAGAAGCTTAAGATATTGACTACACATTCTTACATATAGTGTTACGGTGCTATAATTAAGATAAAATATAGATGCCGGCCAGCTGTGCTAGGAACATTTGAGTATTTACTGAACAGCCGCCGCAGCACGATCCCGAACATACTCTTCTTTGTTGTCTGAATCGATATACTGTAGAGTCCCTGTCACACTAAGGCAACACGACGGCAACAACAACACAACACGTTGTCCAACAGTCGGGCAACTTGTTGCTTGCTCCCTGTGTTGTCCGACAAACCTGTCACATCGCGGCAACAGCACGACAACATGGACGACAACTAAAATGTTACCTCGGTGTGACAGCTTTCGGCAACAAAAACAACAACAACTTGTGTTGGACAACGTGTGTTACCCAGATTGCTGGCTGGCAACACAACATAGGTAGCTTCGATGGTACAACTAGTCCCCTATCAATAACGTCTTACTCAAATCAAGGCCTGGAAAACGTTATTTACCGCTGGCGTGTTGCTAAAATTTGTTAGATTAATGTTTTTGCTGCGTAGTTACGGAAAGCGATTTTCGAAATAGTCACAGCTACGGTCGTGAACGTTCAGACTGGTTTTGAAATTACAACTGCCGAGAAACCAGCTCACATTACTGATAGTGAAATAAAATGGCACGCTATACTCACCCGCTACTAAAGTATATAAAAATAGTCCAGAAAACCACCGATTAAAAAATCGAAGCATTAAAACGACCACTCTGATCATGATTGTTGATGCTTGGAACTTGGAAACAGCCGCTACCAGAAACCTGATTTGTTTTAAAAATACCCAGGACGTTTTAGGGGAATGAAGCGATCACATAGCAGGCGGTAGGCAGGTAACAGCGTTGAAAAATATTTATTTCACAGATTGTTATGAAGGCCGATCGTGTCGGTGTTGCAGTTTTGTAGCACTGTCAGTTCAGCTCAACACAACGCTACAAAAGACGGTTTAGGGTACTGCCGGTGCTAACTCAATTTTACAGTAGAAATAGAAATTGCATGAAAGAACCGGACAAAAACACTTCATATGGTGGCAAAAATCCCGAACATATATCAGCGATGACACTTTCCTTGGTTAGGGCTATCTGCTTTGTCAGCGAATGAAGAACATTTCGGTAAAATAAAGAGCGGAAAATACTCTCCGTGCCAAGTTTTCTAATCACAGTCACTGGTTGATGTCGTACCGTGGTAATTCCCGGCCCTTCGAACGCGCTAGCACTTCGTAGAGTCAGATTTCCAGCAATTCCGTGTCGTACTCGAACGAAAGTAAACAATTAAGATGGTGGAGTGTTCCCCGTGTTGTCCTCGCCGTCAGCACGGTGTGACAGGGTTGTCATACAACAAATCGGGCAACACGGTTGCCGGGCGGCAGCAAGATGCTGCCGCGATGTGACAGGGTCGCCGGCAACACGACTTCCCCGTGTTCACGGATAGAGTTGTCCAACTGTTGCCTCAGTGTGACAGGGCCTTAAGTCGTGTGATCTCTCTAGAGCAGACAATTCTTTGTGAGAGTGCAGGTTAATTGTAGCATATCCTAGAGTAGAGGAAACCATATATCAGGCAGTCGGTGGCGAAGCGCTTGAAACAAGCTCATCTCACGCTCTTGTACTTTTTTCATCAGCCACTTCGTTTTGGTGCTGCATCACTCCGGGGTGACCTGGCTTCGAACGTGACAACGTAGGACGGCGTCAGCGCACGGGCATCGGCTGGCTTCTTTCACGCCCACTGAACATCGCCGCACAAGGGTCTTCGACAGCGCATGCTCGGGGTGCCACCCAAGAGGACTTAAAAGCCGGCTTCAACCAGCAGTCCGTGCAGTCGGTGGCGAAGCGCTTGAAACAAGCTCATCTCACGCTCTTGTACTTTTTTCATCAGCCACTTCGTTTTGGTGCTGCATCACTCCGGGGTGACCTGGCTTCGAACGTGACAACGTAGGACGGCGTCAGCGCACGGGCATCGGCTGGCTTCTTTCACGCCCACTGAACATCGCCGCACAAGGGTCTTCGACAGCGCATGCTCGGGGTGCCACCCAAGAGGACTTAAAAGCCGGCTTCAACCAGCAGTCCGTGCAGTCGGTGGCGAAGCGCTTGAAACAAGCTCATCTCACGCTCTTGTACTTTTTTCATCAGGTGAGAGTGCATTCGTAACCATGTTTTAGCTTGTTATTTTCTGCCACCGACTGAAGTGTTGTACCTGCAATTGTTGTTCAGTATGTCTGGTAGAGCGGAGTGCGTAGCATGTCTGGGAGGTATCGCCGACGATCAAAAGTTTATGTCGTGCTCAGTTTGTAGGAATGGCTATCACTTGGGCCAGGCTTGCGCCGGTATTACCGAAACTTCCTATACCGGCATGGGACAGGTAAAGCGCGATAAGTGGCGATGTAAGACCTGTCGTATACAAGATAACAAGAGCGGTCCTCAGAGCGGAGCAAATTCCTCGCTGAGCGCGTCGCCAGCCAACCCATCAGCCGTGGAGGATCAGATGCAAGCATTTGGGCAGAAACTTGATCTGCTCTTGGCAATGAAAACAAGCATAGACTCTCTTCTCTCACTTCCTGCAAAGGTGGATGAGCTCTTGACGCTGAAACCTACAGTGGAGAGATTAGAAGTCAGTTTGCAAGAGATGGATAACAAGGTGGACGGGCTGACGGCAAACTATAACTCTGTGCTAGAGACCGCAACAGAAAACGAAACTAAGATATCTGAGCTCGAAAAACAACACGGGGAATTAAGTGCGACTGTAAAAGGACAAGCAGAGACGATTCAGGCACTGCAGGAGCAAATCAACAATTCTGAGCAATACGGTCGCCTGGTGAACTTGGAAATTCACGGGCTGCCAAAAACTGCGGAAGAAAATTTGAAAAGAATTTTAAGCGATTTGGCAATCAAACTTGGAATATCTAATTTCAAAGACTCTGATATCCAAGCAGCCCACCGTCTTCCGGCTAAGCAGGGGTCAATCCCAATAGTTCTGGTTAAGTTCAGCTCACGTGAACTAAAGGATTGTTGGCTCCAGGCCCGTGGCAAACTGCGTGACCTCGCGCGAACAGCAGACGCGCCAAGGCTCTTTTTCAACGACAATCTCACGAGACAGAACAGAGAGCTGTTCTGGATGGTCAGGGAACGAGCAAAGCAAAACCAGTATAAGTTCACGTGGGTGAAGAACGGGAAGATTTTTGTGAAGAAGAGCGAGAACTCGCTAGTGCTGCGCATTAATCGTGTTGCAGATTTGGACGCAGTGGTTTAAGCACAAGCCATGGATTTTTTTCAATTTCCGAGCTGTTCGTTACTTAAAAATAATTTCGAAGAGCCGTCGAAGTTTTCGTTTAGTTTTTTTCATGTTAATATTAGAAGTATCAGAAAATACTGGGACCACTTCATGATTATTGTTCAAGATTTGGACACTGTCATCGATGCTTTTATTCTTACGGAAATAAATGCTACTGAGGATATGATAACTCAGTTTTCTATTCCCGGTTATAATCGTTTTGCCTACACAAGAAGGTCTGGAAGGGGAGGGGGAATATGCGTGTACTTAAGGAGTAGTTGGTTCACAACTAATATTGTGTTAACGATGGCGAATGCGGAACACGTAGGTCTGGAGATTAGCTGCCAAGATTTTTCTCTCATTTTCATTGCCATCTATCGACCCCCGTCCAGCAACGCGAATTTGTTTTTAGAAGAGCTATCTAAAACTTTATCGGAATTCAGCCCAACGGGGCAGTTGTGTTTGTTAGGCGACTTTAATATAAATATAATGGATTCCTCGCGTCATGTAGTGTGTGATTATCTAAACTTATTGGCGACCCACGGTATAGACAGCGTTATACAGGCACCGACGCGGGAGGAATTTTTAGGTGGCAACTTTGTTTCTTCCTGTATTGATCATATTAACCTCCGGATTTTCGACAGCACCGTGAAAGCGGCTGTAATATCAGAAAAATTGGCAGATCATTATTACATAGCCTGTCAGGTAAAACCTAACATCAAGGGGAGGGGCTCGAGCACTACGAAAAGAGAAATAACTATTATTGATCAAGCGCAGTTCGATAAAAAAGTGAATGACTACGACTGGGATGGTCTTTTAACTTCGGTGGAAGCACCAAGTCTATACGATACAATAGTAGGCCTATTCTCGCAATTTTCGTCTTCGTGCAAAAAAAAAAGTAATCATTAAAAGGCGCAAGGAGGATCAGGAATGGATTACGTCAGACGTCTTAGGTGCTATAAAGTATAAAGATTTTCTCTGGAGACGCTGTAAACGTTCGCCAGGTAATTTAAGTTTAAAGGATGAGTTCAAAATAGCCAGGAACAAGGCGGCCGCCCTGCTCCGTTCTTCTAAACGCAGACATTTCAAGGGAGAATTTCAAAGGCATCGTTTCGATACCGCAAAAACATGGGAGTGTGCAAATCGGGTTCTAGGTAGGACTAAAAAACGTTCTATTGACGATATGATAAACAAATCTTTTGCGCCTGCTACACAGAAAACAATTGACGAATTCAACGCCTCATTTTCTCGCACATCCGGGGCGCTCCAGCCACGTGATGACGCTACTAACATTACCTTGCACAAATATAATGAAGTCTCAGCTTTTCTTCCTCCAATATCGGAAGGGGATCTACGCGATTATTTATTTTCTTTCAAGGAAAGGAAGTCCCCAGGTTTTGATGAGATCCGGATGCGCGATCTCCGAAGGAACTTTGGAAAGCTTAAACCTGCACTCCTCGCAATCTTGAACAGTATCATTGACACTGGAGATTGGCCGACAGCAATGAAAACCGCCATTGTTAAGCCACTGTACAAAGGAGGGAAAGTGGATGATGTTAAAAGTTATCGTCCAATATCAATATTATCATGCTTTTCACAAATTCTGGAGAAACATCTTTCAAAAATAATGACTAGTTTCGTAGAACGGTTTGTTTTATTGTCTGTTCACCAGTACGGTTTCGTTGCGGAACGAGGAACGCGGGCACTTTTGGAAAATCTCGGCGACTGCTTACACGCAGGTTTTGATAATAATATGCTATCTTGTGCAGTCTTTTTGGATGTATCTCAAGCCTTTGACAGCATAAATCACGAAATTCTTTTTCACAAACTGTACAGACTCGGTTTCAGGGGCCCTTTTCTTTCAATTCTAAAAGGGTACTGTTCAGGACGGTCCCAGGTTGTGACTTTTAGAGAGCTCAAGAGCAGTAGAGTGTGCCTTACGGCCGGGGTGCCACAAGGCTCAGTTTTGTCGCCTTTATTATTTAATTTATACGTGAATGATTTTCCCTCCGCCATTTCCGAGTGTAGAGTGTTCCAATATGCGGACGATACGCTTCTGGTTTCAAGCCATGCGAATTATGGTGTTGCTATTGAAAAATTACAAAAAGACCTTGTTCTCGCAATGGACTGGTTTCAGTCAAACTTAATCCGAGTGAATTCCTCAAAGACGAAGCTAGTTTGTTTTAAAAACCCACAAAAAAAGGTCGAACTATCGACTACTGTCGCTCTTCACACTTCTAGTTGCAGGTCATGTGATTGCATTCCTCTTCAGCATGTCAATTCAGTAAAGTACTTAGGGATCCATTTTGATAGCGATTTATCGTGGTCTACGCATATGATGCACTTGTGTAAACGGTTAAGAAGTGTTTCGTGCTGTCTTTACAACGTTAAATGTTCATGCCTTTTACTGTACGAAAGATAATCACACATGCTTTGGCTTATAGTTACATTCGATACGGTATAACCCTCATTGCGAGGTGTTCTCTATTTTGGCGAGATAGAGTTGATTCTTTACTGAAGGGTATTTTAAGAAGTATTGCGTTTGACCGGGCCGAGGTCTCTAGCCCCTGTATATTTAAAGAATTAAAATTGCCGTCTTTTTTGGGGTTATTTAAGGAGACAGTGATACTGCAACACTTTTGGAACTCAAATTTTATAACTCCGTACACTCCAGGCCGACCAATCAGACAATCACTTCGATTTAACATGCCGCGAATTCGAACTAAATATGGGGAACGTACGCGTATTTATTATGTGCCCCATGTATTCAACAGCATGCCAGAGTCCCTGTTTGTCGCCACATCAAGACAAAAACTTAAAAAAGCACTGCGGAATTTAGACCAGTGAGCGACTGCTAGATGGTGGTTTCCTCTTCTCCCTTTGATTGTTTTTTTTTTTTTCAGGACAGTGCGTATTGTTCTGCAGTGTGATGCCGTCTTCCGCTCATTTTTTCTTGGTCCCTGCATAAAATGTTTTTTTTTTTCTTTGAATAAGTACTTCGATGCTGAGTGAGCCTTTTATACTAATGTTACACATACTGAATTTGTCACCTACTGCGCTGAGCCAGGTACACAAGCCCCTGAGGCTTACACCGGCTCGTCATTGTACTTTTTGAAAACGTGTGTATTGGAAAATAAAACTATTCTATTCTATTCTATTCTATATCTTTAGCATAATTCTAAGCAATTTTTGAATGTAACCAGATATTGCAAGTAAAGGGTTTGATTGTGCATTAAGTATTTAAATATTTCCCACCTAGAAATTATGTTTTATTTTTCAGAAAACTTCTACAGGGTGTTTCTAAATAATGTTTCGACTCTAAAATCGTCCGCAAAAATCAGGGACTTGACATATCAAGTGGAAACTTACCTCGAATACATCTTTTACTGGTCGGATTTGTACAGTGAAATTACTAAGTCTAAATTCTGCGTATAAAAAAAATATTTAAAAAAATGCTTCATGCTTTTTAATTGGTGGGGTTTTCTATTTTCTATTTTTCCATACTTAAGTAGAGATTTCAATCTCTAATGGGTGAATGAGACTAGTAAATTGTGTATTCAGGGTAAGGTGTGTATATGGGACTAGTAAAATGCGTATTCGAGGTAAGTTTAAAATTATGTTCAGCTGCTTATTTTTGAGTGTCTCAAAATAAAGTTACAAGTTACAATTAATGACCCATCGAAAATTGGCGACTGAACGTATCGGGTTGTAATTTATCTCGAATGCATATTTTACTAGTCTTATTTACACATCAAAACTTTACCTGTAATTTGTATCTACTTCAAGTACGGAAAGTATAAAAAATCATAACTCGCACATTTAAAGCATTTTTGTATTTTTTTTTCCTGCTAGGAATTGAGACATTTAATGCATATATCCGACCAGTAAAGGGCTTATCCGAGATGAGCTTCTGCTTAGTACGTCGAGTCCCTGATTTTTGCGGACACTTTGAGTCAACTTTTTTTTAAAACACCCTGTAGATATTCGTGGTATTGGCTAAATTTGAAGTTTTTGAATTTTTCGCTGGTACTGATTTTCGCAAAATGGGAGGGCTTTTGTTTTTTAATTGTTCACGAGACCTATCTTTTTGCGAAATTAATGAAAATTAAGTCCTGGGGAAAATCAAGACTTCTACAGCATTTTCTGACATTTGTGCATTGCATAGTTTCGCAAAATTTTATAATCGGTCAAAATTAAACAACCTTGTTATTTATAGTTCCAGGTCGTTTTGGCAGAGCATCCTCTCAAGGTAATAAGCATTTCACATTTCGCTCTATACTTCATTTGATGGCATTTACACTCCCACCTTTTGTTCTCTAATTCATAAACTTGAGACTTAAAGCGGCACTAAAGTGGTTTCTGAAGGAGAACATTTTTATATTAAATTGTTTAAAAGGTATTAGTACATACAAGTTCTAGATTGCAAAATGGCGTCATCATTTCTAGGCAAGAAAAAACATGCGGACTTTTTTTTCTTGCAAACTACATTCTCTGGATCAATGAAAGTCCTACAATAGGTGCAGATTCTGTAGATTTTATTATAATTTATTTTGAAAAGAGTAATACGCACACATCTGGATAAGACTCTGCTTTTTGACTACGGGCGATGCCACCGCTTGCAGTTGGCCGACGAATAACCTTCGTCGACCACTTCGCTCTGGGAAATTTCCTAGGGAAAAAAGCGTGTCGGTGATCTTCGGGAACGTTTTTAACATGGAAATAATGCGCACAAGATTGTAATTTTGAGTTTGTTAGAATGCTTGAAGTGTATAGATTGAGTTATCGCCACAATTAAAAAGGTGACCTCAAAAATCCCTTTAGTGCCCCTTTAAAAAAGGAAAGAAGAGATGCTTTGCTATGCAATGGATCCTTTTGTTATCTATGCTTTTGATCTTTGCCATATGCTGGCATTGAATGGAAACTTCTATCATTCGTAGAAAGCCATAACAGAAATTAATCTTTTACAACCCCAGACTCTGAAACAAAAAAAGCGTGACAACAGACACAGTTCCATTTTGTTGTGTTCCTGAATCTCACTTTGCAAAAAATGCATTCTCACCAGCTCGTCCGCTGCCTAAGTACTGCATTATCAAGGCATCTTTTAATGCATGTGAAGGTTTGGTTTTTTTTACTGTTGTTTCCTTATTTTTAGCCTCATTTCGGGCAGATCATCCCCTGGAGCCAAGCAAACAGCAGATGAGGACGGAGCCACAGCATGTGACATGTGAGTCTAGCATTTAGTTTCTGAATCCGGTGCCAACTGAAAGAGGGAAGGGGGGAGCTAAGAAAAGTAATGGCATTTTTACATGATATGTCTGCTTCAGGAGGGAAATATATTACATGCAAGACGTTGGGACGTTGGCCCTAATATCTTTATGTGCCGAGGTCCTGCTGGAAGCTCGGCACCGTGTGCTATCTCACATGCCTGTATTATAGGAAAGAATATGAATGTGTGCGGTATTCGGGAAAGCTCCTTTATTCGTTCTCGCACAGAATGAACACTAAGAATAGGTTTGTGACCTTTGTGAAAAGAATAATTATTTTTTTGATGAATGGTAAGAATTGGTGTTTGCTATGGCTGTATATATACAATCTTGCCATGTGCCTTAATGGGTGAATGTGGCTGTTTATTGAGCTACCCAATCAAACTACGTACTCTTAATACCCAGACGTCGCTGTTCCCGGCATAATAGTGTGCATCCCTAAATTAAGATTCGTTATTGAAAAAATGGCTATGTCAAAATCAGCATTCACATTGCACCGTGCTTTCTAGTTGCATTACGTCACAAATAAGCATTTTCGCCACTGTTACTGGAATCCTAAGGAACGCATTACCTTTCACTTTTTTGTGGTAATGAGCAAGGGCTTTCACACCGTTCATTATGCACCACCAAACATTTTCTAATCAGTCAGAAGTTGTACAGCCCAAACAGTGAAAAAGAGACATCAGATGGAAGCATTGGTGCAGTGTTGCCAGTGATGACTTTACTCTGAAGTGAACGCTGGATTTTCACCATATACTGCTGGTTGCCATCTTCTGACAACACTATCAACTTGGCTGTTTATGGCTTGCAGTACATGCTGCAAGTCAGATTAAAAAATTTAGGATATTGATTTTCTTGGTTCTTTTTACAAGGTTATTCTTTTAGTACAATTTATGCTTATGTTTCTGGCACGGCATACTTGCTGATAAATTTGTGCAGTTCCCCTGAGCGACAAATTTTGATATACTATTGCAGTCGTAATTTGAGGATTTTTCAGCATTTAGGTGGCACTTGCTAGAGCGACATTATTTTTGCCCATGATAACAAGCATCCGGCAGATATTTTTTAATATTTCCCACTGCTTGGCTGTTCTTCTGGGTATTAGCACTGAAGAATTTGATGTATTGGTTTCCAGCCCAGCAGGGGCTACTGGACTCTTGTGATGAGAGCTCGGCGTCAGCAGAGGTGCTGGAGCACACTATCACTCGTATGTCTTGTGATTACAGTTTTAGTCATGTGCTATTTGCTATAGCTAAGCCTTTTATCCAGGTTGCTGAGCATCTTCAGAGTAGTGAGACATGAAAACATTCCATAAATACTGATTTAATGATGTCAGTCGTGAATAAAAATAAAGTGCACTCTTCGGCAAAACAGTGAAGGTCATTATGGTACCATACCCATTTTCTAACCTTTGGTGGTACATAACTAAAGTTATGTGTTTTTGGATAAATCTGAAAAAATCCGAAGAACACTAGCCGATGAAGTTTGTCAATTCGGATTTATCCGAAAAACTGAATTCCGAGGTCACAGCGACAAAATTAACAGCGAAAAAGACGGAGTTCTACAACTAAACCTTATAAGATCACAAGATCAGTGGTCCCGAGGAGATTCCACTTCAGTTTCCTTTGGAATTTGGACTTGCTGACAGAAAGAGGGTTGCTTTCTAACACTATGAGGTTCCTTCGGGACAAGGGGCCATGGTACCTGGACCATATTTATTTTGTTTTCGAATTTTTAAGTTTTACGCAGCAAAATAAGCTTTCCATTTCAAAGAACTGGGAATCTAACAATCTCATTGTTTTGGGTGCACACTAGCTCCACCTTTATCTCCTTTATTGGAGATCATCAATACAATGCTGGTTAGAGCTATCGTAATAAGGCCCTTCATGTCCATTTTGCTTCGTTCCATGAAATTGTACTGCTCTTCGGGGTTAGTTCAAGTTAATCATTGCCATGCCCAACTTCTTTCGAAGTTACAGGCAAGCAGCATATGCTAATGGACATGTTTGCTGAGACCATGTTATAGTTTTAATGATTTAGTTTCCAAATTAACGCGGATCAAATGAACAAGGTTTGACCATACTGTAAATGACGTAATTTTCGCGAGTACTTAGGTTTTGCGAATTGCTAACAATTAACGAAAAATAAATACCACAGACAATTCCAGTAAATATTTAAACACATTGAAAGCTACATTGAGATCCTACCACGTTGCAAAAGTTTGCACCGGCGAATAATTAAAATGTGAATTCTGAGGAGTTAATTTATAAGCATTATTTCATTGGCGAATAGTGCTCATTACTGAGATATCTAATGCTTCATTTGCTTTGCTTATCATTCAGCCTCTGAAACCCATCTGCTCAAGATCGCCCTAGAGGTCCGTGCTCAAAACAAGCACATTGAGCAACAGAACAGGGAGCTTTTGGCCATGGTAGGGCAAGTGCTCCGGCACCTGGTTGCTGTAGAACAGTGTCAGGAAGCAAGGCCAGAGGAACAGGCCAGACCCGATGTACCCGAGCTCTTCGAGATGCCAATCTCTTCAATGGAGGAGTTTTGGGCTGCTCATAAGCACCTCAGGAACGCCACAGACAGGGCAACGCTGGTATTTATGTTTTTTTTTTCTTTTTTAATTTACAAGTTATGAACTTGAACAGCTGTTATTGCAAATTCGGGCACGAACACTTCTCACTTAGCGGTCGATCTATTGGTGGGTCAGTTTGTAACCACGAAAAAAGAGCGTCACTCAAAACCAAGTATAACAAATCGTGTTACACAACCATACTTGACACCTAATCATATGCCCTTACGAGACTTATACTATACCAGAGCAAGCAGTAGCAGCAGCAGCAGAAAGAAGACAAAGAGGATAGCGTTAGCTGTCTTTGTCTTCCTTGGCACTACAGATCTATGATTGCTTTATTGATACTGATTAGTGGAGTCTGTCCATTAGCAGAAAGAAATGAAGCAGCAATAAAGTCTTAAAAAAAGAACTAAATAAAAACAGCACACTAATTATTTAGGTTTGTTTTCCAAACTTAGCTGTTTGCCTCTAATAGGGACCCTTTGTAAGAACACCAGAAGGCTGCATGCGCTCCACTGTCCCTGTGCCTCCTCGCCCTCCTCTTGACCCCCTTCCTTGCCACCGCTACCCCGTCATTTAAGCCGGCGAGAGAACATTTTTCATGCCTCCGTTGACTGCGACTATCGAGTTTTTTACAGGGCATTGCGGCACGGGCAGAAGGCACTGGAGCTTTCGTAACAGATTTATTGTAACTGAAACAGGTTTCGCGTATAACAGTAAACAAAGTTTAAAAGGGCCACAGAGTAAACTGAGCTATGTAAATGAAATGGGTTGTGAAATGTGTTTATGGCTACTATCAAGCAGTGTAGGTATGCACTTAGCTGCATAGCACATGGTAGCCAAGGAGATGCTTATTTTCACAGGCTTATGATGCCATCAAAGCAGCATGTGAATGAGCGGTAAAGTTTTTTGACAATAAAACTACAAAGTTGTTGCAATAATGCACAATGATGGAGACTGTTGGTTGTCAGCCTTTCCCTGACATCCTGATCTTATTTCTTATGTTGTGTCTGTGTCCTTCTCAATAAGCGCTAGTGAGGGATGTGTGGGGTGGCCTCTTGACGGGCATTAGCTTCACTGGATTAAAAAAGTGCAGCATCTAGATTCCGTTGGACAGTTTCATGGACATCATACTGTAAACCAGGGGTTCCCAAACTTTTCGGTCCCACGAAACCCCGGTAAGCCTAAAAAAATGCCGTGGAACCCCCCCACCTCCCTTCGTGCATTTTTGCCGACAGAGAGGCAACACAAGCACAATCTTAGGCGATTTTTGCTTCTGCTGCTTCTCACCTATCCCCATATCAATCGCGATGTCAGTACAAAGTAAAATGAAGGCACTTTGCACAATCCTGCCGCGCAGTATGCGCGGCAAGACAAGGCTGGGGGTGGGGGGGGGGGGGTTACAATTTGGGTGTTCGCGAAAACCATTATGGAAAACCCTGCCGTAAACGACCCTTTTTTTCATGTGCTCAATATTTCACAACTTTGTTTTAATTTTTGGCTGCTAATTTCTGCTAGGTGCTACAATCTCAATGTGTTTACTTTTTGCCGGAATTGTTTGTGGGACCTGTTTTTCAGAAAGTTTAGGCGAATAACGAATTTTGCGAAAATGAAGTCATCTACAGTATACAACATTGTCTTCATCTCTGAGGAGATTCAGATGAGGCTCCTGATGTTCGCTTTGGAAGTTTGAAGCGTCAAATAACGACGCGACAAGTGTGATTGACAAGCAAGATTTATCCAAATACGCAGGAAGATAACGATTGCCTTCGTCGGTTTAAAATACGGTTGACTTACATTCAAGTATCTTTGTTATTTTCTCTTTGTTCTATAGGGTGAGGATCAAACTATTTTGGGCTTAATATAAAACTCTTTATGCATGTAATGTGGCGTGCCACATTTACATGGCATTATATTATTTTATTCTTTAGGTGTGTTCGTGCTAGTGTACCTTTTTGACATGTCGAGAACTGGTTCTGCCTTTCCAGGAGGGGCAGATGCTTTCTTTGGGCGAGAACACCTCTCTCCCGAAGGTCATCCAAGACATGGTGGGGCGGCTGCTGTCCAAGGGGGTGCAGGAGAGATTCTCACTCCCTGGACAGCGGTCTAAGCTCTCGTTCAAGAGTACCAACATGTGCGGTGTTATCATTGGTAAGAAATTACTTAAATTTATTACTAGCTATAATTAGATGGAATTTATATTACAGTATATATGCGCCGAATATGTTTGCTAAAATGTTTTTAAATATAGGTCCCCCTCAGTGTCTGAGACATCACTTCATGTATTTTATATGATTTATTTACATTCTCTATCATTAATTCCTTCTATGCATTTAATCCTCATGCTGAAAACTAGTAACGCTTCGAAATAAACGTGAGGAGAAGATGCTGTTTGCCGTTTGGTTCATCTTTTCGTTGTGTTTTCCCAGGTTGAATATGAAGTGAATATAATTGAGGTTTAAAGTCCTGAGATGTTGGTGTTTTTTAGTACCACTCCCACGGTTGAAATTCAGTGGAGTATCATGTGAAACATCGATACGCCTCCGTAGGGAAAATGCTTTAGCATAAACAAATTCATTATCTCCCTATCTGTTATACAGCCATTAACCTCAATAGACCTTTTGCGAAATCCCCCAAGCGCCCCGGCCCGCGCCCGAGGAATTGTAGGAGAGATTGTCCCTCGCCTGGCCGCTTTGCCTTGAGATCGCATTGCATTGTCGCTTGCCTCCTCTTAATCCTCTGTTTTTCGATTTCATTGCCTATTTTTATCTATTCCAGTGTATTTTTTATTGCTTTCAAGTGTTTATATTCTCTTCTGCGCGCAATATTTCTTGTGTATATATAGTATTTGTGTCTTTCGCCTTTTTCAACGGGGTTGCCGACGGACAACACGCCGCTTCGCGCGTCGTTCCCCGAAAAAGTACTACCGTTGCTACCGATTCCTATCGTGCCGTTAGCTGTTCATTTTGGTTCATTTGACCCGTGTGCAGTCGAGAGGAGCCGTTTATGAACACCCGCGCACATGTCATAGGGGTAGGCAGAGCTCCGAATCAACAATCGCGACGCAAGAGCCGAGTGCGCTGTGATTTGGCCGCCCGTGCTCGCTCCGTTGACTTGCACTGTAGCGTGTGCCTTCGAGTGCCGCTTACTTGACCAAGATACAGCACGCCGCTTTGTCGCCGCGAACCATTTGTTTGAATGTTTACGAAGCTGAGGTATATGCAACGCTGCGGCGCGATCCCTTCGCAAACGCCGACGGCTCAATGTCGCGGCTTGAATTCACTTATGGCATGCCTTCGTAATCTATCTGTTAAGCTGTTTTCAGTTACCAAAGCCCTTTTTCAAATGCAGGGATGTGTTGCCTCGAATTATTTGTCCGATTGCCTGCGAAGCTGTAACACCATTCGTCATATCCAAGGTGCGGTGCCTGACAAACTGCGCGCAGCGGCGCGAGCCTTTCGCAAGCGCCGGTGGCCCAACGTCGCGGCTTGTATGCGCTTATGGTATGCCTGCTAATCTATCTGCTACACGGTTGTCAGTTGTAGACACCCTTTTTCAAGTGTAGAGACGTGCTGTCACCCAGGCAGTCATCTTGAAACTCGTAGTTCCTTCGATAATTTTATTTCTCGAGTCAAGATGTCAGCTGATGCTGGAGTTAAGATGTCAGCAGCTGATAACCGCCGAGGAGGCTGATCATGAATGCATGCCAAAGGCGCATACAAGCCGCAATGTTAAACCGCCGGCGCTTGCTAAGGGCTCGCACCGCTGCGTGCAGTTGTCAGGCGCCGCAGCGTTGAATATACCTAACGGTGTTACGATTTCTCAGGCATTCGGACAAATGATTAGCGACGGCAAAGCGGAGTGCTGTATCTTGGTCAAGTTAAGCGGCACTCGAAGGCATACGCTACAGTGCGAGTCAACGGAGCGAGCGCGGGTGGCCAAATCACAGCGCACTCGACTCTTGCGTCGCGATTGTTGATTCGGAGCTCTGCCTACCCGTATGACATGTGCGCGGGTGTTCATAAACGGCTCCTCTGGACTGCACGCGGGCCAAATGAACCGAAATGAACAGCTAACAGCGTGGTAGGAATCACTAGCAACGGTAGTACTCACACGGGGAACGACGCACGAAGCGGCATGTTGTCCGTCGGCACACCCGTCGAAAAAGGAGAAATATCGCGCGCAGAAGAGAATAGGAATACTTAGAAGCAATTGAAAATACACTGGAATAGATAAAAATAGGCAATAAAATCGAAAAACAGAGGATTAAGTGGAGGTAAGAGACAATGCAATGCGATCTCAAGGCAGAGCGGCCAGGCGAGGGACAGTCTCTCCCACAATTCCTCGCGCGTGGGCCGGGGCACTTGGGAAAATCGCAAATCGTCTATTAGCCTCCAAAAAAAAAATTATGCAAAAAATTTTGAATTTGGAAAATGCCATATTTACGTCTCCTAACATCTAGAGGGTATTCCCAGAAAGTTTCATTAGTTTACACTGCATGGTTAAATATTTATAAATTATTTTCGGTCCACCGATGCCAAAGAAAAAGTAGAGGTTGGAGCACTTTGAATGCATTTTTCTCCATTCCGCTTTTTGGCATAAATGTCACTTTAGGAAAACTGTCCTTTTGTTATTATGTAACTTGGATTCATTTTGAAATTGTTATGGGGTGAAATTTTAAGGGCAAGATAGCTATAAACTTGCATTTTTTTATTTTTGTCATTTTCATGATCGAAAAATATTTTGGATAAAGAATGGAGGTTTAGAAAACAGTATTTGTGTTTATGTGGCTTTTTCGTCATGAAAGATGGTATATTATAGATATAAAGCTCTAGAGCTATCTGGTCTGAACTGTCCCAAAGCAATATAGCACGTGGAAATGACAAAATTATAAATAATTTCAAAATTATAGAACCACTTTCATCTTTGAACATTTGTAATCCTTTTTTTTTTTTTTTTTGCACTTCACTTAGGTTAACAAAACTTGCCACAAGTGTTCTCAACATCAACAGAAACAAAACCTGTAAATGTCATTTAAATCGGGCAAGTGGTTCAAACATTCAATTTTTTGGGTAGTGTCCCTTAAGGGCATTGTTTTTCCATGAAAAAACAAACAAAAAAAATAGGATAATCTGCACAGTTCCTGACCAGTACTTTGCATGGAACTAGTCTGCAAGATATTGATTTGCACTATCATTTCACTAATCTGCATGATTCAATAATTTTTTTTTACAGGTGCAATACGAGCCCGACTGCAGCGGAAAAGAAGCTAAGCCGGTACCTTTCGGGGGCACCTGACAGAGAAGGTGGCAGGGCCAGGAGGGTCCAGAAAGAGGCCTGAGGAGGTTCAAGAAGCTCCTGCGTCCTTGGCCCCCTCCCTTGACGAGGAGCTGGACACCCTTCCCGAGGTTCCCGACCAGCAGTTTGAGTGAATAAACACCCCTGTCACGGTAACAATCTTGTATGTTCCCTTCATGTATATATGCTACCCAGATTGATGTGACACAATTGTTTTAACAATTGGTCATAACTATGTCAGGGGCGTATTTTCTTCCATACAGAGTGCAAAGATGTTAAAGTCACCACTTAATGCAAAAGATGTTCTGTAGTTCTAAAGATGGGTAATGTAAACCAGTTCATTTGTCTAATTAAATTATTCAATCATATTATTAAATGAACCTGAGAAAGTTCTCATTTTCATCCTTAAATGAATTTGGTCTCGTAAGAAACTAGCTCTTCGTTACTTTTTTTTTCAATGCAATGCAATGCTTGGACTGCAAAGATCACTGGGGCAGATGCTGGAAAGGCTTGATGCTGACGGGCAGATATATGCGAATTATACCTGACATTCCTGGCAGATACAAACTCGTATCCTTGTGGGTCTGTGCCGGGTATGCACGATCCCGCTGCCACTTGCTGTCACTGACTGGCAAATAAACTGGCACTGACAGTCACTGGCTGGCAAATAGGCTGGCACTCTCTGTCACTGACTGGCAAATAGGCTGGCACTCACTGTCACTGATTGGCAAATAAGCTGGCAACAGTCACTGACTGGCAGATAGGCTGGCACTGACAGTCACTGACTGGCAAATAGGCTGGCACTCACTGTCACTGATTGGCAAATAAGCTGGCAACAGTCACTAACTGGCAGATAGGCTGGCACTGACTGGCAAATAGGCTGGCACTCGGTCACTGACTGGCAAATAAGCTGGCAACAGTCACTGACTGGCATATAGGCTGGTACTGACCATCACAGACTGGCAAATAGGTTGTCACTCACTGTCACTGACCGGCAAATAGGCTGGCATTCGCTGTCACTGACTGGCAAATAAGCTGGCAACAGTTGCTGGCTGGCAAATAAGCTGGTACTCACTGTCGCTGACGGGTAAATGAGCTGGCACTCACTGTTGCTGACTGGCAAATAAGTTGGCACTCACTGTCACTGACTGGCAAAAGGCCCAGACTGGCAAATAAGCTGGCACTCACTGTCACTGACTGGCAAATAAGCTGACACTCATTGTCACTGACTGGCAAATAAGCTGGCGCTCACTGGTACTCGCTGGTGTTTTACTGTACCACAGGTAGCACGCCGGGGATACACGCTGGCAGCTTACTGGGACAAGGTTGTCCACCCAGCGTAACAGTGTGTCGGTAGGTCCCCGGTGCTAGCCAGTGACTGGGAATCTCACTGGCCCGTTGTCGCCCCGCGGGGCGTTTCCAGCGTCGCCCCAGTAGGATCTTGCCGGCAGACCGGTACCGCCCCATTCCCAAACCGACGAGTTCTGCTACTTGGGACACGTTTACAGAGCATCGCAAAAAATATGTTTATCCTTTTCCGCGTATAAATGATGCTCTTGATAGATTGCATGGCGTCAGATGCTTTCAATCAATCAAAATGTGGTCAGTATATTGGCAAATAAGAGTGGGGGAGAAATATCGAAAAAAGTACTATCGGGGAAAAATGAAATGCGAACAGAGGAGCGCGTGGCTGGCGGTACAGGCTGCGCCGCCTGGAAGTGAGCCTAGGGGCGAGGGTGCGTGGCCTACTTCGATGTGTTCACGCCGCTCGATTGCGCTCCCCAGCTTCAGCAGTGCGCCTCTCAGTGCGCTGAAAGCTGTCGCCGCTATCTTTGCCTGCTCGGCGAGTGCGGCGAGCTTCTTTGCTCCGCACGCGCTTTGCCAGCAAAGATAGCGGTGATAGCTTTCAGCGCACTAAGAGGCGCACTGCTGAAGCTTGGGGAGCGCAGAGGGAGGGGCGTGAACACGTCGGAGTAGGCCACGCACCCTCGCTCCTAGGCTCACTTCCAGGTGGCGCAGCCTGTACCGCGAGCCACGCGCTCCTCTGTTCGCATTTCATTTTTCCCCGATAGTACCTTCTGCAACATCTGTTGGCCGCATTTCACATAATGCCCTTCGGGCTTTTCAATGCACGCGGAGCTTTCGAAATAATGATGGATTCCTTATTGCGGGGCTTCGAATGGACATGTTCAAGTTATACAAACGACGTGATAGTGTACACAGCCTCCTTCGATGACCATTGATCTTGACTTTGCACAGTTCTTGTGTGATTTCGAAATGCGTCCCCGCAGTTAAATTTCACGAAATGCAGGTTAACTTCTCAAACGCTCAGAAACCTTAGTAGTCTGGTCGATACTCACGGAATAACGCCCGACCCCGTTAAACTAGCTATCGTGTCCCATTTTTGCCCTACGACCAAAAAGAAAACATTGTGTTCCTTTCTTGCTCTATGGTCGTATCTCTGTCGCTTTATCTGTGGATTTGCCAACATATGTACGCCGCTCAGCTATCATATTAAGATATCGTATGGTGTGAAAGTCAATAGAAGTCATTTGTATCCTCGCGATCCGGTTTCATCACTAGACCTGGGGGTCTAATCTTGAAAATTGGCGAAAGCGTCGGCGAAGAATCGGTTTGCGCCGCGTCTGACCCTATAGCATCGGCCAATCACGGCAGTTACCGACTTTTTTGCCTAGTGTACCGATTATAGCCCCTTTACTAGCGCATTTGGATCCAGCAGCTGATACCAAGATACATTCCGACGAGAGTGACTAAGGCCGAGAGTTATTTTAATTCATAAACGTGGCGGTCGAGAACATGTATTCACGTATGCTAGCCTCCCATTGTCTAAAGCCGAACGAAACTGTGCTACCTTAGAAAAGCAGTATTCAGCTGTAATTTTGGCAATCGAAAAATTTCGGCCTTAGATATTTGTATCTCCCTTTAGAGTAAATACCGAATACCTTGCCCCTTGTGCGCGGGTTAATCTCAAGGATTCTAGCGGACGACTACGTAGCTTTGTGCTTAAGATACAAAAATGTGACGTCTCAATCTTTTACTACACTGGCAAGAGGCATGAAGCCCCCGACTATCTGTTCAGATGTCGAGTTGATTCGTTCCCTGAAAACGACCGGGCTCTCGCTGGAGCCATGTCGCTCACGGACTGCCTCGATTTCAGCCCCGGAAAATTCAAGGACCCCAAAACACAGCACCTCATTACTACTGTTTTCAAGTATTTCCTTTATTCTAGGGAAAAACGAGGAATTCAGCTGTATGCATTCGAAAATAACAGTTTATTTCTTAAAAATCATCAGACACACGTAGCTGACCTCTTGCTCGTTGTCCCAAAACAGCTTCGGAAGCTCATTTTCCTGGTGCATTTGAATATGTTTTGAAAATGCCCGCATGGGCATTTTCAAAACATGTATTTGTCCGCACAACCTGTTTTACTGGCAAGGCATGTATAATGATGTCTTCAAATACGTCTCATCCTGCGAAAAATGCAAGCGACGCAAAACGTCTACCCAACCGACGGCTGGTCACTTTCAATCCCTGCCTCCACCTCATTACATCTTAAAGCAAGTAGGTACCCACATCATTGTACCCTTTCCTGCAACGTATTCGCGCAGCCGTAAATTGATAATTGCTATCGACCATTTCTGGCGGTAAGTCGATGCGAGTGCCTTTCCCCAAGGAACAACGCTCAATTAGTCCGTTTTATCTTTCACGCGTCATTTTACTTCAAGTCGTACTTCGACAAGTAATCAGTGATCGTAGTCGTGTTTTTCTTTCGCTGGTTTTCAAAGACCTTTTGAATATTTGGGCTCCGTTTCACACACCTTCGACCGCGTACCATCCTTATAGAATCGAACTGGCAGAGAGATTTATTCGCGCCATTGCTCGTACATTGTCTATATGTGTAGAGGAAGGTCAACGCCGCTGGGACGCGATAGTTCTTGCCAAGGATGGGCAGTATTTCAAATACAAGTACTTGAAATACGTATTTAAAATACTTTGTATATTTTGTATTTGTATTTAATTACAAATTGGGTAATGTATTTGACGTGTTTATTTAAGTACTAAAACGTGAGTATTTCAAATACATTTGTAATTAAATACAATTTTGTGGGCGAAAATACATTCTCAAATTTATTGTCACTGTCCAGAGCAGGAAGAAAACTACGTTCTGCACCGAATGTAGTGTCTCTCAATCAAGCACAAGCGTTTAGTGACTTTGTGATTACGGTGCTAGTTTAGGGCAAGAATAGTGACGAAATCGACGTTCACAGGCAGACTGGCTAAATAAGTGCCTTTGACAACTTGTGATGCTTTACAGCCTGATTTCCATCCATATTTTTGCCTGGAACATTCTAAGTGCGCGGGTCGTCCAGAGGTTTGTAACTGGTGCGAGTTGCAACAATAAAATATTCGCTAGCTAGTGCTGCGCGTCTTGGTCGTCTCGGTTCTTTGCTGGTCCATGCCAAAATGTAATGACAAAAAAAGCTGCTTGAAGCTTTGTACGTTTTTTTCACCTATTACGTCCATGCTGATTACATTTTTTTTGTGATTATATTTTTATTACGGTGCTAGAGCCTCGCACACTAACTCCCTAGTGTGCGATGCAAAAGTAAAATGAGATACCCAGAAACCCGTTGCAGGTGCCCTGAAGTCGCTGACTCAAATTTTGAGGAATGTATTTGGAAAAGTATTTGGTGGAGACCAAATACATTTGGTTGTATTTGTATCTTGTATTTAAATATTTTTTTGTAAATGTAATTAGATTTGTCATTAAATACTTTTTGGACGAAGTATTTTGTATTTGTATTTCGATACATATTTGCATGTATTTTGCCCATCCCTGGTTCTTGCTAAGGGTTTACAGCAGTCCATGCCTCAAGCGGCGATAGTGCCTGGTTATGAAAAATTACACCAAAGTAAACCAAAATATTTTATATTTGTGTATTTTATTATATGAGACAACTAGGGGTATTGAACCGAACCCCAAACACGAACCTAAGATCAGATCAAACCGTTATTTTCATTAAACCAGAACTAAACCGAAACCATATTTGAATATTTCAACCTCAATCCCAAAATGGAAGGAAGCCGTAATATTACATGTCGGTTGCCGGTTTACTTAAAACGGTTCGATGTAATAAAAGCAAGCTGAGTTTTTTTTTTTTTCGCCGATTGCGGTGGGTGGCGCAGTGTTGCTATACTAAGAGGCTCAAATAATAATAAAAATTAGGTTTCCGGTCTACAAGCAGCTTGACTTGTCTTCGCCGAGTCGGACAGGAGTAGAACGTCTTCTAGCTGACACAGAAAATAGCCGAAATACTTATTTGCTTGTTTCTTTTCTTGCTGCCGCAGGAAACGAGAAGATGGAACATATCATGGCGAATTCCACTGGTCGTTTTTCCGCGCGCCGGGGGGTCGAGTTCTCTGGAGCTCGCCTATTGCACTCGACGGTCGGGATCGAGAGGAACATGTTCCACTCGTGGTTTTGGATCATCTCCCACTCCATATCTCGATCCGGATCCGAGAAAAGTCGCTCCGCCGTTTTCGGCGGATTCAACCGGAAGCCAGCCTGCCCAGGCCTCGGCCCACAAGTGACTTCCTTTTTCGTCTGGCATCTCGCCTCGTGAGAGTTTCGTAACGCCCGTTTTACTGCTACTGCTGCTGCTTTATGAGAGCTCGTCGTCAAGTTCCACGAGCGTCTCCTCCAGTAGCAGCTGCTCGAGTAGCAGCGAAAAGGGGGACTGCTTGTATGCATCCCGCACAAAAAAAGCTTTGGTACTGTTCTGTTGAAATACTGTTGAAAAGAGGAATCACAGGAAATAAAATGTCAATAGTTTTTTATCTGACTTCTTCTATCCTTTCCCTTGGCTTTCTTTTGAATATTGGCCCATTTTGTAATAAAAAAGTCAACATACTGTCTATCGTCTCCAAGATGCTGTTTGTGCAGCTTTTCAAGTGAAAAGGTATCGCTTTTTAATTAAAAAGTTATAGCAGTTTAATAAAAGTTTAGCTACAGATGAGCTATTCATTCAACAAAGTTTTGGAAGCTTACTATGGCTTTCCACCCTGCTCTAAATTGGCTGAAGCAAAATTAAGTTAAAAAAAGACACGTGATTTTTTTTGTTAGTAGATGGTGTTTTCGTGGTATTTTAAAACTACATACATCCCACAACTACACATTAGAAACGAACAGAAACACAAACATAAAGCATTGAACACCTGAATCATATTCCAATCGACTGCTCCAGAGCCTTATATAGCCTACATAATGAAGGTAATCATTTGGCCGGTGACGACCTCAGGACCTTATTAAGGTTCCAAGCAATCCATCGTCTCCTTGAGAGTCTGTCAAAGGGAAAACAGTGTTTCAAAGTTCGGGGATGGTTTCTCTTACTAACAAGCATTGGCACAACTAATAATAATTCGGCGATGTTGCTAAAATAACATCCACACAAACGGCTCTTAAAAGAAATGTTATCGTTTCTCTGCATAGCGCCACTCAGGGCGAAGCGAGTCAAGGCATTTTCGCCATGGTAAAAAAATAGTTATTTTGCTTTTCTTTAATAGGAGACTATTTAATATGGCCATTAAAGTCGCTTAGTCACGTACAAGGTGAGAACGACAGGTCGTGTCTTCCGAAGACCTGGCATCGAGCACGCGACCCATGCCTTACGTCGAACTTTGAGTTCACGCACGCTTTTGAGGTGCACGAACGCAGAAGAATTCTCAAGGGTAGTAGGCTCACGCTGGAGGCGGCAAAACTGAAGCTGCTCCATACCGTTCTCACCTTGTCAGAGACTATTGAGAAACTTACTGACTTTTGACATCTAGTCGAAGTGTAGAATGTTCAATAAAAAGTCAACATACTTTTTATTGAACTGGCTAGAGAGAGTCAACTGAACATTTTCAACACGAAGTAGACAAAACGTCTGCAGTCTTTCTGATGAAACGTCAACAGGAAGTCAGCAGAAAAACAAAATGCACCTACAGTTCATAGAAAGTCAACAGCTTTTCTATTGACCGAGGCTGAAGAAAATCATCAGAGAAGTTTCAACACAAAGTCATCAAACTTTCTGTTGACCATGTCAACGGAAAGTCAAAGTCCAAAGAAAGTAATCAGAGTCAACAAGAAGTCAACACGCCTTCAATAAAAAATCCAAAAATCATTTTTATAGGGATGTCCAGCATGATTTCGACAGCCTTTTCGGACCTCCGCAGAAGCGGCTGAAAATAAAGAAGTGTTTATTTGCCACGCACCCATTCACGTTAGTCCAAGTTTTATTTATTTATTTTTTTTTGTCTAAGAAAAGGGAAAGTTTTATTTGTGTTTTCTAGTTGCTACGTTTTCTGATGCAGAGGCGAGTCCATATAGATCTACAACTGCCTGACAAAATAGCAATAATAAAATCATTTGCCGAGCGGGGTTGGGTCTTAATTGCCACTTGTATTGTTTTGGCATGTGAATTGTAGGCAGGGCATTGAAGTTTGATACAATCAGGGAGGAAACAAAAAGAATGCCACAAATATAATCATTTCATGTTATCATTTAAATATGCATTTTAATTTTTCATCGTTGTAAAGTCTTTACTGAAAAAATATTATTTGAGGCGCAATTAATTTTTTATCAAAATGTTTTTCATTATTTTTTTAATGAAAATAATTATGACTATACATGAAATTATATCTTGGTTATGCTTGCATTTTTGGATTCCCTGACATTTGATTTGTGTTTTCTACACTGAAATAAGTTGTTTGAATTTTTGGAACAATAACTGGTAACAATACCTTCGGATATACCACTTGATGATTTCAGTTCAAAAAGAAATTTGCGAAGCGAAATACCAATAAAGAGGTGTCGTGAATTTTTTCCGCATTAATTAAAATTCAAGATTCATAAAACAAGTTATTTTTAATAACAAAATAATCTGTGTCATCTTAGAAAAACATTGACCTTAAAAAGAACACGCTTTTTTACTATGTATTTTAAAAATTGGACAACCACGGTAAGTAACAATATGTGTAGTATGCGCGGTAATCGTAGTTGGGGGGGGGGGGGGGGGGGGGGGTGGGGAGCAAACCATTATGCGTGGCTTTTTCATTCCGTTGTTTTATTTTGGTGCGATGAAAACGCTCCATCTTTGTATCACACTACGGCATGTCGCCTATGCTTAGCTAAAGCGAAAGGAAATGCTTAGGTGGCAATGTTCGAAGATAGAGTTTTGGACTAATTTAGGCGGGTCCGCGCTTGGTTGAACAATTAACCGAACCGATATTTCGCAGGTTTTACTGAACCGGAGACACACCCGAACAAAATTAAAAGCTACTGAACCCGATCCCGAGCTGAACCAGAATATTGAGCGGTTCGACAGCCTGGACTGACTACCTATCACAATATGTTATGACGAGAAAAATCGGGAGACCGGGCCACCGTATAGTTAGCATTGACATAAAGGGAGACTTTCTGTGCCGAGGGCACGCCGACAAACAAAAGAAAGCACAATACGGAAAGGGGGAGAGAGAGGACGCCTTATCGAAGACGTCGTTGTCGGCGGCGACAAACGCCCGTCCGCCACTTTCAGATTATAGCAACAGCGACCGCGACTGGATAGAGAACCGTGCCTCTTCGGTGGCCTCGTCCGTGTGTTGTGTGCCGGCCTGACTGTGTTGCGTCGGTGAAGGAAGAAGATCGCCATGCCCTCCGTCTTCGAGCTTGTCCACAAGAGCGTTCCACTTCATGTGAGCTCTGTTTTCGGTTTTCCTTTCCGCTGTTTGGAGCTCCAGCGCTGGAACACGAGCACCCATGACACAAAACCTGGCGCGACCTTTATTGTCAGATAAGAAACAAACTGTAGTACGACATTTGGCAAGCGACGCACAGTGTGCATTATAAGGGCCAACGTACACGGGTTGTGGAAGATCGCTGGAAGATCGGTACTTCCAGCTCTCCTCCGCGGCACGTCAGGAATGAGTATGCGTTGCGCAAGTTCGTCTGCTACTTTTTCAGGGTTTTCTGGGACGTCAGAACGCCGAGCTCTGACTGGTTTAGATTGAAGTATAGTGGGTAGACATGAAGGCAGCTTTTCCTCGAAGTCTACCGATTACATTTCGATCACAGTCAATCAGAGCACGTCGTTCTGACGTTCTCACAGCCCCTGCAAAAGTAGCAGACAGACTTGTGCTCCGTATAGGAGTGGCCACTTGCTGAGAAAGCAGAGCGATGCTCTCACGAAGACGGGAGTACTTCTAGCATTTTTGTACGTGAACGTATCGCCTGTGTACTAGACCATATACAGTATGACACACTGAGTATTACAGGTGCATACGGACTGAATATTATACAGGTAATTCAACAATATAGGCAGTTCAGTAATGAAGCTGCTTGATTAAAAAAGCAGCATATTTTATATTTCTTCCGATGAATTCAATACAAGGATAACGGCAAGTTTTGATATTGATGGCCAAACATGTCACCGGTGCCGCAATGAAAGGAGCTTTCGACCTGTCAATGGGAACAGCATATGCATTGCACTGACGTACCAACATGCGCTGCATCAATACTTCGTGAGGTCGTACGCTGGTGCTTTTTGCTGTTTTTTCATTGACGTAAGCATCGCGGCTCCATTAAATAATTGTGTTCTTTATTTGTTGTTTTCAGTGACTTTAACAACGTAACATAATTTAATCATACTCAAACCTTTTTGATGTTATCTTCAATACTGTCCCCCGACAAAACCAAGATATTAGCTCATTGTTAGAATTACGGAAGAGAAATGCATTTTTTTTACGATAAGGATTCTCAAAACCGAGAGTTCAGCTGTCCTTCGTCGTGTTTTTTTGGCAGCGTGGATTTTGTAGGTACCTCTCTGTAACTGCCGACTGAAATCCACTCGTGGCTATATAGTGTTTGAAATGATAGTTCTCCTTTTACGCAAGTTTCCTAATTCACAAATTTCGAGGTCAAGTTTGTCTCTAGTGCAAATGCATACGTCTGCAGTTATACAAGTAAGATCGGTAGGGGCGTAAAAATGAAATGTTCAACTTGTATACTCAAGTATCGATAATTAGAAATAAAAGCGACGCAATATAAGTGGTGGAATGGGGTAATAAGTAACATTTAGTGACAAATTATGCTTCACGTGGCCGTGGAACAGAGAACTGTAGCTGTTTAAAGAATATTCGATTAGTTAAGGATTAAGTAAAGGAAATAAAAACCAAACAAATTGGTACTTAAATAATTAAAAACGGGCTTACCCTAGAATAGTGAGTTTCAAAAGATAAAAAATTGTGAATAATTCAATTTCATTATTCAACATAATAATGCTCAACTGGCTTCAGAACACAAATAAGGTTTGTATTGACGTGGAAGTTAGTAACAATATCGACACTGCCTTCCAAAACCTTGAAGGCGAGTTAAAATGATATAATATGTTGTTAATAAGAAAACATATTGAAGTATACGATGTTATTACTTTTCATTTATATATACCCGTAATAAAACTATTATTGAATATTATCTGCAAACTTCTAAATTCATTCACTTGCGACTCACATTAGCACTGATTGCTTAAATGTTCACTTAGATAGTCACACCTCATTGAGAAGGGACTGAGGAAAGATGTTACTCAAATAATACGAAAATGCCAACATAAATTTGAATTAAACATAGCGCAAAAAAGACGGTATTAAAAGACGAAGAAGTATACAAGGCAAGCACTAATTAAAAAGCGCTTGTTTCGTGTGCTTCTTCGCCTTTTTGTCTTTTCTTTTTTGCGCTATTTTTAACATGAATGTCATTTAACAACTTGCCCCAAAGAACAAGATTTTACAATAATGCTGAATATTTTATTTCTGAAAAGAGTCATGGAAGCGCCAAACTTTATACATATATGACTATCTCTTTTGTAACTTTTAAAACATAAATATTTTCTTTTATTAATTCCAAATACACGAGATAGTTCTAAAGTGATGGTGTGAGAACAGTTCACAACACCGGTACAAAGAGAAATAAAACCAAAATTAACTTATCGTAAAAAAAAAACTAAAAAAAAACGTATTTCTTGAGTGCCTATTATTTAAGTAATCATCGTATTGCTGCTTTCAGAAATATTGTTTGGGACGTTTTGGTGTCTTGCACAAACTGACCATTCGACTTTATGTATTGCCGATATAATTCGAGATATGAATGTGCGTAATTAATATTCGAGCAACGAACACACGATACATCACGTATTGCATCGTTCCTAAGCTAGCGTCGTTAAAGATTGATTGAGTGAAAGCAGTATTAATATCACGTTTTACTTACACATGGTGCTGCTGAAGGGGTGTATAAAATCGAGATTTTTATGTTGTAGATGAAAAATTACATATTTTTTAAAATCTAAATTAGATTTATTTTAGTTAAATCAAACTTACATTATTTAGATCAAATCTGATAGGAAATGTTTACTTTTTATTATTAGATGTGTGTTGCAATCCCTTGGATTAAATCCTTCATGCTCGATCATTTTTGCCTCAAATATAAAATAAATGCCCATGGGAAGGAAACATTGATACACAAACGGTAATTGGAAAATAATTTCAGCAAAAGTTTTTGGGGAAATATTTTATTTAAATCATTAAAGCCATGTGGGGTGCTGCCTAATTCATGATTTAAATCAATATTTAGATGACGATTTAAATCATCTTGATAATTATTCTCCAACTTGGCTGGTCAAATGGACGCGTAGGGAAGGGGAGGAGGGGAAGTGGGATGGGTTATGGGGATCAAGAAGAGACTGTGCCTCCGTTCTTGTTAAGGTGACACTGTACTTCGTCCGTGAAGTCACCCTGGCACCGCGAGCTTCTTAAAGCCCGGATTACAGTGGTATGTCTGGCTAGTATGCAAACTTGCGTTTCCCCAAAGAAACATCCATAATGTGAGTTGTTAATATGAATACAAAAATGCATGTTCTTACCGAGTTATTCCCGTGAGTGTAGTCTATATAGCGGATTTTTCTTATTAGTGCGGTACGTGTAAACGAGACAGGGCGGTATTTAGGGTGCATCTTTCATTCCAGACGGACTGGTGTGATCCTGGTATTACTACCACCGGTGGACACATTTATCGAAAACGAAAATGTCTTCGTTCTGTCTCATCTTTGTCTTCGTGACACCCCACGGTTGGATATGTTTTTGTGGACATGTTGAATAGTAGCGGGCGTACCGCTACCAATCGAGTTGGTTTGATCTACCAATCAAGTTTGTTTGGTGAAAACGGTTTGAGCTGATCTATATGATATACTTGGTCATCTTCGGGCATGTTAATATTTCGTTGTTTTCGTGTTTATCTCGCGATAACGACAGAACGGACGTTGTGTTGCTGTATTATACATATATTTCATAGAGTGTGTAGAAAAAGAAGAAAAAAGAACGAACTCAGCGGAAGCTAGTAATATAATTATTATATAGAGTAGAGTTTACCTCGAAATAGAGACCTTAGAAACGTTTTACTGAGCGTTTTTTGTTGAAAGGCTAAACAGACGTGAGGATTGCGTGACGGTTGGGTCTCCAACACAACCAAGTTTGAAAAATAGGAGTGAAAAAAATTGAATCGGGAAAATAGACATTAGCGGATTTGATCAGTGGATGTGAATAAAAAAAACTGTTAATATTTCATATGTTTAGAATGTCGTTCAACCAAGATGTAGGTTGCCCCGTTTGAAGTCTCATTTTCCAAAAGGAGCTAAGGAATGAACGCCGACCCTTATTCAGAAGAAACCGGGTTAGGTTTTGCACCAATAATGACATTTATTCTTTTGCGGCTCCTGTATCATGCTCCGTGTTCGTCGCATGTCAGAGCGAGTGGACTATGTGTGCAGCCGCCGGTGTGATAACGTTAACTATCTGTGACATGCTGTCGCTAAGTTCAAGGTAGCTAAACAATGTGGAGTCAATTTATGTTATGCAATACATGTTTTTTTTTAGCACTATGCGCCTTTTAGGAGCAGGTGTAACGGTTAATTGTAAGCACAATATTTGTTTGTGAACTCAAGAACGCATCGCGCATGAGTGCTGCCTCGGTGTTTGGTGTGAACTGTGTCCTAATCATAGCTTTGGATTCAGCGTTCGAGTCTGTCTTGTTAATTCTTCACTTTTGGGGCTTTTTGGGCTTAGCCTATGCATACTTGTTTATCCCATCTTGTTCAGGAATGGTGTACGCTGTAGTCGCCACAATGCTTCGTATCTACCTAGGCATAGCTGATTTTTGTGGTGCCAATAAACATCGAACGATTGTGCCGTATTTTGTAAAAAATGAACACTGAACAACAAGAAGCTTACCTATACGGTGGTTGTGTTATGCCCAGTTTCTTAAACATGTGCTTAGTGAAAGTCGACTCGTAGCTACAAAATAAAAAGTTGCATCTGAAGCAGTTCCATAGACAGCAGTTTTATATCAGGTCGCGCAAATCACTCGGGTTATCAAAAGGAACCGGAGGTCCTATGTGTCCACCAAAGAGCTTATTGCACACAGAAGAGCGCTCATCTGGAAACTCAGCACTCTTCCAGCTCATATAAATTGGCCCTTAAACAAAGTTACCTAGTACACGCACACAAACAAAAGATCTAGACCTCTAGAACGCCAACAGAGGAAGACAAAGTGCACTACGGCGTTGGCAATAATGAGGTCGCCGGACATCGCGAGAGAAGCGTAAACAAAAGAAGCGCCGGATGCCAATACGTCTGAGTGGTCCGTGTAGGTTGGATCCGCGCTGGTGATTTACCCTAGTGATGTCCGTTTGGGAAATGTCCGGTGTGTGAGCAGCTCTTACATCAAGCAAACATGTCCGGCGTCAAGGATCGCTGGGTACGGGATCTTGACAAGACTCGACAAGACGGAGCTGCAGTGTCTTCATCGGTTAGGAATTATCGGGGCGCCGACTGCTCTGGACGCTGGGGGCGCTGACTTTAAGCGGAGAGAGCAGTCAATTACTGCAGTGCAAACTACCTTATTTACTTATTTAACGAATAAATAGCAATGGATTGTCAGCAAAACGATGGCCGCTTTCCTTTGCTCCTTCCCCCAAAGATATTTTTTTATTTTTGCATTTCTAACGGAAGTAACGTGTTTTTTTGCAGTTTTTTGTTCTGTTTCATGTGTTATACATGTAAATATTATGGCCGAGTCCCACTAGAACGACCCACCGGGACAATTGACACCGACAAGCCACAAGCACATGCAGCATGCACGCGAAGGCATACTTGAAAGGCTTTTGGTTACTCGTGCTTACTTTAGGAGCCACGAGGGACTGCAAGCCTGCAGAAAAACAAAAAAAAAACAAGAAAAAAAAAACATAGAATGTTTGCTACAGGTGTCTGAGCTAGGCTTGTCGGTGTCGGTTATTTATTTCTGTCGCTCGAGCGAGAGTCGGGAATAACGATATGTTGCGGTGGTTGTCTGAGCGGCCTTGAATAGTTGAAAGCGGGCCGGTAATTGGGCTAAGCCACAGACGCAAAGGAGTTTAAGAAGGACAAGGATTACAGGAGGTTTACAATGCGAACGTGCATCTACGAGACAGAGCTCAGCATTTGTGGTGGGCATAGCAGTTCTCGGAGCTCATAAATGGATGAAAAGTCCACTAAACCGTTGTTCCTGTTTCAAAACGCAGTTTGCTCGCCACCACGCGCCGGAATTCACAACAGAGACTTATGTATGGTCATGCTTTACTATTATGAACGTTTGACAAAATTACAATGTCAATTATAATATAACAGCGCCTTCTTTGAGTTCCTCCTCTCAAAGCAAACTTGATTGTTGTTAGGGAGGCCGTTCGTCGAAACCTCACCGTTCGTCGAAACAATATGCTTAATTTTTTCATTTTTTAGTTTTGAATTTTTGTTTTCGTGTTTGTGTTTTATCCATCCTGAATCAATCGAAATAAAACAGCCTAATATAGACATCTTAACTTGTATACTTACTACGAAAGGAAGCCTTAAATACTTCGTGAAGGGAGGTAGTTTTTTTCTACCTTCCTTCCCTCCTTCTTTGGAAGAAAACAACCTGTAAAAAAGCTGCAAATCGGTTTGAGATTATAAGCCTTTAGACAGAATGCTTCTGGGAAACCGCGAATTACAGAGAGTATTTCTCGTTGCTTATCATGTGTGCGTGCGAACTGCACACTCGTAAAGTGGCTACTTCACAAGCTAACAAATGCCAATTCAAGCACGACTTACTGAATGGTCGTCAACTGCCGAAACCTGTTTGAGCTCACCAATCGCCTTGGCATACCACTTTTAGGAACATGATATTGGTACATACAGTCATGATGATGATTTCAAAATTGGTCCTATTGTAACGATACATTCTGCAAAAATAGTTGCATCTTCAATATACTTTATTTCCATCTTACGTACACTCAAGGTACTGGCATAATGTCTGCACGAATGACGCAAAAATGGCATATATTTTGTTGCTTCGGAATGGTACGCTATTGGGATTAAATTTAGCGCTTTAATTAAGCGATCTTATATCACTGATTGACCTAGAGACGCTTTTGCTCTAGTTGCTTACAATATGTTGCACGTTGGTATCGTATCTGATCTCCCACTACTTGTACCTGTCTTATTTAAATAACATATTACTTGCATCTTAGCCTAGTTATGCTAGGTACAAAACCTGCGCATATTCTGATCTCACTTAGTGTATTTCAAGTAAACTCTGAAGGAATAGTCAGCATAGATACGAATGTAATAAGGACTGCACAAAAGACAGTGATGTGCACAGATTTAGAACATTTTTTTAAGACTTTCTGGAGTTCAGGTGTTTGCATCGGAGAGAAAGGATGAGTTTTCAATTGGTGCTAAAGGCACAAACAAAAATTTCAGAAGGCGCGTTTTTTAATTGGCGGCTGCCCTGTGAATGTCAGGCGCATTTGCGCAAGTTAATGTGCGTTTAGACAAGAGTATTTTAAAGAGATTATCAGCAAATAGTGCATAAGCTGGGGCACTGAAAACCCGAATAAATTTGCTACATAAACAGGGTTGCCTTAAGCGGTGATTCCGGTCAAAACATGGCATTATTTGCACACACAAAAAGTGATTTCGGGTTTTATATTTTATATATAAAATATATATTTATATTTTATGAATGAAGAATACAGAGCGACTATGGTCGCGAAATTAGTTTAATTTGCATTTTAAATCCTCCTGGCGACCCAGAAAGTCAGAAACATGAGCCATGTTCGTCTGCGCTGTTTTTCAGATTGTGACTTCGCTTGCCATAACACTTACCGGGTGATTCAAGGAGACGGCAGGCTTTTTAAATCGACCGGAAAATTCGGTTTCTTAACCTATCGCGCTACGGCTTTGTGCAGCGTTGCCCACAAATGGTGCATTTTTTTTTTGTAAAATTTGCAAGGAGCGAACTTACCTGAGGAAAAAGTAAAGAAAGAAAAAGGCTTAGCTCCCATGGAAACGCAGCGAAGCCACCGGTCTTTAAACAACACGGCGCCGTTTCGCACGGGAGACAAGACTCAAGCGGTCGCGACGCCAACTGCCGCCAACGAACGAGCAGACGACGCCGAGTGCCGGCGTATTTAGCAGACAAGGAAATGCAGTTCCTTGTTGTTACCGCGCCTGTTTTTGTTTCTGCGATTGTCGCCGTTTGCGGAACGCGCGCCGCTTTTGAGTCGAAAGAATCGTCCGCTAAAGACGCTGGCTCTCGGCGCCGTATGCTCGTTCGTTGGCGGCGTTCGTTGCGCCATCTCTTGTCTCCCGTGCGAAAAGGCGCCGTGTTTTTTGGAGACCGGTGGTGTCGCTGCGTTTCCATAGGAGCCAAACCTTTTTCTTTCTTTACTTTCTCCTCAGGTGAGTTCGCTCTTTGCAAATTTTACAAAAAAAATGCACCATCTGTAGGCAACGCTGCACAAAGTCGTAGCGCGATAGGTTAGGAAACCGAATTTTCCGGTCGATTTAAAGAGCCTGCCGTCTCCTTGAATCACCCGGTATTTTGAGAAGTAGGCCTAGCCATCTCTTCTCTATTGCAATATTGTGCTCCTTCAATTCAGCAAAAAAAAAAAAAAAGAACAAAAATATTATTTTATCCCGGATGGAATGCCACCTGTACATCTATTGTAATAACCGAACGCGTTTTTCTCTTTTTACAATTTTCGGCATCTTCAGAATTCTCTTACAACTCTTGTTCCTAATACAGTCCTATGACAACCAAATGTAGCACCCATAAGCTTGAGCATACGTAGAATGCAACTATAAATGTTATTAGCAAGTATATACAGGGTGTCACAAAAGAAAATTTACACGGTCTTTTCTACCGCAAAAATAAACTAGGCACCGCCGAACGCTCATTCTCCGCCCACAGGTAGAGCTAGAGGTCATAACCAGATGCCAAAGTTTCAACCCGATCCGATAACTTAATCAAAAGTTATAAGTGATTTTCCATAAATTTCAATGGGAAAATGGCAGCCGACGGAGTTTTCAAACACATGGGGCTCTATGGCACCAGAAACCGAAAACGGGCAAAAATGAGCTACATTTTCCCATTGAAATTTTCAGAAAATCACTTATAACTTTTGATTAAGTTATCGGATCGGGCTGAAACTTTGGCATCTGGTTGTGACCTCTAGCTCTAGCTTTGGGCGGAGAATGAGCGCTCGGCGATGTCTAGTTTATTTTTGCGGTAAAAAAGACCGTGTAAATTTTCTTTTGTGACACCCTGTATTTATGTTAAACCTTACAGCACACAAATAACGAGGACAAAAAACGAGGAGAAAAAAGGAACACACAAAACATGTCTCGTGCGCTAATTTCCTTTGACCTCGTCTTTTGCGCGTTCTTATGTTCGACATGTCATCATACCAACTAGCCCAGCTTAGCACCCTTCTATATTTTATATATCTAAAAACAAAAACCTTTTGCTAGCATTTTGCGAATGGTGCCCTGGCGGGTTTTATTTCTTTCAATGTAAAAGAGTTTTGTACACATTATTTGTGTCATTGAATACACTAAGGTCTTTAAAAAGAGTGAATTAGAATACTTTTCTAGACTGTTTTAGGTGTTTGGCCATGCCTCATGTGCACGCAAGAACATGTTTTTTTTTCGCTCGTGTATTGCATCTAGAACATAAAAAGCTATATTAAAACTAACGTAACTAGATTTACGGAAAGGAGTTCAAGCGCAATAAGCTGTGAAACGTTATTTCAGTTACCTCAAATATTAAAAAAAAAAAAAAAGTTTTCCCCTGACGCATTTTAGCTTAGGCTTCTTAGTGGATGTATGAAGTGGAAAAAGCATCCCCTTTGGCGCGACCTTTTCGAGAAGACACAAATAACGAACCGCGATGAAAACTCGCAAGGTGCCAAAAAACTTGAACTTCTGAGAGTTTTTCTTTTAATGTGTGTTTGGGGGACGGGCATATGCGAGCGGGCTAGCTCGCCCCTATGTAGAGCACGTTGAGCTACCGGTAGCCCTAAAAAAGTGGCGCTGTGATTGCCCGTTATGATTTTGGTACGAGTAGTACCGAGAAGCTTTTGAGAAATAATGCTGTGTGATGCTATATTAAATACCAAACTAGAGTCTTTCTGCAGTGTCATATTTTGCTTTTATCTAGTGCTTGAACAAGTGTCCTCATAATTTATTTTTCAATTAAGTATTCAGCGTTTCTTTTCCGTCGATAACTTACATCTCTCAGAAGAATTATCTGAACACTTATCCTATATTTTTCTCGGGGGTCCTTTCTGTGCAATATTTGGTTGCAGAGGTAAGAATTTGTTATGTTTCATCGGAGGAAATCAGATCCTGTTTTCACGCGGAGCCTTTTTGCATAACCAAAAATAAAGAAAACGAAAACAATCAGACTTACCAACCTGTCAAACCATTTGAACGCAGGAACTATCTCCAGGTTTCTTGTGGCATTGGAATTCATTAAATACTGAACATAGTCGCAACGAAAATGAAACTAAAAGGAGATTACAAAAGTTAGTTCTAGCATGCTCGAGGAGAAATAAATTTGAAAGAAACAAAAATGTTTTGGATCAAAAGTGAGCGCAGTACAAGAAATCTTCTATGAATTGAAAGAGACAGGCGGTTTTTCCTCCGGAATATTCGGACTAAATCTCTGTGATAGAAGAATAAAGACGGAAGACGCCCGCGCACGAAGAACACGCTCATCTTAGAGTGCCGCTTCTGATAGTGACCGTGATAGTGATATTTATTTCTGCGCATGATATTGCTTTGACTGTCCATACTAAGAACGCGCATGTTGCTTTCGATTTCTTAATCATTTCTTGATATCGCCAAACTCAGGTTTATGTTAATAACGTAGGTGGCGGAATAGTTGCGGGCTGTGTGTGCGGGGACAGATTACAATTATAAAGGTTTTCGTGCAGGCGACCTTCTGAGCGGTCACATTAAAATGAGCAGAGATCGAGGGTAACGAAATACAGGTGTAGTGACTTTTCTTTGGTTAGTACTTTGTCGCTTCCGTTCTTGAAACTTGGTATTACGGTAATCTTTGAAATACAGCCTGCGAACTGTAACCGACACGAATGAAAAAGTATCTCCTATGCGCACGTTCTCACCGGTGCGTAAAAGTTTTCTCCATAAAGAAACACTATTCTAAAAATGCAAACGTTGGAGTATTACCTATATGATTGTTATTTAACAACTTCGCAACTTATTTACGCGGATTCCCACATTTTCCTACACAATCGCTGCTTTGCACGTCGACATCTCTGCACCAGTATATATATTGGAAGCTTGAAACACGAAAATGGCACCACGGTGAGGCCTCCAGCAGAGCCATTTGACACGCGAGTACTGTGTGGCAACCGACAGACAGGGAGTCTTGCGTCAGTCCTTTCTAAATAATGCCAGCTTCATTGGGAATTGCATTACGCAAAAAGCTCGTTGTCAAAGTCGGCATAAACAAGTTTCGCAGTAATTGAAATTGAAAAAAAAAAAAACAGATCCCTTCATGCGCTGGTGATAAAAGCTGCGATCGTTTTATTACCATCAATATTAATAGGGGGGCTAGTTGGTTGAACATCTAGACGGTGGTTTAAAGTCGCAAAGGACAAAGGACCACCGTCTAGGTCTCGTTACCAGTAGGCCGAGCTCAACTTATCAGCGGGCGAAAGTCAGTCTGACAAAATTAGGAGCGGAAAATGCTTATCATGAGGATTTAAGATTTCCCTCGGACTCCAAAATGTCGTCTCATAGTAGTTACCTGATCGTCGTGAACAGATGAGGACTCCGTAGGCAGAAATACACAAAACATTATGGTGCTGAGCTACCGTCGTTGTCGGTTACACTGCGAGAGCACGATTGAATTCGAATGTTCAGCTGGTCCTTCGTGTCTAATCACGTGAGAAGGAAACAGCCAAGCTGGATGAAGGTAGCATCTTGAATAAAAAGGTGCGAATCATTTACTGTGGGACAGAAATCAGCACTATTTCAGATTCAAGTATTCAAAATACGTCTTTAAAATACCTTGACCATCATATAATTTGAATTTAATTGCTTATTATGAAATGTAATTGTCGACCCTATTTAAATACAAAAAAAATGTATTTCCCATACAGGTATCTCAAATACCGCCCCAATACACTTTTGGGCACTCTTCTTCGCAATCAAATGCGATAGTCGGCACTCGATCGTGAAGGCAATTATATGCAGAGAGCTTGAAATCTGCTGCGCTTTGCTTATAATAAACACAGAAATGGAAAAAAGTGGAACGAGGAATAACAGGATCAGTACTAATATAAATTTATTATTGAGTGATTATTTTTATTACATCGAACTAATGACATTTTGTTTGAAAATGATTTGATATATCAACTCGGCCTTTGAAGCTATTTTTAACATTTTTTTTTTAGCTGCAACACTCAACTGTTTCTGATTTGTTGGTTATTTAGACTCCGCTCATTGCTATGACACGCTTTTTTCTGTTTAAATTTAAATCTCGCATCTCTGACTGCAACACAAAATGTATTTTTAAAAGCACTTGAAGATATTCAGATATTCTCGTTGTGCTTGCGTCTTGAATGTAAATACTTTTCTAAAAAAGCGTAATTGAATTTGGGATAAAATATCTGTTGTTGAAGATTTTGTATTTGCATTTAAATGCCTGTTTTCAAGTATTTTGTTCCTGCCTGCCCCAGCCTGAGATGGAGGAACGCGGTCGTGCGTCAAAACAGACGTGGCATTGGCATTCGAAAGTGGAAATGCAAACGGCGCGTCGGCACGCGAACTAATACTCATGAAGCCATTGGCGGCACCGCCAACATGCTGTCAAGGCGGAGCGGCGCACTTCCCTTTAGGTGTCACGAGCGCCAAATAACGCCAGCAGTTGGACCATCGTGCAGTCACCCTTATAATATTCTAAATTTTGCGTCAGCCTTGTTGTTAATTCTGTGCGTTTAGATTTTGTTTATACTTTTTTGGGGTTTCTTAAGTTGTACTTCTGCGACAAAATTGAGATTAACATAATTTTTTTTTTAATTTACGTAGGAGGACGACAATTGGTGTTTTCTGCAGTCTAGATTGTATACGCGTGGCTCTGTTGTGTAAACTCAATGATGACGCATGCTTGAGATGCGCACTGAGCTGCACCAAACCATAAATGAAATGTCACTTGATGAGTGCCCTTCTAAAATACCAACTTAAGTAAACATCCAACCTACGAGTCCGTGAGCAGGAAAAATGGAGAGTGTCATTTATGTCTGAGAGTACTTGTTTTAATGTTTTAAAAAGTAAGCAATGTTCAGTTGAGCATAAATTCAGATTTGTACGGTTCTCATAATAACTGAACATTCGGGAACACGCTACTATTACCATATGTATAAAAAATACCACCAGGCACGCACATGGGAGGACGCTGAGATAACTAACATTCAAAATTCTCCCGCCCGCTAACTAGGCGATCATTGCTCTCCAGCAGGGATGGGCAAAATACATGCAAATATGTATCGAAATACAAATACAAAATACTTCGTCAAAAATGTATTTAATTACAAATCGAATTACATTTCCAAAAAAGCATTTAAGTACAAGATACAAACACAACCAAATGTATTTGGTCTCCTCCAAATACTTTTCCAAATACATTCCTCATAATTTGCGTCAGCGACTTCAGGGCACCTGCAACGGGTTTCTGGGTATCTCATTTTAATTTTCCATCGCACACTCGGGAGTCAGTGTGCGAGGCTCTAGTAAACTAATAAAAATATAACCACGGAAAAAATGCAATCACCTTGGACGTAATAGGCGAAAAAGATACAGAGATTCAAGCAGCTTTTTTTGTCGATTACATTTTGGTATAGACCAACAAAGAACCAAGACGACCATGACGCGCAGCACTATCTAGAGAATTGTTTATTGCAACTCGCACCAGTTATGAAAATCTGGACGACACGCGCATTTAGAATGTTCCAGGCAAAAATATGGATGGAAATCAGGCTGGAAAGCATCACAAGTTGTCACAGGCACTTATTTAGCCAGTCTGCCTGTGAACGTCGATTTCGTCACTATTCTTGCCTTGGACTAGCACCGTAATCACAAGGTCACTAAACGCTTGTGCTTGATTGAGAGACACTGCATTTGGTGCAAAACGTAGTTTTCTTCCTGCTCTGGACAGTGCCTTTAAAATAAAGCCGGAGGAGAAAAAGAAAAAAGCCCCATGTCCGAATAAAGGAATGAGACTATATCTTAGAACCACATGGATAAAAACAAGCATTGTAACTTTGGCAATAACATTTATTTCACGTAATAGAGGCAAGTGCCGCGGTCGCCCGCGGTGAGCGAGACGCGAACTGCCGCAGAGATTAAGGGCTTCTTGGTTTGTTGTTGCCGTTGGCGTTGAGATGAATAAAGAGCTGCTTTGGACACGTCTTAATTAGGATGAGCAAAATGAGTCGTGTCAATAAATTTGAGGGATGTATTTTCGCCCACAAAATTGTATTTAAAGGGAAGATGGGGCACTTCTACATTTGAGAAAAAACGCTTGAATTGCGTTCATTTGGCCTTTAGATTAACAGATATCAAAATTGTATTTCAATGCGACGCGCCGGAGAGCCAAACGAGCAATTTCAAAATAGGACTGAAGCCCCGCCTCCCTAGCCTTGGGCAGCCAAAAGAGCCGTCAATGACGTCACGGACAGCGACTGTCTTTCGCGTTTTTCTCGCGTTTAACAATACTTACGCAGCAAATGGTTTGGGTATTCGGGTTCACGGGGTAAAAATACACTAGAATTCACTTCTAACTCATTTTTTCCAAGAAGCTCCGTAGCTTCCCTTTAATTACAATTGTATTTGAAATACCCACGTTTTAGTATATAAATACACACGTCAAATACATTACCCAATTTGTAATTAAATACAAACGCAAAATACACAAAGTATTTGAAATACGGATTTCAAATACTTGTATCTGATATACTGCCCATCCCTGCTCGCAAGTCATAAGTATTCGCCCGCGAAAAATAATTTTAAAAGAAAAAACACATAATAAAGCGCACTTTTTGCGGAGGCTGCTGGGAGCAGTGGGTGGCCTAAATATATAAAAGAAATGACTGCATATTTCCTTAAGCAGTATGAATGTTGACTGTCTTCCAAATGATGCAACTGCACGGTGCCTTTGCTCTAGAGGAGCAATTTTGCCAGTGCAGCTTCACTGCTATGCTAAAGGTTCTAGCATTCATAAAGTAATACTTCAACGAATGCATGTCTTAGCACTGTTTGTGTATATAAAAGCTCTCTGGAGGGCAGTGAAAACTCGTTTTTGAAGCCCTGCCAAAAAAGGCTCCGCCTAACGTGTCCTTCTGTTGGACTATTCCTGATGGAATAGTTCATGTTGGAGGAGTTTTAGCACGAATAATCGGCTTGGAAAAATAAATATATTATTGCAACGGTCGCTCAGAACTTCTTGACCGGTAATTCTCGCTTTCGCGTCCGTTGACTGCGTTGATTTGAAAATTCTCCGTCTAGAATTTGTTCAATATAGGCATAGAGCGCAACATTCTCTTCCAGATTTTCGCCAGCACTACAGTTTATCTCTCAATTATGAAACGTGCATCAGGACATCTCCATTAGTGCTTGAAATTCCCTCTGATGCATTCAGGCGTGCCATTTAAAACGTCCCCAGCACTTGAACAATTCGCATCGAAGCAAAAATAAAGTGGCGGGTCGCAGACTGGCAAGCATTTCTAAAAGTGTAAAGTGCTCTACCATCCACTGTGCTTGAGATATTTTAATCTACAAGTAGATTAGGTACTCAACATAAAACACTATAATATCCTGCCAGGAAGCTTCCGATTTCTAACACTGCAGCCCCTTTATTTCAATCCTCCAAAAATAATAAAATATGTGTAGATCGCGCGCTTTCCTGATTTAATTGTAGTTGCTATTTGTCGCAAGACATGTAGCAACCAGAGATAAACTGTACCCCGAAGTAAAGTAGGTACGCAAGTTTTTTATGTGGTCGCGACCAAAGGACTTTCGCACCATTACTTTTTTGAAATAATGTTCAAGAGTGATTCGAGTTTAAACTGGTAACCACAATTATCCAGCGTCATATAGACAAATAAAAATAACCGAGGGAAAACACATTGTGAAGATACCCTTGTCTCAAATAAGCACCTCTTTTCACTGCAGCCCAATCTGCGTCTTGCAACGTACAGGCGCGGAGGGTGTTTCCGTCCGTTCCAATCACGGCCAGTGAAATTAACGATTTCAGATGTTTAGATTTAACCTAAACAGATTAAGTTGAATCAGACTTTCGATGGTTGAAGAGATATTGCAGAAATTCAAGAAGGGTAATTAAATAATATTGTGCCAAGGTGTGACGGTAACACAACTTAGTTTATTTCGCCTTAAGAATCTGCGTCGTCTAAGTGCTCTTACTATTCTTATGATCATGAAAATTCGTGTACGTTCTTCTTATGAAGAGGAACCGGAGGGTAATCCTCGCAAAAGAAGAGTCCTTTGCTCATACATAATCTACCGCGTGCACCCTAGAGAAAATGTATTATATGCTTAATAAATTGTTTGATCCAATAAACACATATGCTAAGATCAGACCATGTAAGAGCATATAACTTTATAAAAACATATAAGAACAATTTAAGATTATATCTAATGTTATAAGAAACTTATCCGAAACTTAAAGGAAACATCTTATCAGACTTTTATAACGTCTTAAATACAATTGTAATGCTCTTATATCTTATATTCTTTTATTTAATCGTATGCGTTTATGGGATTGAGAAATTTCTTATACAAATAATATAATTTTTACGACGACCTCAAATAGGGATGAAGCTTTTAAAGTGACCGCATAAATCATCTTGGTAACTTACCGTAACACGATTTAATAAGGAAGTAACTGAAAGCGGTTAAAGCTTCGCATCATAATTCCCAAAAATCGTTACTTACCCGAGTAAAAAGAAAACAGGAGATACTGTTTTCTCTACTTAGGCACCCATGTGCTATACGCACACCCTCCGACTGGCATAACAACTGGCAGACGGCGGCAGCGCGGCCCCGGTGGCTTACGGCAGCTCAGGTTTTTTTTTTCCGAAGCATAAACGGCGCGCACTTTTGCGCTGTTATAATGGTCAGTGAAAGAATTATTTTTGTTCAAATACAACACATTGAATGGACAGAAAACAAATAAAACAGATGGTTCGTCGAGTAATTTCAGCTACAGGTCTGCATTTGGACTGACTGGGCAGCTGTTGCAAGCTAACGTAGGAAAGACTCCCTAAACTGCCGGGACCGCTGTCGCCATCTGTGAGTTGTCACGTTATTCAGTGGGTGCGCGGTTATCGGGTGGCACCGTAGGTTGAAGACCAGTTATCATTATTTTACTCTTTACTCGGGTAAATGTTTTTCAAAATATTGACCCGATATTTCTACCACTTGTAGACAACTCTGTGGTAAATTATGACATGCTATGTTGCAAAGCCAACTTATGCGTTTACTTCAAATGCCTCAATGTCATAGCTCTCAAAGCACTCCGTGCTTTGAGAGCTATAACGAACTTTGGCAACAGAATATAGAAAGCGGCACCACAATGTACTGTCCCGCGTGCACTACAGCCATGCAATAAACAAGGATCATAACCAATGGAGAATTTGCCTTCCATAGAAAACTTGGAGCCAATCAAGGACGCTGTTGTGATTGCTACAAAATAAATTGACGACCTAGTTATTTAAACATAGTACACAATATTATCACATTGGATGAACACAGAAAGAAGGAGATGAAGCGCTCTGTCCTGTATTTTCCTACTTCCTGTGTTCGTCCACTGCGCTAATTTTGTGTATCGTGATTGTTACCCCTTGCTTTGTAAAAGCTTGGAATAATGTGGAAACTACTATACTAACGTGTGCAAATCCTCAAAAGTGAGAGCATAAAACCTTGACTTTTAGAAGATCGTAAAAGATTCTTCTCTATAACAGGAAAAAAAACTGCTTCAAGCGCACAAAGTAAAATATGACTTTAAGATCTTTATTCTAATCTTGAAGGGACTTTCAAATTCTTATAATAATATTAAATATAGCAACATTATATATATCTTTATAACTAAAATTGCTTTCAGATCTCGTTTTGATGGATACCCAGGCTTCGTTTCACGCAGAAAGAAATGAAAACAATAAATAAACAAGAATTTTTTTTTTGCATATACAATGCATTTTGTTTTTTCAAACCCCAAAGCTAGTTTCGATGTAAACTTCGTAGTCTAATAATAGACTCTTTGTGCGCGTGAAAGATTCACCAGCTGCACTGCTTCTTTCACATTGTACTTTGCTTCTTTGAAATTTATGCAAATGTAAGCCGACTTTCCAAAGTGGAAATTGCCGACGGTCAAGCGGAACACTTGGCCTTGTCGGCACTGACGGGCCGCGTCACCCTTCCCACAGAACCTTTGTTTAGTGCCTTCAGCCGAGTCTAAAGATCGATAGGCTTAATTAAACGAGTGCCCGACACGATCGCGCTCCCTCAATGCTCGGATCAGTCGGAAGCAATATCCCGCAGTGCTGGAAACCAGATCCTTTCAGCGCAGGCGCGCTTAAGCGTGTACATAAAAGAACGACAAAAATAGCTTGGTTGCCTCACATAGGTTGAAGTGGACGAAGAACAGCAACGAGATGATGCTTGCCTAGCCAAGAGATAAGAAAAGCGTCGCTGATGAAAGGTCCACTTTATGCAGTCACCAAAAATATGCGGCCTTCGGTGACTGCCTATTGGATTGTTTTTATCTTTTGATTATGGCTTCGAATAGGAGCCTGTCTGCGTAAACCCGGAACGTGCAGAGTGTGCGTTTGCCTGCCCTGTGGAAACTACAGGAAGAAGGATAGATGGATGGCGGTTTTTGTGCGCCTGTTTTTGTTTTCGGAGTTGCAAGACACTTGAATTGGAGAGAGCGATCCTCAGGGGAAATATATCGCGTGATATCCCGGCGATGAGCTTCGTCAAATCAATTATTTGGACAGTTTAAATTCAGCCTAGAACTTTTATATGAAGATAAAAATGACGCTACCTGACATTTACTACAGATTACACTCTCGGTCTGTTCGTGTATGATTTTTCTTTATATCCGCAGTAGGGATTACCTGCTTCATACAAGCAAATACACAGGTGCCCTTAGGAAGTTCAGGTATACCGGTTTAAAAAAATACAATCAATGCCTTCGGCAGCGAACCAAATGTGATTTACATTTAAGTGCTCCAATCAAGCGTGATTACCACAAATAAGCGAAATAGTAGTCAGCGTCAATAAAAACAAAAAGTGCACCATCATTTCAAAGAGATTGCCCTAGGTTTATTTTTTGTGTTGAGTTTATTCTGTCCCCTTTTCTGCTACACACAAGAGAAAATGTTATGCACAAGCGCTACTCAACTGAATATTGCAACTTACGCACATTTGTACATTATTGCGGCGTGCTATGTAACAATAACTCTCTTGGCGTGTAACTTCAGACACCATCTTATATGTAAAGTTTCGATTGTTTTTTTTTACGTCATTAGACATACTTCGAATGCTACCAACAGAGGAAGTGTTGGGCTATTATTTGCTTGGCCTATAGATCTGCATGTTAAAGTTTACGTTTTTATTCGAGCTGTGTCTGCATTAATACAAAAACAGTATACGGTCAGCATTTTGTTTGCCTTTTTGTAAAACGAAATGCCACTCCCACCCAAGTAGCTCGCCGGAGGAATGCCTAACTTGGCACAAGCTTTCCAATCCTATGGGCCTATCTTGAGCCTAATATGGGTTTGATCGAAAGTGCTAATTAGTACCGGAATACGTTTTGTTTGGCGTTTTTATGGCTTTTATCTGTCTCATAACACGAGTGCCAAAGTACCAAACTTAAAGCAAAGATGCCATGTCTGAACGAAAAAACTAGCAATGAAGCATAAATCCCGCACTTGTTCGTCAATTTGGGCCCGGCGTTGCCACATAAAAATCGAACGACCTGTAGTGGAGACTAACTCTAGACTTGTTCGGCAACTTAGGCCCACAGATGCCAGATAAAAAACTACTAGCAGTAAAACCTCATCACAGTTCACACGGAAAGAATAAAACACTGAAAACATACGAGGGACAGACACACTGTCTGTGTGTGTCCATCGTATATCTTCAGTGTTTTATTCTTTCCCTGTGAACTGTACTCCATCTAACGCGCTTTGTTACGTGTTCCTAAGTAAAACCTGACTTCGCCTCTTGTTTAACGAATTAGGGCCAAGGTACCTACACTCTGCAAAGAAGGTTCAGCATGGCTCTTCCTTGGGGTTTTCGTGCTTTTAATATCCCTAGATTCTCAGACAAAAATAATGCTGGCCCAAAAAACAGTGCCACGCGGGAGACGACATCTCTGCGAGAATAAACCCCTCTCAGATTATGGATGTTCATTGAACATTCAGTCCCGCTCCTTGGGGATGTGTAGCATCTGATAAAGTCGACATAATAAAGGAATCATCCAAGTTCGCACTCTTTTCATTCTCTTGTCAATATTTGCCTTGCCGAGATATTTGTTTATAGAATGGGGTGTCAGTGTCAATACAAATCCATTGACTTGTCTATATCGATAAAAACCTAGCACTCATGAGGTATATAAAATAGTAGATCAAATATTAAAATAACCTGAATATTTTAAAAGAAAAATGGAAGTTGGTGCAGGAACAAGAGTAGAAGATGTATATATAAACTGATATGCTTAGACAAAAGAAAAACACAAATGATACAAATATCAAGCAAAAGGTCCTCAAATAAAATGTACACAGGAAAAAAAAAAGACAACGCGGTGGCTTCTCACACAGATACAAAGGCTGATGCAAAAAACTACGGAAGCATTTATATCATCGACTGACAAAGATTTGGTAATTGATCAGCTGTCCCATGATGCCGTTACTGCCGATGTTTCTTCAAAGCAAAATACTTTGTCAGTCTTGTGCTTTGGGGGATACAAGAAAATGTATATTATTACTTAAGATTATGTAAAAACATGGTGATAGCGCATTTTCGGTTACTCTGCATTGTGCATAGTGGTCGGCTTCCAGTCGGAACTACTTTTGGTATCGTGCAATTCTTCGGAATGAAAAATCCGTGCATTAATACTTGCAAAACTTTGGTGAACCATTTATAAGAACAAAATATACAGAGGCAACAAGAAAATATTACATACCTAAGCTTTATAATACATTACTGGACCAGCTATTAAAAATAAACAAACCTAGACTAAAAAAAACTAGCAAAAACAAGGCTAATTGAACAGGAAAAAAAGACCCAAAAAATGTAATTGGAACAAATAATGGAGTATCCCCGACAACGCATAATATAAAAGGTTATCTTTTTTCTTCTGGTATGAGAATTACCTTGCAAGTCACGAATTTAATTTTCCTTTACGATATGTGAATAATAATTCAATATGATTGAACGGGTTTTACAAATGTACTCATCTAATAAGAGGAATTAATAAAATCTGCAAAGGAGGTGGAACTGTAGTAATATATACTTACAGTGGTGCGCTTTGCTATTTTTAGTTATCTGTGCAATAAAAAGAGGCTCTTGTCACGTCCCGCGCACAAGCCATTATTGGTTTATGTGGGCTTTATATTGTATCATTTTCAAAGAAAGTAAATAAAGATGGTTTTTGTGTTGTATTTCATTATTGTATTGCAATACGTGCTTAGAGAGGCAAGACGGCTTATCAGACACACCCTTCAAAGGCGGAAAGAAATGATATCGCTGCGTCCTTAAGGTGAGCAGTGAATTACGGACCTTGCTATTCATCCGGCCATTGTTCCATTAATCCTTGCTGGGGGAGGGGGGGGCGGGGTCTCGTTCACGTTTCAGTAATCTTTCCAGCCCTTCACAATTTCCTCAGGGAGATATTAGAAAATTAAAATTTATTTTCTGTTTTTTCTAGAAGGTTCTGAAAGGACGTCTTTGAGGGGAAGTAACTCTGTTCGGATAACTTTCTCAATTAACACCATGGATGCGTTATTTTAGCTTACAATCTGAATATTAGAATTCTCAATGTCACCCGGACTGAACATTGATTTATGCTGAAGTGCATCGAAGAAGAGAGGGTGATGATTCAGTGGTGCGTTATAAAATAAAAAAAAAACAACAGAAAGGTTATTTCATAATATACGGACCACCAATATTTTGACAGAGGGAAAAATATCTCACATATAGAGGGGTCAAATATTGTGAGTATGGAATATAAATTAAAAAAAGCGGGATAAAGCTGCGCGGTAGGATTTATCTAATTTAAAACACAAATTTAAAAATTATGTTCTAGACCAAAATATAAAAAGAATAAAGGAAAGTTCAAATTATTCTTTGAAAAGTTCCGCGTTATCGGTCATTATATTGGGCCACTAGAGTGCATCAATTTATACCGGCAGCTTTTACTGCCCCTTCGTGGAAACAAAATACGAACGCAAAATTCCACTCTACAGCAGAGACACTGCTCTCCCTCTCACCATCGTTTCTCACACACAAGAAGAATGATAATGTAGTTCCGCCAGTCATTGCTTTGTGGAAAACGTCAAGGTCGTTTGACAATTGTGGTGGAAAGATGTGAGACCTTTGTTATCTTTTGGCTTTCGAGATCGGGAAGGTGCTGTGGTGAAGTTTGTGGAGTGTATATAAGAAGGTGACCAAATAAACTTCTCTTTAGCTGTGTTAGAGACGTGTCCTCGACTGTTCATTTTTCTTCTACTTCGAAACTTTCCTCTTTTCCTGCCTCAGTCTCGGGCTAAGAACAAAATGGTTAACAAGAAGAATCTCTTTCGCTCTCCCCTTCTCCCCTGTAGGCCTGCCGCTGTCCACTCCCCCCCCCCCCCCCCCCCCCTTAAAACAAAAGATTATGGGGTACGCGCTTCCCGCCTTTCTGTCGTTCCTGCTACATGCACCTAACGTACCCTCCGAGATGCTCTCACTTCATCCACCCTTCCACCCCCCCTCCGGCAACCGCCGACGCAAAATGCTCACGTGGTCGCAGTGTGTGGACACGCTCCATCGCCTCCTAACTGTCGCCGCCCAAGTTTCGTTGCCGTGGGCTCTCGTGCGTCTGCCGTACAGCTCGCGCACGCACATTCGCTTCTTCCACCGCAAACACAGTCACGGGCGCCCCCGTTCCAAAAAAAAACAGCGAAAAAAGAAAAAAAAAACACTCCTTTGTGTCTTTCTCTAACACGCGCAAAACATCGCAAAATCGTATCACCTAAGCACGCATTTCCTCACATCCGTCTCCGACATCGATTACACTGAAAGCAAAAAAAAAAAAAACATCGCAAACTTTGTACAGCGCACTCGCTGAAGACGAATCTCCTTCAATGTGGCTTTAATCAACGCGGAAGCTACATTTGTCAATCGCACCCCACCTTTGTGTGGTTGTTTGCGATTTTTCTAACCTTAGCTTCAGATATTAACGAAAAAAGGCTACTCATTAATGTCGGTTACGGACAACGAGATAATCCTACTTCATTTCTTGGTGATTATAAAATTAGTTTATAATTACATGTTGTATCGGTATCAAGTTTAGACTTTTCATTTGGGCTCCCCCCCCCCCCCTTTGTAGTTTTATAAAAATAAAAAACCATCACCCTCCGGATTTCTTGTAATTCTTGTAAAATAACTAATATTCTACGTGGGTTTCATTTATTTTATTTGATAAATAAAAATGTACATAATAAAAATGTGTGTAGTTGTGTGAGTCGGTGCACGATGAGAACAAAAAAATGCCCAACAAAGAGACAACGAGAAGTGATTAGTGGATTGATTTTTTCTATTCAGGAATACGTTTGCTTGTTTGTTTTTTGTAGAAGAGTTGAATTTGAAACACTTTCTAATGGCAAATGTTCACTGATTAGTCAGTCTGACACATTTCTGTGATGGCGTGATGAATAAATGCCCTGTATTGTTTTTTTTTGTTTATTATCTTCTGTCAGTGCATCCTGTTATGAAGGGCAAAGCTCGCGCTCTGTTTCCGTGGGTCTTCCACTTTTCACTTTCTTCTTTTACGGAGTGTTACTTATTATTGATTTATTCACAGCATAATAGAGCTTACACTTCTAAACGACCAACTTGGGATTAATAGATATTTAAGAAAAGTGAAGTTCGAGAAACGCAAAGGTTTCGATAAAACACAGCAGAATCTCTTCTCCAAGCATGAGACTCTTTTTTTTTTGTAGTTATCAATATAAATTTATCAGATTTGGCTTTTTTTCGAAAGCCAATAAATCTAACCCGAAGTATAGTAAAGGCTTCATGCAAGAGCAAGTATAGCTTTGAAAGTGTTTCGCTGCACGACTGCTTGTATAGTCAATGCACATTTTAATTCAGCGAGTAAGGACTTCTAAGCTTTCGTGTAATTCAGCCAAACTAATATGGAGTAATCACACTGGATGTATTACACCACTTCACGGCCAAAGTTTTTTTTTTTTTTTTTTCGAAAACCAGATGGACCATTGCAGACATATGAGATGTTAGTTCTGTATTTTGTTTGGCACAAGCCTATTGTAAGCGATAATTCTTGAAGACGTTAGACATGATGAGGAAAACAGCTCAGAAAATGCGTACTACAAACAAAAAAAAAGAACAGACACAACAGGACAATGTTGCTTGTGCTTTTTCGTAGTCCGCATTTTCTGAGCTGTTTTTCCCATCATGTGTAACGTCAACTAACTGACCGAGATCACTACCTTATAATTCGGGTAGATGTCAGGCAGCCATAATTCTACTACAAAGTCTTATCCAGTTCTGTATTTATGTACATTTACAATGTAGAGCAAATACAAAACAGGAAGGAGACAGAGATATGAAAGAAAGAAAGAGATAGGAAAGCGTTCTTTACTACCTCTGTCTCCTTCCTCTTTTGACTTGCGCTACATTGTAAATATGCAAAACCAACTAGCACAACAGCTCTTTTTCATATTATAAGAATGTGCGCTGACGAGACTGAGTACATGCACTTTAACCAGCTGTCATTCACAATTTTGCAAAACATTTAGGTGCACGAACGAGGTTTCTGGCTTTATTTTCGTTTTGCTCTAATTGATGGTCATACTTCATAGAGCCTAAAACAACATATGCCCGCATGGGAGTCAAACTAGATTTATGTAAACGGAGTATTCAGAATCGCACGATGTTTTCTAAAATGTGGCTTTCATTTTTATTATGACCTTGCGAATCGATTGCCAAAGGCCCGTAATGCAAACCCTTTTTAAGAGACCATAATAAAGCAACTTATTTGCATTATTCTCGGCAAAAGAACTCTGGTTGGTTAGGTTAAAAGAATAATTTATACACAATATAGGACGCTAGAAGCATAAGCGGAAATAACTAAAAGGGAAGTTACAAAAACAAACTGAAAGATACAAGGACGAAGACAGGACGCGTCTCGTCCTGTTTTCGTCCTCCGGCCCGCTCTTTCTTTGACTCTTTCTAGAAGCCAGCATTTTCATACAAAGTGAGTTTGATATGCACTGGCACTGAGTGCCGACGTTCCTAAGGAGCCATCTCTCTGGCAACTACGCCACACTCCTAAACTGGGATCACTATTGTACTGGAGTCATCCTTGTCCTCTTTTACGCTAAAATACCCATTGAAATACATCATATTTTAGTAGCTTAAAGAACTAGCTAATGTACGTCCTAAAATAATTACTGAAGTATTTCTGATAATCTTAAGTACACTATCCCATGTAGGTGCAAGTTTCACCCGTGTAAAAAAGTCAGATCAAGACCAGAATGAAAAATGTCGGATCCAGTCCGGACCCTGAATTATCCGTGAACAACAGTCAGGTTTCATCAGGTGGGAAATTTTTTGTTTCGTTTGAAGACAGGAAGTTTATCCTTGCCGAATTTTGAATCTAGTGTCGAGCAGCCATATTTAATTCGGCCCAATCTGCTTCGAGTTTGGATCGAAGTTGTTTGAGAGTATATGTTGTTCAGTCTGGCCACTGCATTAATGTAAGATTACGATAGCATGGCCCTTCTCTGCATTCGTCACCATCAGGTCGCCTAGCCATACATGTCAGACAGTAAATATATTCCTCTATTTATTTATTTATCGATAATAATTTTTAGCCTGCACAATATCTTATTAAAGAAAAACCCTCATTCAATTTCGGAGCAAAAAAAAAAGATTCCATGAGGGGGAAATCCACAATAGCACATCATCATATTAGCACATCATCAACATCAAAGTACAAAAAATGGATGTGGTACCTTACCCATTTTTCTTACTGCAGTAATGTTTGGAGGTGGGCTAGTCGGTGATGCATTGTAAACATAGAAATAAAACAGCGCAAACAAACACAAGGACAAGTAGAAGGAGGGACACAGACACAGCGCTGACTCACGACTTACTTTCCTTCTCATCTTTTTAAAACATTTCAACATGAGAAAACAAGAAATGAAAAATAAAAGAAGAAGAATCCAGCATGTAGCATATCCTCTCTGCAGCAGCTTTCCTCCACCTATATCTCCCTTTTGACAGTTTAATTGAGTTAATTTTTAATATTTCTTTTTGATTTTAAATATTTTATATGTTGTTTTTGCGAATGCATTCAGTATTTTATTTTCATACATCTTTCTCTTATAATTTTCGTCTTGCCCTTTCTATAAAACAGTTAATTTCGGGGGTTTTACGTGCCAAATTAACGATGGGCATCTGGCATGCCCCAGCGCAGGACTGGATACTTATACGCCTCACAAGTGGGCTCATTTTCGTCTTCTGCGCATGAGAAAGGAAGTAGCGGTGACGTCAGAACGCCGAGCCCTGATTGGCTGATTGCGACCCCTTATCTGAGCGTCGTCTGCTCCTTTGCAACGTCGTCTGCTCGCAACGTTGTCTGCGTCTGTCTTGCCTCTCCTGCGACTTTCGGAAGTGCAGGTCTTTACGAGCGAGCTCTACTTCGCCTTTGAGAGGTGGCAGACGAAATAACTCGAGCGGTACCTTGTTTTTGTCTAATAACTAGCAGAAGCGCATCAAGGAGGGAAGTCAAAGGACTCACTGGCGAGGTGTCCCGAGGCGCCGAGGTTTGTTTGCTAAGAACCGAGAGTGAGCGTGTTAGTGTCCGCAAGTTCCCTCCCAAATACTTTTTCCCTCCTTTCGTGTGCGGCGAGACTCCTCGCCGCACACGTTGTCGACGGGTTGGCGCAGTTACCGTCGTCTGCTTTACGTCTGCTAGTCAAAGCGATGGCTGCTTTACCTTTCCTGCGCCTGTCGCAGATTCACCGCTTTCTCACCGGCGACAGTCACCGTTGCCTCGGGAAACAAGGAGATAACAAAAGGAAGAAATTGACCTCTTAATCTAAAACTGAGGTCAGCGATCAAAGTATAATACGGGAAGGGTTCACAAGGGTCACGCGGGCATATTCCATTCAGCACACCAGCGGGTCGTGGGCAGACGGTCGCCGAGTCGCGGAGTGCCTGCTAGGCCTAACTGCCGTGCTCGCTTGGTCGTGTTCGGTGGAATCGTAGCTGTCGGAGCTTTTCCCGGCTGTTTGTGGATCCAGCGTTCTTGTTCGTCGTGGTCTGTTTGAAGTACTTTTTTTACTTTTTTCTTGCTGCTTGAAGTCGGGACGCGCGAGAAACGCACGTAGAAAAATAAACGTCCGTGGGTCGTCGCGACCGTGACGCTGTCGGCCATGCTGATTTGATCGTAAGAAGTGCGTAACACAGCTTCGGAGCTGTCGTAGGATTTCGTCATAACCTGCGCAAAACTTACGAAGATTTCGTTTCGAGCATACGAATTTGTTTTTAAGTTATGTTTTACGCACATTCTTGGCGTAAGATCGTTTCGTGAATCTGGCCTCTGCACTTCCGAAAGTCGCACGAAAGGTAAGGCAGACGCAGACGAGGTTGCGAGCAGACGACGTTGCAAAGGAGCAGACGACGCTCGGATAGGGGGGCGCGATCAGCCAATCAGGGCTCGGCGCTCTGACGTCACCGCAACCCCCTGCGCAAGAAGCAGACGAACTTGCCCTCCGCATTTCGACCACCTGGGGACCTTTCTACGTGTAACCGAAAGCTCGCTTGCATAGCACCTTCTCCGCAATAAACCTCTGTCAGATTGCGGGCACTTCGGCTGGGATCTGCAGGCCGGCACTCTGCTAGGAGCCACCGAGATGGCTTCTCTTTTTCACGCATTAAGCACTGTTGATAGCAACTGCTTGTCCTGTCCGTATCTTTGTTCCATCCTTGCCCTTTGCGCTTCTGCATTGAGGATGTTCACCAAACTAGCCCCACCGTTAATTTTTGTTACTGCTTCGAGAGCTCCCAAACAGATACGGCTTTTTGGCTCTGGCGGTTGATTCGGGTGAATGCATTAGCGTTTGTCAAAATACCCATACTGAATTGGGAAACCCCTGGGTACGCAACGCCAATGTAGTTGTTCTACATTGCAACTGCGGTTGCATGACATATCGCACTGTATTTAAATTTAAAGACAGGCCCGACAAGTCTTTAAATGTTTCCTACAACGCTAAGAACAGTTTCGTTTTTGCGTCGTAGATTAAAAAAGTCGCTTAAATTACACTATAAAACGTAGAGTCACCAAAAAACAACCAACACAAGTGATACATGCTTTAAATACTTCACGCGTTTATTATTACATCGCACAACGTGTCTGTCGCGTACGATTGCGAACTTGAAACCGCTCCTTAGAACGACTCAAATCAAACAACAAAATACGGTTAAGACAGAATTTCACAAGAAACGGCCTAGTACGCAATGCCAATATATCTGATGCTTCTACACTGCAACAGGATCGAAATGCAACTTCGCACTGCATTTAAGGTCACACAAGCCCGACACATCTTTTGCGACAAGATAGTGGCGCCAAAAACGCTCAGACCGATTTTAGATCGCACGCAGTAGATTGAACATTCGACAACATTTGCTTCCTGGAGCGTTAAATTGAAAGAACAAAACGTACAAAGGTGAAACGTTTTAAGTTATTAACATCCTTATTATGCCACCACTGTCGGCCTATGTCGCATACAAGTACAAACGTGAAACCGCTTTTTAGAATGCAAAGTGCAGGCCAAACAACTTTAGCTTTAACGGTTTAAGCATCACGGCGATTATACGTTTGCGAATGACAAGTACAGACCAATCGTCCGTTGCCACAAGCTTGGAGCGGGTACAATCGGGCCTCACAATAAGAGCAGCAAATTGCGTCGATCCGAGGTAAGATGAATTCGACAGAACCACAAGTGGAGCTGTTAGAAACACTCAGTGTCGCGCGCACAAGGGCAGCATACACTGCAGTCACCCGAAACTCAACGTGTCTACAAATGCAACGTCGTTGGCACAGAAATGAAACACTTCACGTGGCTACAGACCGTAACAACGACCTGCAAGGACGAAGGTTCCGGGAACGCAGCTTGTAACAATGCGTGATGTCCGCGTTCAAAACTTTCAGACAAAAGCGGATAGCTGCTAATCAATGGTGACGGGAACCACGATTCTAGTATGTTATTAGACAGTTATGTGGTTACTATCACTTCTTTACTACAATGGCAAGTACAAACGGATGTTCTTGGAACTGTTTCTCAGTCACTGGATGTATGTAGGCCTCCTCTTTTTTGTCATTCGCTGGTTCTAGCTCGTTTTCTCTCTGATCTGGCGTCGATCTGTCGCTGACTGCCTCTTTTTGCATGCTCGTTGTTTCTTTCCTCATCTTTTTCTGCGCGAGCAAGCAGACAGTCAAAGCCACGGCGCCGGCGGCGCGTCTACCGTTCTTCGAGCTGCGAAGGGGATCACCGCTACCACTATTGATAGCGCTCGTAGGCGTGGGCAGGCGGCCGATCGCCTGTGCCTACCTTGTTGCTGTGAAAATATCTTGTATTATCTATGTTATATTATATTTCTCATAAGAAACTTGTAACACCAAGTACACGACTGAATCGGCCGCCATGGCTTTGGAAGTCGTACTACAGCCGCTGACGATAAGCCAATCGGGCCATCGGACGGACAGAGCAGAGCAAATGCATCATCTTAGAATACACAGTCCGCACACGTTGGAGGATTGTGTAGGATAGAACTCGCATTGGGTGGAACCTTAAATCGCCTGCTTTGATTATAATTTTTGATTTGCAACGGTTTCTGCCGGAAGCACGAAAACGATCCATTGGTGAATTCTTCGGGAACGCGTAAGCATGACCCTTGGAAACGCCACTCATGCAGTGGCGTTACTAGAGTCAACGGTACCGGTGACACGCCGCGACAACCCGCTTCCCCCTTCCACTGCTTAGCTGCACCCTCATGAGGGCTGCAACTGGGGCGATCCATCCCCCCCTCCCCTCCCAAACCTTAGTGACGTAACTGCGCACCCGTCCCCCTTTGGAAAGTGCTAACGATGACCCCTTCAATTTTTTTTTTGGCTTTCTTTTAGAGCGCAGCTCTTAGGCGCCCGATTCCGGGTAGAGCGTCTTGGTCATCGCCGTCGGCGTAACCGCGTGACGCCACACGTGACGTCACGTGTGACGTCATGAGGGTCACAAGTGACGTGATCCCTTATGAGTGGAGCATCACTTTAAATAAATATATTACCGTCAAAACTGTAGGTATGACCAAAATGATGACAAATCTTGTCCTCGTATACCGTATAGTTCAAGCTTTCTTAATGTGTACTCGTGGTTTATAATAACAAAAGCTTTTTCTGATGTCGACCAAAATTCCAAGAACCATCCTTTTTCCTCCAATGTATACAAAATTAATTATTTTTGTGCAAGAAGCGCCGATTGAGTTGAGTGGCTTTTACGAATACCATATTGTAAAGTCATTAATACACCGTGCTTATTAAAAAAATGGTTAGGCGTTTATGAAGGACCTTTTCTGTTTCTTTCAAAAATATGAAGAGAACAGATATTGGCATATAATAATTCAGATTGTTCTTGTCAACTTTCTTTACTATCACAGATACTTTTGCCGTTTGCAGACGCTTAGAGGAGACACCGGTCGCGATACATAGGCTGAAAAAATAAGAAAATCAGGAGGCTATCAGGTCAATAACATACGTTACAGGTCTAGTTTGAGCATCATCACAATTGCACGTACTGCCGTTTCTCAGTAATGCGTATGCACAAAAATTACCTCAGCGTCATACACTGAATATAACAAATAGAATCATTTACCTGGTCCACGCACGTGTAACTTCATGCACCGGTAGTTGTTTGCCGGGCAATACCCACGAAGCAATCATTAAAGGAATGAGCCAACAAAAAAAGTCCTGGACTGCTGCTGGTCCTTGATATAAAGTGTATCATTGGTATATTGTGATGAGTTACGATTTAGTAACGAATTGATTTTCGTCCAAGTGATAACCGTTTTATCAGCTGTCAAGCTAAACGACTTATCGCTGTACTATGCTTTGGCAAACGCACTTTCTTCGTAACCTTATTAGGAAAGTACTTGAACGGATAAGGTCACTTGTGTCTCTGCTCTATATAAACTTCGTATATAAAATATTTTTATATAAATTTGTTCTTGTAATTCTGCGGTAATTCATGGTTTACGCATTTTTCTTGGGCGCTAACATTATTTGTATGGAAAGTGGGACCTATATATATGTTGGTAGTTTTCTATGACACGTTGTATGCCCTGTCGGTAACTTTTAAAAGAAACAAGAAATTATAATTCATGGCTGACAGTTTTTGTCTAAGTGCATGTAAGTACTGTACATAAATATCTGAACACAGCATTGTGTTTTTGGGCTTATTTTTCATAGTCTGGTGTTTTCCCTTTATAAAATGATATACAGAAATGTAGTTGCTTATTTTTAAACTCATGATTCTAGAGCGTAACTTTTCAAGCTCGAAATTTGTAATCAACAAATCAATAGTTGTCTTTGTTGTTGAAGTAATTCGTGTAGGCTTTGTTATTGCATTTAGACAGCCATGTGTGTCAATAACAATGTTCACATCATTTTTTCAAGTCAGTGTCGCTCAACATTTCAATATCAAAGTCTTTTCCGCATACCACTTCATACTTCTTAAAGTAAATAGAAGAAGAAAACACATATCCAGGTAGTCTAAGAATAGGGCAGGGCTGCCACTTTGTGGCCGATATATAACGCTAAGGATTGCGTTATTAGAGCGTAGTGTGAAGGCCTCATGATTTATGCAGCTAAAGCTTGGGATAAGTTCGACATCAAGATAATGTTTTGTGGGAAGATATCCCCCCCCCCCCCTCCCTCCTCAAAACCCAGTGCGGTTTGGAAAGGGACTGTTATAATTGCGTAGCGTAGTAATGACTGCGGCATCGGTATACCAAGTCTCACTTAGCATTATCACGTCGAAACTGGAATTCAACGGGCCAGAAAAGACTTCGAGATCGCCACACTTGTTTTTTTGTCGATTATGCTTTTAAATGGAAGTATTTGAAATAAGTTTTGTGTTCGTAGTCGTGGTAAGATTTTAGCTCAGCAGGAAGAAAATCTTGCAAATCTTTCATAATCAGGTTTGAAGGCAATTTATTAATGATTCATCTAGTTACCGGGTTTTACCTGAGTCCGCTGCGTCAGAGGCAGTGAAAGCGCCGTCATTGTTCTTCCGTCTAGTGAACCCTTCGCCGTTTCGGTTTCACACGTATTTAGATTCATGGCTTCTGGCCCACTCCCTAATTGCCCAGAGCAGTGCCATCCTATGTTTTGTCAACTTTTCTTCAAAGTAAATGCCCTCCTGGCTACGCCTGAGCAGTCCCCTTCTTTCCAGCCGCCGGTCCCGCTACGCCTGGGGGGCGAAGCGCACTCTGATGCCCGGAGTTTTTTCGGGTCTCGAAGGTAGCCCATGCACAGTAACTATGTCTGTTTGGTTTAGTACCGCCAGATTCGTTCTTCTTAAAGCGCAGCTCTTAGGCGGCAGTTTCCGGCTTGAGCGGTGCCGCCGTCGGCGCAACTTCGCGGTGCATTATGGGACGCGTGACGACACTAGCAATGTCACTGATGGCTCCATCAGTGACGATGACGATGACGTTGTCACGTTGACGTCACACGTGACGTCACTAGTGACGTCACTGATGATGTCACCACGATGACAATGACGACGTTATCGTCACGTAACCTCACAGGGGTCACGTGACCCCCATGAGGTCGCGTGGCCCCCGTGAGGTCACGTGACCCCCGTGAGGTCACGTGACCCTCGTGAGGCGACGGCGACGCCGCTCGGAGGGAGGAGTAGCAGACAGGATGAGGAGTTGAGGAGGAGGGAGGAAAGATATACCCTCTCCTCAGTACCCTTCCCTCCTCCTCCTCAAGAGCTGCGCTCTAATTCGGCGTTACAGGGAGTTGTGAACGGCTTTCGTTTTTTTTAAATTTTATTTACAGTTGTAAGAAGGTTATCGTCGCCTACCTCTGGTATGCCGTGGAATTCAAGGTTTGACCGCTTACTACGCCATTCCATTTTGTCGAGGTCACGTGTTTTAGTTGTTGCACTCCGTCCGTTCTGTTAGATTTTTAAATGTTTTCCACTAAATGTTTTCGTACATTTATGCCATGACCTTGACGACGCACGCGGTCCAGTATTTCATCATATTTTCCAGATAGCATCTAGATAAGGCTTTTGATGCTACTTATTGTGTCTTTTAAAACAAGAATGCCGTCCAGCTTCTCATTTTTGCCAACTTACATGTCTGGCACGTTGAGGTTTGGTTTATTTTTATATTACCCTCCAGGCTGGCTAGCTCTCTGTTATGACGTTCTGCGAGTTAAACAACACCATTTCCTTTAAGAACGTTCGCTTTTTTACTTATATTTTGCTGGTGTAACCACCGATCATGTTCGAAGATGATATTCTTACCCGCAATCGCAACGTGTGATAGTCGGCTTTTCTTGAAGCAAGACTAATTTACAAAAATATACGAAAGAGTCAGACGAAGAGGACGGACAGGACGAACATCCTCTTCGTCTGACTCTTTCGTATAATTTTGAATTTATTACCAAAGCGCTCAATCCAAGTTTACTCATTCACAGGCCAGGCAAGTTTCTTTCCTTGTTATTTTTGCGTACGCATAGATACCACCGGATTGCTTGCCAGCAGCAGCAGCGTAGAGGAAGGATCAAGTAAAGTCGCTACTGAGAGTAGAGCACTAACCTGCGAGTCGAACAGGGTGTTGGTGATATTGTCATCGTGCTACACTGCTGTCAAGTAGAAGATCTTGGCGCTGTACGCTGCGTTAGACAGCCTTCCAAATGGTGACGTCAGGTCCTGGTCCAATCGTAGTGAAGCTCCGCTTGCAGTACACGGTGGTTACGGTCTCCCCGCGAAGATGATGCAGCACAGCGGTTCTGCGCTTCGAGCAGGGTATTACCAATGTTGTCGTCGTGCCGCCACTGCAGCCAAGTGAGGAACCTGGCGCTTGACGCTGCTTCATAAGCCTTCTGTATGGTGACGTTAGGTCATGTTCCACTATCAGTGAAGCTGCGCTGGTAGGGCACATTGCTGATGTTCGGCCCGTGAAAATGATCTAGCAGAGCGGTGCTGAGTGTCGAACAAAATGTTAGCGATGCAGTCGGCGTGCAGTCACTGTTGCTAAGTCGTTCTACCACTTTGACTAGTCAGTCTCGCCCTTCTTAACTACCGAACATTCTGGGGCGAAAGTTCGAGATGTCGAGTGTAGAAGAAAAAGAGCCGAGCGCAGTATTTCCTATTCATTCACTAATTTTCTCTCGCAATAGCCAGCTTTCACGCCGACGCACCGTCGCTCGCTGCTACCGCCGTCGACGTGTGCTCTTCCTTTTTGGTTTCCGGCTCAAGCTCGCCGATTACACCTTGATTTTCACTTCATTATTGATCGTCTTGTAGTCTTCATCTGTGACAATATGAAAGACATTTTTAGTCATAACTTCTTTTTTTTTTTAATTAGAAATGACCATACCCATGTTTACCAAGATTTCTCAGTCAATCAACCCCCGGCTCTTTCAATCCACAGCCCGCCACCTCAGCTCTGCGCCACGAGGAATAGGCAAACGGGAGCGCAAGCAGCTAAACTAAGTATGACTCTGGGAGCCTGTGGTAGAAGGTATTCGCCGACGCGAGCGCCAGACTGCCGAATCACGAAGCGTTGCTTCCCACATTACCACACAACATCACGGGGGTGATCATAACCCACCAACAAATAGCGCATTGAATGTATCACGCAACAACTTCTCATGGCAACCGATAGATAGAGTAGCGAGGGCAAAGAACCACTTCCTTTCGAGATAAATAATCACAGGATGTATCCGACGACATACCTCTTCCTTTCGGGATAAATAATCACAGGATGTATCCGACGACATACCCGTTAGACACCACGAGAATCAGGTGAAGCCAACGTTATTATATTAGCTCAATTACGTAACTGCTCATAGGTGCTGCTTGCACGAACAGCTACCCCCCCCCCCCCCCCCCCCTCTTCAATCACCACGACTCACCTCCCGTAGTTCGACGCGCCGGACGGCCGCTATAGTAGCTGCAGTGTATTCCATGGAATACGTACACCCGCCGGCAACATGAAGGTGAACGCCTTACCTGGTTTCTTGCCTGTTTCGCGGCTCCGTAAAGCTATATTAACTCTCAACGTCTCAAATGGTTCGTGGCTTGGGGTCTAAACTTCGCGTTCTAGCCAACTTCTGGAACAGAGCTTGTTCTGAAACTTGCAGGAGTGTCAAAAACAAGTAAAGGGCTGTTGACCTTCATATCGCTCACAGGTGTACGTTTCGAGGCACAGCGTTAAAATGGCACTCCAGCCCTGCTCTATGGAAAACTTAGTTATGAAACCAAAATCTAGATGGCCCTTCAAACGGCGGGAGGCGGATTGAAGTGACTGAGGTGGGGTGCCCCTTTTCGCGGGAAATCCACAACTGAGGTAAGCTATTAACGTTGGGTGAAGGAAGTGTAGCGACCTCATATCGCCCATATCAAGTGAAGCCTGATAGAGATAAGATGCAAGCTCTCTTCTCATGATGTCATATTCAGATGTGTTCCTGCATTATGATTAAACCTTATTCATTAACATTCATACATAAATTTTATTGTGCTGCTTCAAAAAACATAGTTGCTGATATTCACCATGGCAGTATTTTAGGGAATTATGCTTGAATGTTTAATTAAGTTTGTAGTTCAATAATCTTCAGAAAACAAATATTGAATTCATATCAAGTTGTTTTAAACAGCTTATAACACATCTATATTATTAAGTTATTCTATTATCCATTAAACTATATTCAGAAAAAGTGATCTAAATTCGATGTATACAAAATAAATCAGTTATTTTTTGTTTCTAAGTTAAAATATTTTTTTCTATATAAATTAAGTGTTTTCTTAAAAAACCGAAGAGCAGATAACTGAAACGTCCACCTCAATTTAGACACTGACGGCTTCGTTGCTTACGGCACCTTGGTTGATTTCATTATTAATTTTAAGTAAGGTGAATGTAGCCGATGAGGAGAAGTTATGACTGATGTACGCTGCGTCAGCCTCGCGAAACCGAGCTCCCTATGGGAACGGGTATGTTCACTTCAGCGGCGGCATGTTCGGTCGATATTCATTCACCTCTGACCTGGAAGTGAAGCGGGAGCTGCGCACTTGCAGGAGCGATTTACCGTCTCCCATTGTTCTCCTGCCCCGCTCTCTGTGCTCTGATATAGATGAGAGCGTGATCACGTGGCGAAAGATAGACGTATTACTCGTTCAATGAGCGCGTAGTTTTCACCCTACTGTCAGCTCTGGGGTTAACTTAATAAAAGTGGTTCAGTCATGGGGTCTTGGGCACGAACTCACTAACCTTCGCTCGCATCGCCGAGCAGATAGTGTTCGTTCTATCCAGCTGCGGCCTGCAAGTCGTGGAGACAAACGATGTGATCAAACAACGTCCCGCAGTTAAGATAGAAAGGCAATGTCCTTTGAAGAGATCGCGAGAATAGCCCAGCTATTCTTGTTTCATCATTAAACGCAAAAAACGTCGCTATCACTCTTTTTACGGAAAGATGGAGCGTTTGTTCCGGAAGTCAGTGTCGATATGTATCCTCGTCGGAATTTTATTGCTCTATTTTTGAGAGCGCGGTGAGGCGAAACTTATGATAGCTACTGCTATAGCGGTACGGCGTCATTTACCGCATCTTGGAAATTGGTTCTCGTAGTCGTGAAATTGAGACTCTACAATGTGCGCAAGAAATCCCCTTTTGAATCTGTTTATGAAACAACGAACATGAAAGATAATATTTGTGTTGTTGATGACAAATTTGGTTATCTAAATTACGTTCTTGAGCTTCATCTTTTGCGAATGGTGAACGTACTCCCATTACATAATGAATTCATTGTTACTTTTTGAAAATTTTGTGTACCTCTCTCTTCCTCTTTTTAGAACTTATTCTTTCGAATGAGAGAGAGAATAAACTTTATTTACTCAGTTTTCTGAAGAAATGAGGGGCCCTTAGTCCAGGGCTGCTGTGGCCTTCGCCGCCGAGCGGGCCTGGTCCACCAGCTTACGGTGGTCATCCAGGCTTGAGCTGAGCAGCACGTCCTCCCATTGGGAAGGGGTGGGGTGTGGGATAGCGGGGATCGCGTGAATTATATGACCGAACACGCTCTCTTTCTTCTTACCTGCATTTTAGTATATTTATTTTTGAAACGGAGGTGCTAATGAAGCCGGAGCTGTTGGGTAACATAAGCGTTAAATACATATTATCGGACACAAAATTATTTTAAGGATGGAAGGTAATTTATTAGTTATAAAATGTTATGTTTGGCTGGATAGTTAAGCATACTAATAATATAAAGCGCAACGGGACAGATAAAGTTCCCGCTCACAGCCGGTGTTTAAAGGGACCATGAAATGACCTTTCTACTTTTTCCAGGTAACTTTTACATTAAACCGTCAATGTTCACTGAATGCCGAACAGGCATCCGTTTTCGTCTCGGTTTATTAACTTCTACACAAAAAATAATGAAATATCGACTTTTTCTTGACCGCAAAACAAGCCGTGACGTACGCTATTTCCGGAACCGGAACTTCTCTCGGCAGTAGGAGATGGGAGCATTAGCGGCGACGAGTTGGGGTGCGCCGGTAGGTTTTACTGTATTCGCGCTGTTGGTAAGCGCTTCGGGACCGATATTTTACGATTGCAACTCGATACTGACGAGACACTCGGCAAAGAAAGGTTGGACCGGTATTGCACGTATACCTCTCACGAACTGTTACAGCTCGACAGTGACGTGCAGTCTGTCAGGATAAAAATGGCATACCAATAACAAAGTGTACATACCGTGTTACGAAGGTAATCCATACAGCGTTTATTTCAGCTCTATATCACACAAAACAAGAAGAGAGAGTCGACGAGGGTCCCTTTTCGACGAGTGTTCGTCAACACTGCCTCGGAAAACAAGGGGAAGAGATTGACCTCACCTCTTAACGTAAAATTGAGGTCAGCGATCAAACTTATACGGGAAGGGTCCACAAGGGTACCCCACAAGGGTAGCGCGGGCATATTCCATTCAGCACGCCAGCCGGTCGCAGGCAGACAGACGGTCTTGCGACGAAGCAACGCTGCGCCGAGTCGGAGTGCCTGCTAGGCCTATATTCTGAGAGCTTTGTCGGAGCGCGATTCGCGGCTCTTGTCGCTCATTTCGGGTGTTTGTGGATCCAGCGTTCTTGTTCGTCGTGGTCTGTTTTAAGTACATTTTTTTCTTGCTGCTTGAAGTCGGCACGCGCGAGATGAACACGTAGAAAAATAAACGTTCAGTCAGTCAGAGTTTTGAGAGGAAGGCCCTGCCAGCCGGCAGTCGGCCCTGCCAGCCCTGCCCTACTGCGCACGCGCAGTAGTTGCTTCGTTTACCACACGATAGATGGCGCTTGGCTCTCAGCATTATCAAATTTGGCAATTTTCGCCACACAACTTTAATTATGCTACAAAATGTGGGTCTGAATATTATTTAACAAAACTTTTAGGAAACATTCGCCGGCTATTTATTGTTTACGATCGCGGTGCTGATGAGGTAGGCTCTTACCCAATAGGCGACGTGGATTCGGCTGACGTGCTCCATTTCTGCGGATGCATCGTAGTGAAAAGGCAGAGCTTTCGAAGGAAAGAAGTCGCAAAAGAGTCCAGTTTTCTTTTAAAAGTTCTATAGCAAATAATTTTTTTTTGGCTCCCTAGTTTTGTGTCTTTGTGTTTCTTTTCACACCTTTTACGACGTGCGGTGGATGAAATTAGATTTTAAAATCATTTCATGGTCCCTTTAATAACAAAATTAAGGAAGAGCAGAACGATGTGATAGAAGTTACTGGAAGATATATATTAGAGGGACGAAAACGAAAGTACGAAATTAAGGAGAGAGGATAAATCTAAGCAAGTTTCATAATAAAAGCTTAGAAAACTATCATTATTACAGACATTTAAATGTTAAAAAAATAACATGACATGGAAGGATAAAGTTTCAGAAGATAACCCACCAAAACTAGAAACTTTATAGCACTTCTAGTAGGGTGCTTTAGATATAGTAGTTATTTATCCGACAATGAAACAGAAGGAAGAATGGATGTATGGATGGATGAATACATATCTGAATGCAACCATGCGTCCAGGCATGTATATATCTGAGTGCAACCTTCGATCCAGATATTTCATAACTGGATGCAACAACAGTATCTCAATGCAACATAGGTTATTTCAAGATCTGACATACCACAGGTATTTTCAGCAAAGGACAAGCTGTAAAGGCTGTACACCAAGAATAATTATTCACAAACCACGATTACGACTGGGCTGTGAAGCACAAGTATAAATACCATAAACCATGCAGTGGTAGTATAGTTTACAACATACCATTCAACTGCGGGAAACTTTAGCTGGCACAATATCGCCGGCTATGTTTATGTTTATCTTTATTCTAATTTCGACATTAATACAAAATGTAGAAAACATGCAACAAATCCAAACTCTACACCGGGGGGACATCTGCCAGTATAGAGCTGTGACTGCCAATTCACGCCAATCTTCAAACAAAAAGAACTCATCGGACAGTTTCGATAACTAAGGTCCAGGGAACCCCAGGAGGCGGAGAACATCAAAGCTTAATGGGACACCTATGTCTGTGCTCCTTCTGCGTCGTTGTTTAACAAAGAACTAATATACGTCTACCACATTCCTTTGGGTGTTGTGAGGTTTGAAGTTTTGGTGGGTTATCTTCTAAAACTTCGTCCATCAAAGTCAGGTTAGGATATTTTTGAAAACCTATTTCTTTTTGTTGTTTTTTTCCCTATTTTTCTTACATGTCTTTAAAGGAGCTGTGCAACGATTTTAACGTTGAAAGAATTAGCATCTTCTACTTTTGACATTGTTCACCTTGTCACAATTGACAGAAAACACACCTCTTTTCATCGAAATGCTGCGATTCCGCCGCATAATAGCGAGGCAAAAATTAGAATATTCCCTGACCTCCAGCCGCGAGCGGCAGCCATGAGAAACACGCGGCATGACGTCAGTGGGGGTCTTGTAGAAAAATAGCAAGTTGTGCGAAGACCTGCTCGATAAAAGGTAACTTTCTTATAAGTCTTGTCGTTCCAACATAAATATAAATGCGTCAAAACCCTGGTATCATCGACAAAACTTTTAGTATACTGACTTTCAGTGACGCCACCTAGCCTAGGTCCGCAAAACCGCCAGCTCTATCTGCTACCGCCAACAGCCACCAGAAGCCGCGGGGGAGGGGGACAGGCCGGTCGGGTTGGGCCGGACCCGGATGAGACTTTCCTCCTTTCACCATATTGTTCGCGCTCCGCCAACACCACCTAGAGCAAAGGCTGCAGCGCTCTGAGTTGTGAGGTCACAGATTCACGACGAGTAAGCCGACCTAACAGGAAGGCTTCTCCGCAAAACATGCACTCTTTTATTATATATATGTGTTTTCCCGAGGACGGCCAAACAGCGCAGGCTCCGAATTTTTTTTTTTTTTATCTTTCTTTGCGCCCAGGGTTCTCCCGGTGCAGTCGCAATGAACAATTTGTACCTCCTTCGCGCACGGCGGTTTGCACAAGTCTCGCGGCGGGAGTACGCGAACTGCTCTAACCGTCTATTTTGTCTTTTGTCCTTTGAGTGCATGGTGGTTAGCGCGTAGTGGTTTTGTCAAGTTACCGGCGGCTTTCGGGCTAGGCATCCCTCAGAAATGCTGTGTGCCTGGGTGCCACGGGAACTATTAGAAGTCGTCGAACAAAGTATTTGTATTTAAGTTCGCGGACGATGAAGAACTACGAAGAGCATGAGTGCGGGCTTTCCCTAGAGAAAACCTCGTTCTATCGACGCACACCAGGGTGAGAACTTTCCGTCGCGTTCCGTAGGGTAGAACTTCGTAGTTCAGATAGCCGAGGCGTCGGATGATTTTGTAGGGTCCGAAGTAGCGTTTGAGAAGCTTCTCGCTGAGACCACGGCGACGAATGGGAGTCCAGACCCAAACCCTTTCTCCGGGCTGGAAGTGGACGCCCCAACGACGAAGGTTGTAGCGGCCAGTGACGACGCGCTGTTGGGCTTTAATCCGGAGTCTGGCGAGCTGACGGACTTCTTCTACCCTTTGGGCAACCACCTGGGCGTCGTCGCTTACGTCGACAGCCGGTTCGTGGGGCAACATAGCGTCCAGCATTGTCGTTACCTTGCGTCCATGCACCAGTTGAAAGGGTGTCGCTCCGGTAGTCTCTTGTAGGGCCGTGTTGTAGACAAATGTGACGTATGGCAACACCTCGTCCCATGTCTTGTGCTCCACGTCGACGTTCATGGAGATCATGTCGGCGATGGTTTTGTTGAGTCTTTCCGTCAGCCCGTTGGTCTGCGAGTGGTACACCGTGGTGCGACGATGGCTGGTGTGGCTGAGACGAAGGACTTCTTGCGTCAGCTGGGACATGAATGATGATCCACGGTCTGAGATCAGGACTTCGTGAGCGCCGTGCCAGAGGACGATGGACTCGATGAAAAACTTGGCGACTTCAACAGCCGTTCCTGATGGAAGGGCTTTTGTCTCGGAGTACCGCGTGAGATAATCGCTTGCGACGATTATACATCGGTTTCCTTGCGTCGACGGTGGGAAAGGTCCGAGTAAATCCATACCGATTTGCTGGAATGGGCAAATGGCGGCGCAATAGGCTGAAGAAGTCCTGCCGGTCTGGTCGGTGACTTCTTCCGTCGTTGACATTCGTGGTGTAGTGGTGTACTGTCTTCCCAAGCTTGGGCCAGTAGTACTTTTCCCGTATCCTTGCAAGAGTCCTGCTGTAACCAAGGTGTCCCGACGTCGGGTCATCGTGGCAGGCTTGAAAAATTTTTTCTCGAAGACTAGAAGGGATCACCAACAGCCACGCCGTGTTGTTGTCCCTGAAGTTCTCCTTGTACAATACGCCTTGTCGGATGGAGAAGGTTTGCAGTGTTCGTACAAAACCGCGGGGAACGGCGCTTTCTTGTCCCTCTAGGTGGTCGATGAGTGCTCGCAGCAAATTCGGCTCATGACATTTGCAAGAGCATTCGTGTGCTGCTTGACAAATTCTCTGCGGCAGCAACAGAGGACAAGGCCCACGCCATCCAGTTTCTACGCGAGCAGCGTAGACCCTGGATGGCGTTACTTTTTTGACAGTAGCTCGAGCTACTCTTAAAAAAGAAAGGGAGAAGGCGTTACTCAGCTGACCTTACGGTTTTTCGCTGTATTTTTTTTACAATATCATCTCATGCATACAACTTTGTTCGCAGCTATGGAGGCATTTTTATGCCGCATCTAATGACCATCCGAGCAATATGCTCACCGTACTGATTGAATCCCCAACTGGAGCATCAAAGTTAAACGTTCTGACACTACATGAACATGAGAATTTCTGAGTTGAACGACAGTCAACGTTTCGTGACTTTGATGGTTGACGATATTCACATTAAGCCCTATTTTGAGTACAAAAGGGGTAACATAACTGGCGTGGCCGTCAATTCCACTGAAGCAGCCAATAGTGTATTTTTATTGTACAAAGCCTTAACTGCAAGTTAAAGGAAGTTGCTCACGTCGTCCCTGTGCACAAAGCTGACACAGAGTTTCTGCACAAGCTGTTGAGAGATGTCATAGCGGCTGGAGAAGATTGACTTCAAGGTTTTCAGCGTTGTAACCAAAAACAAGTCTGTGAACAAAAAAGCAATATCCCACTTTCTACCGTATCCAAAGCACCACGAGAGCAAAACAAAAACTGAAGATTTCGTCTACTACACCCATGTGATTCTCACAGGCCACTGTTTTTTTTTTGTTTTGTTTTTTTGTGATAGACCCGGTGCGCCTGCTTAAATGCATGCGCAAGAATTGACTCAATCAGAAGAATGACAGAGCTTGCTTCTGCTTTCCTGAGCTGCAGGCTGGGCCGACAGGTGTGCGTTTTATGCTCTCTGCATCTTTTACAGCCATCACAGAGGTTTTCAACCTAGAATGCGACCGGTTGTCGAGATATGGCGTCAGCGTCTCAAGAAAGGCCCTTAACCCATCGAACATTGAAAGACAAAATGTGAAGCTTGCTTTGGAGATCTTCCATGACTTACTACCCCCGGCCCTTCGTTCCATCGGAGAAAAGAAAGGCCTGAAGTATTTCGAAGGAAATGCGAATTTCATTGAAATCATAGTCAAGTGGGATAAAATTGTAAATGTGAAGACGCCAAATAAAGGAATGCGACTCAGAGACGACTTACAAGACCCAATAACTTCTGCAGAGGACGATCCGAAGGTGCATTTTTTGTGCAGTCTCTTGGACTGGCTGGACGCCTGCCTGGACGTATGGGAAAGCGAGAACCTTACCAGCGGCACGCTATAAGGAGACTCACGGGGTACTCCGTCAAACAACCCGTGCACTTGTGGAGATCACCGAATACTGCTTCACTGAACTCGGGCTGAACTATGTCCTGCTGGGAAAGATTCAGACTCATAGCTTGGAAGAGCGTTTCGGGAAGTATAGGCAGCTGGCTGGCCCGCAATATCACATATCCAGAAGGCAGCTTTATGAAGGCGAGAATAAGCTGCAACTGCAGAGTACGTTGCCGACAAACACGTTTGAAGACGAGCGATGGGAGGAGCTTGAAGAACGAGTAGACACGCCACTTCCCAACTGCAGCATAGTAGTTTCAGAAGAGGCAGTGTCGCAAGCGATAAATGAGACGCTCCCAGTAGTCTACGTGGCGGGGTACGCAGTTCATGCCGCTTTGAAAAAACTGAAATATCAAAAATGCAGGGCGGCGCTTACTGAGGAATACAAGACGGCAACAGTTTCACTTGCCCAGGTGAACTACTCTCTTGTCAAGGAATTGGATCGAGGGGGGCTCCTTTATCCAACTATGTTCGCCATTATTGCCGTGACACACAATTATGTTGTAACTCGAGAACTCTCCGAGCAGGCAGAGTTTCTGAAGGTTCCGAACCAGCGCCAGTTCGTCACCGAGCTTACAATGGAACTGCTATCTACCAAGGAGACTCGCGACTTCGACGCATGTGAAGAAGGACATACAAGTGAGCTCGTGCTGAAGCACTTGTTGGGGTGCAGCACGAACATTGTGCTGAAAAACTATTCTAATTCTAAGCCAAAGAAAAGCAAATTTAAAACCCTAAAATATAAATAATTATTTTATGTTCAGTGAACCAATTGTTATAGTTATTGCCAAGCGGTATTAAAGTCTACATGCCTTACATGTGCTTGTGTCTTAGTGTCGCGAAAGCTACAGAACGGCATCTAAGTCGCTTGTGTTTGAATTGTGTCAAGGTGGATGCAAGAAGAAAGTATGGATAAACGAGAAGATACAATTTGAAGCTGCCAAAGGTGAGAAAACTTATATTCACAGCATCTTTTCGTAGTGTGGATGAACGCAGGTAAATCTAAGCATGAAGCTCCCACAGCTGCATGTGTTCCTTACCGAAAATTATGCTTTAAGTTTGCTCATTTTTGCTGCCCTTTGTTAAATCAAAACTTGTGCACCTGTATCTAGGCGGCATCTTACCCTTTTTTTTTCGTGTGTCTTTTCTGCGTTTAATTTTTTTCATTTTCGTGCCTCAGTCTCGGATTAATTACTTTATGATAAACATTCCCCAACTCGCCTGCAGTTTTTTTTTTATTATGATGTGTTCACTTCTAGTAAAAAATACATTTCAACAAATTTCATTTTTTGTGCTCCAAAATTCCACATTTTTTAATAATCTTTTTATTAGCTTCACATACGAATTCAGTAACCACCCATGTACAAGCATCACCTGCTTTATTGTTGCAGTTATGCATTTTGTCGGGTCCCATCACTTCTTACAATAACGTTTCAGGGCATTTATTTATTTTCTTGTTTGTGTCTTCTCACTCCCAGGGATAAGTAAAGCACCCGGGATTCGGATACCTCAAACGAAAACCCATCTCTCCTGAAACGTCTTTAACCTTGTTCTTTCATATCATAATAATAGTACGTCCTACTATGCGCCAGTGTAACGAAATATCGTTCCCAGTCCTACAGATATTTATAAATACTGTTTTAATAATTAACAAACGTTTAGGTAAATAAAAATGCCACACTACGATGGTAAATCTATGGGCGACACCTTCAGTGCAGCGCTTTTCAGCGGCTCTCACCAGCCGACTCGTGTGACGTCACCGGAGGAGCGCTGCGGCCTTCAGCTCTAGGTGGTGTTGGCTGCGCCCGCCAGCCCGTGGTTACGTGATCGCGAGCGGATGAGTTCTTGCTGCTCACTGATGGCTCTGGAGAGAGAACTTTACCGGAACACCGCGCCTACCCCTGTGACGTCACTGCGCACGTGACCCGGAAGACGATGTACAAGTTGAGAGGTGGCAAAAACCTGGATCTTTTTCTTTTTTTTTAGTTAAAAACTGGGGTATCCAGGCAAAATCAGTTTTCTGTAGTTCACTTCAGAAGTATCAGGCATCAACTTTCACAATTATTTAAGCCAAGCCCTGAAATTCTTGCACGGCTTCTTTAATAATACAGTTCATTATGTTCCTTTATCACTACATTATCTTTGATTTATCCCTCTCTCTTTAATTTCTTCCTCTGTTTTCGTTCTTGTTTTTCGTCCATATAACTTCTTTCTCGTTTCTCCCCTTCCCTAATTTTTTTATTAAATGCCAGTTGTTAGTAAGCGCTGTCCCATCAACTTCATCTCTCTGTTTGTGCCTCTGCGGTTCAGGCTGACATTACCCAATGGCGTTTTGCCATATCTTGTGCGACATTACATCACCTTTTGAGATCGCATTTTTATATTAGTAGTTACGATGTTTTTCAATTAACAAAATCTTGCCGCAAAACCACATTGTATTCCAAACCTACATCGAAATTGAAAAAAAGTCGCCATATGTAAATCTTTTGTTTTTTGACTATATGTTACAAAATATTATATTAGCAGTAATAAAATACTCTCACCAAAATAATAAAAATGCGACTCAACGTTTAAAAACCCGTTTGAGTCCGCTCTTTGCACACCCCAGCCCTACGCCACCTTTTAAAGACAATTAACAATGGACCGCCCACGTAGAGAAGGGTTGGTATTGGCCGACGAAGGCGATGAAAACTGCTGCTGCCACGAACAATTCAGTCACTTTTGATGAAAAAACAAATCAGGTTTCAAGACGTTTGATAACGTTTTTAGGGCTTTAGTTCGAGCATTTTTCTAATACAATAGTCGCAGCCAACCAGAAGTGTCCTTTCAAAGTTGTTCATATGTTCCGAAATATTCTAATTAATGTATTACACAACACGAAGCGCCGACCGATATATGTGCAAAAGTTATACGTATATTGTTTTATGTCATCTGAATGTCAACGAGAATTCCCTCGAATATAACTGCGAATTTCGTGGAATTTGAATAGCGACGTATGAATAAGATTGCTTTTGTTATATTTAGTAAAAAACACAATTGTGCACTAATTGAGCGAACTAACATCACACCCTTTGAAGGGCTCGAAGGCTTTTAAAATAAAAAAAAAGATTCCTCAAAAGCTTAGTATTTTTTTATTACTCTAGTTTTTCAAGTCTTCATTTCCCGTTGAACGCTATTTCGGAAGCACTTCAGTGAAATAGTGCAATTACATTTTAGTCGATTTAAAACCTCTTTTTGCTAGGCAAATACAGTCTTAACACCAGTAAGTATTAAGCGATCATTACGACGCCAGTGAGCGTAGAATGAAGATGTCATCATGATATATATATTGTGACGAAAATCAAGGGTTTCCGAACCCCTCAAAACACCCTTGCAGTTCCAGCATACAGGTCTCGTGGATCCCCAACAATCGTTACGCTGGACGTGGATGAAGCTGACACCGTCACGTATACACGCCACGGTATTATTTGCTTGCTAAAAAAACTATTCACTTAACTATTAAGTAGTTCTTAAACTAATTTGTATTTACTCTGCGTACCAATCAACACCCTTTTTCAACGATCTTCCCACCCCGACGTTTAGAAAAGGAGTTCCTTGATTTATCGTTTCTATGGATCCCCAGGTAACGGTTTCGAATCCTGGCCGAGGTGCCCGCAATCTGACGGAGGCTTATTGCGGAGAAGGCACCGCGTAACTGAGCTTTCATTTGCACGTCAGAAAATGTATAGGTGGACGATATTAATACTCAGTCGTACGCAGGGGCATGTCAGACGCCCGTCGTTAGTTTGGCTCGTAAAACCCCCAAATATCGTTTCATTTCATTTCCGTTTACAGCGTAGTATTGGACAGCCGATGGAAATGCTGTATCATTTAAAAATATCTTAGTGGAATTTTTGCGAATAAATCTGTTACTGTTTCGCTCTATGTATAATCATAATCTTATTTCAAAGCAGAAACAAACGTGTCTACGTATTCACAGAGCCGGCGCACAGCAAATTATTATGAAGGGAATACGAGCGTAATGTTCTCAGTTCACAAACCTGTGCTGATCACCAAAGTTTTTTATTTTCACTATTCGATAGCTCTGCAGAGTACCGTAGTGAACGGTTAAATATAAAAAAAAAGGTGGTAAAGGAGCTATAAATGTTTAAAAATGCGCACAAAGCTATGAAAATGATTACACAACGGAAAGGCGTTTGTCCTGTTGTTTGCCTGTCTTCACAGTTCTTTTTTCTTTCGCGTTCTTCTACATTTCAACTATTGTGAACCAGGTAGCCCGAATCGAAGTTTTAATGCGTAATCAATAATTTTTGAGTCTGCGCATAGAATAGTTGCGACCTCCGCGGTCATCTTTCTTATATAAGCGTTTGTTGATTCGTACCTACGGAAAATTGAGTGTTGCTCCATAGTAAAAAAAAAATATATATATATATATATATTTTCCCATCAGGTCGTTAAAATAGTAATACAGAAGCGCTAGACGTAAATATATGCAATACAGGTTTCTCGCTTTTCTCCATTCCGTTAGCTAAATAAAATATAGTTATTTTGTCACCTGAAAGATCCAGCCAAACAAGACGCCCGAAAACGTTCACATCACCATGTTCTCTAAACAAGCTGGTACACTAGCGAATTCAACAAATAACGGCAGCTGGAAGGCAACGTAAACTACTTCCTCCGCGCATTCAAAGGGCTCGGGGGCTTGTCAAATAAGTACAGCAAGCGTCCACCGGGCGCACAACGTTATGGAATGATCCAATCACGGCCGCCCTATTGCCCACGGGCAATGTATCCCAGCCAACGCAAATTCAGAGATCGCTGGAAGGGCGTTCCAGGGCCGGAAATTGGCGGTGCTGTGCATCTAGCATCTACTAACAAGAAATACCCTGGGCACATTTTTCCTTACTTCCTCCACCTACTCTTCGTTCCCCAAACTTCTTTCCCATTTCTCTCTCTTCATACGCACACATAAACAAAGAGTTATGATTGGGTGGAACTCTGAGTTGGGCGAGTAGAGGGCTCACCTTAGGACAAAATGTGATAGTAGCTTGCACCGTCTTATACTGTGTAAACACTTCTTTACTAAACAGTTCACAAACTGGTGCAGAAAGTATCGGAATATATTTCGCCAAACTGCACAAAGCCCGCTAGCGCATTTAAAGAGAGTTTGCATAATATTTTAGCCTTGTCCACTTTCTGCATCACGATGGACCAAAGTCTATTGCAGTGACATTACTACAATATAAAAGTTTTTTTCTTGCGATATCAATATTACATAACAATTCTGCAAACCTAACAAGACCAGTGGTTTGCAATTTAGGGGCTAATTATGTCACAGTTGGTTCGTAGGGCTCATTACACTATTTATGCATAACTGAAGTGAGTATGTGACCTATGCATGCCGCTTGCTTCGTTGGTTACAAATCGATGTTCGAAGAAAAACTGCGAGAAATTAGGAGTTGAGTTTGCGATGAAATTAGGAGATGAGTGCAGACCAATGCAGTTATCTTCACGTCTACCCACTAACATAGCCTCCTCTATGCTCGCAAAGCCTGACAGTTCGAAGACGGAGCCATAGAGTGCCCGGTCGCTGGTTTGGAGCGCGAGGATCTGGCAGCACAGAGCATCGAAGACCCATTTCTCGGGTACCCTGGACGTGAGCGCACAGCTCATGCTGCTCCGAGGACCCGAAACACTTTCGGGTCTTCGCAGCAGCAGGGTGCCAGTCACGTGGCTCTGCTCTCATCCGTTGTTTGCAGCTTCACGTTTTCCATTTCGGCGGCCGCTTCTTGTGGCGATCTTTCAGGCTTTGTCAACATATAGGAGGCTATGCCGAAGAATTGGGGAAGGCGTGTAACGCGGGTTGGCGGTCCCACTGCTGTTCCCGTCCTGTCCGTGACTATGCGCCGAGAAACTGAGGGAGAGGGGGACACGAGAGCATCCGGGGCCTTCGGAACGCCGAGCTCTGTTTGAATGATTACTGGGCATATCAGCTAGCTGTCTTTGTTTCCTCACAACTCGTCGAACGCGTTCAAATGCAAAGAGCCACACACCGGATGCCGGCGTCCCGCGCTCTAACACGTTCTACGGGTGTAGTGGAGACGAAGGCTTTGTTCTTTAAATATTCATTCATTAAATACCCTGCAGTGTTCAAGGGGCGTTACAGTAAATAGGTTTATATAGGTGAAAAAATCACATCTTCATTCTAATAGCACACCAGTTCTTCCGCGAGTCGCACCTATTGTGCAATCGTCAGAGAAAAAAAAAGTCAAACATGTTTGTCCTGATTATAATGCAATTAAATGCTAAGGTGCAAGCGAGCTGGACAAGAGTGATGAATATAATATGGAGAAGGGGAACAAGAGAGACAGAGGACAAACACAAATCTCCAAACACAGCTAAGTGACTGGTGCGCCACCGTGCGTTTGTCCACTGTCCCTCTTGTTACCCTTCTCCAGGGATTATATTCATCATGTTTGTCCTAGCGCGGTACTCCCTAATTTCAAGAATCTCATCTTTTTTACTAGACACATAATAGGGGTGTTTTAAGTAAGTCTTGCCATTTTTCCAGTTTATTTTGGGCTACTGTGACCAGAAAGATTAATCGCATTATCTCACCAGTTTAGGAAAGTAATTCCAGTGTAACACTTTTTTTTCCTTTATGTGCATCATTCTTTGCTCCCGTATATTAGGTTAGGTAGAAACTACTGTGAGCAGCAGCGGAGGCTTTATTCTGGACGTTTCGAGGAGAGCCCCTTCATCGAGTGAAGAAATAACAGCTAGATGTTTCGGAGATCGAGAGAAAGAGAGAGAGAGAGAGATATATGGAAAGCAATAATGTAGATACACGCGTCGACACCAAAAACAAACCCACACACAGCGGGCCACACTTGCAACAACACATGAACATGCAAAAAAAAAATCGGTTATGCCAGTGTTTAGGGAAAGAAAACATGTATAGTGGAAGGCGGCATTTCCTTTATTCCCACGACCGCTCTAAATAAACAAATAACAAGTATATAATGAAAACTACGCCGGTCGCCAGAAAAATACATAAACAGTTGTGAAGGGATAAGTGAGCACCAGCGAGGAGACGAAGGAGGCCGTAAACTAACCTCCTAGAGCGACTGGACACGCTGCGCCGTGGAGACAGATCGCGCCTTGTAAAAGAGTTAAAGGGCCACTAAAAAAAAAAAAAATTTTGTTTTAACAGCCTGGTTGGGACACGCGTGTCAAAAAAAAAAAAAGAATTGTACGCAAAACTATATATATATATTTAAAGCAATATTGACGGCGCGAGACGCAATTCACTCTGCAGTCACATATTTTACACTTGTTTTTTTTTTTTCTCTCGGCATTGCGGGCTGGTGGAGGAGACGTGAGCGGCTTCGTCTTCACGACCGAGGTGGTCATTCCAGAATGACCAGTGACGACATGAGCTTCGCTCGCAGAATTTTAAATAAATCTCGTCGTCAACATTCCTATAAAGCATTTTTTCTCGCGTAAAATTTATTTTTTTGAAACGCGTGTCCCAAACAATCTGGTAAAAAAAAAAAGAACTTCTTTTTTCGTTTTTTTTTTTTTTTTTTTTTTTTTAAGTTCGAGTAAGTTCGGCCCTTTGAGAGAGGTTGGCTCAAGGTAATGTAAACAACAAGAAAAAATAGTTTTTTTCTTCTTTCCTTTTCCCTTTTTTCTTTTTGGGGAATTACTTGACGCCATCGGGATTTTTCTGAATCAACAAGAATACTAGAACAACCTATGGAGGTTTTCCTTTGAAAAGTTGGAGCCAAGTGCAACTAACGAACTAAATTTCGATGTGTAATTTCACTTTTCATTTTTACGGGTGATATCATTTCGAAAATTATTTTCTACGATGAAAATTTTCAGAAGCATATTGATGTTATGATAGACATCGGAGTCGAAGTGTTACGCAACTGATGTATTTTCCTTATTTACATGTCAGACTTGTGGCCACACAATCGCTCCTTCAAGGAAATTGTAGTTTCCGCCACATATTGCACATTGCATAGCGCGCAGGTAATAATATATACCATGTCAGAATTTTTTTTCAGTCAATACGTTGTTTAATATTAACGACGAAAGCTGTTGCGCAGCTCGAAATATGATCAGCTGTCAAAATCGAAGGGCAGAGCTGGCATGGCGTTCTCTGACAAGGACGGTAGCCACCGGATGAATCGGGACTTTTTTGTAAAGGATGGACAAGGGATTTTCTCCAGGTTTCGATGCTTGCGGAAAGTGGCAAAGAATGATTCGGGAAATATTTCTTTAAGTTTGTCGTCGGCATGCATAATATTTAAATGCCTGTTCACAGCACAACTTATGCTTGATATGATCGAGTAGTAGTTTATAAACAACGGTACTCCTGCTCCATTAGAACGGAGCTTTTGCAAAAACGGAAGGAGTGTGCCACATTCTAGGGAAGACGCTTTTCTTGCTGCGTCATTAAGAATAGATATGAAATATTTTCTTCAGGGAAGCGTGTTTTTTAGTGAAGTTACATTCTTTCTGATGTTAGAATCCTCAGAGCAAATCATACGTAACCGATATATATATATATATATATATATATATATATCTTTTATTACATTTTTGGTGCAAGCTATTGTAGAGAAGAATCTGGCGTTTGCCTGTGAGCTTCCTGTAGACCTCTGTTATTAAATTATTTCCTACACTTTTAACATTAGCACTGAAAAACTTCGTAATGATCACGGCCTAATTGCAAGTAAACTTAATTGTGTGGTGACATCAATTGAAATATTCCAGAAAGGGAAGAAGTATATTTTGAGCGTCGTTTCAGATTATACAAAAATCGTCAATATATCGAACATATACGGCAGGCTTAGCATACGACCAAGTAAAGCTTTTTTTTTCAAATTAGCTCATAAATATTTTAGCATAATTCAGAGGCATCCTTAATCCCATAGCAGCGTCTTGAATTTGCAAGTAATGAGTGTCTTGAAGCACAAAATAGTAGATCACATACGAACGGACACACACAGGCAGGACAGTTCTTTTTTCAATTAGCAAGCGACGTTTATCATGCCTCCTCAATGGGTCAGCACTTCACTAACCCAACCTTTCGAAAAACGAGGAAGGAAACCCGTGATTACAGAGAAGCTAACGTCGTTGGAAAAAGGAAAAAGATAAAAAAAAATAAACAAGCCCACTCACGAAGGTCCGCACTACCTAGATCTTTGTCTACATCTTATACCTTTCGGTTTTTGATAGGTGTTCCAACAACGCTCTAAGAGACCTCTACTCCCTTTCTGTAGTTCCCACCCTAAAAAGGTCAATCATAGAATTGTCCGGTCCCTCTTTCTCTCTTTCTTTCCTCCCATGCTAAGTCTTCTGTTTACCTTGTTAACCCTAATGAAAAATCCACCAAGCAGTTCTTACTTGACAACAGAGAATCCTATTGTGACAACAGAATATCTGGTGTGCCCACCAGCAATGCAGGTGCATCGAGCTCACCACTAGAAATGCTGGTGTACTTGTACACCATCCTGATTTGTACACCAATAAAGTCGGGTGTCACCACAAGTGCTCATGTACCCACCAGGCAACCTGGTGTTCACACTTCGCAGTTTGATGTGACACCAGAGTTGTGTTCTTGTTGACTTTTCCCCCCATCCGCGAGTGTGTTTTCTAATAGTTTGTGTGCCGCACCTCCCCACGACGCGGTGCTTTGTTTCCCCCCGTCTTAGTTGTCGCCAGAGACCCCGCGGCGGGCTCCTTCGTACTCAAGAAGTGTCCCCTTCGTCCCGAGCCCTTTTCCGGCGGCCTTGAGCAGTTTGGGGCGCTCGCCGGCTCGCCTCTTCGGGGGTTTAAATTTCCCTTTCCGCCAGAATTCTTGTTTAAGTTTGAGAAAATAAAGGAGTTTTCTTCTTTGTGAGTCGAAGCCGAAAAATGTGTGTTGGTGCGTTTTCCTGACTTCCGACGAGCTTGGTCTGGTAGCAAAAGAACAAAGAAAGCTAGTAATTATTGCAGTTTTTGGTGCCGAAAACCGGGAATTAATGGCCAGATCATGCCTACTACGAGCCAGGAGGGCTTCGACCGCCTGAAGCGAAAAAGGACTACCCTGCGAGCAACCACAACAAAGATCATCAACGAGATTCGCCGTCCTGCTGGCCTCGGATCCAACCGACATCGGTGAGCTCGAAGAAACCTTTGATATTCTTCTACTTAAAGAGGCTTCCCTGAAAGAGCTGGACAAGGAAATCGAGCTATCTGTCGAATATGATCAGCCTTAGAAGAGGAGACTCCTCGCGGGGAGGGGTACGCGGAACGGATGAGCGTAACTAAGCCGCGAGTCAACCACAAGCTGAACGGACAAGAATCGCGGAACGACAGGGCGTCCGGTTCTTCGACTCAGGGTAGTGGCTCAGGACAAAATCCAGTTAATCACGGTCAACTCCCTACAACAGTAAAGCTTTTGAAGCTGTACTGTTGTGTTTTTTTTAATAAAGTAGTTTTGACAGCAGCGTTGTCAAACTTATCATGGTACCCTTTTTTGAGTAAAGCAACGCCCAGTCAACAGGTGCTCTGGTCTCACACCACAACAAAACCTGATGTCACACCAGAACACCAGATTGCTGGTGTCACATCAGAACACCAGATTCCTGGTGTCACACCAACACACCAGATTACTTGTGTGACACCAGAACACCTGATTCTTGGTGTGAAAATGTTCGAAATCACATTGTGAAAAACTCTGGTGTAACATAAAGTCACACCAGCTGTCGGCCTTGTGTGACTTGATGTTACACAACCCTAGCTTATCAACAGCACAACCCCAGCTTATCAACAAAACAAGAACGCCTCCTCAAGTCTGGGTACCCGAAGGATCTACATTCGACCCCCCTCATTCGTCCAACTTTACTTAGGTTCCGCGACTTCTCGGTCTCCCAGAACCCATAACACTTCTCGCCGTTTGAAGACCATCGTAGCCGGGTATAGTACTTTTTCTCATGCAAGATACGTCTAAAACAACTATACCAAAAGGTCAATGACAACAGCGCCCCCGAAGTCTGCTCCGTCCAGCATGCCAACCCATTTGTTTCCTGCGATGAGAAGGTTGTGTACCGTATTCCTTCTACCGGTGGGGATAGGTACGTTAAACAGACCGGTAGATGCCCTAACACTGGCCTCCGGGAGCACTTACTCGAGCTAAACCATGCATTTAGTGACTCCCTTCATCCCATTGTGGAGCACAACCGCATTTGTTTAAATTGTGAGCCGGACTTCGAAGCTACGCAGCTCATTGGGATACACAAGGATAGACTAGGACGTGAAATGATTGAGTCCTTTAGGATAGCCGGGGAGGATTTGAACTAATCCTCACCCTCCCTTAGGTTAACCAAGACAGGGATAATCTCTGAGAGAGGAGTTGGACCGTTGAGAGGGGGCCCAAAATGGTTCTGCGATTTTTCTTTCTATGTTCCCGGCGGTGTTTTGCGCTTTTTCTTTTCCTTTTTCCGGCAGTGTTTTCTTCTTCTTTTTCTAGGGGAGATAGGTTTTTTTTCTCTTTATTTGTTTTTCTTAATTTTAATTTGAGTATCTTGTTTCTTTTTCTGTTTCCTTTTTCCAATGGCGGTTACTTCTCTTTTATCACAGGTTTTCTTCATCTTTTTTTAAAGGGTTGAGTTAGAGACGCGCTAACCCATTGAGGAGGCATCATCTACGTCGCTTGCTAATTAAAAAAAAGAAACTCTTGTGTGGGTGCGTCCGTCTTTATGTGTTTTACTATTTCGTGTTTCAAGTCATCTGTGCCCACCTACTCTGTGTTCATGTTCCGTTAATGAATGTCGTGAAACGTAAAGTTATTGCGGTCCATAATTAATTCTAATAAGCGCAAGATATAATCGCTGTCTGCTAGAGATTAAAGGTAGAGAGAGAGAGGAGCTCCTTCACCGCCGATAGTCCATCATTATGAGAGAAGTTGCTGTGAAGAGAGTTGACACCGACTGTAACCAGAATGCTTTCCTCGGAACTTAGCCGCCCTGTTCTGTATATTTCTTCTAGCTTATATAATAACGTTTTACGGCTGGGTCCCGGACTGCACACGCATACTTGAGAATGGGTCTAACACCTGTCGAATGCACATTTGTCTTTGAGTTAGTTTGGAAACATACTATGTTACCTTGCATGAAATTTACAGTCCTGCCACATTGTCTAATTATTTATTCTATATGAGAATTCTACTAACAGTGAACTGACAATTTGATACCTAAATATTTTTATGTGAGCTCTTCAGTTACTGGATTATATTTTGTAAAAGTACTGAGGTTCGATTTTTTTTGTGTCCATGTTAAACGAAGTAGGGCGCAAGTGTTAGTATTTAAACTCATTTTTCACTTTGAGCACCAACTATGGATACGACCTAGGTCTGCTTGCAATTTGGAGATGTCATCTGAACTTTTATCTGTTTTTTTTTATGCTGCCACATTAACCGGCAAACAACTGAATGCAAGAGACGGTTCCAAAATATATATTTTTAACATAAATTAAAAAAAAATGAAAGTCGTTTACAACTCCCTGATACGCCGAATTGGAGCGCAGCTCTTGAGAAGGAGGAGGGAAGGTTACTGGGGGGTGGTATACCCCTCCTTTCCCCTCCTCCCTTCATGGTGGTCACGTTACATCGGGGGGGGGGGTGTCACATGGCCTGGGGGTCACGTGACCTTACGGTTACGCTGACGGCGACGGCGACACCGAAGCCGACGCCGACGCCGCTCAAGCCGGAAATGGGCGCCTAAGAGCTGCGCTCTAAAACAAAGTGGACACAGAAAAACCCTGTGGAACGCCTCATGTTGCATTAGCATAATTCAAATTTTCGCCGTTCACTGCTGGAGCAAGTAATATTAAATGCATATAAGTACATTTGAATCTATGTTTAACATTCTAAGTTTATTAACAAGGAGTCAGTGCGAAAGTTTGTCGAACGCCTTTCTAAAATTCACAAATACAGAATCTATTTACCCTCGTTGGTTAACATCACAGGCTAGATCATGGTAAACTTCAACAAGTTGCGTAGTACAACAGGAGACCCTTATAAAATGCGTGCCGTTCCTTAATCAAGAAGTTGTTTGTTATCAAATTGTTTATTATCTCTCAATACGTAAAGTGAGCTGGATGACTTCGGATAAGATGGAGGTTAATGAAATCGACCTGTAATTTACGACATTTTTCTTGGATCCGCCTTTATGAATAGAAAAGGCGTGAGCGATTTACTAGTCATCAGGCCGGTGTCCAGCTACTTACAAGAAATAAAATAAAGTTAACCTTTATCACCACCACACTCGTCGAATGCATTCAATGCGAGAGCCGAACGCCGTGCTCCGGCGTTTCGCATTTTTACGCGTTGGACTAGTGAATTGGAGACAAAGTTTATTAGCACTAGGACTATCCACTTATTGCTCGAAACAGAGCTCCGACGGAGGTAACAAGCCACCCTTCGCTTCGACCCCCCAATCGTTTCATTCGGAGATCAGCGCTCCGACATCCACGCGCGCTTCCATCTATTCCTCTCGATTTTCTATCTGTAAATGAATGTGAAAGTTTGTACGCTTCGCTTAGCACATGAAATCAATTTAAAAAAAAATGAAAGCCGTTTACAAATCCCTGTAACGCCGAATTGGAGCGCAGCTCTTGAGGAGGAGTAGGGAAGGGTACTGAGGGGGGTCACGTCACCTGCGGGCAGTCACGTGACCCCGGGGGGGGGGGGGGGTCACGTGATCTCGGGGGAGGGGGGTCACGTGACCTCGGGGGGGGGGGGGTCGCGTGACCCCCCCCCCTCCCCCCGGTTACGCCGACGCCGCTCAGGCTGGAAGCGGGCCCCTAAGAGCTGCGCTCTAAAATATCTTATTGGTCTTCTTCGGCGCATCCCGTGCTTACGACGAAAGTTAAACTTCAACGCCACGATACAACATCTGTGCAACAGGATGGAGCTAGACATAAACGGAGTGTCGCTGTAAAAGTCTCCATGTACAGCTCCCACGTTGGGTGCTCAACCTAAGGGCACAGCGCAGTGATGAGTGCAGTGCTGTAGGTCCACCACGCGCGCGATGACTTTAAGCCAGAGGAAGAATCATAACGCAATAGAAGCGTGAGTTTATTACTATATTCAGTTCCTTGGACATTAGATAAAGAAACTAATGATTGACATGTATGTCACGGGCCAAATGCGTTTACAACTGGTCACCTATGCCAGGCTTAAGAACACAGCGTCATCATTTGTCATTATCTGTAACTAGGACGACCTCTTATTTCGATCATCGCTCTTTTTATTGGTGTCACCAGGGGCGGATTAAAAAAAGTGAAGGGTGGGCGGTCGTTTCTTCCAACCTCCCAAGGGCAACTTTTTTCCTGTGGAAAATATGGAAGCCGTTTACAACTTTCTGTATCGCCGAATTAGAGCGCAGCTCTTGAGGAGGATTAGGGAAGGGTGCTGAAGGGAGGACATAACCTTCCTCCCTTCTCCTCACCTGCTCATCCTGCTTGCTACTCCCTCCGAGTGGTATCGGCGTCGCCGTCGGCGTAACCTTGAGGTCACGTGACCGTCGTGACTTCGCGTGACCCTCGTGACCTCACGGGGGGTCACGTGATCTTATGGCGGTCACGTGACGTCACGGGGGTCACGTGACCTCAGGGGGTCACGTGACCCCTTCAGGGGGGCCAGGGGGTCACGTGCACCCACCCTGAGGGGTGCAACGTGAATTCCCTGACCACTCCAAGGGGTGTCACGTGACCCCCCCCCCCGCCATTTCAGGGGATTGTGCTAGATTTAGCGAAAAAGTTTCCCCGCTAAATTTAGCATGGAAAATTTTCCGGTAAATTTAGCGGGGAAAATTTTTCGCTAAATCTAGTGGGAAAATTTTTCCGCTAAGTTTAGCGGGGAAAATTTCCCGCTAAGTTTAGTGGTGAAATGTTTCCGCTGAATTTAGCAGGGAAAATTTTCCGCTAATTTTAGTAGGGAAAATTTTCCGCTAGATTTAGCGGAGAAATTATTCCGCTAAATTTAATGGGGAAATTTTTCCGCTAAATATAGCGGGGAAATTTACCCGTCATGCACCGGGTGGTTACGCCGACGCCGACGCCGTTCAAGCCGAAAACGGGCGCCTAAGAGCTGCGCTCTAAAACGATTTTCTTTCAGAAACATTTATTTCTGAAAGAGATGGATGTTTAGCCTTTGATCCAGCCAAAGGCCAACTGCACTCATCGCTCCCCTCACCCAAGGCTGACGCATAAATGTGTCCCTGGCTGTTTCATAATCCTCGCTTTTGGAAAAGTTGACGTCACCTAACTCAACCAATCACCCGTAAGATGTTTAACCATAGTATCTTGCAGGTTGCCTCAAAGTGTCTCGTGGTGCAGTTCTTACGGCGGTACTGATTGGCACGTCAGGTGTCCAGAGTTCGGGCTGTTATATGGTTCGCAAATTTTTCAGGCGAGCTCACTTCTTATTCTATATTTACCCAATCATTGAAAACCTCAATTATCATCAATAGAGTCCAAACATATATTCGTCGCACTCGCCGTAGAAGCAACTAAGCGGAGGCGTTTGTTTGCATTTCAAAGATACCCCTTGAAACGTTCCAGGAGAGGAATTGGTCTTGGCAAAAACATGGATGACTGGAAATTAGTGTTCTCGTTGTTTCAAATCCAGGTACTTACCCAAAGTATGAATTTACGTTGTCCATTCTCTGCTTTCTATTGTCTTTAAGAATTATACATGCAATATGTCTGCCCGATTTAGTCAAAACTAAGTGTAAATTAGTGGATACTCTTCGTGCGTTTTTAATTTGAACACCAATGAATATTTATCTTCTGTTGCGCACATTGCAACCACCGAAGAGACGATAACAAAAGTGCCACTACTTTAGAGCATAACCGAAAATCGGCTTAAGTACACGATACTAAACTATGTGCCTACCGCACCACAGTCTCTTCCAATTTTTTTTTTTCCAGCGCCTTTGATTTCTTTCTAGATCACAGACGCGACTGTGAAGATTAGCTTCCGCTTCGATCTGTAAAATATTTCACGCGAAAAGTCTGGTGCCACCTTCGTTAATACACTGGAACTTACTCTGTCAGGCTGTCTTTTTTTTTTCTCTATGTACGAAGTGGATGACCAAAAGGTTCGCATTTGTCAGTTTTACACGATGTTTTCAAACAGTGTTTCTGACGACTTAAAACAGATGACGTTTGCTTTCATCGACATAAAAAATGTAATACCATACTGTTAACTTCAGCGGTACTGGCTTAAATATCTGATGATTCCAGATTGACACTGTGTTTTTACACACACTGATGATCTTGTCACTCGCAACTCATAACCAGTAGCCAGGGTAACATCTTGTGACCTCACGACGTAGGAAATCACTGTACTGACGTCGCGTATGGAAACCATGACAGGGCGCCGCAAACACATCTTGACAGTAATTGTTTTAATCAAAATAGGAGGCACAGATGCGGGTGGTAGCGGCTAAAATAAAGCGAGAAAGGATTTTGCTCCTTTCTCACTTTCTCGCTCCGTTACAACTTCTCTATATATTTACATCGATTATTCATAGAGACATTCAAGCCCAGAGTGTTTCGCGTTTTGTGCACGGCGCTAGGCCGCTAGGAACAAAAGTACTACAGTCACCCTCAAAAATTGGTCATCTCCATATTCTCCGTAAGTTCACTCATTTTTTAATCAGCACAGAAAACCTCTGAAGCACGCAATGAGGTAACTCTTAAATTCAAAGAAAAAACAAAAACAAAAAAAAACAGAGATCGGTTCGATTCTTTCTTTTAGAGCATAACACGGGCCAGGTGGTTTGTTAGAAAATAAAACAGCGACTGAGGGGCAACCGATACGTCGTAGAAGTTTTACATGCGGTGGATTTTCAGGAATTGAACTAAATATGACCCACAGCTGTGGTTTGTTCGAAGGAAAGGACTTTGATATACTACGTAAAACGAATGATTTCGGTAAATTCGAAGATTGTGGTCGTTCAAGGATTACCTTATGTGAAACTTCTAGAAGGGGGCATCTATTTCAGTGTCTGCGTCGCGCGGTATACCCGAAGAGGATTACCATGCTGCCAAAAGGTTGGTTCGGTACTATTTTCAGATCACAAGGTTGAAACGTAGGGGCCTATAGACCCCTAAGTATAGACTGAAGCTACTGCTTCTACATTAAGAGCATATCAGCATTACCCGGTCTTTATTATTTGGTATGTCCATATAATAAATATACTTGACATTACGCTAATTTGAGTATTCTGTTCCCGAAAATATTTGCCGGTGCGGACACAGGAAGCCGTGTGCATTGCACGATGACTCCGCTGCTCACTTACGGTAACTCCCAGCGTCCCGATTTTTGCATTGTTTAAACACGGTCTCTAGCTTGTCAACTATCCCGACACAAGCTATTTTATAGTGAACAAATCGCAGGAGAAAACAAAACTACCAGATTCTCAGTTTGTTGGTCGAATGCGACGAAAGCACATCCCAATGTGTAATTGAGAAACCTCTTTGAAAGAAGCTCGGTTGTTCTGCTTACGAAACAGCACGAGAATTCCAGTTGGCCTGTCGCTTGACGTTGAATATCAGAGTCGTTTGTTCTTGAGTTCATTGCTCTCTACTTTATTGTCATCAGCTTAAGTGCCTCTATAAAGTTCACTCTAAACCTCAGGCCATGGACGTAAAATTTAAGAATGTGCGCACCAACCGCTTTCTTCGAACTTCCGAGCACGAACACTTCGCTGGAGGAGTCTTTCGAATTCCGCCTGTTTCGTTTCATCCCCAACATAAAACAAATGCGGCTAGCACCCGAAAGCAGACCACCGCGTAATTTCGAAATAAACCCTGCCCGAATTTTCTTGTTGAGCGGATCTTCTTTGAGCCATTCAGATGCCAAAAATTGAAAAAAAAAAAAAAAAAAATCAGGAAAGAGTAGCTGCAACAAGAGACCAGCAAAACGTTAGCGCCCTCCCGTCGATTCCATCCGAACCGCTCCGACCTTCTCCGCCTCACGACAAACAAAAGAAAGCGAGCATATAGACGAAAGGGAAAGGGTTGGACAAGAAAGGAGCGGCTATTTTGTGCCGCTCCAGTATTTACGCGGTAACCAATTCAGCAGAAGAGGCGCAGTTGCGGTTTTGCGTTTTATGCGTCGGTGGCCGCGCTCTCTTTTCAAGCGGAGTACGGACAGACGTCTGTGCATCGTTGATGGGTCGGGGTGTGCGCCCGTGGTTGCATTCTGGAAATCAGCGGACAGATTTGCGTCCGCCCAAACTGAAACTGGAATGTGAGGCTGGCGGGAGGAGAGAAGAACTGACGGCGGGGAGTCTCTGGACGGGACGTGCTGCCATAATCTTCGCTTTTTTCGTTCCGATGTTGGACAGTGACGACGGCTCAACAACGACTCGGAAACGAGAAGACCACCGAGGATGTCTCCGGCTTCAGGCCGCGTACGTTTCAAGATCTTTCTCAGATTGTGTTGGATGTGTCTGCGGTGATCTCAGACGCGCCTGTCCGCCAGTTGGCCGATCATTTCGTCGCGGACGTGAGGCCGATACTCGAAAAATACCGTGCGTCCATGCTCCGTTCAGCCTTAAGCTGTCAGTGCGGTCGAAGTTGCTAGAATACGTCGACAATGCAGCACGTGATCCCGTTCCTGCTAATACCCGTGGGCAGAGAGCGAGGTAAGATTTTTACTTGTACCCCGCTGTGAGCCTAGAGATGATTGAACAGATTATACATATCCGGAAAACATGGGAATAGTCCGCAACTGTAACCTACAGGGTCTACAAAAAAATCGTGGGCCGAAGAAAAAAAAAGTCTTTGAGCGAAGCATAGTTATACGCGCCACGGATGTCCTATCCATGTCCTTAGGATATCCATGGAGCTTTGGGACATCAGATTTGCAGAGTGGCTCTCCGTACGACTCGAGCGTGTGGAGACGTCATGCTTGTTTCAAAGTTATTTTTGACAAAGACACTTTTTCTTTCGTTATTTGAGGGTTAGTTGCAGCTCGTCCTCGTGGACGTGAAAAGCAGTGCACGATCTGCGGGAAAGCCGACGTGTGGACGTCGCCAAGGGTGCACCTACCGCGCGAAGCGCTCGTTAGAATAAATGGATATTTAGTGTCGCTATATTTGCTTACTTGTGCTCTCTGAAGTTCAGTAGCTTGCTTGTTTTTTGTGCATTGAGCTCAGCTTTCTGTGGTCTGCATATTAACCCGTGCAATACATTTATAGAAAAGGGTTATAATTAGTTCTTACGAACTGAAACTACTGTGACCATCGTTGCACTGCTCGGCATGCTAGCCTTTGCCACTTTGGTATATGCGGTGACTCGACACTCGTGAATTGTTCTGCACATATTCAAATGTTTACATTATTCTGGCTCACCATCGTACTGTCTTACCAACAGGAACTAATAAAGATCCTATAGCGAGGGCTGTGTTAGTCACCGCGTTGTAATAAAGAATAAACTACACAATAAAGTGGTAAAAATTGAGTTCGATTCGAACAATGGTCACTTAAGACGTAAAATGAGCACAGACTCTAGGAGTTGCGTAAAAGCATTCACATTTCACGCTTACATTCGCAAGGAAGTTTTGAAGACGTTTCTCGTTTCAAAATCGCGCACCGTGGAAATGGATATCCCCGCGAAATTCGTTCTTGCTCAATTGGAAGTAAAAATAGAAAGGAGACACGAATGATTTTGGCGATATGAAAACTTCCGATTTTGCGTACTATCACAGGACACAGGTGTCTGTTGCTGCGAACACGCATTATTTTCATTTTCAAGCGCCCCCTTGCCTCCCGGTTGGTACGCCCATGAACCCGCACACATAGGGCGCTATGCACTTGCCGCAATTTGGTGGCCTTTATTTGATGGCTTTGAGCTTCAGCGTGCTCACGAGTGTACTGATAACTTATGTCATTTTCGCTTAATTTTTTTGAAATACCAAGGTGTCTTCTATAGCACAACTAAGTAAACAGTGGTGCTGAGCCACTTTAAAAACGATGAAGTAGTTTCAATTCAAAAGTGCGAATTTATTTCGGGACACTTTAGAATGCTTCTGGCCATGTTCGTCGTTAATTTCGGTCAGGTTCGGCTGCAAACAGACTCAAGTGGCGCTCAGCAGGATTGCCTTCTTTGACGGCCATAACCGCTGACATTAGTTTCAAGAATGACAAGCTAATTCAAAGACTTATTTTTGAATGCATAGTGGAACAAAAGGTCTGAAGTATAATTAACGATGTACTGAATCCCGAGGAAGGGATGCACTCAAGCATACTGCTCACTGCTTGATTTCTGCGGACAACATCTTTTTGTCACCTTCGGGGTCTGAAAAACCTTTCGAAATGACACAAGCAACTTAAAAAGAAGTGATATCTTCTCGTGTTTTTTTCTTTAAAGAAATTAAGTACTCAAAAATCTTTTGGTAGTCCATCCTAAACAGGTTAGAAAATTTATAAGGTACTTAAATAGAATTTCACTGCGTTGACCTTAGGAATTAAACTATTTTTCATGCGGACATGTGCTTCCTACCTGCATCATCTCTGCGTTAATAAGAGACCCGCCAGTAAAGTAGAGAATTTCGTCTCTGTGGAATTTTTTTTTTTAAATTAAATTGAAGGAAGCTATAGCAGTGACGTCCGGAAAGGTTGGTTAAAGTTTAATGCTATACACCACTTCATCGAAATGTCTAGAAATATCTTCATTCGTTGGATGAGACGCGCGTTGTACATTTTTACATCGCCAACCACTTAATGTAAACAATATCCGCCATCGGCAAAGCTGCACTCAGTGATTTCCACGCAGACGGCTTCTCTACAATTAAAACTTGTTGTTGGCCTAGATGTTTCATGATGCAGTATAGATGCTTTTTGCGCGACACAGGGGACAATTACAAGCGAGTAGACACGGACAAGCGCAAAAAACCTCTATACGGCTTCTCTACAGCATCACATTTTGTTAGTCCTAGCAACTATACGCGTTATCTACTACATAGAACAAATACTCGAAGCATAGACTACATCTGGCAGCTTTTTTCTACAGCCACACACTCATCCTGCGATAATGTTGTTTATAAAACACGCTGCTGAGAAAATTATATTGTCGCACGGGTAGCTGGCATTGTAATTTCGTCAATGGCCGCCAATGTACAAACTACGTGTTTCGCAAATACGCCGTCCTGACAGAAACACAAGTTACGAACAAATATATCGACATATTTGCTAGTCGAAATTGCAAAGTTAATATTTTAACTTGGAAATCATTCTGACCAAGAGTATATTATGTACTATCGCGGACAATATGAGCTGAAACAGCGCTCCGGCCTGTGTACGGTACTACCTGCGCCGCCTGTCGCATCGCTCCGCAAACACGCCGCACCCTGAGGTTGAGATAAATTTTCACTTGCGCTCACTGCGCCGCTGCGCTCTTCCGGCCGTCTGCTAGCGAAAATATTCGCCAATGGAACCACCATCGCGATGCGTGTACCGTGCAGCCCATTATTTCCAGCTAGCATGCATTTCAGTGCCTTTCAAGAAAGCGCCCAAGTGTAAAATGCATTGTCACGTTCGTATCTTCTCGAGGAGCGCAGCATGACGGAGCTGCCTTGGCCCCCAAAAGGTGCTGATCTGAATATCATCGAACACGTTTGGGAGGCGCATCAAGGTAGTCATGTCACTGCGTCCCCTCTACCGTGCCACTGCCGACGAATTGTGGGAAGCGGTGAGACGTGAATGGGGGGCTTCGGGCCGAGCCAGACTTCTTGGCCGCGCTGCATTATTCCTTAGCAGAGAGAATGAGAGCCGAGGTCGCGGGTTAGGGGAGAATGACGCGGTATTAACTTCTTTACTGCGCCTCGGGACCACTTGAACCGGACTTCTGCTGATTAGAACAAAGCTTGCTTTTACGGTTGCGACACACTGTTTAGTGCCTTTAACCGGCGAATGCTTAACTTCCACGCCGACTATTAATCTTTTATGTCTGACATTGTCCTCTGCGAATATTCTTTCGATGAAGTTTCAGGCTACTTCTCAGGACAATTATATGACTGTTTGTCACACTTTATAAAGACTAGAAATTTATAAATAAAACACTGGTGTTTTTCATCAACTTTTTTTGTTTGAAAGAAACACGTGGGCCCGGTAATACTAAAATAATATTCTTGAACATTTTTATTCCAATCAAGGTTACAAAACCTTCGCATTAACATGTATTGCTACCGCTGTTTTTAAAAGAGCTGTGCTCAATGAAAAAGAAAAAGAAGGAAATACTTTGGAGCCGGCCTAAATCCGGTAAAAAGATGTTGGCTAATATTTTACGATGTCCTACTTTGTAGATGCACTTAATCAAATAAAGAAACGCTGCAACGTAATTTCATGGGACTTTGAAAAACGATAATCGCAGCTGCAATTTCATATAGTGCAACATTTTTTCTTCCCGAGTCAGCATTTTTTCTACTTCATTCTGCGCAATAAAATGAAGCAAATCAATTGCAAAAAAAATGGAAGGCAACTGTAATTTCCTCCCCCCCCCCCCCCCCCCCCTTTTACAGCCCTACCGCACACACTCCCGCTGTCGCACACTCCGTCTCGCTAGCAGACGGCCGAAAGAGCGCAGTGGCGCATCGAGCGCAAGTGAGAATTTATCTCGGCCTCAGGGTGCGCCGAGCACGGCGACAGGCGGCGCAGGTAGCACCGTGCGCCGGCCAGAGCGCTGTTTCAGCTCATATTGTCCGCGATAGTATGTTCGTTTACTTCAAAGTGACATAAATAAATCGATCAAGCCCCACATTTACACTGCAATAAACGCACGAGCTTTTTCTATTTTTAGGGGAAGTCACACATGCCGAAAGGTCATGCCGATATCTAGTGAGATAAACGAGATATATAGTTGATGTCAGATATTCAAATTTATATGCGGGAGGGAGTAGAATTAACTCGTTTTCATTTTCCTCGCTCGTGCTCTCCGCATTATGTAACTCACACTTATTGTGTTATTAAGTTGAATGTTGGGTTGCCCTTTAAGTTAGATATTTTAGATTCTATTCGGCTTCAGCCACTATTAGTGCTATGCGCCAGAGACGAGGTGCAAATAATCCCCAAAACATAACTCTATGCATAATCCGGATTACATTTCTTCAAAAGTTAATCATCCGTTAAAAATTAAAAAAAAAAAATATATATATTTACTAGAACAGAGATCTTTAACAAAAACTTTTTTCCCAAAACGATTTGTGACTGGAATTGTCTACCACAACACATGATCCCTGAGACTGTCAATGACACGTTCTATACCTTGTTTTCAGACCCTCTTAAATATTTTTCTCGCAGTTTACTGCCATGATTCGTACAACGTATATGATATGCGCGATAGCTGTGTAATACATTTTTTGTGTGTTCTGCATTTTATTGAAATATTTGTGTTTTTACGCAAGGTGTTACAAAATAAACAATTCTTGCATACGGTATACAAGCTACGGTAATGCCCTTGGGGGATCTAAATACTGCCTAAATATGATAAATAATTAATACGGTGTCAAAATACTCCATATGGGTAATGCCGTTCACTTTGTCATGCGATTAATGAAAAGTGGATATGACTGCATCCACAAAATAACCTACGCTTCAGAGTAACAAATCTAGGGCGAACTTTGTGCTTAATAGCGTTGCCAGGTAGCGGAAGCAAGTTGATGCAAAACCGCAGGAAATGATTTTCATCTTCCAGAAATGTTCAGAGAGCTCGATAGAAAGAAAAACGATATCGTAAAAGCTTTCTGACCCCTCATATAAATGGAAATCCCATTCTAAAATCATAGCGATTGACTATTGCATTAATTCTGCACGAAAGACCAATATGCACTCTTAGAAAAAAAAGTTCTATATACTCCTTCCTAAGGAAGGAACGCTCTTGACACATATGTTCCTTCGTAAAGGCAGAAACGCTTGGGTCTGAAAGCAGGGGAGCAGAGTTTTTTCGTCGTTTGCATCAAATTATGGCGGTTCGGAATTCAGCTAATCGAGCTTAATAAGGCTTAACAAGGACGTTACGTCCATGGTACGGGGAGAGAAGGAGCAGCAAATTAAAGCGTAACACGAGCTTTCAGCGAACTGCATATATTTCCGAAGCCAGCTTCCCCTGTAGGTAAATAAACTTGCGTTGCGAAAGCAGTCAATCAATCTTCTCGTGGTCAGCACTGCGATGCTAAACGGAGACAACCGATGCCAAGTTACTTCACACACTTTACGTCTTTACTTTGCTAATCCTCGAGCCACCATTCCTTCGTCAGCACCACACATCACAAAAGATTGCTAGAACACTCGCAAAAAAAGAAAGCCGCTTAAAAAAAAGCAGATTCAAAGCAGCCTATTTCGCTCATGGTTACACGGTACCGCGAAGCGGCAAAGAAGGTGAAAGCGCTAGCCACTAGATGGCAGGGTCAAGCAGAGTAGCTGAAGGTAGCTAGGCTAGGTGGCGCTAAATACCGCCCAATTCATGTGGCATCTGCTATAAACATAATTTTATTGGCAAAAGCCAACATTGCGCTTTAGGCACCTTCATTGCGTTTAGTATCACACATCTACGCACATTACGCCTACGACAAACATCAGTTGAATACATACAACGCCCGCATACAGATACACGGCACATCCAAGCATCAATACAACAGCAAACTAATACCCATGTTACACGGGAGCCGTTAACTCCTGTTAACTCAGCTTTCACTTCTACAACGCGGCACCACAGTTACCGCACTATACTCTCAGACAGCTATTTCAAAAGAAGCGAAGAGCGCGCGTGCATTGCTTTGATGGGTGTTCAATATGCTCAAGACATGTTCGCCAATAGCTCTGACTGCATAGCCCATGAACGTGGTCCGTAAGTATTGTGCGCTAACTGCGGCTTAGCGTAACTGCAGTTAAGTGTGCCCGCGTAACAATGATATAATCAGATTACAACTTGTGAACTCCGAGCTCTGCGCTTCCGCCTTTCATAATCGTCGTTCTGAAGATGCGGATTCTCTCAGTGATCACCTAAGCAAACAATTATATTCCCTCCTGTTGATTTTTTTCCCTTAGTGTTATACCTCGTAAGGTATTTTAAACGGTTGAGGGTATGAATCACTTAGTAAACAGAGACGCTCTTGCCGTAATTATTTGAAAGACAATAAAACAAGCCGCTTCACTCCGCTTCCAAGTCATGCGTTTGCGTCCCCGCACAGAACGTCGTAGTCAGCTTTTCTATCCTAGTATTTGTTTTACTATTTGTGATATTCGTGTGCGGCTGCAATTGTCGTCTTGAATTATTAGCTGTAGAGGGTGTATTCACTCAGCTGGAACCGATGCTTCACGGGCAGAGAAATCACTTTTCGATCAACATGAGTGCAGTAAAAGCCGCGACTTCCAGCAAGTGATAAGTATACGGAGCTACGCCGTGGTGAGCACGAAAACTTTTAGCGCTCATCACTTCGCGCGAGTTGGAGGGCAGTTTCTCCAGGAGCCCATACTATATTTAAATAACAAAAAAAAAGAATAGCCGTTTTGTCGATCTTACCATTGTCTCGTAATGCTAAAATTCCGACCTGTAGATACACGTACTTTCCGTCATATTTAAAACTGTTCAATCCTTCCTCCACATCGCGATTTCTCTCGGGACAAAGGACAGTAGGACATCGTAGACGACAGTCATGGTGACTACAGTACAATAGGAGCAGGTTCAGACTATCCACATGACTATCCGTAGGTCGATCGATTACACCGTAATCCCTGAAGCGGTCTTAAACTCTTTATTGAGATCCAGAATCCGATCACCACCCGACCAGCAGTATCAATGCCCGACAGTTTACGTCGTCTCATCTTGATGTGGCAACACTAATACGCAAACACCGGACCACATTGGCGACAATTCCTGCATCGTTTCCAATGCAGAATACTGGCATCGCGATTATGCTGCTATGTTGCTGACACGCAGAAATACAAAACCACGTTGATTGCAATATTGCCCTGGGTATGAGAAACCAGATCCGAACTAAGCACAAAAGGCGCGCAGGCACCTGGCAGCGAAGCCTGCCTGTCTTGGAAGACTTTTCCACGGTTTCCATAACGCCGTCAACGTCGACAGTATCTTCCGCAATGCGAAGGCGGTCATCTTACCTCAGTGTACGTAGCGCTGCTGGCACTGCCCCGAAACTTCGCTGTTTTTAACGGCTTCGTTTGTTCGTTTGACAAAATGAGTGGTAAAAACGTCAATGCAAGCGAGGTGTTCTTTACGTGTAGACTGGGAGACAGAACTACAAGCTGCCTTTGCTGCCGCCGAAGCTTTTATTATACAACGAGCGCGACCTGCTCGAAAAACGAAACCGAAAGATGATGAGGCGAAAGGACGTAAAGTTGCTCCCGTCTGCCTGGAGAAGGAGAAAAACGTCTCGTTCCTCCCTTTTTAGTGTCCGCTTAGGGGCGCGTCAGTTGAGGGGAGAAAACCGCGCCGTTGCTAACTTTACCCTCCTTCTTTCTTAGAGTGTGGCAGTGCCCATAAGACAATCGTAGAACGGAAAGCCGATACTAAGCCTACCTAGTGGGGGGCTCTAAGAGTAGGCTTTATTTTTAAATGAGTGGAAGGCGAAGCAGGACACTCGGAAGAAAATGAGAAAACTACCAATCTGTCTGTTGGTTCGTTCAGGCATTTCCTCGATATATTTAGCGGAAATTTGTCTGCTTGTGATCTTGGTATCACGTGACGGCGCAAGTTGTCACCTTGACGGCACTTCCCAGTGACCATATTGCTCGGCGTGAGGTCACGTGGGGTATATGTCTCCGCCTAGTTTAGCGGGGGAAGAAATATACAATGAATTATCTCAACATATGTTTTATTGAGACAAACGACTAGGAGGATGAGAGAAAAGACGACTCATGTCACCTGGCTAGGTCCCTATCCCCCTGCAGGTCAGCACCACAACCGCAGAAAAAATAAAAGAAACGACAAACATAAGGTTTAAACGCCATTGCATATAAATATTTACAGGCATAAAATACCGCTGTAGGCTGTACAATTAATATTTAACGCACTACGATAATAGCTGTCTTGAATTGACATAAATATTTCAATATTTATGGGAAAGATGATATAATTTTGTAAAGGTATTAAATGTGTGCATAGTAGTTCGTGTTAGAGCTATAAATCATTGACACTTATAGGTCTGTATTTAAAATTTTACGGACATCCTTTGTGTGCCATAAATTCTTCGTCCTCTTGATTGGTGGTAAAGCGTGCGGCAGAATCTGTATGTTGTTTTTCGGTTTTTATTTCCCAAAACTAATATTTCATGTCATCTAAAAATGTGGTAGCACGGGTGTTGGCATTGGTGGGAAGTAAATCACTTGCCTCAAAGAAAAAAAAGCCGGAAAATTTTAAGCGAACCGGGATTGAACCCGCGACCCCTCGGTTACGAACAAGACCACTACAGACTAGATTACTCAGTCTTTTTTTTTTCAATTGTTTATCTTACATGTCAATTTGACATGTAATATAAAGGAGTCAACATGATAAAATCAATCAATCAATCGAACAATCAATCAGTCAGTCTTTATTTTTGGCCTTATAGCCAACGGTGCCCCATAGAAAAAGCTGCCAGAGGCAGCTTGACGAGGTCCGGGGGTCACAAATACACAAACGACAGATACAAAAATACACATTGTGGGTCGCCTGACAATTCCCGATCAGGCCGAGCTCCACTCGCTCCGAGGAAGTCACACAAGGAGCGCTATGATAGACAAACACTTTATCGATACTTAAGTTGTGCTGCGGGGGCCAACGCTGCCTTGTGGTCCGGGTCTTCCCTGGGCTCGTTCCGCACCGCCCCTTTCGTTTTTCACGGCCCTTCGAACTCTTGTCCTCGCGCCCCTACCACGAGCGTCCCCTTTTTCTTCTTCCACCTGGCGCCGTCTTCTACACGCAGTCCGCTCACTGTCCCCCACACTCCCCTCCCCTCAAGCTTCGGCTCCCCGAGGGCTCTGGACGACTGGTGTGGATGGGTTTTCTTTGAAGTATTCCTCGAGTTCATCCATCTCCGCGTCGCTGGTGCCGGTGGACGCGGATGGGGCCGCAGCTGTTAAATGGGGAGCTTGTGCTGGAGGCGCCGGTGCGCGCTCGGTGGAGGGGCCGGGGGCCTGGTCTCGGCCGATGGGAATGTTTTCTTCCTCGTCGACCGGGGCAGGACATGGTGTGTTGACCCGGTCGGCTTGATCTGCGCCAAAGGCCGCTGGGGCAAGGAACTCTGGCCGGTTCCGGCGGAGTAGCTCGACTGCCGCCGCAACGGAGGCGGGAAGGCCCATCTTCTTCAGAAAGTCCCCATGCCGGTGGCTGGCTTCGTGGGTGTCCTGGTGGATGACACGGACTTGGCACAGCCAGCAGGCGTCTGGGTCGTTTTCCGAAAGCGAGAAGGGCGGTAGGGTATGTCCCTGGAAGGGCTGTGGGATCTGGGCGGGCAGCTGGGAAGGGCTTGGACGGGGCTGGTTTCTCCATCGCACCCTGAACACGAAGTGGACGGCCTCTTGGCCGTCCTGGGCCGTCCAGGTGGCCACGGTGTGGCAAGGTGGCTTGCGCCGGGCTGGTTCTCCAGCCGCCGTCGAGACCGCTTCTCCTCGTGGGGTGGGGTCTCGCCTGCCCGCCTGGTCACTCGAGGCTCTCCGGTGCTCCACGTCTCCGCCGCCCTGCCTCTGTTGATATGATCGAGGCCAGGGTTGATCACCCCGCCTCTGCCAACCGGGTTGACCACCCTGTTGGTTGGTCTCGCCGGTCCGCTGCCGAACGGGTTGACCACCCTGTCGGTCGTCGGACTGGCCTGTCACCTGCCGAACGGGTTGACCACCCGGTGGGTTGGGCTGGCTGGTCCTGCGTTCGAAGGGTTGACCACCCTGGGAGTTAGCCCGGCTGACTGCGCCGGTACCACGGGAGGTGGAAGGTCGCCCTCCTGGATGGCGCCGCCCATTCTGGTTCCTCCGGGGGGGCATTTCTGGACAGAACAAGCTCTATTAACATCTTGCAAAGATTAGATCAAGTTGTAGGCCGCAGATTATAGCGCCGCGCAGAGCACCTATTGGATCTCTCACCGACGGGTTCGTGCATTGTTCGGCTACCGCGCTTAGGCCGCGTTGCCAGTCGCGCGCGAGAGTCCCGCGGAACGGAGGATTCCTCGTTTTGTTCTCGTTCATCGTCATCCCGATGACGAAGATGGTACTTTTTTAGGCCTGTGATGTGGACCGGGCCAGACTCCTCGCTCGCATTTTCCTGAGCGAGCCTGTAGGTAAGACGTGACAGTCGTGCCTTTACCACGTAGGGCCCTTCCCACTTCGGAGCAAGTGAGGCTGCGAATCCGCTCGCTGCGTTGCTCAAAGGATGGGTTCTCCTGAGGACCAAGTCACCCACCTTGTACTCCAGGTGACGATGAGTCTTATCGTACTGGGCCGCCTGTTCGATCCTTGCTGCAACGACGTTCTCTCTGGCGCCGTGCAACGCATTCGAAAGGCGAACTTTCAACTCCGCCGCGTATTTAGAGAGTGGGCGTTCTGTCGAACCTTGGTTATTTCGTAACCCGTTCTCCAGCGGAGACGATAGCTCCTTACCCAAGTTTAGAAGCGCAGGCGTTAACCCAGTAGATCTGTTCACGGTCGTCCGGATTGCAAAACCCACCTCGACAATGTGTTCGTCCCAGTCCCTGTGTCTCTCCGTTAGTGTGATCAGCATGCTCTTCAAGTTTCGGTTCACTCTCTCAGTGATATTAGCCTGAGGATGGTATGGTGTCGTCCTTTTGTGCTTTATGTTTAGCGCCAAGCAGGAGTCAGTGAACACTCTGCTGGTAAAATAGCTAGCGTTATCGCTGATGAGATACGTGGGTGTACCGAAGCGCATGAAAGTTTCCAACAACTTCTCCCAGATGCGCTCCGAGACCAGCTTCTTCAGCGGGTGTAATTCCACCCATTTTGAGAAATGATCGGTTATTACCAATAAATACTGGTTCCCACGGGGACGTTTTGGAAGTGGGCCGATGATGTCGCCAGCAACTATCTCCCACGGGTAGTGACTCACTACAGGCTGCATCAGGCCTGGGGGCTTTCCCCCTCGCGGCTTCGCTTTCTGGCAGGCTGGGCAGCTACGGGCGTATCGGAGTGTGCCCTGTCTCATCCCCGGCCAGGTCGCGACGCGACATAACTTTTGAAAAGTCTTGCTGCCGCTGCCATGACCAGCCAAAGCCGAGTCGTGGAAGTATCCGATAAACCGCCTCCGTAGCCTCCTAGGAATCACCACCCTGAACGGAGAGTCGTTCCCCTCCTCGTCGTCGATTGTTGGAATGTAGCGGAGCAATAAGCCGTCCCGACCCAGCAGGTATGAATCAATATGTTCGTTAAATTGACCGCCAGCGTTCCCGGTGTTGCTTGCCATTTCCGCAATTTTTCCCAACACCCGCTGACGAAAACCATCTGCCTTTTGGGCTCCGACAAGCTCTTCCTTGCTCATTACTTCACCCCAAGCCACGATCCTTTGTTCCCTCGTGCGGCCTCCTAACACTGCGACGAGCTCCTGTTGCATCGATCCCTTCCCGCTGTCTCGCTTATGAGCGGCCGCGCGGGAAGCTTGTCTCTCGCAATCCCCTGGTTGCGTCTCCTCCTTCCAACCACTATCATGGGGCGCCCGAGAAAGTGCGTCTGCAACCTTGTTGGTGGAGCCCTTTCGGTACTCGACAGTATAGGAGTATCGCTGCAAAGTGAGTGCCCAGCGAGCTAACCTCCCCGCCGGCTCTTTCAACCTTTGAATCCAGGTGAGAGCGGCGTGGTCTGTCTGAATGACGAAGGTGGTCCCGTCTAAATACAGGTCGAATTTCTTTAGAGCAAACATGACGGCCAGCCCCTCCTTCTCCGTCACGCTGTAATTCCGTTCTGGTGGTGTAAGGGTTCGGCTGGCGAATGCCACCGGGCGCAGCTGTCCGTCATGTTCTTGCAATAACACCGCACCGACGCCGTAGTCGCTCGCGTCTGTCTGTACCACGAACGGACGGTTAAGGTCTGGCAGGCACAGGCTGGCCGTGGCTGCTATCACCTTCGTGAGGGAAGAGAAAGCTACCTCTTGTTCTCGGCCCCAGGCCCATCTCGAGCCTTTGTGGAGCAGCAGGTTCAGTGGCCGTGTGAGTTCAGCGCACCCTGGAATGAACTGCCGATAAAATCCGACCATTCCAAGGAACCTTTGAAGGCTCTTCGCGTCGCGCGGTGGTGGGTAATCAAGAATGGCCCTCAAATTATCCTCGTTCGGCCTCAAGGTACCATCATCTACGACGAAACCCAAGAGGTTGACCCTTGAGGCTGCGAGCTGGACCTTCTTTGGATTAATCGTTAACCCCATTTGCTCATTCTGCTTAAGATAATCTCAAGGTGTGCTAGGTGCTCCTCGAATGACTTTGAAAATACGACTACATCATCCATCTATGCCATGGCAAAGTTGAACTTCGCGTCCCCCAGCACGATGTCCATAAGCCGTTGGAAACTCGATAGCGAGTTAGACAATCCGAACGGAAGGCGGATAAACTCAAACAGACCCCTGTGACAGGTGAACGCCGTCTTCTGGACATCGTGTGGTGCTACCTGGATCTGCAAAAACCTCTGCTACAATCCAAGGTAGTGAAAACCCTCGCGCTACCCAACGAGTACATGATGGACTCAATAGATGGCAAGGGATATGAATCCCTTTGTGTCATCTCGTTAAGTCGGCGGTAGTCAACGCAGAGACGAGCGGTACCGTCTTTTTTTGGCGCTAAGACTACCGGAAAAGCCCAGGGGCTCTGTGACGGCCGCACGGCCCCTGTGTCTATCATCTCATCGAGAGCCTTATCTAGGAGAGCTCGCTTGTGCGCACTCAGCGGTCTGGGATTACAACCCCATGGTCTAGCATCTCCTGTGTCGATTCTGTGTTGTAAAATGTTTGTAAGTCCTGGCCTCTCGGTAAACATAGCTGCGTGTCGATGCAAGGCGTCTGCTAACCTACGCCGTTGTTCTGCCGGCCCGTTGTAAGAAGCGACAATCGCTTCAACGTTTCCCGATACGACTCGCGCAGCTAATGTTTGCTCCTCTCGTGATCCGACGAGTGAGCTTTCTGTGTCCTGACCGAAACTCGGTGGGACGGCAAAGGGGATAAGGGGAGTCAACGGATTACAGTGGTGCCCGTTATTCTTCAAGTCTATGATAATCCCCTCCCGGCAGACGAAGTCCTGTCCTAAGATGACAGGGATTTGCATGCCTGGCAGATACAGAAAACGCTGCCTCCTTCGACTGCCGTCGAGGCTAAGGTGGAGGCGTATAGCGCTTTGTGCCCTAGCCGATCCTGCTGCTAAACGCAGCGTGGTGGAAACTTCCCGCACGTGAAGTGCTCGTCGGCGACAGTCTTCATAGACTCTGTCGCCGATCAGGGAAAGAGTCGAACCGGTGTCAATTAGTGCGTAGTAAATGTTACCACCGATCTCGACGCGCACGTACGGCCCCTTCTCAGATGTCAAACCCTGAGTTCGACATGCCGACGGGGCAAACATCGACCTGTCGCTGACCGCAACTCCAGCCCCGTTGGCAGACTGATGAGGGGCCTCGGCAGCGGCCGGCAACCGGGAGTCGGGAAGTCCAATTAGTGGCGCCCGCCTCTCCCGTTTCCCTGAGACCCATGGGGGGGAGCTGCCGTCCATGTGCACTGACGCTTGATATGCCCAAGCTGATTGCATTTATAGCACCTGACCTGTCTCCTGCCATTGTGTGCTGAGCGTCCGCCGCTACCATCACGCGAAGCAGTGTCGCGCCGGGGGTCATTGTAGTTCCTGCGACCCTCGTAATGATTCGCGACTCCGCGGTGGTTGGCTGCGCCGCCTCCCCTACGGGGATGCGCCCTGGAAGAGCCCGCATTAGCTGCTCTGCGCCTCTGCTCAAAAGCGAAGGGATCTAAGGCGCGGGGCACAGCAGTTTCGCCACTCCTATGTCCTGTAACGGCCACGTACGGCGTACGTAAGTCGTCGCAAGCTCCCGCGCCTCGTCCTGTCCAGGCGCAACCCGGCTCCAGAGATTCCTCTGCGCGTGGAGGGGGGCGATACGTCAACTCGGCGAGCAAGCTCGCCTAAACGATGCGCGCCTCTCTGGCAAGTGCTTCCAGATCAGCGAAATCACGTCCGCGCAAGTAGGGTTTAAATCTAGGGTGACACTGGCGGATCGCCCTAGCTACCTTCTCCGCGTCTGACGCTGTAGGGTCGGCTCTGGCGTAGAGCTCCTGGAGAGCGCGGACGTATATTACGAGGCTCTCGTCCGGATGCTGAGTACGGCTGGCTAGCTCATCTCTGATCCGCATCTCATAGTCGGCAGGCAGAAATTCCTCTCTGAATCGTGTCCGGAAATCTGCCATCGAAAGGAACGGCCTCTGCATTCGCCTCCAACGCGCTGCGTCATCCGTCAACGCGATTGGGACGATCTGTATCAGGGCCGTTTCATCCGACGCGCCCAACGCGGCAATGTACGCGTCTAGGTCCTGCAAGAAATCGTGAACCGATGCTGCGTCGGAGTAGCCCGAATAGGTCGGCGTCGGCACGCTCAACCGCGGGCGAGGCACGGGCGTAGGCGCGGGATTCACCACCCCTGGGGCCAAACCCATCTGTCTAGAAAACGTCGCGAACATCGCCGTCATGGCGTGCATTAGTTCGCTGACGTCTCCCGTGTTCACCGCCGGAATTAGGGGTTCTAGCGCTGCCGCAACGCTCGCTTCCCCACTCGTGCCTTCTCCCACGTCCGAGTCAATATCCGCCACTGACTGGGTTGAGGCCTCGGGATGGGCGGCCTTATTCCGTAACCTGGACATGGCGGCAGAACGTTAAACACTGATGTCCAGCGGAGTAACATAAATTCAAATGGGGAAACAAAACAAACCTAAATTTAGAAATCGCGATTCGTGGGACTCCCTGGGAGCGAAAAGAAACAACGGCAGACTGATCGTGCCCCACGTTGGAAGCGCCAGTTATGTGGGTCGCCTGACAATTCCCGATCAGGCCGAGCTCCACTCGCTCCAAGGAAGTCACACAAGGAGCACTATGATAGACAAACACTTTATCGATACTTAAGTTGTGCTGCGGGGGCCAACGCTGCCTTGTGGTCCGGGTCTTCCCTGGGCTCGTTCCGCACCGCCCCTTTCGTTTTTCACGGCCCTTCGAACTCTTGTCCTCGCGCCCCTACCACGAACGTCCCCTTTTTCTTCTTCCACCTGGCGCCGTCTTCTACACGCAGTCCGCTCACTGTCCCCCACAACATACACAAACGACAATCCATCCGTGTGTATATTTTAAAATTCTTTTACGTTCTCGAGAACGCCCAGAATCTCTGTCCGTCAGGTGGGCATTCCAAAATGGCGTACACTTACTTCAGGACGCGAACCGCCTCCATGAAATATTAACGTGCAGGACGCGCTTCGACATCGTCACATCTCACGGCCCTTCTGCTCCGCCCTATTCCATGAAGGCCCAGGAGCATGAAAAGATAAATAGAGACCTTATTATCCCTTTCGACGGGAAGGAAGCGGAGGCCATGGGGAGTCAAGAGAAGGTCTTTTATAATGGTTCACTGGAGAACGTCCCAAACTAGGAACGCATCCCAGCAGTTTATGAAAACGTGCTCGATAGTTTTTGCTTTTTTACACATAAAACAATCCACACCCCAAGGAACAAGATGTGTATAGGTTTAAGCCAAGTTTGCAATCAAACCGTGTTTGTGTGCAACTAAAAAAAAAAAAAAAAAGGTTTTGACAGCAGGTGAAACGGACATCATTTTCGCTCTAAATAAAACGTGCTGCCCTGGGCTAGCATGAAATAGGAAACGGTACAGTGGAACTGCAAAAAGGATTTCAACAGTTTTAAGCGCGTTCGCTTGACACTTGCCAAATATTGAAAGGAAAAACGAACACATAGAAAACGAAAAGCCTTAGTCACTTCTGGATGAAAACTGCCGATTCTGCTTTGCTCACGGCAACACGGAGAAACAACAATGGGACCTTATCTGGCATTCTAGTCTGAGGTACAATTCGAAGAAAAGGATTAGATTGATTTCTTTTCTATCCCGACCGTCAGAAGAACACGGCGAACACACGGTGCAACTTTTGAATACTTACCCTAGCACATGCCAAAACTTGAAGTACATACCAAAACATTGCAGTAAATAAAATTACAAACGGTTGGAGGCGTAAAAATGGACAATTACTATCCGCCCGTTTACCAGCTTTTTCACGCGTTCCCTGAATAACTACATACCAGGAAGTATTCGATTTCTAATAATGTTGTAATGGAACGCCAAGATACTTGGTAGGCTTTGGCAAAGAGGTCATATTTTGATAGATGTCTGGTTTCGTAGCTTAGGTGCCATGCCAAAGGCCGCAGCAAGTTTGCAAGTTTACTGCCGCCCGTGTTAGTTCGCAATAAGACTTGACCTCATTTACCACTGCTTTAACTTTATGACTATCTTTGCACAATAAGGCCACATTATCTACATAAGTGAATAGTAACGTATATGTCCTTGAGCGAAAACTTATTTATGAGGCTGTTTAAAAAGAAGCATTCCTACAAAAAGGCTCCAGATCAATACAAAACATAGGTGATAATGGGGAACCCTGTTTGACTGATGACTCGACATTAATTCGTTTAGATAGCCTGTCGTTAATTATAAGTCACCTTTGCGCAACCTGTAACGCCATTTCACCTAAACTGATAATGAGTTCACCTACTCCCACGCGTTCAAAAAGTTTCTAAAGTACATAATGTGGAACGCAGTCGAATGCCTTCTCCAGACCAATATGGAGCGCGGCAACCTGTCCAAGTTCTTCATCACACAGCCCTAATATGCTCTTTGCAATGTGAATATTGATCGGAATAAATCTTCCTTTTAAGGCGCAAGTTTGATGCTCGCCTACTAGTTTACTAATAACGTCTTGTTATTGCCGAGCTAAAACTTTCATTGGTACCTCATAATCAACATTACTAAGAGATTTGGGCCTGTAGTTCCTGATATTCATTAATTGTTTTTCATCATGCATCCTCCTTGGGAATAAGTACTTATGTGTGTTTATGAATTTGACCGGTAAATTCTTCGTCTCAATCGCTTAAATTATTACTGCATGCAGATGCCTAGCAATAACGCTTTTATACTTTTTTTTTTATAAAAAAGAGGCCGTTAGACCGTCAGGCCTCCTCAATTTTTTGGCCGAGAGATCATGAATATCTCGCTCAATCTCGGCAATTCCAGCCCTCCGGTTATCCATTGACTTAGACTTCGCATCTCTGTTAATTAATCTGCCATTTGCGAATCACTGCCGTTTCTTTCCTGCCGGAACAGCCTACTACGATATTCCCGTGGATGCATTTTTTATTAGTTCAGGACAGCGACTCGGCAGACCGCAATAATCGATTCCGCCGATGTTTTTTGCCCTTTCATGTTAGGCCCAGCGCTGAATGCCCGCTTAGTTGGACGTCTCCCTCCATTATATCTTTCAGCACCAGCTCGTATGAGAGCAACTTTATATTTCTCCAACTCTATTTACGCGATGTTTTTCTTCGCACGTTTAAGCTGCTCTGCAAACCTACCAGAATGTTTGCTTTCAAGCTTGGAAACTCTACGCAGATCTTTGAGGAGTAACTTTTCCTCGGCGTTTTTTTAATACACAATTGCGCCGGATCGTTCAGTTGCAGTGAACTTAACTTTGCGTTTAAGCCATTCCCATTTTTCACTCGCGCTGGCGCTTAAATTAAGCATCTTAATAAAGAACTCGTCTACTGTTTGATTGAAGATATCATATATGAGAAGGTCATTATTAAGCTTCCACTGGTCCCATTGAAACATAGACTTTTTATTTTTCCCTCCGATAGTAAAAGAGACCAAGGCTTTATTATAAAAAAGGCTGGTAGCACATTATATTGGTCGTAACCAGTTAAAAGTTCAATAGACTCATACACCCTGTCAAGGCGAGCATTGCGTGAGGAATGATATTATGTATTCCCTAAGTCCGTATTAATCCTTTAAAAATTATCGACATTTTGCGAACTAAATTCTGTGCTCATTTCCTCTAACAATTGCGTAGTACCATCTCTTTCCCGCCCCCTACTAGTTTTGTCTCTTTCGTGACAAAGTTAACAAATCTTAACATAACAGTCTTGCTTTGGCAATCCAAGTACGGGCAAATTCGTTCAAAAAATGTTTTCCTTCCACTGGTGTAGTTTGGCATATTAGCATTTATAATTCTATATTCTACATTAGTAACGCTGCAGTCACACAATAGCAACCGACCTTCACTGTCTGAAACGCCGGGTTTTACCTGCGCATTCAACGATTTAAAAAAAAAAAAAAGAGAATACATCACCCAGACATTCCAAATAACGTAGGAAAGACGCCAGCAGGCTTGCGGTCTCTTCGTCGCTTTACACTTTCGTCTCTTGAATCGCAAGGAGGTTAGTGCCATTGTCGATTAGGAACATTTTCACGTGGTACTCTATACGAGTGAGGCGAACCCTCTGGCGCTCACTGTCGCTACTTTCAGTTTTTGAACAAGGCTATGTGTCCTCACGGAACAGGTATTCACACATTCTGGGGTCCCTCGCCAGGAGCTGACTCGAGTCCATGTCAACCAGCCGGCTTGTCCTGACCCCTGGGCTCGGGTGCAGAACTTGGCGATGGTCTCGACGTCAGTTTTCTTATTTACGACACCGCCTTCGTTGGCAGTTCTGACGTGATAAACAGGCTGCTGCCCTTCGCCGAATTCGGGTCTTGGTCTAGGGGACGTTTTGTGGCCGTCACGCTGGTGTCGGCCATGTTGACCTCGTTGCCTTACTGCTCTTTGACTTTTTCCGTTGACGTCACGTTGCTTGGCGTTGCCGTCCGCTCATACCTTGTCGGAGCCTCCTCCTCAGGTTTCACTGTGTCCACGACGACCGGCGGCATGTCGGTCTTCGCCAGCAGACGCACTAATGGCGCATTCACATTGGCAGTAGAGATGCGTCTGCGAGGCGGTTGCGGATGCGGTTTGCGAGCGACCCCGTTCAGACACACCGAGAGGCGGTTGGCAGTTGGCAAGAGGCGGCTGGCGGTTTCTCGGCGATCAAGCGTGACCTTTTGAGACTTGTGTTTGGCAACGCTGTTTTACAATCAAATAT